>NC_060120.1:121748519-122373519 GCF_021461395.2 Schistocerca americana | reverse complement strand
CTTCTTAAAAAGGAATTTCTGGAGTGTAGCGTTGAAGTGCACCAGGCACAAGAAGATGCTGACGTTATGATTGTAACATCTGTCATTTCAAGAACCAAAGATTTTGGAAGTGTTGTCATTGTAGGAGAAGATGTTGACCTGCTTGTGCTCATGACCGGTTTGGGGCAAGGCATTGAAAATTTATTTTTCTTAAGGCCAGCAAGAGGAAATGCAGAAGACAAGTGGTTTTCCACTGCATCTTGCAAGTTTGACAGTGAATATATTCTGTTCACTCAAGCTTTTAGCGGATGTGATACAACATCCGCTTTTTTTTGGTCAAGGAGAAATTAAGTGCTGCAATATTGTTGCGAAAAATGAACACCTAACCTCAGCGCTTTGCACGTTCAATAAACCACATGCTACCCGTGAAGAAATAATAACAGCAACAGAACAGGTTACTATCGCATTGTATAGTGGAGGTGTCAGCAATTCCCACACACTACACCATTTGCGGTATCAGCTATTCGCCAAGTCTGCCACTAAAAGCAAACTGAATCTTGCACGGTTGCCACCTACGCTAGATGCTGCACAACATCATTCGTTGCGGACTTACCAACAAGACCAAAGTTGGATGGGAAACTGGAAACCTCCTTAGAAATGGGGCTGGAATCACAGTGACCACGGTCCAATACCCGTTATAATGAGCCAAGATCCAGCACCTGAAGCACTTCTTCACATTGTTTCATGCTCATGCAAGCTGAACTGTGGCGGAGCGTGCTCCTGCAGAAAAGCGGGTTTGAAATGTTCTTCAATTTGCAAGAAATGTATTGGGGTCAACTGTGAAAACGTGCCAAAATTTTTATATGAAGACAGTGAAGAAGATGTTATGGAGGATGTTGAAGAAACCGCTGACGAAATCAACGAACTTGCTGAGGCTGACTCGCTGTTTAAAGAAGAGGTCAATCTGGGATCAACTCTAGGTACAGACTCTGAATCCGTATCTCAAGGTATTTCTGGTGACACTGAGGAACCTGGCCCATCAAAACGTTGGAAGTGATGCTCGTATCTGTCTCAAGCGCGCTAATGTGCGATATTACAAGTATTAAGCACCCAGAACTGTCAACATTTTTTAGTAACTGACAATGCATTTTAATTGTAATAAAGCTACTTATTTTTAATGTCAACTGTGTGGATTTTATACACAAGAATAATTACCTACCTAATTAGGTTGCCTATTGCAGCTAATAATAGGTCAGTTTCCTGAGACAATTTATTTTGTGTGTGTGTGTGTGTGTGTGTGTGTGTCTCTTAATGATGTATTTTTATATTTATAGTTTTACAAATACCAGGGCTGAGGTGGCCCATAGTGAAATTCAGGTAGTGATGTAAGAATCACAATAGTTGGGTTCCCAGCAATCCTCATGTTGCATACAGAGAAATTGAATACTTGAAAGTGAGGTGGTAAATTCCAACATATAACATGATGTATAATGTATTTATACTACACAAACAGAAACTGAAAAAAATAGTGTTCAAAAATAAGGTATCTTGCCACTATACTCAAAATTTTAAAAAAATTGGTATTTTTTGAGGCGCTGTAGCGCCTTAGATATTGGGAGTAGAAAAAAATGGCAAGAATCAAATTTGTAGAGAGTTTTGTGCTCTTTAAAAAATAAAATAGACGTTAAAGCGATAGGAGCAAATGAAACTGAGATATTTTGAAAAATGCCCGAGGGAGGTTCAAAAATGGTTCAAATGGTTCTGAGCACTATGGGACTTAACATCTGAGGTCATCAGTCCCTTAGAACTTAGGACTACGTAAAGCTAACTAACCTAAGGACATCACACACATCCATGCCCGAGGCAGGAGTCGAACCTGCGACCGTAGCGGTCGCGCGGTTCCAGACTGAAGCGCCTAGAACCGCTCGGCCACAAGCGGCCGGCGCCCGAGGGAGGACTCGAACCTCCGCCGGGACCAGCCGTACATAACATTACTGGAACCACTTAGGTCTGTGCGTTTGGTAATAGATCCCAACAGTAACTTTTCACTTAGAGTCGGACACTTAATCGTAAAGTTTATATTTAAAACACATTTCTGTTACCTAGACAGTGGCGACTCGTAATCACGCTTTCGCATTTCTCTCTCATACGGCTCGTCTGCGGCCTCATGTTTACAGCAATGTTTTTCCTTCTATTATCGTCTACTTTCACCCGTATCTATCTAGGCTTTCCGTTATCATATTCCCGTGTATAAAAGTGCGATAATGCTACTGCAACACCACCATGTGGTCATGGGATAATTCACTTCATTAATTAGAGACAACAAATACAATACAGAAATAACTATAATCCATGTAACTAGAGTACGTAACCTTCAGAGGTTGGTATCATGATTAAAAACTCTTCTGGGTGTTGCACTGCGTCAGTGTATAAAATGCTTTAGTCATAAACTTAAAACCAGCTTTTCGACCGTATTGCAATGGCCTTCCTCAGGGGAAGACTGGTTTTGGTAGAGGAAAGGTTACTTTTTTTATTGTAGACGATCGAAATCAATACGTCATATTTTTGAAATTTTATTGACCCTAGAATATAGTAGGCTAGTCATGATGGAACGGGGAGGGTTGGAAAGAAGCTATTCGTTGGCTAGCCGATTTGTCATCGGTTAGTGTCAGTCATCAAATCAGCACTTGGCTTCTGGTGGGCAGGTATTCTTCCTGCTGTGCGCGGAAATGCACTGACGGTTCGCCTATAGCTGTTTGTTGAGGCTGTCACGTCCGTGGGTGGTGAGGCTTCTGCCCAGCGACCGCTCGCTGCCGGTTGGGTTAGGATACCTGGCAGACATGGGAGACGGGGAGCAGTTAGCACACGAGTAGCTATGTGCAACTAGCACAGCACAATAAATCGGCGATAGCGGAACACACCGTTACTGTGGGCAGCCTATCTTGTACCAGGAAGCCCATGTGCTAGCGAAAGAGTCGTGGAAGCGACAACAAAGAATTCGAGTGGCGATTGAAATTATTAACAGCTTGACAACATCAGTGGAGAGGACAGCTAAAAACTCCGGTGTCCTGGCTGCCAGCTATCCTACTCGAAAGGGTCGGGCAGAAGACTCGCCGGGCACGGCCGCGACAGCCTAGATAAAACAGCCATAGACAGACTGTCAATGGATTTCCGCGCACAGCAGGAAAGAAACGTCCCCACCAGAAGCTAAGGGTTGATTTGCTGACTGTCGCCAATCACTGACAAGCTGGCTAGCACACAAATACCTTCCTTCCTACCATACCCCTTCCAACATGGATACCTCTTATATACTACGGCCAATACAGTTCCAAAAATATGACTTATCGACACCGATTGTCTGCAATAAACAATCACCTTTCGTCCATCAAAACCACTCTTGCTCTGAGGAAGACCATTGCAATACTGTCGAAATGTTGGTTTTAAGTTTATAAAAAATTGATTTGTGGTAAGTTCCTACGGGACCAAACTGCTGAGGTCACCGGTCCCTAGGCTTACCCACTACTTAACTTAACTTTAACTACCATACGCTAAGGACAATACACACATCCATGCCCGAGAGAGGACTCGAAGCTCCTTCGGGAGGTGGAGCGGGGGGGGGGGGGGGGGGGGGGGCGGACACCGCGCGAACTGTGGCAAGGCGCCCTTAGACCGCACGACTACCCGCGCGGCTTTAAGTTTATAATTAAAGTATTTTATACAATGATACAGCACCCAGAAGAATTTTAAACTATAATAAAAATGATCTGCACTTATAAGATGTTAGTGCCAGATAACTAATAACGGACGGTGCGTAATGTTACCTTTGGGCAGCTGGTTTCTGGGATTTCGGCTGTGTTCTGACGCATATTCCTCTTCTGAACGTTTCGTCTCCTGCTATGAGAGACGTTATCAGATGCTGTAGACACACCTGGTTAGATTCCTCGACGTTTAATGTTAAAAAAAGGCGATAGCTTTTGGGTCATTTCACGTACCCAGAAAGACGAAACATTTGAACTTCTTGTTCCATTGCCACGCAACGCTCGTCTCTTCAAGGCGTCATCCGATCATTGTTGAAGATCGTCTAGCCGACGCGAAGTGGACATGTAAGAACTTTGACAGTCAATAGGTTGATGGTATGTACAGTTGTTTTTGGTGTTTTAGTGCCGCGTACACGAATCTTTCAGGACAGAATTCAGTGACGGAAAAGAAACAAAGCTGCGTTAAAAACTCCATCCACTACTAAACAGTACTATGGAGAAATACGACTGAATGATTTATTCGTTTTTGTTAATCACCTTCATCAACATTACGAAATAGTTTCGCATTTTGCGACTATGTATTGACGTCAGCTGTTTCAGACACATGAAAATTTGTTCTGGACCGGGCCTCGAATACAGATTTCCCACTAATCGCGAGAGGTCGCCTTTACCATTTGAGCTATCTGAAGACACCTACAGGACTGATCCAAACTTCCCATACGTCACGTAGTCACAAACCTCATGCACGCACGTTTCGTGATTCCTACACAGAGAGATAAATATTACATCGTCGTTATAGGCCGACGAGGCATGTATACATCACCATGGATACATCATTGACGGTTACCTTGCCTGTGTTAATACCGTGTCTGTATCTTCACAATACAATATCCTTCGGACTTTTACCACCCTAGCGTGTAGAAATGAGAAGGCACCATAATATACTTAATGGACGATAAGATGTTGAATTTGAAGTTCGTATTCTTGTCATTTTATTGCAAGTGTTGTTCACAAGTGTTTCACTTATTATGTTACATTATGAAAACAAGAACTCAGCAAAACGCTGACGGCAGCAGCTTCGTCGCTAAATGATAATTAATTGAAACCCTCAGCTGCCAACAGATGTTGTTGATATACCTCAATGGGGACAGCTGAAAATGTGTGCCCCGACTGGGACTCGAACCCGGGATCTCCTGTTTACATGGAGGACGCTCTATCCATCTCAGCCACGGAGGACAGATATGAATAGCGCGATTGCAGGGACTTATCCCTTTCACGCTTCCCGTGAGACCCACATTCCCAACTGTCCACAATCTACATTCGTAATGTTCCTAATATTTGCCCATCCACTCATTACTCGCGCACACTAAGGTGACGATTCCCGTAAGAGTTCGGGCAACCTGTGCGCATTCGCACGGACAAAGGTCAATGGCCGGGTAGCCTTTAGCTATATATGAAGGTAGTAACTGTCCTCGAAAGAACAGATACCACTGATGACCGTGTAGCTTCTCTAGAATAAAGGATAATTAATTGAAACCCTCAGCTGCCGGCAGGTATTGTTGATATACCTCAATGGTGACATAAAATGTGTACCCCGACCGGGACTCGAACCCGGGATCTCCTGCTTACATGGCAGACTCTCTACCCATCTGAGCCATCGAGGACACAGATGAATAGCGCGACGCGGAAGCGTGCAAGGGATAATTCCCTGCTGTCGCGCTATTCATCTGTGTCCTCGATGGCTCAGATGGATAGAGAGTCTGTCATGTAAGCAGGAGATCCCGGGTTCGAGTCCCGGTCGGGGTATACATCTTCAACTGTCGGCAGCTGAGGGTTTCAATTAATTATCATTTATTTTAGAGAAGCTGCATGGTCATCAGTGGTATCTGTCCTTTCGAGAACAGTTACTATCACCATGTATAGCTTCGTCGCTGCCGCCAGAGATGCAGTGCTGACGATTACTGCAACCGTAGAGACAGCCAGCGCCAAGAAGGAGATACGGCCGGCAACTGTTATTCCCCTGTGATTGTTATTATGAAATTAATACGGTAACTGTTATTAGAGCAGACGTGAATGACGAAATGTAATCCACATACACATGTAATGATGTTATGAAACAGGCTGTATTCTGAGGTCTAAAGGTCAATATCTATCAGATAATATTTGTGCACTATACGGCGATAATAAAAGTGTTAGGAAGTGAAAGTTATTTCTCTATCTATTCAGTCAAGATCTACAAAAAGATTACTTAATGTGGGGACAACGATTTTAAGGCAGTTCACTTACTAAGTTATGTGAATTTATCGACGTTAAAATGAGATTACTTTACAAGTTGTGAGTTAGGTAAGACTGAGATCATTTAAATCGAAGCAAGCTGAAGAAATAAATAGAATCTTTGAAATTCATCCACAAAATCATCAGTTTTATCAGAATAAAAGAAAATAACATATTTTCAAATTAGTCTCTCCCGATGCACAAATGTGCTTATTAACTACAAACTGAAATTAATTGGTCTTGATTCAAGGTTTAGCTGCTGCTTACAATCTGATGGGAAGAAACCCGAGCACGATCAGGCACATTAATTGAAAAAGACACTCGTCATAAACTTGATGCTTCGCAGCCAGGGGTGTAACATCGCACAGGGACGGTCGAGAACTCGGCTCGTGCCCAGCACTCGTGCACACGTGCCAGTCTCTCTCCTCCAAGTGCACACTTCTCCCCTGCCATGACACACTGTCTGAGGGGGAAGGCGGCGGCGAACTGCGAAACAGCCGCATGCAGTATGCAGCTTTGTTTCACATTTCGTACTTGTCAAAAACATATAACACCAACAAACCAAATTTTTAGTATTATTTAATTGTTTTTCGTATGCTGAAGTCATAATAGAATTGATATCGGACTCAAAGTGTCAGAATGCAGACAGAGGCACACATTCTTGTCACTCAGGCTGCCACATAATCGTGACTTCCACGCACATATATTGACCGAACCAATGATATCACGTTTGCAACTTCATTATGGAGATGTGGAAACTCTTCAGGAGGAACACAATGTAGAACTGCAACACAGTTTTAATGTAATAGAATTTTTCTTTCAAACGTGAATGACACTGCAGATCGACCAGTTCCATCTGTAGATGCCCAGAAGTACAATCAACTGAAATGACAAACGCTCTCTAAAGCAGCTGAAAAACTAAATGGAGGACTGGCAGTATGTCCTCAAACATTTAGAAAGCTGTTCATGGATCTCTTTCAATGTCATAATGGATTGTTCAAAATTCGCGTTTTCTTTTACGCCAATGAGCTTAGAGAAATGGACGGCGTTACGTGTCAAAATCTGTCCCGTCCGCAATACGATTTTCTTCTTAAAGGGAACCACCTTCCCCATGAAATCAGAAATCAGGCGCTTCTCACCTTGCAACGTCTTACTGAGGACAATCTGCAGTCAACTCTGTTTAAAATGCAAAGTCTGCAATCGATTATGGATTTTCTAATTTTCATTCTGGCTTTTCTTTTTCATTGAGAATTTCAACAACAGCGGATCTTAAATCGTAAACTCATCCCAAGCATGTCCTTTGACTCAAACAAAGTAATTTGCAGTAATCTATAACGTCTCCTTACTCTCTATTAAAAACTGCTGCAACTGATGATGTAATAATATGTGAGAGTTCAACAAATTTACTATTCGCACTACCAATTCTATCACTTGTTCCATGCCTGCATGTTTAATACAGAGTGCTTCCTGAAATACAGAACAGTGAATCGCGTATATACAGTGAAACGTCCCCTTTGAACAATTTATACATGACTATGCTTAAACTGACAAACAATATTTTTAGCGCAACGCAATCTGACTTTCAAAAATCGCTACAAAAGAATGGCCCTGACTAACATTAACCTATACGTTTCACAAATCACTTACCTCACAAAAATCTTGGTTACTCGAACTACTGTAATACAGCGAGCACCACTACTGCCAGCTAAATAAAAGATTCAAACTACGGAAGGCACTAACTACTGATAGGCATAGTTAGCAAATGAAAGATATTAATAGAGTACAAACAATGTATTTACCTTAATATCATCAAAAGTCATAATATATATAGGAGTTCATAACATCCATTCTTACAAATATCAAAACTCCGCCATTTCTCTCTCCACATCCACCACTGCTGGCGGCTCACCTCCAACTGCGCAACGGTACGTGCTGTTCACATCCAGCTGCCGCTGCCCAACACTACAATGGCAGACAACAATGTAAACTAGCCACAGACTGCATACTGCACAGCCAGTGATTTTCATACAGAGCGCTACGTAACTTTGCCAATAAGAAAACATAAACAGCCTACTTACAACAGTCTGTCAACGGCTATAATCTTTATCTCATTCATCGTCAAATAAATCTTTAAATGCTTTTACATGATATTGTAACACCGTTTCATAGCAAATTTGCGGTACCCGTCGATTATGCGACTACAAAATAGATACTGAGAGCTCTCATCTTTCTCGTCTGTGATTCCCGGTCATTTTTAAAGGATAGCGGCTATGTATGGCTAGACTGACTCTTTTTGCGTAAACAGCCACTGGACCTGTGAACTTCGTTAGCACCACGAACAAATAGCGAAGGATAAACAGGGCTTATATCACGATTCTGCTGAATTGAATAAAGTAGTGGCAACCAAAATAATCCGCATCAAATGCCGTAAGAAAGTGTGGCATCGCATTGCTATACTGAGAAAGACCGAGCAACGCCAAGAGGTACCGAGTAGTGCTGAGACAAGCAAGGACTTGGTCCACATGCAGGTAGCACATTGTGCACGCATGAAGTTTTGCACGCCGTGGCCAACCCCGATCTAGACTGTACTCTTTGTTTCCTGGTGGGTGCCTACTCGATTATTGGTTCAAATGGCTCTGAGCACTATGGGACTTAACATCTCAGGTCATCAGTCCCCTAGAACTTAGAACTACTTAAACCTAACTAACCTAAGGACATCACACACATCCATACCCGAGGCAGAATTCGAACCTGCGACCGTAGCGGCCGCGCGGTTCCAGACTGACGTGCCTATAACCGCTCGGCCACCCTGGCCGGCCTACTCGATTACTCTCTTTAGCCATACGTCCAAAGTCATTCCATTAATATGTCCAAACCACTTGAGCCATTTTGTTTCTATTTATTTCACAACATCATTTTGAGTTACCATTCTTTCTCTCTTATTTCATGACATCTTACCTGATGCCTCTAGTTACCGCATAACAAGGCGCCTATATTCCATTCTCACTGCTTTAATTTTCTTTTCATTCTCGTCTGAAATTTCCTGTATATCTGCTCCATGTGCTCATACTTCCAGCTGCTGCTTTACACATTAATCCTTGGCATTCTAAGTCACATATTTACCCCAGAGGACGCTGCTTAGTTTATTTATTGCCATCACACCTGGAGCTGCTAAATTCACAACTTCTACTTTGCTGTTTCCTTTAGTCACTCACAACCGTAGGTATCTGTGTAATTTTCTAGTTTTCAATTCTTTATTGATCTATTCCTAAGTAATTCTCATAGCGTCAAACTATGACGTATTCTGTCTTGTTTCCATTAACTGTTAAGCAAAGTAGTCCTCATCCACTGAATTGCTTAGAAAACTCAGAGAGCTTAACCAGACACGGCGCTATTGCAGGCTGTATCGCCTTGCCTACCTCCAGCCTTTGAAGTGACTTAGTCAGACAGTCATACAGGAACTTATAGTTCAATGTGTTGCCCAAACCATCACACAAGTCACTAGTAAAGCTGGAGAAAGCGGTACCGGAAAGAAAAATCCTAGGACCGACTAAGGAGTGAACCCAACACCTTTGGATCTATAGTCTGACACTTATTCAATTAGCCAGTTTCTGTAAGAGAATGAATAAAACAAACTCTTCTTGGAAACAGAAATAAATAAAACTCTTCTTGGAAAGCTAATAAACATCTTCCAGAATGAGATTTTCACTCTGCAGCGGAGTGTGCGGTAATATAAAACTTCCTGGCAGATTAAAACTGTGTGCCGGACCTTTGCCTTTCGCGGACAAGTGCTCTACGGTCTGAGCTACCCATGCACGACTCACGACCCTTCCTCACAGCTTCAGTTCTCCCAGTACCTCGTCTCCTCCCTTCCAAACTTCACAGAAGCTCTTCTGCGAACCTTGCAGAACTAGCACTCCTGGAACGAAGGATATTGCGGAGACAAGGCTTAGCCACAGCCTGGGGGATGCTTCCAGAATGGGATTTTCGCTCTGCAGCGGAGTGTGCGCTGATATGAAGACGGTAGAGCACTTGTCCGCGAAAGGCAAAGGTCCCGAGTTCGAGTCTCGGTCCTGCACACAGTTTTTATCTGCCAGGAAGTTTAATAAACATCTTCTTGCGATGAAATGAACGGAAAGAATTAAAAATAGATGCTCTTCTTTAAAACCGAAGAGTAGTAGCCCTTCTTCAACAAAGAATAAAATCTCTTCTTGAAAAAACAAATTCTCCACGAAAAACAATAAATATTTTTTCTGAGTAGGACTTTTCCGCAAAACAATAAAAAATATCTGTGATAGGGGCGGGGCGGAGGGTACAAGCTCTTTTACAAATTCAGTCACCTGTACACAACCAGATTTCCAGAAAACTGTAGAAAAGGTTTATATATCTCTTGTAGCTCTTTGATGAACCATTGTTGCTGGATTAAATAGTGAGCTACCCGGTGTGGTAGATCTTATTTTGGTTTAGCCTTAAAGTATATGTCATTTAATAATGACAGTGTCCCGATGTGCTGGGCAAAGATGCAATATAAACATACCCACGCGCGATGTCAAATTTTTCACTCTTCAACTATCTGTCCCTTCCCGTTCGGGATTCTAGGTGGACGTATTGCTTATATGTCAAGCAACAATACCGATACATTTATGAAAATTTTTTTACAATACATCATCTGGAAAGGCCGCAGGTCCTTCCATTTGCTCATCCTGAAAATGTTACCTAGATACACCGTAGCCTACAATCTTCGGATAAAATGGCGACATTATTTATGATTGTATTATACGGCATTCTTTATCACGGAGATGGTCGGTGCATCTCTTTCTTCAAGAAAGAAGAAATAAATATCACTCTGTTTAGAGGAGAGTTAATACATCAATCAACTTTGGTTGTTACAGTGGTAATCGTAGCGAGAGGCCGTGGAGGTGCGAACTTAGACGCGTGAATTGCTGCTGGTGGTAGTATCTGCTATCCCCACATACCTCCCAACAATCCACGTTATTCGCTCCTCCTTACGGCGCCAGTACGTAAAAACCAGTACACCGAATGGCTGAGAGTAGTTTCCCGAGGCAGTTTCCCACATCCACCTAGGTAAATATCATGCTGGTACCCACGTCCCGCCTCAGATAAACACTATGCAAATACTTAGAAGACGTTATTAGACATGAACGTGAGATCTACAATAGACACGGCGTGCTCAGATTCCTTCGCAGGAGGAGTGTCGCCGTCAGGAAGTATATACGGCCACAAATGCCGCTAACACTACCAAAACCGATACAACAATGCCGACCCCGAAGAGAAACGGAAAAAAATAAAGGGAAAAAAGAAAAGAAAAGATTGTTCCTGAGTTAAATAGCCTCCAAAATCAGTTATGTCTGATGTTGCATCAAGTTCGCAAGAGATTACGTGAGCCTTCTACGACACATAATTTTTCTCCTTTGCAATCGGATGGAAGTGCCAGTCCGATTCCATCGAGTTTTTCTAACCAAACCCCAATTTTCGTACCTTACAATGGACATAATGCAATAGTTTCAATTTTAACCCTAGAACTCTAAGGAGGGCAAAATATTGCATTGTTACTAGTTGTTTTACTTGGAAGCATGAGTGATTTCTTTTAACAGCGTGCTGCGCGGGGTAGCCGTGCGGTCTGAGGCGTCTTATCACGGTTCGTGCGGCTCTCCCCGTCGGAGGTTCTAGTCCTCCCTCGGGCATGTGTGTGTGTGTGTGTGTGTGTGTGTGTGTGTGTGTGTGTTGTCCTTGGCGTAAGTTAGTTTAAGTTAGTTTAATTAGTGTGTAAGCCTAGGGACCGATGACCTCAGCAGTTTGGTCCCACACTCTTTACCACAAATTTCCAATTTTACTAAACTATCGTTAATTTTACTACTCCATATTTTATTTAAAGGACGGCAATGTTCATAAATTTACACAAGCTAACTACAATTATAAGGTCTCCAAGGTACGTCGTATACAAAAGAAGGACAAAATGTCCCGTTTACACCCTGCACTGAAGATACGGGACTGGAGGGTATCAACTGCAATCGTAAATTTTACGAGCGTTTAGTAATGTAAGGTTAATAAATGAAGAATGCGGCTCCTTTGCGTTTCGTCGGAGCGTGTTGACGAAGAAAATTACCATCTGAAAAAGGTTGCCTCGCGAATGGGGCTGTTAGTCTGGTCTGCAGACATAAGGTACGGCGCGGACCGCGAATTCCTGTCAGTGGCTTCCCGGGTTGCCGCCATCGAAGGCGCTGCCACGGTCAAGTTGTGAGAAAACGTGCTTGGCTGGAGGGGTCAAGTCCGCGGTTCACACTGACGCTCTTCTGACTCGCAGAGAAGTAATCTAACGTACACCAGCACATTTATTTATTTATGTACCATATGACAATACATGTACAAATATTTAAAAACTATTGCCCAGCTCTTCAGCATAAAACAACACAAAGACAGCTATATATGGGTATCGAGGACTTTTATGTATTTTATAGCATGACTCGTCGCTATCACGAAATCTTCAAAGGACCCTTGGAGGCACTTCCGTAACATGTCAACACAAGATGACCAACTGTCTGTCGTTTCGCACCACAGTCAAACAATGGTGATTTGCCCCACTTGTAGAGAGTGTCTGCACATCGTCCATGACCGTTCGGATGCGGTTAAGTTCAATAGCAAGTCGTAGTGTAATGGGTTTTGTCGAAGATTAAACGTCCATCTCGAGCCAAAACAAACAGATAACATACACTTTCGAGCACCCTATCAAAAACGGACAAAACCGATAACGAAGTAAAAGTTTAACCGTAATTACTGACTTGTTTCTTTGCTTTCTAGAGCCCATACATTATCCTCAATTTTTTGTCTTTCACCTGCTTCAGTTTTCGCAAACGTAACACATTCTGATTCTAGTCACGGTCTCAGAATGGTATCAGTGACTATAATCAGACATGGATTGGTCAGAACGGAAGCAGGTGACTGATCAATAGGATAATCTATACATTGAACCTTCAGACTAAAAACAACTAAATCAGATATACAAAACTGAAATTCTTTCGCTAGGCGATTCCTGTGAATGACCTGTTTCATCTGAAAAATTATAATATGATCAGTAGTGGAGCAACCTGCATACCAACCCACATTCCATTTTTGCCAGATGTATTCCAGATGACGGATCCACGATGGCGGCAACAGAAATGGCAACATAGCAATGATGTCATGGCCGGAAGTTCACATTTTGGCTGGAAGATAGATCAATTGGGCTAGCTGACTAACCAAACCCCCTCCCCTCCCCCTTACCACCCCTCCCCCAGAAAATGGCGGGAATTCCAAATTCCAGCAGAACAATGCAACACATCCTGGCTGCCTCCACTAACAAACGAAAATAGAGGGAAAAAAGGTCACTTCGTCTACCTCCACTAACCTAAGTGATCTGACCGTCACCTCTTCCTAGGAATTGGCTGAGAAAGGACTCAGCCTGCGCTGGATAGGATGGACGTCTTTATTTTGCATACAGCGTTTATTTAAACAATTTCAGGCAGTACCGCAAGTGTCTTCACTATTAGACCTGGAGTCCAACTGATCTAGTACACAGCACCGCCACCAGTAGATGCAGTCATCCCTTCCATGATGTAATCCAAGATGGCGGTCTGGGGGAGGGGAATGGCGGGAAAAGGACTCAGCCTGCACTGGGCTGCTGGATTGGATGCATGTGCATCTCTGATTTGCAGTCAATCTTTATTTACAGAATTTGAGGCAGTAGCTCCATCCACTGTGTCCACCATAAGGTACAGAGCCCAACAGGTCTAGTACATAGTACTGCCACCAGAGGGCTCTGTCATCCCTTCTGTGATGTAGTCTAAAATGGCGGTTTGGGGGAAAATGGTGGGAAAAGGACTCAGCCTATGCTGGGCTGCTGGAGAGAGGAAGGAGTGTACTTAATTTATTTTGGAGCAATTTATTTAGGGATTGATGTGACATAGTACATTTATCACTCTGATAGAAAACACACACTCTGATGTGCTTGGGGTCACACTACGCAGTACACAGAGCTTCAAGCAAATTGTGAATCGCCGAAATAATGAGGTACATTGATACGCAGAGAGACAAACAACTCATAAATTTTCAAAATAATGCATCTAAAAGACTTTGCAAACACTCTTGCCAATCAGCAACTGTCGAAATCATGCACAGCACACCTGTTCACAAAATAATGCAACAGACACCAAAACAACTCGTAAACTGTCTAAACATAATGCATGTGTAACACTCACAGCACTTAAACAGCTGAAAATAATCCAGTATATAAACACTCAGTGCACATGAAAAACACTTTCGAACTATAAGAAATGGCAACTATCTGAGGCTCCTACATGTGCACGAGCTTTGCAGGTCCAGCCGGATGCAAGCCAGAGCTAGCCTTTTGCTCTCCCCTCGCTGCCAACGGCATGTGAAAGATGTGTGTACAGTTAGAGTTCTTCGAGTGTTATACTGATGTCACATCTCTATGTAGATAAGAGCCAAGTCACCCTCTGGACTGAATGCACGTGTTCACTGCTGCTGGCGTGATCCCTCTGTCTACCTGCAGTCCAGCGATGACCAAATTGCTAAGTGACTCACCCTCACAAATGCTGCAAAAATCCCTTCCATTGCTTCCCAGAATAACACAGGCTGCTTTCTTACTAGCCATCCTAATGGGACATGCGAGCTGCATCTAGTCATGCAGGTGTGCTTACCTGCCCAGCATGGCTGACACATTGCCACGAAATGCGCGTGTGGCGACTCACCACATAAAAAATTCTCAGTATTATATGCTGTCACATGACTATGTAAAATAATAGCCAAGTCGACCTCTCGGAAATTCTATAGTGTCCCCATAAATAGTTAAAAGTCTCTTTTGTAGGAGCTTTCATGATGTCTCAGCTTGTCTGCGTGGAAATTCTTGCCCTAACAGAACCTGTTTACGAAAAAATAGTGTGGAATAACGCCAAATGCATTCTTCCCCGCGGTCCTGACATAGTACCCCGTCCATCACGTGTTACCCTTCCTGCTTTCAACATACACAAACATTCTCACTGCTATGTAGAGACTCCTATGCCCTGGCACAAGGAATCTCTTGTGAATCAATGGTGCATTACGATTGGCTCTTATTGAATTTACCTGCCTAATTACTGATGCTGGCAGTGTGGAAGCACCATCCACCTTTTTTTTTCTTTCTGCATATGAGACTGTCAGTAGAAAAAAACTATTTTGTACAGATCATCGTATTGCATTGACAATTAAATCCTGCAAAGTGGCCTACAGATCGTCAATTTTGGAAAGATTCTTGCTCAGTTACACCACTGTGCCACTGAGGGGTGGAGCTTGGATATTAGATCGTGAAACTGGCACTCCTTACTGTGTCGATGTAGTAAACATACAATTCGTATCCTGCATACAAAAATCGCCCCTTTTACATCATTCATATACCAATCGGCCGCCAGACACCCATACATATACTGCAAAGGCAGCATAAGCACATGCACTACAGGTATACTCCTCGCTGCACTAGATATTTCCCCACGATGTCAGGTGGTCATCCACTCCTGACACGCGACCAGAGCGCCCTCAGTGGACTGAAGTCACTCTCAGAACTGTTGTGGGAAGACTGTCCGGTTCCCCTCGGCACAAACGCGTTACTGTTTCTAGTATGGGCCTGCTTGCTTGCCTGTTTTCTGCACACATCTCCAGGCTCTGGGATTACAATAACATATGTAATTTCGCATGGTTTCCCAGCATATCACCATTTTCATGGTACTTCTTGATATCAAGCACCCAGCAATATCACTCGCATAGCAGTATCATTCGCACAACATAATTCCAAAGATATACTTACAATCAAATGTTACGATTGTGGTCTCAGTTAAATGACATTCGACAAGGAGTGAATTATTGGAAATACACCCTGCTTACAGCTGTGGATCTGGAAATGGAAATATCTGTACCATTCTTATGTTTCCCTTTGCTATCACAGTACTCCAAGTCAAATCCATTCCTTCCTTACGACAATTCTTTCCTTTGAGCATATCAGAACACAAACACATTCTTTATAAGCCTGATGCTCAAGGCGAACATATCACGTACCCCCTACTACTAAGTATAATACTTTGTCAGTAACAGATTGCTGGCGACACGGAATAATACTGACCAGCAATCAACAATGGGTGGGCATGTCTCATAAGTTTTTCTTGCGAGTGCTACCACTGTCTCTTAGAAAGAGAGGCATAATCGTCTTAGAAACTCCTATATGTTAGAAAAAAAACACAACCATATTACCATCACATGCAGTCTTGGTTCTACAGGTGCACACAAGTATCCATGTTAACAGGTATACTGGCTAAAATGTGGCAACATGCTGTCGCATCATTGATCAGTGTTGAAATTACTGTAAAACTGCTAAAACTGTTTGCGCTAGCAACTGTGATGCTTATTGTTAGTGTACATCTGTGGTGTCTTTTCCACCCCATCCCTCTACTGGTACACTGTTGGTTATCACATAATGATTGACTGATATCGCTTGTTTGTGTTGGAGAAAGAGTTTTGGTGGAGGGGCAACACCTTCTGGGGATGGCTAGCACAGAACAGTGATCGTGTACATGACTGCAATATGAGGAATCAGTCAAAACAGAATGCAGATCCATTAGCTATTCTGTCACTGTGACAGATGAGTTTAAATGTAGAGGTCGTCTATCACCTTCAGACAGTAGTTTGGAAACTCTCCACAATGCAGACAAGCTCTTCCAGTTTCCTTATGTTGTAACTGTTTTTTATTTAAAATCATCCAGTTGTGTGTGTGTTATGATAGCTGCAGTAACAACATGATTTACATTGTGCAACATCTAGTTTTCTGCAAGAGGCAATGGATCAGAACGTGTTAATGTCAGTTTAGAATCTGACACAAACCTCGAAGTTGTGACGGAAAAACAAAATGTATGGCAGTGTACAAAGTGTGGTACAGCAGAAAAAAACAGTGTTTCAAACAACGACACAGGGTCACAGAGGGTGTCTCTTGCGACTTGCAGTATAGTCTGCAGGATACGATCATCCTCATACAGTACATGTGGAGAAACTTAAAACTGGTCTGTGCAGTGAATCAATACCTGTATATTTAATAGGATCGTCACATGTGCTCGATGTTGGCACGCCTGTGGTATTTGTTTTCGATGTATGGGAGGAGAGAGATGTGGTAAAAATCTTAACAAGTTCTCTACTGGATGAAGTTAGGGGAGCTTTTATAGTTCGTAATTTTTCTCTGGTGGATGGTACAGAATAACGATGAGAGAATGTTGGGGTGATACACATGAATGGGCCCTGAGGGACGTGGATCTGTAGTACCTGCTTGTAGTTTGGAGAAACACCACAATGCAGTAGCAAAGTCCATGTCCTTCCCCCAGTTCCTGTACTGTCTTTTATACTACCTCATGTTGCAGGAGCAGGCTTCATTTGTGTTGAATGGTCAAAACACAGTTCTGTCACAGTAACTTACCTTAGCCTGTTTCTATATGGGTTGCGGAAGGTGGTAGATACCACTTTCTCTAACTTCTACTCAGTTCCGACTTACACTGGATCGATCACATGCACAAAGCTGCAGGAACAGTAGTGCAGAGTCTGAGGGGTATTTGCAAGATGCATAGAGGCTACCTAAAACCATGTTGTAATTTTACTGTTGTGGAGAGGTTCAAATAACGTGACTCGTTTCGAGATATGAGAGTGCCAGAAATATGATTCACTAGTGGCTGTAATCATTAAAATACTTCTCTATAGGATCCAACGCATATATGTGGATGAATGGAAAGATCTGATTCCAAATCATAGACACCATTTCTACCACAAGTGTAACACTAGAGATCTGAAAAACTAGTCTACATTTCTTATGACCTTAATCAGCACATCTTCTACTACTGTTTGTGATCCTTCTCAATTAGTCATTGCCTATAGCTCAGTGGGTATATCGCATAACCTCTGACATGGCATCGAGACAGTATGCGATACAAATACAGGAGAAATATATAGTGGCATCAGCGTGAGGGGGTTGCAAATACCAGTTTCATACTATGCTCCTCAGCTGAATCACTTTCATAATTCGGTAATTTTATTACGAGGGTGCAGCGCACTGCTGGTCTGATAATATACACTCTGGCGATCACAACTATATTCAGTGTCATAATATTTGTCAGGAAAAACCACGTCATTTGTAGGTAATGCCATACGTGGATAGTATAAAGCCAGTGTAGCTTTTAACATGGATAATTGTGTGCACCTGTAGAACCTAAAACCAAGACTGCTTCTGATGGTAATATGGTTGTGGTTTTTTTAACGTATAGCGATTTGTAAGACGATTACACTTCTCTTTCTAAGGCATGGTGGTAGCACTCGCAAGAAAAACTTATGAGGCATGTCCACCCATCGCTGATTTTCAGTCAATATTATTTCATACCGCCAGCAATCAGTTACTGACAAAGTATTATATTTAGTAGCAGGGGGTGCATGATAGGTCTGCCTTGACCATCAGGCTTATAAAGTATGTGTTTGTGTTGTGACATGCGCAAAGGAAACAGCTACGCCTTGTCGTAAGGAAGGAATGGATTTGACATGGAGTACTGTGACAGCAAAGGAAAGAGTATGTCATGTCATAAGAATGGTACATACATTTCTATTTCCAGAGCCACAGCCATAAGTAGGGTGTATATCCAATACTTCACTCATTGTCGAATGTTGTTCAACTGAGACCACAATCGTAACATTTAATTGTAAGCATAGCAATCAAATATGTAAGTGACCGGTTTTCTTAGGATGATGAGTCTCTCCATGTATGCTTGGCATGCAACGGCGATGGCCTGTGGCGGGAATGATTCATGTAGCCTGTTAGCGGCAGGAGCTGTCTGAATGGAAAGGCCTGTTGGAGTGTAAGATTGTAAGTGACTTAACTGTGTCGTCCTCTAGACGGCCGAATAGCGAACTAATACTTAGTATGTGTTGGGCAGCTCTCATGATCGTGTGGAAATTTGAGAAGATTCAATAAGGACGTGTGTTTGTGGTGGACCATTATTCCCTCATATGTAAATTGTCCAGTTGATTGTTTCTTCACATTTTGCGTCTTTATTTGGTTGAAAGAACATCGATTATGGTGTGTGCATCTAGCAGGTGAAAGACAGGTGGAAGACACGTTTGCTGGCTCTCTAGACATGAGAAACACCTTACTCGACTTTGTAAATTATAAAATGGGATCTGTTATATCACCGACATCGGAATTCGCGAGTGGAAATATCGGTTACCTCAACTTTCTTTTCGAGTTTTGGTGTAAAGGACATTGCAGAAGGGATAAGTTTCTAGTTACTCAGTGGTTCACAGCATGCTCCACCTCCCTAAAGTTTCAGATTTCTAGAGAAATAAATTCCAGGCTATATCTTTGGAATTATGTTGCACAAGTAATACCACTATGCAAGCGTATGTACTTGATATCGAGAAGTACCGCGAAAATGGTATGATATTCTGGCAAACCATGCGAAATTACATATTTTCATGTAATCTCAGAGTCTGGAGAAGTGTGTAGAAAACAGGCAAGCAGGCAGGTCCGAACCTGAAAAAGTAATGCGTTTGTGCTGAGGGGAAATGAGCCAGTCTTAGCACAACAGTTCTGAGACTGACTTCAGTGCACTGAGGGGGCTCTGGTTGGGAGTGGATGACCATCCAACATTGCAGGGAAATATCTAGTGCAGCAAGGAGTATACCTATAATGAATGTGCTTTTACTGAGTGTCTTTGCGGTAAATGTACGAGTGTCTGGCGGCTGATAGCTTATGAATGATGTAAAAGGGGCGATTTTTGTATGGTACAGGATACGAATTATATGTTTACTACATTAACACAGTATGTGGTGATATATTGCCTGGTTGGAGTTCAGTTTCACGATCTAATATTCAAGCTCCAGCCCTCAGTGGCACAGTAGTGTAATTGGGTAAGAGTCTTTCCATACTTGACGATCTGGAGGCGATTTTGCAAGGTTTAATTGCTGGTGCAATATGGTGATCTGTACAAAACAGTTTCTTTACCACTGGAAGTCTTGTCTTCAGAAAGAAAAAAAGGCAGATGGTGCTTCCACACTGCCAGCATCAGTAATTCGACGGGTAAATTCAATAAGAGCCAATCATAGTGCTCCATTGATTTACAAGACATCCTTTGTGCCAGGCTATAGGACTCTCTACACAGCGGCGAGAACATATGCATATGTTGAAAGCAGGAAGCGTAACACATGATGGACAGGGAGCCACATTAGGACCGTGTGGAAGAATGCATACAGCGTTATTCTGCGCTGTTTTTTCGTAAACAGGTTATGTTAGGGCAAGAATATCCATGCAGACAAGCTGAGACATCACGAAAGCTCCTATAAAAGCAAGCATTAACTATTTCTGGGACACTATACAATTTCAGAGAGGTCGACTTAACTATTATTTTACATAGCCATGTGACAGCAGTATAATACTGAGAATTTTTTATGTACTGAGTCGCCACACGTGCATTTCGTGGCAATGTGTCAGCCATGCTGGGCAGGTAAGCACACCTGCATGACTTGATGCAGCTCGCATGTCCCATTAGGATGGCTAGTAAGAAAGCAGCCTGTGTTATTCTGGGAAGCAGTGGAAGGGATTTCTGCAGCATTTGTGAGGGTGACTCACTTGGCAATTTGGTCATCGCTGGACTGCAGGTAGACAGAGGGATCATGCCAGCAGCAGTAAACACGTGCATTCAGTCCAGAGGGTGACTTGGCTCTCTCAAAGAACTCTAACTGTACACGCGACTTTCACATGCCGTTGGCAGCGATGGGAGAGCAAAAGGCTAGCTCTGGCTTGCACCTGGCTGGACCTGCAAAGCTCGTGCACATGTAGGAGCCTCAGATAGTTGCCATTTCTTATAGTTCGAAAGTGTTTTTCATGTGCACTGAGTGTTTATGTACTGGATTATTTTCAGCTGTTTAAGTGCTGTGAGTGTTACACATGCATTATGTTTAGACAGTTTACGAGTTGTTTTGGTGTCTGTTGCATTATTTTGTGAACAGGTGTGCTGTGCATGATTTAGACAGTTGCCGATTAGCAAGAGTGTTTGCAGAGTCTTTTAGATGCATTATTTTGAACATTTATGAGTTGTTCGCCTCTCTGCACATCAATGTACTGCTTTATTTCGGTGATTTATGAGTAGTTTGCAGGTCTGCAGGTCGACAGTTTATAAGTAGCAAGCGTGTCTGCAGAGCATTATACATGCATTATTTCGGTGATCTACGAGTACCTGGCAACTCTGTAGGCTGTGCAATGCATTATTTCAGTAATTTACGAGTTCTTTGCGTGTCTGTACATCAGAGTACTACATCATTTCGGTGATTCACAAGTTCTCAAATCCATCCCTAAATAAATTGTTGAAAAATAAATAAAGTACACTCCTTACTCTCTCCAGCAGCCCAGCACAGGCAGAGTCCTTTTCCCAAACCGCCATGTTGAATTACGTCACGGAAAGGATGACAGAGCCCTCTGGTGGCAGTACTGTGTACTAGATCAGTTGTACTCTGTACCTTATGGTGGATACAGTGGATGGAGCTACTGCCTCAAATCGTTTAAATAAAGATTGCCTGCAAAACAGAGACCTATGTCCATCCTTTCCAGCACCTCAGCACAGGCTGAGTCCTTTTCCTGCCATTCCCCTCCCCCAGACCGCCATCTTGAATTACATCACAGAAGGGATGACAGCATCCTCTGGTGGTGGTACTGTGTACTAGGTCAGTTGGACTCCAGTTAAATACACATTGCATGCAAAATAAAGACTTATGTCCATCCTATTCAGCACAGGCTGAGTTCATTCTCAGCCATTTCCCAGGAAGATGTGCTGGTTGGATGACTTAGGTTAGTGGAGGTAGACGAATTGAGCTTTTTTCCCACCATTTTCTTAGGTTAGTGGAGGCAGCCATGGTGTGTTGCATTGTCCTGCTGGAATTTGAACTTCCCGACTTTTTCTAGGGGAGGGAAGGTGAGGGGGAGGGGAGGGGGTTAGGTTAGTGGAGGTAGCCCAACTGACCTATCTTCCCGCCAAAATTTAATTTTCCAGCCATGATGTTATTTAATGGTGCCATATCTATCGCCGCCATCTTGGATCCATCATCTCGAATACATTTGGCAACAATGCAACGGGGGTGGTACGCAGGTTGCTCCACTACTATGGCCACATACCTAGGAACAAATATTCCTTCGAAATTTAAAAGCTGTCAGTTACATTATTACTCTAGTACAACCAATAAACAGTAAGTGAAATCAAATTAAGCAGTATTGTCAAAAACTGGTTACAACTTAAATACATTTTGAAATAGAAGCTACTGGAAACTAATACAAATTCCCATTTTCAAGACAGGTAAAGTTGTTAAGACATTAAAGAAACTCAGTTCATTTGTAAGTATCACATGTTCCACATCACATGACCTTCTTCTGTTTCAAGTTACAATATGGTGCAAGACAGGTGAAGTACGTCTTAACTGTCCACATGTTATATAAAGTAGTTCCACAAACATTTACTCACCATAAAATTTTGTAATTGAACCATCGTGTATTCCTGGAGACACTATTCTCCAGGTGCAGCAAACTCACATTCTTAGATTGTATTCAGTAACCACCTGGGTTAGTGCTACATTTCTTGTGATTTAGATGACCACTGATTAAAGATGGACAGGGATTGCACCAGTTGTGTACGGATGCAGCGGGAATTGGCCACTGTATGTAAACAGCTAGAAGCTATCTTGGCCACAGTCAACAGACTTCAGGCTGCTGACCTCGGCTGCGGTGCCGATGTGACACCTGAGACGAACGCTTTGGCACCTCTAGAGCGTATAGGATCGCTTGCTATCCTTGAAATCACAACGCATTCCAATTCACTCATTATTGGCCAGCCAATACTTACCTAACGGTGAATGGTGTACAGCTGCAGGGTCGCTAATCACTGTGCAGCAGGTAAAAATGGCTTCTGGCCATAAGGCCGGCCCCTTACGCCTCGAAAACTGGTTGAGGTTTCACCCGTTTCTGAAAGTACATCTGAACCAGCTCGGGACACCTCGCCTGTGTGGACTGGAACCGACCTTCCTGAAACACCCAGACAATTGCAGAGAGTAGGTCTGCTTGTTATTGGGAGCTCCAACGTTAGGCAGCTGATGCAACCCCTTAAAGAAAAAGCGGGAAGGTCGAGAATGAAAGCCATTGTCGACTCTGCTTGTCGGAGGGGCCACATCTAAGATGTGGAGGAGGCTCTGCACACGGCAAATGTGCGTCTGCATGCACCCTTCTACAATCGCGCCTCATGTCGGCACGAATAAAGCCACCCTCCACTATCTACCGACCTGATAGAAAATCGTAAGAAGCTTTGGTCTTATTTTAAATCAGTAAACGGATCGGAGTCATCCGTCCAGACAATCTGACACAATAATGGCATCGAAACGGAGGATGACAGAGGGAAGACCGAAATACAAAACACCTTTTTCCAAAACTATTTCGCTAAGGAAAATCGTACTGAGAATCTTACTTTAAATCTACATCTATATCTACATCCATACTCCGCAAGCCACCTGACGGTGTGTGGCGGAGGGTACCCTGAGTACCTCTATCGATTCCCCATTCTCTTCCAGTCTCGTATTGTTCGTGGAAAGAAGGATTGTCGATATGCTTCTGTGTGGGCTCTAATCTCTCTGATTTTATCCTCATGGTCTCTTCGCGAGATATGCGTAGGACGAAGCAATATACTGCATTACTCTTCGGTGAAGGTATGTTCGCGAAACTTTAACAAAAGCCCGTACCGAGCTACTGAGCGTCTCTCCTGCAAAGTCGTCCACTGGAGTTAATCTATCATCTCCGTAACGCTTTCGAGATGACTAAATGATCCTGTAACGAAGCGCGCTGCTCTCCGTTGGATCTTCTCTATCTCTTCTATCAACCCTATCTGGTACGGATCTCACACTGCTGAGCAGTATTCAAGCAGTGGGCGAACAAGCGTACTGTAACCTACTTCCTTTGTTTTCGGATTGCATTTCCTTAGTATTCTTCCAATGAATCTCAGTCTGGCATCTGCTTTACCGACGATTAACTTTATATGATCATTCCATTTTAAATCACTCATAATGCGTACTCCCAGATAATTTATAGAATTAACTGCTTCCAGTTGCTGACCTGCTATTTTGTAGCTGAATGATAAGGGATCTTTCTTTCTATGTATTCGCAGCACATTACACTTCTCTACATTGAGATTGAATTGCCATTCCCTGCACCATGCGTCAATTCGCTGCAGATCCTCCTGCATTTCAGTACAATTTGCCATTGTTACAACCTCTCGATACACCACAGCATCATCTGCAAAAAGCCTCAGTGAACTTCCAATGTCCTCCACAAGGTCATTTATGTATATTGTGAATAGCAACGGTCCTATGACACTCCCCTGCGGCACACCCGAAATCACTCTTACTTCGGAAGACTTCTCTCCACTGAGAATGACATGCTGCGTTCTATTATCTAGGAAGTCTTCAATCTAATCCCACAATTGGTCTGATAGTCCATATGCTCTTACTTTGTTCATTAAACGACTGTGGGGAACTGTATCGAACGCCTTGCGGAAGTCAAGAAACACGGCATCTACCTGTGAACCCGTGTCTATGGCCCTCTGAGTCTCGTGGACGAATAGCCCGAGCTGGGTGTCACACGACCGTCTTTTTCGAAACCCATGCTGATTCCTACAGAGTAGGTTTCTAGTCTCCAGAAAAGTCATTATACTCGAACATAATACGTGTTCCAAAATTCTACAACTGATCGATGTTAGAGATATAGGTCTATAGTTCTGCACATCTGTTCGACGTCCCTTTTTGAAAACGGGGATGACCTGTGCCGTTTTCCAATCCTTTGGAACGCTACGCTCTTCTAGATACCTACGGTACACCGCTGCAAGAAGGGGGGCAAGTTCCTTCGCGTACTCTGTGTAAAATCGAACTGGTATCCCATCAGGTCCAGCGGCCTTTCCTCTTTTGAGCGACTTTAATTGTTTCTCTATCCCTATGTCGTCTATCTCGATATCTACCATTTTGTCATCTGAACGACAATCTAGAGAAGGAACTACAGTGCAGTCTTCCTCTGTGAAACAGCTTTGGAAAAAGACATTTAGTATTTCGGCCTTTAGTCTGTCATCCTCTCTTTCAGTACCATTTTGGTCAGAGAGTGTCTGGACATTTTGTTTTGATCCACCTACCGCTTTGACATAAGACCACAATTTCTTAGGATTTTCTGCCAAGTCAGTACATAGAACTTTACTTTCGAATTCATTGAACGCCTCTCGCATAGCCCTCCTCACACTACATTTCGCTTAGCGTAACTTTTGTTTGTCTGCAAGGCTTTGGCTATGTTTATGTTTGCTGTGAAGTTCCCTTTGCTTCCGCAGCAGTTTTCTAACTCGGTTGTTGTACCTCGGTGGCTCCTTTCCATCCCTTACGATCTTGCTTGGCACATACTCATCTAACGCAAATTGTACGATGGTTTTGAACTTGGTCTACTGATCCTCAACACTATATGTACTTGAGACAAAACTTTTGTGTTGAGCCGTCAGGTACTCTGTAATCTGTTTTTTGTCACTTTTGCTAAACAGAAAAATCTTCCTACCTTTCTTAATATCTCTATTTACGGCTGAAATCATCGATGCAGTAACCGCTTTATGATCGCTGACTCCCTGTTCTGCATTAACTGTTTCAAATAGTTCGGGTCTGTTTCTCACCAGGAGGTCTAATATGTTATCGGCACGAGTCGGTTCTCTGTTTAACTGCTCAAGGTAGTTTTCAGATAAAGCACTTAAAAAAATTTCACTGGATTCTTTGTCCCTGCCACCCGTTATGAACGTTTGAGTCTCCCAATCTATATCCGGCAAATTAAAATCTCCACCCAGAACTATAACATGGTGGGGAAATCTACTCGAAATATTTTCCAAATTATCCTTCAGGTGCTCAACCACAACAGCTGCTGAGCCAGGGGGCCTATAGAGACATCCAATTACCATGTCTGAGCCTGCTTTAATCATGACCTTCACCCAAATTATTTCACATTTCGGATCTCCGTCTATTTCCTTCGATACTATTGCACTTCTTATCGCTATAAACACGCCTCCCCCTTCACTGTCCAGCCTGTCTCTGCGGTATACATTCCAATCTGAGTTTAGGATTTCATTACTGTTTACGTCTGGTTTCAGCCAACTTTTTGTCCCAAGTACTATATGGGCGTTGTGACCGTTTATTAATGAGAGCAGTTCTGGGACCTTTCTATAGACGCTCCTGCGGTTTACTATTAGTGCATTAATATTGTGATTCCCTGTTGCATTTTGCCTACTCCTACCTTGCCGCGTCTCAGGAGGCGTCTTGTCGGGCCTCTTGGAGGGAATTCTCTAACCTAAAAGACCCCCATCTGCACTCCACACGTACTCCGCTACCCTTGTAGCCGCTTCCGGCGTGTAGTGCACGCCTGACCTATTCAGGGGGACCCTACATTTCTCCACCCGATAGCGAAGATCGAGAAATTTGCACCCCAGATCTCCGCAGAATCGTCTGAGCCTCTGGTTTAAGCTTTCCACTCGGCTCCAAACCAGAGGACCGCGATCGGTTCTGGGAACGATACTACAAATAGTTAGCTCTGATTCCACCTCGCGAGCGAGGCTTTCCACCTTCACCAATTCTGCCAACCGCCTGTACGAACTGAGGATGACCTCTGAACCCAGATGGCAGGAGTCATTGGTGCCGACATGGGCAACAATTTACAGTCGGGTGCACCCAGTGCTCTCTATCGCCGCCGGCAGGGCCTCCTCCACATCTCGGATGAGACCCCCCGGCAAGCAGACAGAGTGAACACTGGCCTTCTTCCCCGACCTTTCCGCTATTTCCCTAAGGGGCTCCATCACCCGTCTAACGTTGGAGCTCCCTATAACTAATAAACCCCTCCCCCCGTTTGCCTGCTCGGACCTTGCTGAAGGAGCAGCCACATTTCCACTCACAGGCAGAGCGGGCGATGCCACACGGCCAGCCTCCACATTTACTCTCCGCCTCGTGCGCCGCGAACGCCGCTGAACCCGCCACTCCCCTTGGGGAGAGGGTGGCCCAACCGCGCCCGGTACCCGCGAAGATGTCTCGACAGCAGGGACAGTGGGTGAAGCATGTAACGCCTGGGGGTGTACCATGCGACGCACCAGACTCCCACTGCCGCTACACTCCGAGGCAGCAGCCTGAAGACGGCTGACCGCGGCCATCAACACGCTCAACTGTTCGCGAACCATGGCCAGCTCCTCCTGCGTCCGTACACAGCAGTCACACATCCTATCCATCCTAAGAAATCAATTTACTGTAGAGAGTTAATCAACTTTTAACTAGACTGCTAATTCACTAAAGGCGGCTGATTGTTGACTAAACTGTAATTGCTAGCCACTTCTTGTACAAAACAATGAAAATAGCACTACCTGTCTCTGGACTGTATTGAAAACAAACACTAGCACTACTGGCACTATGGTTGACTAAAGGGACTCTCCCTGTCTGTATTGAAAACAAACACGAAATCTATGGAACACTATTACTAGCACTCCACAATTAAAGCTTCCTAAAAGCAAAAACACACGGAAGAAGAAGTGACAAGTAAGAAAAATACAGTTAGTACTTAAATTAAGGTAGCTCGCTGCACAGCAGACGTGAAGCAGACGGCAGTTGCATGATCGTAGAAATGACAGAAAAATATGGGACCATAGGATAGAAAAACAACTGAAACCGCTCAACAGAGGAAAGCCACTAGGCCCAATGAGATTCTACGTAGAGTACATGGAAGAACTTACTCCTCTTCTAGCAGCAGTGTGCCGTCGGTCTCTGCAGGAGCTAAGCGCTCCTAGTCATTGGAAAAAAAGGACAGAAGGACAGATCATTCCTTCCTCTAAGAAGGGTCGTCAAACAGACTACTGTAGAATTTGGGAACGTGTTTCATGCTCACGTATTATGACATATCTGGAGACCGAAAATCTTCTCTGCTGTAATCAAAACGGCTTCCGAAAAGAATCATCGTGGGAAGCCCACCAGTTCGCTCGGTTGTCCACGAGACCCAGAAAGCAGTAGATTTTGGCGCCCTGATTGATGTATTTTATGACTTGCGATAGATGTTCGATACAGTTCCACACTGCTGCCTAATGAACAAAATAAGATAGTACGGAGTACCAGACCAGTGTGTGATTAGCTTGAAGAATTTCTAGCAAAATAAACGTAACATTTCAGTCTCCACTGAAAGAAGTTTTCAGAAGTAAAAGAAATTTCGGACGTACCGCAAGGGAGTCCTATAGAACCATTGCTATTCATAATATGTGTAAAAATGACCCAGTGGATACTTCGGAAGTTGTATGATGCTTATCGTGAGCTATTCTGTTGTTTAGTGATAAGCTACAACGGTAGAAAATTGTAACGAAATGCAGGAAGTCCCGCAGAGTACCGATGCGTGGTGCAGGAATTAGTAGTTGACCAGTAACACAAACAAATGCAGTCAGGAATACCCATTCCTGTATGATCAGGCGATTGCAGAACAATCACTGGAAGCAGTTCCATCCATAAAACATCCAGAAGAATGCGTACGGAGTGATTTGCAGCACACGCCAGGAGGAAACGTAGTCCACTCACAAACGGAGTAGCATACAAAACCTTCATTCGACTATTACTGGAATATTGCTCCTCAAACTGAGATCAGCACCAGATAGAACTGATAGAGGAACTAGAGAGGATTCAAAGATGAACAGCGCGTTTCGCTACAGGTCTATTTAGCAAGAGTGAAAGCGACACAGGTGCTCAGACACCGTAATAGATGGGTTCGGCCTCATGGTGTGCTTTATTGTTGAAGTTCCGAGAGCGTACGTTGCTAGAAGAGTTAAGAACGAAGTGTTTCGCGACGGCATTGTTGAATGAAGCACTCTAGGACTTCCTGCCGCCTCAGTTCAGGATAAAACCTCGAGCTTTCGTCGATTACCTCCATGTCTTCGTCAGGAGCAACTGACTGTCAAAACTGCTGCTATAGTGGCTTTATATACCACACAGATAGCTTACGAGTAGCCGATAATTACGTAATGCCGCCGCAGATTGTTTCAACGTCCGCGCTGGTGGAGATCAACACTCTGGTCGTAGCGTAAACGTTGCGACGAATACCTCTGGCTCTTCTCTGCATCGAGAGCTCTTTTCACGCGCCGCTAAGATTATATCCGCTGTCACGGTCGAAGTTCTTCTCACAAATTCTTATTTTACAGCCTCTTTAATACTTCAGACGACTGATTTCGGAATAGAAGTGGTCCTCGCCAGAACAATTTTCCCTCTGTGTACCAGTGTATTTAAAACGGCTCTCTTCTGGATTGGATGGTGAACTCTGGGCGCTAAGACACAAACCAGTGTGCATCGGCTTGCGGTACACTGCGTGGCAGAGCATCTTGATTTGTATCTTACCGATATACAGGACATAAAATCCCGTCTGAGGCCTGCGATCATTTTTATGTTAATAATTGGCAACCAAAGCTGTACGATCGCAATAAAGTCATGAAATGTTCAATTGACTCTTTTACTAGAAGCCGGCCGCTGTGGCCGAGCGGTTCTAGGCGCTTCAGTCCGGAACCGCGCCGCTGCTACGGTTGCAGGTTCGAATCCTGCCTCGGGCATGACTGTGTGTCATATCCTTATGTTAGTTAGGTATAAGTACTTCTAAGCCTAAGGACTGACGACCTCAGATGTTAAGTCCCATAGTGCTTAGAGCCATTTTTTTATTAGAACATGTTACGCGTTTCGAGATTACACCCATTTTCAGACATCTGTTACAAAAAAGTACAAAACATAAGTGAACAACACACTCAACACGTCTCAACGTTACAGAAAATGAGATGGGGTCAAACTTAAAATCCTTCCTAACCAACCAGGCGTACAGCCTAGACAACTCAAAGAAAGTGTCCAATAACATATGACTATAACTGAGACACAAGCAGTCTTGAAGCAGAGCGTATACTGACGCTAAACAAGTGAACTAGCACCGATGCGCCCTCGGTAGGGGGCGCTGCATGGTCCTGTGATCCATGCGTTCACATGTAATTTTACAATAATATACTCAGCGTACAATTTTTTTTAAAAATTGGACACTGTCTTTGAATTGTCAACGCTGTACGCCTGGTTGATTAGGAAGGAGTTGAAGTTTGTGGTATGTAACTCATGTGACCCAATCTCATTTTCTGTAACTCTGACACGTGTTGAGTGTGCTGTTTACTTATGTTTTGTACTATTTTGTAACAGATGTTTGAAGATGGGTGTAATCCCGAAACGCGTAACATGTTCTAGTAAAAGAGTCAATTCAGCGTCTCATGACTTTATTGCGATTGTACAGCATTGGCTGCCAATTATTGATATATATATATATATATATATATATATATATATATATATATATATTTTTTTTTTGGTCATCAGTCTACTGACTGGTTTGATGCGGCCCGCCACGAATTCCTTTCCTGTGCTAACCTCTTCATTTCAAAGTAGCACTTGCAACCTACGTCCTCAATTATTTGCTTGACGGATTCCAATCTCTGTCTTCCTCTAGAGTTTTTGCCCTCTACAGCTCCCTCTAGTGCCATGGAAGTCATTCCCTCATGTCTTAGCATATGTCCTACCATCCTGTCCCTTCTCCTTATCAGTGTTTTCCACATATTCCTTTCCTCTCCGATTCTGCATAGAACGTCCTCATTCCTTACCTTATCAGTCCACCTAATTTTCAACATTTGTCTATAGCACCACATCTCAAATGCTTCGATTCTCTTCTGTTCTGGTTTTCCCACAGTCCATGTTTCACTACCATACAATTCTGTACTCCAGACGTACATCCTCAGAAATTTCCTCCTCAAATTAAGGCCGGTATTTGATATTAGTAGACTTCTCTTGGCCAGAAATGCCTTTTTTGCCATAGCGAGTCTGCTTTTGATGTCCTCCTTCCTCCGTCCGCCATTGGTTATTTTACTGCTTAGGTAGCAGAATTCCTTAACTTCATTGACTTCGTGCCCATCAATCCTGATGTTAAGTTTCTCGCTGTTCTCATTTCTACTACTTCTCATTACCTTCGTATTTATCCGATTTACTCTCAAACCATACTGTGTACTCATTAGACTGTTCATTCCGTTCAGCAGATCATTTAATTCTTCTTCGCTTTCACTCAGGATAGCAACGTCATCAGCGAATCGTATCACTGATATCCTTTCATCTTGTATTTTAATTCCACTCCTGAACCTTTCTTTTATTTCCATCATTGCTTCCTCGATGTATAGATTGAAGAGTAGGGGCGAAAGGCTACAGCCTTGTCTTACACCCTTCTTAATACGAGCACTTCGTTCTTGATCGTCCACTCTTATTATTCCCTCTTGGTTGTTGTACATATTGTATATGACCCGTCTCTCCCTATAGCTTACCCCTATTTTTTGCAGAATCTCGAACAGCTTGCACCATTTTATATTGTCGAACGCTTTTTCCAGGTCGACAAATCCTATGAAAGTGTCTTGATTTTTCTTTAGCCTTGCTTCCATTATTAGCCGTAACGTCAGAATTGCCTCTCTCGTCCCATTACTTTTCCTAAAGCCAAACTGATCGTCACCTAGCGCATTCTCAATTTTCTTTTCCATTCTTCTGTATATTATTCTTGTAAGCAGCTTCGATGCATGAGCTGTTAAGCTGATTGTGCGATAATTCTCGCACTTGTCAGCTCTTGCCGTCTTCGGAATTGTGTGGATGATGCTTTTCCGAAAGTCAGATGGTATGTTGCCAGACTCATATATTCTACACACCAACGTGAATAGCCGTTTTGTTGCCACTTCCCCCAATGATTTTAGAAATTCTGATGGAATGTTATCTATCCCTTCTGCCTTATTTGACCGTAAGTCCTCCAAAGCTCTTTTAAATTCCGATTCTAATACTGGATCCCCTATCTCTTCTAAATCGACTCCTGTTTCTTCTTCTATCACATTAGACAAATCTTCACCCTCATTTTATATCTTAGCACCGAGAATTTTCACCATCCAGTCCATAAGAGAGCAGTTTGAAATACACTGATACACAGAGCAAAAACTGTTTCTGGCGAGGTCCAATTGGATTCCTAAATTAATCATCTGAAGTACGTCTTCCGAAAGAACGGCTGTGAGTCACATGCTATGACGGCAACGTTGTCCAAGAAAAGGATACGTGAAAATGTTGAACTATAATCAGCCACTGAATGAACTGCTTCCTCCCTGCGGCGCTACATCCTGCAAAGAAGGCAGAGTCCTGGGAAGAGGCGGTATAAGAACTATTTTCCGACCTCCTAAGAAGACAAAGGAGATCCTTGTCCCTGTTCAGGACAGTCTCGCCTTCAGGATCCCTTCGATTTACAACATCCCTTGTGAGTGCGGAAGCAATTACATCGGTCAGTCCATCCGCACCGTTTCTGACCGCTGTGCAGATTATCGACGACAAATCAAAAAAAAAAACTGGAGAAATCTGCGATTGCTGACAATAGCTTCACAAATAAAAGTTTTGTCCCAGCCTTCTACATACTGAAATGCTGTAACTGAAGAGGCTGCAAAAAAGTGTGTCTTCAACCAGGACAGCCAACATAATTTTAGTGGTGGATGGAAGCGAGCTCTCGATGCAGAGAAGCAGAGGTAATCGTAGCAAAGTTTACACTATGGCCAGAGCGGAGACACCACCAGTGCAGACGTTGACACCGTCTGCGACGGAATCATGTAATTACCGACCAGTCAGACGCCGTCTATGGGCTGCATAAGGCCACCACAGCAGCAATTTTGACAATCAGTTGCTCTTGAAGTAGACGATCGAAGTAATCGTCGAAAGCTCGAGGTTCTACCCTGAACTGACGCGGCGAAAAGTCCGAGCGCGTTTTATACTTTCTAGAAGAGTAAACCAATATACTGCTTTTTCCTGCTACTATATCTCGAGAAAATAGCATGAAGTTAAAATCAGCGAGATTCGAGTTCACACGGAGGCTTATTAACATACGTTCACCCCAAGAACCATTTGCGACAGAGACAGGAAAGGGGGGGGGGGGATGACAATGGTACAGAAGTACTGCCACATAACGTAAAGTCAATTGTAGGTATAGGTATAGCAACAGATACACTACTGGCCATTAAAATTGCTACATCACGAAGATGACGTGCTACAGACGCGAAATTTAACCGACAGGAAGAAGATGCTGTGATATGCAAATGATTAGCTTTTCAGAGCGTTCACACAAGGTTGGCGCCGGTGGCGACGCCTACAACTTGCTGATATGAGGAACGTTTCCAACCGATTTCTCATACACAAACAGCAGTTGACCGGCGTTGCCTGGTGAAACGTTGTTGTTATGCCTCGTGTAAGGAGGAGAAATGCGTACCATCTCGTTTCCGACTTTGATAAAGTTCGGATTGTAGCCTATCGCGAATGCGGTTTATCGTATCGCGACATTGCTGCTCGCGTTGGTCAAGATCCAATGACTGTTAGCAGAATAGGGAATCGGTGGGTTCAGGAGGGTAATACGGAACGCTGTGCTGGATCCCAACGGCCTCGTATCACTAAGAGTCGAGATGACAGGCATCTTATCCGCATCGCTGTAACGGATCGTGCAGCCTCGTCTCGATCCCTGAGTCAACAGATGGGGACGTTTGCAAGACAACAACCATCTGCACGAACAGTTTGACGATGTTTGCAGCAGCATGGACTATCAGGTCGGAGACCATGGCTGCCGTTACCATTGACGCTGAATCACAGACAGCGCCTGGGTGCACGAATGGCAAAACGTCATTATTTCTGATGAATGCAGGTTCTGTTTACAGCATCATGATGGTCGCATCCGTATTTGGCGACATCGCGGTGAACGCACATTGGAAGCGTGTATTCGTCATCGCCATACTGGCGTATCATCCGGCGTGATGGTATGGGGTGCCATTGCTTACACGTCTCGGTCACGTCTTCTTCGCACTGACAGCACTTTGAACAGTGGACGTTACATTTCAGATGTGTTGCGACCCGTGGCTCTACCCTTCATTCGATCCCTGCGAAACCCTACATTTCAGCACGATAATGCACGACCGCATGTTGTAGGTCCTGTACAGGCCTTTCTGGATACAGAAAATGTTCGACTGCTGCCCTGCCCAGGACTTTCTCCAGATCTCTCACCAACTGAAAACGCCAACTGTACCTCTAAACGCCATCCAAGCTCTGTTTGACTCCCAGAGGTGGTTGTTCAGGGGTACTGATTTGTCAGGATCTATGCACCCAAATTGCGTGAAAATGTAACCACATGTCAGTTTTAGTGTAATATATTTGTCCAATGAATACCCGTTTATCATCTGCATTTCTTCTTGGTGTAGCAATTTTAATGTCCAGCAGTGTATTACCACTAGCGTCACTAAACGAAACCCGACCAGCGCAGTGCGTTAGCGGTTCGCCGCTGTCAAGCGACCACGTTGCAACAGCGCAGCCAGGGATTAGCGCCTAATCCCCGTGGCGGTGTGGTTTCCTCCGCGCAGGGGGCGGCACTTGTCCCCGTGCCGATAATGACTAACAACGCCGCCGTAAAAAACTACTTGTCGGGGAGGCCGGCGAGTGGCTGAGCCCGCTGATTGGAACCGCAGGGGGACGGCAGGGTGTCCCGGCCTCGCGAGTTAATGGCGGTGACAGATATAGACTGGGGGAGGCGTGCTGACGAGGCGCAGCGGCGGGGTCGCGCGCTCCGAGACGCTGGTTAGCAGCCGCCGCTTGCACGTTGCTGGGCGACGGGACAGCCAGGGAGGGGGCGGCGGAGGCCGCTACACGTGTCGGGACTAGTCGCAAAGTTATAACCCCCCCTAGGAAAAGTCAAGCAACGAGCCTGAAACTTGCCGGCGGCGTCAGTTCTCTAGATGTTGTTGTTGTGGTCTTCAGTCCAGAGACTGGTCTGATGCAGCTCTCCATGCTACTCTATCCTGTGCAAGCTTCTTCATCTCCCAGTACCTACTGCAGCCTACATCCTTCTGAATCTGTTTAGTGTATTCATCTGTTGGTCTCCCTCTACGATTTTTACCCTCCACGCTGCCCTCCAATACTAAATTGGTCATCCCTTGATGCCTCAGAACATGTCCTACCAACAGATCCCTTCTTTTAGTCAAGTTGTGCCACAAATTTGTCTTCTCTCCAATTCTATTCAATATCTCCTCATTAGTTATGTGATCTACCCATCTAATCTTCAGCATTCTTCTGTAGCATCACATTTCGAAAGCTTCTATTCTCTTCTTGTCTAAACTATTTATCGTCCACGTTTCACTTCCATACATGTCTACACTCCATACAAATACTTTCAGAAACGACTTCCTGACACTTAAATCTATACTCGATGTTAACAAATTTCTCTTCTTCATAAACGCTTTCCTTGCCATTGCCAGTCTACATTTTATATCCTCTCTACTTCGACCATCATCACTTATTTTGCTCCCCAAATAGCAAAACTCCTTTACTACTTTAAGAGTCTCACTTCCTAATCTAATTCCCTCAGCATCACCCGACTTAATTCGTCTACATTCCACTATCCTCGTTTTGCTTTTGTTTATGTTCATCTTATATCCTTCTTTCAAGACACTGTCCATTCCGTTCAACTGCTCTTCCAGGTCCTTTAACGTAAGGCCCTGATGAAGGCTAGCTGCAACGCTGGCCGAAACGTTGGCGCATTTTAAATTATGACGATGCGGTCTGATACCCTGAAGAATTTTATTGAAGATCACCAACAATGCCTGTCCAAACATTCACAGAAAATCTGTGTTGATGACGTGATTGCACAATTGCATGCGAATTCTCGTCAGCCCACACATGTTGATTGTGAAAATTTACAATTTGATCACGTTGGAATCAAGCCTCATCCGTAATGAGAACATTTGCACTGAAATGAGGATTGACACATTGTTGGATGAACCATTCGCAGAAGTGTACCCGTGGACAGGGCCGGCCTTAGCCATCCAGGTGCCCCGGGCGAGTCGTCCAGTTGGCGCCCTTTATTGTATAAATAGCGAACCTGGCAGTGCTTTGCAACACGGTATTTGACTGTTTTCTAGAAATCGTCTTAAGTGGTTAATGGCGTCATCTTGTGATCATAACATGGTTTTTTCCATCGTAAATTTGAGTATTTTATTTTTTTAAATGGAAATGAAATCCAAATAATCTGAAAGCCCGCTAAGACGCTCCATGTGAGTCTTGTGTAGCCTGTGACGTCAGTCCAGCATGCTGCTGTCGCTGCCGTAACAGTCAGTATAGCAGTGATATATTGTTTGGGCATTCACGTTTCGGGAAATTGTCTAAAAATATTGCGTGGTACTGCACTGTACATCTACAACAACTCCAGAAAATTGTTTTTGCGTGTTCCAAACAAAGAAAAGATGCGTAAAATGTGGTTGAAACAGGCTCGTATATCCCAAATATTTCTTTTCTTTTCTGAAGCACCCCTGTACTAAAGCGAACAAAACAAAACTAAAATTATTCAAATTGGTCAAGCCATTTCTTTGTTTTGGTGAGACTAACACACAACAATTGATTTTTATATATAGGAGGTAATATGTATAACGAAAAAACACTAATTTTGAATTGGGTACCATATTTTTATTGAATTTAATATAACTGTAAGCCATAAACCTATATTTTCTGTCAGTCATCTGAACACAAAACATATTACGCCTAATGAAAAACAATTATAAACGACTAAAATTTTACTTTTCTCGCTTTTCTGTCGGCAAAGTCTCTGATCAGATTAGCAAAGTCCAGGTTTTCTGCAACTTCATTTTCAATGGACAGTGAGGCCAAACTGGTTAGTCTTGTTTGAGACATTGTAGACCGCAAGTACGTTTTTATCAACTTCAGTTTGGAAAAACTGCGTTCGCCGCTTGCGACAGTCACTGGTATTGTCAGCAAAATACGTAACGTTATCCAGATGTTGGGATATAACTCTTGAAGATTATGCTTTTTTATGAAGTTTAAGGCTTCAATAGGCGTTGCCTGGCTGTCTTCGAGATAGTGTTGCAGGCCTAAAATTTCGTCGCACAGCAAATTTCCATCAATATCTGACTTCATGTTGACAGTTAACTTTTCTTGTAATTTAGAACAGCATTGTATTAGTTCTTCTTTATTTTGATATTTTTTAATGTCAAACAAGAAACTCCACGTCGCAGAAAATTCTTGCATCTGTTCAAATCTTTCTTTCATGGATATGTGCACGGTGTCCAACAGTGCATTGAAAAACTCTACTTTAAACTTCTTTTATGGGTCAGTTATTTGATCAACAGCCTCTTCACCCGGCCTGCGTTTAATACGTCTTAATCGCATTTGTGGTTTAAATAATGGCTGCGTATCAAGATCCGAAGCCAGTTCAGTTGCTGTTACAATAGCTTGTTCGAAACCTGTTTGTCTATATGTTTCCAAATAAGAGCAACATTTGTCAAGGATTCCCATAAACTCGACAAAGTTGATTGTGGGTGACTGACTTGCTTTACTCACAACGTTAATTTGAAACAGAACATCATACCATGTCACGAGAGAAACAATGAAGCTGAAGTCTTAATTGTCCTCCTAGTGTTGTCGCTTCGTGTGACACCACAGCATCGCTTTGTTCAGTAGCATCGGCCAAGGAAACCAAAGCGTCATGCATTTCGCATAATTGATAACGAACCGCTTTGACGCTATCAATTCGAGCTTCCCAGCGTGTGTCACTTACATTTTTCAGGGTGTATATCTTCAAATGGTCGGTCAAAATTTTCCATCTATTTACCGATCCAGCAAATAGATTAAACATTTTTTGTAACATTCCGAACAGTGTCACGGATTTTACTGATTATTTTGCCACATCACACAATACCAAATTATAACTATGGCATCCACATGGCACAAAACAAGCTAGTGGATTTAACTTCTTAATTCTGTTCTGGACGCCTTTATTTTTCCCCTTCATGTTCGCGCCGTTATCGTAGCCCTGTCCTCTGCAGTCATTAATGTTAAGGTCAAGATCACTCAACGTTTTTAAAATGCTTTCTGTGAGGCCTTCACCGGTTGTATCATCTATTTGCAGAAATGAGATGAAATGTTCTTTTACACTTACGCCATCCTCTGTTATGTCGGCGCATCTTAAAGTTATCGAAAGTTGTTCTTTGTGGCTTATATCTGGAGTACAGTCAGCTATGATTGCATAATACTTTGAACCCTTTATGCGGGATACGATTGTAGACATAGCGTGTGATGCCATGAGTGCCATTAATTCATTTTGTATATTTTTGCCGCAATAATGGTCAGCCAAATCACCATTCAATGCCAGTCTGACGTGCTCTTCCATGATTGGATCAAACTTTGCCAATAACTGTACAAGACCTAAGAATTTTCCATTATTTGGGGTAAATAATTTATCTGATAACCCTCTGAATGCCATATTATTTTCAGCCAAATACAAAGTAATGTGCATCAATCTTTGAAGCGCATTGCTCCATCGGAAACTTTCTTTAGAAATTAGCTTTTGTTCTTCCTTGTCAATAGTTAATCCAGCTTTAAACCTAATTTCAGCTTCAGTCCATTGAGTAAATGCTTTTTTGTGGTTAGGACTATTTTCGTGCAGTTTCAGAGCTTCACTTAAATGTTTCCAATTTCTGAAACCCACAGTGGTAGTCAAATTAGTAGTTGACTTTAAATCAAACAGTCGACAACAAAAGCAAAATACACTGTCGTTTGATACAGAATAAACTAGCCACCGTCGTCTGATAGTTTCTTCGTTTGATAGTTTTCTTGTGTAATGAGTTGAAGAGAAATGACGCCCATTTTCATCTTTTGGAAAGTTATTTAGACATACTTGTGAGGGTCCACATATTATAATGCGATCTATATCTCTAGCATTAAGTACTTTTGGCCACGTACCTACATCAGAAACATTGTATTCTTTTATTGCAAGAACGTTGATACTTTCATCGACCACAGATGTCATGTGTTGATTTTGACTTGGAGAAATATCAGAGGAATCATGCAAAGATGTACTGCGCTGGTCAATTTGATCACCATCAATAGGCGATTGTATATTTTTTGTGTATAATTGTTCACAGTCTGAAGAAATATTTGCTGATACATGGACTTTTGATTCAATATCTGAAGTATTTGCCTTAGAATTTCCTTTAAGGTACTTATAAATATTCATGTGCTTTTTAGTTTCTTCAAGAACTTTTTCTTTTTCAGCTTTTCTTTTCCGATTTCCTGAACCAGAAAGCTTTTTTTTTAATCATTTCCTTCTCTTCTGGCATGATTTAATAATTTGACAAATTATTGCTTGGACACTGCTCTATTTCTCGACCACAATATTCGATCTATATCAAACAAAGAAATTCACCTATCAGTAGACGTAACTAGAAAAAAACCTGAACTGAAAGATAAAAATGTTTTTCGCACCTACCAGAAAATTAAAATGTTGACACAGTCACGACACTCGTTTCACTCACAATTATTCAGCCACGAAAACATGACCGCTGGCTCCGACTCTTACTGACAATTACTGACATGCGGGTGCAAATCGTAGCGCTGCCAACATATGCAGTCTAACAAACATTGTGTGGCGCTGTGTTATTTCAGTAAGTTAGGGGAGAATTCTCTATGAATGCAGTGCACGCATTGCATGATCTATTAATTAATGTACATGAGTCATTAAGTCACAAATATTCGATATAAATACATTCGTATTAATTAAATCATAATGTAATGTATATTTCACAGTCTGTATTTTCTTTTATTTGGAGCGACCGGTAGTTTCTGTTGTAAACGAGAGATGGTGCGGCTGCATGGGCTCTTCCTTGTTGCAGTTCTTGAAACAAATAAGAGAGGCGCTTTGGTAGAGCTCGTGCTAGCCGGCGTCAAACATGGATGGTTGCAACAATACGAAGATTGCATTCAACATGATTTCTCTTCTGCTACCCCGAATTCATCGCTCATTCGTGAGATTAGCGACGTATGTTGAATGAGACTGAATAATATTTTAGTTTCGCGAAATGGGTGATTGTAAATTGTAATTTTTTTTTTACATGCGTTTAGTACGTGGCGCCACTTGGGCCCCGGCGCCCTGGGCGACCGCCCGAGTCGCCCCACCCTAAAGCCGGCGCTGCCCGTGGAGGCCAATCAGCTGCTGATAGTGACTGCACACGCTGTACATGGCACGGAAACAACTGGTTCTCCCGTAGCATTCTCCATACAGTGACGTGGCCAACGTTACCTTGTACAGCTGCAACTTCTCTGAAGCTGACATTAGGGTTATCGTCAACTGCACGAAGAATTGCCTCGTCCATTGCAGGTGTCCTCGTCGTTCTAGGTCTTCCCCAGTCGCGAGTGATAGGCTGGAATGTTCCGTGCTCCCTAAGACGCCGATCAATTGCTTCGAACGTCTTCCTGTCGCGACACCTTCGTTCTGGAAATCTGTCTCGATACAAACGTACCGCGCCACGGCTATTGCCCCGTGCTAATCCATACATCAAATGGGCATCTGCCAACTCCGCATTTGTAAACATTGCACTGACTGCAAAACCACGTTCGTGATGAACACTAACCTGTTGATGCTACGTGCTGATGTGCTTGATGCTAGTACTGTAGAGCAATGAGTCGCATGTCAACACAAGCACCGAACTCAACATTACCTTCCTTCAATTGAGCCAACTGGCGGTGAATCGAGGAAGTACAGTACATACTGACGAAACTAAAATGAGGTCTAACATGGAAATTAAGCGTTTCCGGACACATGTCCACATAACATCTTTTCTTTATTTGTGTGTGAGGAATGTTTCCTGAAAGTATGGCCGTACCTTTTCGTAACACCCTGTATACGAGGGTTCCAGAGAAAGTAATGAACCGCATTTTTTTCTCAGCCGAAAACAATGGTACGAACGCGAAACGTTACGTATGTATTATTTTAAGTCTCCTGAGTGACTGCGCCTAGTTTCCGTCACTTCCAACAGATAGCGTAGCTGCAGGACAGTTTCAACATGGCGTCTCTAGGTGATGTACGTTACAAGCAACGTGCCGTCATTGAATTTCTCATGGCAGAGATAGAAACTGTGGGGAATATTCGTAAACGCTTGTGCAAAGTCTATGGAGCTTCTACTGTCGACAAAAGTACAGTCAGCAGCTGGGTACGGAGGGTGAGGTCATCAGAAGGCGGTTCGGCGGAGCTCCACGATTTGCAGCGGTCGGGGAGACCATTCGCGGCTGCCACGCCTGACATGTTGCAGCGAGCTGATGTCAATCGCGAGGGCAGACGCATTACGACTCGGCAGTTGGCGCTGCATCTGTCAAGCAGCAAAGGAAGTGTGGATGCAATTATCCGCACTCCTGGATATTCAAAAGTGTGTTCAAGATGGATCCCGCGGTGTCAAACGGTGGATCACAAATCGCACAGACAAAACATTTGTCATCATTTGTGGCAACGTTTCGAAGCTTGTCCCGGATTGTGGCAGGTGATGAAACCTGGGTTCACCATTCTGAGCCCAGACAAAACGACAGTCGATGGAATGGCACCATTTCCACAACCCACAGAAGAAAACAAGCAACTGCTTCCGCCGGTAAGGTCATGATCAGCGTGTTCTGGGACTGTGAAGGTGTGATTCTCATTGATGCGATGCCAGGAGGAGGCACCATTAGTTCAGAAGCACACGCCAACACATTCATAAAACGCATGATGCGTTTCCGGCGACTTCGGCGCCACAGCAACCAAGGAGATATTTTGCTGCAACACGATAACGCTCGGCCCCACACAAGTCTGACGACTTCTGAACACATAGCAAAACAGGGTTGGACAGTGTTACCCCAACCACCCTGTAGCCCTGACCTAGCCCCCGCGGAATTCCACTTGTTTGGGCCTTAATGGATCCCATTCGTGGTAGACATTTTGAAGACGATGAGGATGTGATTCACACAGCGAAGCACTGGCTCCGCCATCAGCACGAGGATTGGTACCGATAGTGCATACATGCCCTTGTTTCGCGCTGGAGGAAGGCGATAGAACGGGATGGAGATTACGTGGAAAAACAGAGTGTGTAGATAAAGCTTCATTCTTTCGTATGTGTAATTCTCATTATGTTCAATAAAGAACTGCTGAAGAAAAAAATGCGGTGCATTAGTTTCCGGGCAACCCTCGTATATTATGCGGCCACATTAGCGATGGGTACCGCAGTTCGCTATGAAACGATATTAGAATACCATTCAGGAAGAATTTAAAGATTTAGTTGACATTGAAAGACCAAAAAACTGCAATGATAGGTAGACGGGATTCATTGATCTGTACATCAAGAAGCGCTTTGTACTAAATTCGAAGGCCTGCAGCTTGTGAAGCGATTGGTTGTATGAATAGTAAAATTTCTTAAGTCACACGTATTGTTCCACTTCAATTGCAACAAGTTTCCGATGGAACTGAACAAAGTGTGTGGAGTCTTTATATATCACTGCACAGTACGTTGGTTCTATCGAAGGGCATGCGTGGGACAATTTTTCGATTTAAAACTCGTTATTCCTGCATTTATGAAGGAAAAAGGAGTGTGGTAACGAAAATTATAACATCCGAAATGGATTGTTCAACTCGCACTTTGAATGGACCTGACTGCACGCTGCCCACAAGACTTTGCAAGGTGAGAAACAACTTCTTTCTTATCTGAAGGGGATGCATTAAAAAGAAAATCGCGTTGGGAAAGAGACAAATTTTGACAGACATAGTCCAGTTCCCTAAGTTAAATGGCATCAAAGAAAACGCGAGACTTGAAGAATTTATTGTGGCCTTGAGAGAATCACAAAGATAGTTTCCTAAATGTTTTGAGAACACTGACAATCTTACTGTTTTTGAGACAATTTACCGTTTCAGTTGAAGGCCCCTGTGTATATCCAGATGTAACTCACCGACATGCCGTGTAGTTTCCATTTTAAAAACAAATCCTTCTACTTTAAAATTGCCCAAGACGTCTACATTGTTTTCCTCAGGCAGTGTCGACGCCTCCATAACGAGGTTGCGAAAGTGCTGCAATATTTCGATCGACATATTTGTGGGAAAGATCTTTTTCCGATTATGAAACTAAATAGGACACGATTACGAGAGTGGTCCCATAAGTGCTCGACCTGACCGAGAGATGGCAGTCGTTGTTGAAAAATATCTCTGGGTTAGAAAGTATACGATCTATGAAGCATATTTTTGAAGTTTGAAGACGCCACATTCTTTAGTATTTGTTTGGCAGCCATCAATAGTGAACGTAGTGAGTGAACTTGTGAAAGTGGACAAAATTTGTCATCGCTAAGCGATACAATACTTTTTTTCTACTTTGGGACAGTCTGATCCTTTGTTGACAACAGTAAAATATTGGGTATCTGAGTTTAAACGAGGCCGTACGAGTTGCGAAGATGAGCATCGCATTGGTCGACCAAATGAGGTGACGACTCCAGAAGTGGTGAAGAAAATCCACAAAGCGGTACTGCATCATCGTCGACTGAAAGTGCGTGAGCTAACAGACATAGTAGGCATTTCAAAAAGTGTGGTACATCGCATATTATCAGAAAATTTGGACATGAGAAAACTGTGTGCAAGGTTTGTGCCGCCTTTGCTCACACTCGAGCAAAAACAGTGCCGTGAAGATTTTTCAGTTGAGTGTTTAGCGAAGTTTCGCAGCAACAAACCTGACTTTTTGCGTCGTTTCTTAACCATGGATGAAACATGCGTCAACCATTTCACTTCCGAGACAAAAGAACAATCAAAACAATGGACACAAAATGGAGAACCGACTCCAAAGAAGGCGAAGACCGTTTCATCTGCAGGCAAGGTCATAGCGTCGGTTTTTTGGGATGCACGTGGGATAATTTCCATTGACTACCTTGAAAAAGGAAAAACTCTCTACGGCGAGTACTATGCGAACTTATTGCAACGTTTGGGAGAAGAAATCAAGCAAAACCGGCCGCATTTGGCCGAGAGGAAAGTGTTGTTTCTTCAGGACAATGCACCAGCTCACACTTCCGTTATTGCAATGGCCAAAATTAATGAATTAAAGTTTGAATTGCTACCTCATGCACCCTATTCGCCAGATTTAGCCCCCTCGGATTATTTTCTGTTCCCAAACTTGAAGAAATGGTTCGGTAGACGAGGATTTTCAACAAATGAAGTGATGTCGGCACTTAATGGCTATTTTGAGGAATTAGACAGTTGAACATCGCTGGGAAAAGTGTATAGAGCTGAAAGTATATTATGTTGAAAAATAAACACTTTTTTCCAAAATTTTTGTGTTTTCTTTGTTGGGTCGGGTACTTATGGGACCACCCTCGTACATGGCAACCTAAGTGCGAAAGTCTATGAAACTGTCTGTGTCTCTCCGTATACTGACAGTTCGTACCAGATAATAATTATGCCTTCAGCGCGCCATAAATAATAAAATTATATTGAACTTGTTTTGTTTGTCACCTGTGTTGCTGCGAAATGAGAACCATAAAACCGCCTTGTGATTGCACTGCCAGTTAAATGCGTCGTGTTTACTATTTCCCTCTCCTCATGAGTGCTGTTGGGGAAGTGTGCAGAGTGGCTGAGCGCTATAGCACTCGTGCCAAGGCACGGCTCATGAACCGAATTCTTGGCCGCCCCTGATCTATAGGTTTTGATGAATGGGGTTGCGTATATAAAAGTATGTGATTTAAGTGGTTGTACCTTCCGACTGCACTGACTTAGAAATTTAATTTTTTACTTCGCTGAGGGATTAAAAGGGGTCCTAAGGCGAAGACAGACGGCTAACAAAGTGATCCTATAAGTATTCTGTTTTTGTCAGTGGAGATACGGAACCCTTAAAGCTTTAGAGTTTAATACCCCGTCGAGAGCAGAGTCATTGGAAATGGAGCACACGAGCTCGGACTACGAAACATGAGGAAGGAAACTGGAGCTCCTCTTTTCAAAGGAAGTATCCTGGCATTTGCCTGGAGGGATTTAGGGAAATCACGGAAAACCTAAAACTGGATGGCTATAGGCGGATCTGAACCGTCGACCCCCTGAAAGCGAGTTCACTGTAGCAACCACTGCGTCACATCAGCCGAGGAAAGAGAAATATGTCATAGTGGCATAATCGGGAGAATATGGTGAGTGAGGCAGAATCTAACAACCCAAAGAACCTTTGTGTGAGTACAAGGTTTCCAGAAGAGGAAGTGAATTACCGAATAAAAAATAAAAGGCACTCGTTTATAAAGGATATACTGCTGTTCAAATCTACATAACGAACCAATTACAGGAAAGACAGTCTTGGTGGTGGTTAATGTTCCCGAGGTATCTAAACAATATTTGCTTGATACATTTCTCATTTTGCTTGTGGACAGAAAGTTATTTGAGGTGGTCAGTATAAATCGGACGTTCTGTAAAGTAACACTGGCTGCGAATGGTGCCACGTATTCTTTTAACTTCAGTGTTGCAAATGGTTGAGTCTACCAAAATCGCTGCTCCAAATAAACTATCGAATTGGTAACCTGCACTTGTAGTTTTATTGGTCAATGGAACCCACTCAGGAACTACAAGATACTTATTCCTGTCACGATGTTCAATTAGGGCATCCATATTTGGGGACGAAGAAGACTAATAGAGGCGACCGAAACCTGTCAAACGTCAGCTGAAGGAGACATACAAAATAGTGAGCTACTCACGAGCAACACCACGAGTTAGCGAGGCCGCCGGTTGGGAGTGGATGCTACCTTTGGCGTAAGCATGTCCTGTGGCTAAGTGCTTGTTTGTTTGATTAGTGACGACTGCACAGGGGGTTACTCGCTATTCTGTAAATAATGTCGGCTGCCAAAATCTTCAATTAAAATACAAGGCGTCCAAAGGAAATCTCCCTGATTTCGAAATGCACATATAGAAAAATGTGAGACATAGATACTTACGATTTGTGGCACAGTGTAAAGCAGCTCAAAAAGTTTTGTGAATTTTTTTTCTAAACAATTCATTTTGTTTTGTTTCAAGTGCTAAATAATTACCAGACATGACTACACTGCAACAGAAAGCCCAGTGCATGGTGTGGTGTGCAGGAACGAAGTCAACTATTGCTGTTCAACGAAATTTCCGACGTGAATTTCAAAGACGTTAAGACAGTTAAGGCAGGTGGCAAGTTCCTAGCCGCTGTTTGTGCGAACTGACAGTCAACTCCTGGCAGAAAAACACATCTTAAAAAATGATAGAGGAGATCAGACCAATCTTCCAAACGAACCCATCAGCCCAATTTGCTGAACATCACAGGAACAGAACATTTCTCGTGCAATAGTTGAAAATGTGCTGCTTAAACGACTTCGCTTGCACGATTATTAAGTTCACACTGTGCAGTCGCTAAAGAGAAACGATTGCAAATTTCGCCACGAACGTTTTGTTGGGATGATGGACCAGATCGAGCAAAACCTCAACTAAGAAATGTCGGAAGGTTAATCGGCGCAGCATTCGCAACTAGGGTTCGGAAAATCCCCACAGTTTTCGGGAACATATCAGATACAGCAAAAAGATAAATGTGTGGAGTGCGCCGGTAAAAGACAGCATAGTTCGACTATTTTTCTTCATCGATGAAACAGTAATAAAAATCGTTTATCTGGACATGGTTCAGCAATTTGCTGTCCCTTAGATTCTTCCCCTCCAGTCAAATGTGATCTTTTATCATGACAGTGCACTACTACACTGAATGTGATGGACCAACCAACTGGTCATCCCGATTTCCCCACATAATACTTCTGGATTTCTTCCTTATCCATCCTACAGTCCTGATGTCCCATTTTCCGACTTCCATCTGTTTGGCCTAATGAAGGATGCACTCTGCGGGAAGCAGTACGAGGATGATGGGGATGTCATTGATGCAGTGAGATGTTGGCTCCGACGTCAACCAGTAGAGTGCTATCATGCGGGCATACAGGCACTCTCAATAAGGTGGCGTAAGGTCGTCGCATTGAATGTAGACTACGTTGAAAAATAGGGTTTCATAGTCAAAAGAGTGGGGAATAATATGATGTTTTGGAATCCTGAATGAAACCAGCCTGCTTTCAGAGAAAAACGTGCTGAATTACACTACTGGCCATTAAAATTGCTACACAACGAAGATGACGTGCTACAGACGCGAAATTTAGCCGACAGGAAGAAGATGCTGTGATATGCAAATGTTCAGCTCTTCAGAGCATTCACACAAGGTTGGCGCCGGTGGCGACACCTACAACGTGCTAACATGAGGAACGCTTCCAACCGATTTCTCATACACAAACAGCAGTTGACCGGCGTTGCCTCTGTTGTGATGCCTTGTGTAAGGAGGAGAAATGCGTACCATCACGTTTCCGACTTTGATAAAGGTCGGATTGTAGCCTATCGCGATTGGGGTTTATCGTATCGCGACATTGCTGCTCGCGTTGGTCGAGGTCCAATGACTGTTAGCAGAATATGGAACCGGTGGGTTCAGGAGGGTAACACGGAACGCCTTGCTGGATCCCAACGGCCTCGTATCACCAGTAGTCGAGATCACAGGCATCTTATCCGCAAGGCTGTAACGGATCGTGGAGCCACGTCTCCATCCCTGAGTCAACAGATGGGGACGTTTGCAAGACAACAACCATCTGCACGAACAGTTCGATGACGTTTGCAGTAGCATGGACTATCAGCTCCGAGACCACGGCTGCGGTTATCCTTGACGCTGCATCACAGATAGGAGCGCCTGCGATGGTGTATTCAGCGACGAACCTGGGAGCACGAATGGCAAAACGTCATTATTTCGGATGAATCCAAGTTCTGTTTACAGCATCATGATGGTCGCAGCCGTGTTTGGCGACATCGCGGTGAACGCACATTGGAAGCGTGTAATCGTCATCGCCATACTGGCGTATCACCCGGCGTAATGGTATGGGGTACCACTGGTTACACGTCCCGGTCACCTCTTGTTCGCACTGTCAGCACTTTGAACAGTGGACGTTACATTTCCGATATCTTACGACCCGTGGCTCTACACTTCATTCGATCCCTGCGAAACCCTAAATTTCAGCAGGATAATACACGACCGCATGTGGCAGGTCCTGTAGAAGCGTTTCTGGATACGGAAAATGTTCGACTGCTGCCCTGGCCAGCACATTCTCCAGAAAAAAATGTTCAAATGTGTGTGAAATCTTATGGGACTTAACTGCTGAGGTCATCAGTCCCTAATCTTACACACTACTTAACCTAATTTATCCTAAGGACAAACATACACACCCATGCTCGAGGGAGGACTCGAACCGCCGCCGGGGCCAGCCGCACAGTGCATGACTGCAGCGCCTTAGACCGCTGGGCTAATCCTGCGCGGCCACGTTCTCCAGATCTCTCACCAACTGAAAATGTCTGGTCAATGGTGGCCGAGCAACTGGCTCGTCACAATACGCCAGTCACTACTCTTGACGAACTGTGGTATCGTGTTGAAGCTGCATGGGTAGCAGTACCTGTACACGCCATGCAAGCTCTGTTTGACTTGATGTCCAGGCTTATCAAGGCCGTTATTACGGCCAGAGGTGGTTGTTCTGGGTATTGTTTTCTCAGGATCTATGCACCCAAACTGCGCGAAAATGTAATCACATGTCACTTCTAGTATAATATATTTTTCCAATGAATAGCCGTTTATCATCTGAATTTCTTCTTGGTGTAGCAATTTTAATGGCCAGTAGTGTACTTATTGAACGCCCCTCGTAGATGCTTATCTCACTAGGGGTAAGATAGATACTGCCTACAGGAAAATTAAACAGACCTTTGGAGAAAGGAGAACCACTTGTATGAAAATCAAGAGCTCAGATGGAAACCAGTTCTAAGCAAAGAAGGGAAAACAGAAAGGTGGAAGGAGTATATAGAGGGTCTATACAAAGGCGACGTACTTGAGGACAATATTCTGGAAATGGAAGAGAATGTAGATGTAGACGAAATGGGAGATACAATACTACGTGAAGAGTTTGACAGAGCACTGAAAGACCTGAGTCGAAACAAGGCCCCGGGAGTAGACAACGCTCCATTAGAACTACTGACGGCCTTGGGGGAGCCAGTCCTGACGAAACTCTACCATCTGGTGAGCAAGATGTATGAGACAGGCGAAATACCCTCAGACTTCAAGAAGAATATAAAAATTACAATCCCAAAGAAATCAGGTGTTGACAGATGTGAAAATTACCGAACTATGAGTTTCATAAGTCACAGCTGCAAAATACTAACGCGAATTCTTTATAGAAGAATGGAAAAACTGGTAGCAGCCGACCTCGGGGAAGATCACTTTCGATTCCGTAGAAATGATGGAACACGTGAGGCAATACTGACCCTACGACTTATCTTAGAAAATAGATTAAGGAAAGGCAAACCTACGTTTCTAGCATTTGTAGACTTAGAGAAAGCTTTTGACAATGTTGACTGGAATACTCTCTTTCAAATTCTAAAGGTGGCAGCGGTAAAATACAGGGAGCGAAAGGCTATTTACAGTTTGTACAGAAACCAGATGGCAGTTATAGGAGTCGAGGGACATGAAAGGGAAGCAGCGGTTGGGGAGGGACTGAGACAGGGTTGTGGCCTCTCCCCGATGTTATTCAGTCTGTATATTGAGCAAGCAGTAAAAGAAACAAAAGAAAAATTCGGAGTAGGTATTAAAATCCATGGCGAAGAAATAAAAACTTTGAGGTTCGCCGATGACATTGTAATGCTGTCAGAGACAGCAAAGGACTTGGAAGAGCAGTTGAACGGAATGGACAGTGTCTTGAAAGGAGGGTATAAGATGAACATCAAGAAAAACAAAACGAGGATAATGGAATGTAGTCGAATTAAGTCGGGAGATGCTGAGGGAATTAGATTAGGAAATGAGACACTTAAACTAGTAAAGGAGTTTTGCTATTTGGGGAGCAAAATAACTGATGATGGTCGAAGTAGAGATGATATAAAATGTCGTCTGGAAATGGCAAGGAAAGCATTTCTGAAGAAGAGAAATTTGTTAACATCGAGTATGGATTTAAGTGTCAGGAAGTCGTTTCTGAAAGTATTTGAATGGAGTGTGGCCATGTATGGAAGTGAAGAAGTGAAACATGGACGATAAATAGTTTAGACAAGAAGAGAATACAAGTTTTCGAAATGTGGTGCTACAGAAGAATGCTGAAGATTAGATGGTTAGATCACATTACTAATGAGGTGGTACTGAATAGAATTGGGGAGAAGAGGAGTTTGTGGCACAACTTGACAAGAAGAAGGGACCGGTTCGTAGGACATGTTCTGAGGCATCAAGGGATCACAAATTTAGCATTGGAGGGCAGCGTGGACGGTAAAAATCGTAGAGGGAGACCAAGAGATGAATACACTAAGCAGTTTCAGAAGGATGTAGGTTGCAGTAGGTACTGGGAGATGAAGAAGCTTGCACAGGATAGAGTAGCATGGAGAGCTGCATCAAACCAGTCTCAGGACTGAAGACCACAAGAACAACAACTCGTAGATATAGGTTAGATGGTAAAGGATCAGTGCTTCTAGATAGAGTACATTGCCTTTGCGTTTTCTGTTGCCGAGCTCCTTGCGGGGAGCAGCTCACACCTTACGCGTCTTCAGTCAGGTGGGCACAAGAATAGAGCCAAGCGCGGGACCGCCGGTAAAAGTTCCTCAGTAAATAAACGAGCTGGAGGAGGCGGCAGTGGGAGACGAGGGCTAGGTAAGGGCCACGCCGGAAGGCACTCTCCGCCACTCACTCGTGCACGCAGGCCCTCGGGGCAGGGGCAGGGCAGGGCGGACAGGCCCGGCCGCGACACGCGTGTCCTGATGGAGTAATCTGCTGTTTCCTCAATTAGCGGCGGGCAGCGCGCAAACTTCCGCGGGCGCGCGGGCCCCCGCGGAGGGCTCTTGGGCAACCCGCGTCCCGCGCGCACTGATTTGTTGGCCCCTCTCCCCCGCCCACCACCTCCCTAGCCCGCACCGCCCCGGCGCGCCCCTTAATGGCTTTAATTCAATTCCCCCCCTGGCGAAAGCCCCGGCCGCAATACAGTGAGGAGCGGGCGGCCGCCACTTTGGCTGCGGCTGCACCTCCGACGCCCTTTATTTGTTAATTCGAGGGCCCGGCTAGTGCCGCGGCCTCCTCAGCAGTGGTCCTCGACGCGGCCGGCGCCGGCTGAAACACAACCCGGGACCCCACTCTCTACACTGCCCTGCTCTGCTCTGCTCCTCATTACGTGCGTGCTGGCGCAGCCGTACGTGAACCGCCTCGCGTGGCTTCCCCCGTAATTGCGTGGTCATTCTAAAGAACTGGCCGCATCCTCCTCATCCTACAAGGGTTTATTTACTCCATTTGGTCGCCGCGTAACCGCACAAAGTACACTCTTCAACGTATGCGAGTACCGTCCCGGGGTATAATAATGATGATAATGATAATAATAATACACGGAGGAGGAGGCGGGCGAGCCGTATCCTGCAGTCTGACGTCTCCACTGCCTACGTCATTAAGCAGTGAGTCAAGCGCAGCTACGGCGAGCTGCTGCTCTTGAGGTTGCCTTGTGTTTCACTACGACCAGTCATAGCTGCTCCCTGTGCACGGATGGCTTTTCGGTAGACTGCTTGAGAGTCCGTCAATACTGTCCGACGAAATTGCTAATGCTGTACCAAGTTTCCGCGCCATCTACTGTATCGTGGCTTACGGAATGCGCAGTGTCCATCACGTAATCGCCACACTTTTCCACAGTTTCTGTCACGGATGAAACTGTGCGTTCAAAAATGTTCAAATGTGTGTGAAATCTTACGGGACTTAACTGCTAAGGTCTTCTGTCCCTAAGTTTACACACTACTTAACCTAAATTATCCTAAGGACAAACACACACACCCATGCCCGAAGGAGAACCCGAACCTCCGCCGGGACCAGCCGCACAGTCCATGACTGCAGCGCCCTAGACAGCTTTCTCCTTTTCTCTTTTTTTTTTTTTTTTTTTGTTCATTGCATCTGATCGGGGCGGACGTCGTAAGACACCCCTTGAACACGCTGAGCTACCGTGCCAGCGTCGCTCAGCTAATCCCGCGCGGCAAAACTGTGCGTTAATACGAGGCATAGTACGAAGAATGTTCAATAAGTAATGCAACACATTGTGTCTGTGAAAGCAGGTTGGTTTTCTTCAGAATTCCAATACACAATATTATTCGCACTCTTCTGGCTACAAAACCCTATTTTTCTACAAAATATCCGTTCAATGCGACAGCCTTTCGCCACCTTATTGGGAGGGTCTGGATGCCCACATGGCACCACACGGTACCACTCTACTAGTCGACGTCGGAGCCAACGTCTTTCTGCATCAATAACCTCCCAATCGTCCACGTACTTCTCCCGGCGGAGTGCATCCCGCATTGGGCCAAACAGATGGAAGTTGTAAAGACATTGCTTTCCCCAAAAGTCGATAATATTTTCTTTCTTTTGTGCATTACCTTGTCATAGTATGTATGTATCATTTATTTCAACTATTCTTTATTTGTCAATACGTCACATTGTTTCTTCATTCATTTTGCTACTGTTTTATATTTTATATTGTACGAATATGAATGTTCTGGTTTTATATGCTTTGTAAATCTTTGGTTAGGATAGGAGAAGTACTATGTCAGAGAGAGAGCGAGTTGTTGTGATGTCGTGGCCGCCGGTTCGCGGGTGGAGAAACGTTGCAAAGTTCGGCGTGAAAGACGGTGATACGCGGAGGAACTGTTAATTACAGTGCGTCCGCTGTGTTAATAGGAGATCGTGCATTATTAAGTGGATAGTAAAACCTGAAAAGTATATCGAGTGTTTGCGGTGACGATTTTACACACTCTGTGAACTTGTGACAATTAGCCGTGAACCAGACACAATTGTCGTGTGGAGACACTAACTGTTAGAATTGCGTGAAAGTGGAACAAACCAAAATATTAAGTAAAAGAACAGTGCTGTGATTTGATAAAGAAACATTTATTATATCATCCAAACTGTCTTAAAGACGACGACGTAAATGGAACTGATGTTTAACGGACTGTTATAGTGATAAACACATGTGACTGTTTTCCTGTGGCAACACGGTGAAAGAACTGTGCGAAGTATTGGCATTAACCGGCTATATATCGTAAATACTAAAGACATTGCATAATTCCGACCTACCCGCACCGCGTGATTAATAAACTTTTAATAATAAAACGTCGCGCGCGTAACGACAGCGCACACACTGGAACTATTATTATCGCGCCAGTGCTGCCAGCTGATTCGACTACAACGGAGACGTGGACCACCGCCGTAACTGGGATATTAATGAAACAGGAGGATCCATCATTATCTTCACGCCACTAACCAGGATTTACTTCACACATCGTCCGCGTGGCCCACCGCTGACGTAATCGCATTGCCTGCAGCAACAGTTAAGACATTAAAAGAAAATTATTGCGCTCTCTCTCATTTCAAAATTAAAGACAATTGCAGTTAAATTACCTATTTTAAAAATTCCGTCACAATATCAAGGTTCAATTTTGTTTAGTTCCAATAAATATTCTTTCTATTATTTCGTCTTGACAATGTCGAAAACCCGCCAAACTAAAATTCAATTAAAAGTTTTCTTTCAAAATTCTTCTCGGACATTTTTCTGCTCATCATAATTTTATTTTAATGTTTGTGTGTAACTTCTTTTGGAGGGAGTATATATTTTATTTTTGTGCAGTAAAATTAGCTACCATATTACGTATATTACCAGCTGATGCTGTCCGCCATTACTGCTTGAAAACTGACGAATAGTATTTTTGCATCTATTTTCTCATTGGCTGTCAGCTTCAAAACGAAATTACGTATTTCGTGGGCATCTAGCAGATGTGCGATGTCTATGTAGGCTATGTAGGGCCCTACAATAATTTTTTTTGTTACTTTTGCAGGTTTACTGGAATTATATTGACTTTAATTGTTCATTTGGCTCCTGTTAAAGCGATTTATCGCATCTATATAATAATTGTACTGAATTACTTAATTTATTTTTTTATTACGTAAACATTGGCATACCATAATTAGATTCAAATTGACGTCTTATTGGCCCCACATAAGATTCTGCACGTTCTGACAAAGACTAGGCCAAACTTTTCTTTTCGACCACGTATCACGTTTGTGCGACCTTTCTTGCGATGATGACAGGTGTTTCGCCAAGCGACTCACCGTGCTTTTGTTCACTGTCAGGTCTCCGTACACATTCTGCAAGCCTCTATGAATATCTGCGATGCTGTGGTTTTCTGCCAAAAGTAAATCAGTGTGAGCTCTCTGCATGCAACGCACTACCGTTACAGATGCCATTTTGCAGACTACGTATAGGGCCGTCACCAAGCGGAACTTCTTTAATCTACAGACGCCGAAGCGGGAGCATCCACCATGTCCAACAATAAATTCCACATTCTTTCAGCCGAAACTGGCTGCGAAAAGAAATGCGTTGCATTACTTATTGAAAGCTCCTCGTACATCGTAAATTAAGTTACAAAATCGTCATACGCTAGAGATGATTAATCGGTGCAGCAGCAGTCTCATGAGCTACCCGATCACGTATTTACTCTCTGCCATTATCTGTTGTTCAACATCCGATGTAAATAACGAAGCCGTTCATTACTGATGTGTGAGAATATCTACCAAAATAAAACGTCTACCTCATACTGGGTGCAACAAGTTAAAATGAAATTACAATGAAATGAACACAACTAGCCGCATATAGTCGTTGATATGTCAACGGGGACAGTTGAAAATGTGTACCCCGACCGGGACTCGAACGCGGGATCTCGTGCTTACATGACAGACGCACTATCCATCTGAGCCACGGAGGACAAACATGAAAGTGCGACTTGCACGAACTTATCTCTGGTACGCCTCCCGTGAGACCCATATTCGCAACTTATTGTCCAACTCTATGTTCATAGTGCCCCTGCCCATTATATTCAATACTCGCGGCTTTACTGCCCATTACCGTAAGACTTCGGGCACTGTTTGTGCAGCCGCACAGAGAGAGATCGTCAAATGGCCTGTGAGCCTTAACTATACAGGGTGGTCCATTGATTGTGACTGGGCCAAATATCTCACAAAATAAGCGTCAAACGAAAAAACTACAAAGAACGAAACTTGTCTAGCTTGAAGGGGGAAACCAGATGGCGCTATGGCTGGCCCGCTAGATGGCGCTGCCATAGGTCAAACGGATATCAACTGCATTTTTTAAAATAGGAACCCCCATTTTTATTACATATTCGTGTAGTACGTAAAGAAATATGAATGTTTTAGTTGGACCACTTTTTTCACTTTGTGATAGATGGCGCTGTAATAGTCACAACCATATGGCTCACAAATTTAGACCAACAGTTGGTAACAGGTAGGTTTTTTAAATTAAAATACAGACCGTAGGTACGTTTGAACATTTTATTTCGGCGGTTCCAATGTGATACATGAACCTTTGTGAACGTATCACTTCTGAGAACGCATGCTGTTACAGCGTGATTACCTGTAAATACCACATTAATGCAATAAATGCTCAAAATGATGCCCGTCAACCTCAATGCATTTGGCAATACGTGTAACGACATTCCTTTCAACGGCGAGTAGTTCGCCTTCCGTAATGTTCGCATATGCATTGACAATGCGCTGACGCATGTTGTCAGGCGCTGTCGGTGGATCACGATAGCAAATATCCTTCAACTTTCCCCACAGAAAGAAACCAGGGGACGTCACATCCGGTGAACGTGCGGGCCATGGTATGGTACTTCGACGACCAGTCCACCTGTAATGAAATATGCTATTCAATACCGCTTTAACAGCACGCGAGCTATGTGCCGGACATCCACCATGTTGGAAGTAAATCGCCATTCTGTCACGCAGTGAAACATCTTGTAGTAACACCGGTAGAACATTACGGAGGAGCCGGCCGGTGTGGCCGAGCGGTTCTAGGCGCCTCAGTCTGGAATCGCGCGGCCGCTACGGTCGCAGGTTCGAATCCTGCCTCGGGCATGGATGTGTGTGATGCCCTTAGGTTAGTTAGGTTTAAGTAGTTCTAAGTTCTAGGGGACTTATGACCTCAAATGTTGAGTCCCATAGTGCTCAGAGCCATTTGAACCGTTATGGAGGAAATCAGCATACATTGCACCATTTAGATTGCCATCGATAAAATGGAGGCCAATTATCCTTCCTCCCATAATGCCGCACCGTACATTAACCCGCCAAGGTGGCTGATGTTCCACGTGTCGCAGCCATCGTGTATTTTCCGTTGTCCAATAGTGCATATTATGCCGGTTTACGTTACCGCTGTTGGTGAATGACGCTTCGTCGCTAAATAGAACACTGTGTCAATGAAGGAGACATGCCAGGAGTGCCAAAGATGGCGTACTGTGTGAAACCTTAATGGCAGACATTTCACAGTTCATACAGAAATTAATAGTAGCCACAGGAATCATGATACCTCAATTAGAAACTTGTACCTTACCATTATTTGCATGACAATTCTGATGGTGTAATCAAATTTTCAATATCTTTATTAGTTTATAGTTTACTATCTGATGATAAATTATGCAAGTAACACCCACCAACTAATTTGCAAAATCTAAACGGTTCATCCGATTTTGTCGATCGACATGTCTTTAGAAAGCTATTAGTGTAAACCTAAATTAGTATAAATTACAGGCATGTAACTTGAATAGTACATGAGTTATTGGAGGTCACAGTGACCTATTACTATCGATCGCGTCAGGCCATAAGTACTCCACAGTTACACGAGAAAATGGCAGCAGCATGCTCATAAATATATTTATTCATCTATGTCTTTGTGTATATATGATACATACTATTCATGAAGAAATTGGTCAATTATTTACTGTATTTTAGAAAGCACAGAGACATTAGCCTAGTGGCTTGCTGCTGTTCTATTCCTTTGATATGTTGTTGTTGTGGTCTTCAGCCCAGAGACTGGTTTGATGCAGCTCTCCATACCACTCTATGCTGTGCAAGCTTCTTCATCTCCCAGTACCTACTGCAATCTACATCCTTCTGAAACTGTTTAGTGTATTCATCTCTTGGTCTCCCTCCATTGATATATGTTTACTTAATTTGTTTATGTATTTAATAATGTGTGTTATGGCGTGTTTATGGCCCAGCCATAGGAATATTTATTTAATTTCAAGTTATTTAAATGTAAATCCAGTATTTCGAATGTGTTTCAAAATGTCTGCGAGTGTGTGTTGGCTTGGAGACATGACCGGAGCGCTACCGTCAGTCACAGTGCTCGTTACTAAGGGTGGAGTTCTGAACAGTCCAGCGCAAGGGACAGTCGCAGAGGACACGGGGGAGTTCTGAACAGTACAGGAGAGGACACAGAGGGTGCTGGACAGTACGGCGTGACGGACGCACGGTCGCAGGAGAGACTTGGAGCGTGTGGAGCGGTTTGCGCGTGCTCACGGGAAACAGAAATATTTCGTAGTGCCGACTTGTGCACTTGTGAGACTTCCATGGCTCCTGCAGTGAAGATTTAGTATGCGTTTATAAGTGAATATCTCGCGAGCTACGTTGTTGTTCATAATTGCTGGACCATCGACACCACTGTTTTACAGTAATAAAGGGCATTCTTAAAGGTACTTCTGCTATCGTACTCACCATTTAAGGTCGTTAAAATAGTACCTGCAGATTTTATTTAATTGCACTCTTTCATTCACAAATTTCTATATAACTTTCAAAATTTGCAATTTCCGAGTGATAGGAACCTTCGACCATTCGATTCATGTGTATTTTCATATTGTATACTGTAGACTCAGGAGCATTTCGCTTTTAATGCGGCAACTACGTATCCCAGCACCTAGACAACGAAACCAGCCAAAACTTATAATATTTCAACTCTGAGCCGGAGGGTACGTAGTTGAGGGCCATCACTTCACTCATCATTTCATTTTATGTGAAAGCCCGCATCTGACAACCATTAAGCATCTCCACTTACAAACTGTGGAAGCAGGTAATGTAGTATTGATTTATTTATTTATGTATTCATTTCACCTATCAAGACTGTATCTAACCAGACATTACAATATGTGTAGAACGTGACCTCTGCCTATTATTAATAATAATAATAATAATTATTATTATTATTATAACAGATGCACACTGGAGAGCCAAAAACTTATGACAGCCTGTTTAATAGCGTGCTGGTCCACCTCTGGAACACAATACAGCAGCGATTCCGCGTACGTGGATTCGACAAGTCCTTAACAGGTTTCCGGAGGTATGTGGCACCAGACGTGTACACTCAAGTCAAACAATTCCCGTAATTACAGGCATGTGGGTAGTGGACGCGGAGATGGTGCCCGACATCGTCGCAGACGTGTTCCGTCACTGTCAGACCACGCAAATTCGATGGCCACGGCGTCAAGGTTTGTCCACACGATAACATCATAGACTGATCGGTACATATACTCTGACATCCAAAGCCCAGTTATTTGTTCGAAGGAGCGACCTGTGATGTTCTATCTGTGGTCCGCCAAGATGACTTCGATCTACGACGCAACAGACGGCCTGGCCTGAAGGACTTGGCTGCAGTTGGTTACTGCCAACTCGCGTCTGCCTTTGCCGATGAGAAGACTTGGCTGCATCCTGCTCTCAACTCCTCTAGATGCCTAGCTGATGATATGTGTTGAGCTCCTGAACTACCATCATTCTGGAGGAGTGCAGTAGCTGTCCCCACCCCCACACTCCCTGACCGGCGTCATTGGCCATTATCTCGCTAAGAGGCTGCAGCACGACTCTTCACAATAACGGCCAGTTTGTGCAGGGCTCTTGGGTGCCTCTGCACGGTGCTGTCTAGATCGTCGACGAGAGCACCCTGGTGATTTACTAGCTATGCAGCTGGCCACTGGTACCAGCTGTGGAATGTCCGCAGTACAGCCAGTCCGCGACTCCCTGTGACATAGCCACCCATTGTGTTTGCTTCCCCGCCATTGTGGCAGCTGAAACTGCGACGCGTGGTGGCCTCAGCACATACCGGCCTTCCGTGAGCTCCACCAGGTCACCTGGCTACTGGCAGTGATGAAAGAACACAGCTATGTAACCAGGGATAGTAAACGAATATTCTGTTAACAAAGCCTCATCAGCGTTCGACAGATCCTCATCGCCGCACTCAGCTCCATGCCATCCTGGCAAACATAGAGGTCACAGCTCCGGCCGTCTATAATATGCCATATGATGACTAAGCGGCAAGAAACAATCAATGCCTTCTCTGCACGATAGAAATGGAGATACTATCGAAGACAGTGCTGCCAAAGCAGAGTTACTAAACATAGCCTTCCGAAATGCCTTCACAAAAGAAGACGAAGTAAATATTCCAGAATTCGAATCGAGAACAGCTACCCACATGAGGAACGTAAAAGTAAATATCCTCGGAGTAGTGAAGCAAATTAAATAACTTAATAAAAGCAAGTCTTCTGGTTCAGACTGTATACCAATTAGGTCCCTTTCGGAGTATGCTAATGCATTAGCTCCATACTTAACAAACATATACAACCGTTCGCTCGACGGAAGATCCGTACCCAAAGACTGGAAAGTTGCACAGGTCACACCAACATTCAAGAAAGGTAGTAGGAGTAATCCACTAAATTACAGGCCCATATCGTTAACGTCGATATGCAGCAGGATTTTAGAACATTTATTGCGTTCGAACATTATGAATTACCTCGAAGAAAACGGTCTATTGACACAGAGTCAACATGGGTGAACCATAACAAGCTCTTTATTCACATGAACTGTTGAGTGTTATTGACAAGGCATTTCAGATTGATTCCGTATTCCTGGATTTCCAAAAGGCTTTTGACACTGTACCACACAAGTGGCTCGTACTGAAATTACGTTCTTATGGAATATCGTCTCAATAATGTGATTGCATTTGCGATTTCCAGTCAGAGAGGGCACAGTTCGTAGTAACTGACGGAAAGTCATCGAGTAAAATAGAAGTGATTTCTGGCGTTCCCCGAGGTAGTGTTATAGGCCCTTTGCTGTTCCTTATCTATATAAACGATTTGGGAGACAATCTGAGCAGCCGTCTTCGGTCGTTTGCAGATGACGCTGTCGTTTATCGACTAATAAAGTCATCAGAAGATCAAAACAAATTGCAAAACGGTTTAGAAAAGGTATCTCAATGGCACGAAAAGTGGCACTTGACCCCCAAATAACGAAAAGTGTGAGGTGATCCACATGAGTGCTAAGAGGAACTCGTTAAACTTCGGTTACACGATAAATCAGTCTAATCTAAAAGCCGTAAATTCAACTAAATACTTACGTGTTACAATTACGAACAACTTAAACTGGAAGGAACACATAGAAAATGTTGTGGGGAAGGCTAACCAAAGACTGCGTTTTATTGGCAGGACACTTAGAAAATGTAACAGACTTACTAAGGAGACTGCCTACACTACGCTTGTCCGTCCTCTTTTAGAATACTGCTGCGAGGTGCGGGATCCTTGCCAGATAGGACTGACGGAGTACATCGAAAAAGTTCAAAGAAAGACAGCACGTTTTGTATTATCCTGAAATGGGAGAGATTCTCACAGAAATGATACAGGATTTGGGCTGAAAATCATTAAAATAAAGGCGTTTCTCGCTGCGACGGAATCTTCTCACGAAATTCCAATCACCAGCTTTCTCCTCCGAATGCGAAAATATTTTACTGACACCGACCTAAATAGAGAGGAACGATCACCAAGATAAAATAAGGGAAATCAGAGCTCGTACGGAAAGATATAGGTGTTCATTCTTTCCGCCCGCTGTACAAGATTGGAATAATAGAGAATTGTGAAGGTATATCGATGAACCCTCTGCCAGGCACTTAAAAGTGATCGCCAGAGTATCCACGTAGATGTAGATGTCCAGTCACATTAATGTGGCCACGCCTATGTTCAAAACCAACAGACCACAGGTGACAACACTATCAGTTGAAGGTATGTAAAGTATGTCGGTAGACAGAAAATAGTGCAGTCGTTGGCGTAATTCGGAAACGGAGCGATTTATCTAACAACGGAAAGAGTATGATGATTGGCTATTGGGCAGGGGGTGGAAGCATTTACGAAATGGTTTAAGTTTGTAAACTCTTCGCATGGCGCCAGGGTTAAACTATATTGTGCATGACAAAATGACGCTATCCAGAACATGTGTCGAGGCAGTTCGGGTGCGCCATGGGTCATATATGACAGGGGTGATCGACGGCCGCAGACACTTTGTAACACCGAAAATGCAGGATGCATGGCACATGCTACCGATACATAATTTTTTTCAGAATTATGTGTAAATAACTTTAATTTAAACGATTTCTTTTAATAAGTAAAGACATTGCTTCACTGTATGTGTACATTTAGGTAGAAGTCTGTTGACGTTTCATTGTATTTATCTGTGTTTTACTGTGAAACTTATAAGCTCTGGGAAAAAGCCAAAGGAATTGTTATTTGCATCGACTAGCAACGATAATAGCAGTGCTTGTGCGTTGTAAAATCTTTGGGTAGCGGGTTGTTGCGCAGAGCGCGCAGAGAGAGGGAAACGGGTTCCAGCGCTTGTAGTGTGCGGAACTGTGGTGTTAACGCTCTCGCAGTAGAGAGTATCATTTCGACGGCATCATGTAACCGCGCCGGCCAGATGACTACTAGCAGGAGGAAGGACAGTGGACGGGCGGAAGAGGCTATATTAATTACGATTGCCCGTTCCTGTAATTAGCCGTGGCCCCACAAGATGCTACCGTCTTCAACAACAGCAGCAGTTCCAGCAACACAGATTCGTCGTCGGCTCCGAGTTTCGTCGCAAGCACAGCACTGAAATAATACTGTTCATTGGTAGAAAGTATTAACGCTTAACCCAGCAGCACAACTGAATGTGATTTGATTAATGAACTTTATTTAAATAATAATCAGTTAAATTCAAGGCGATTGTGTCCTCATTGCCTCCAGACATTTTTACCAAGCAAGGTCCTTGTTCCCTTTTTTCCTTATATGCTAACCGAGGTTTGGCAACGGCCTTGCCGCAGTGGTTACACCGGTTCCCGTGAGATCACCGAAGTTAAGCGCTGTCGCGCGTGGTCGGCACTTAGATGGGTGACCATCCAGGCCGCCATGTGCTGTTGCCATTTTTCGGGGTGCACTTTGCCTCGTGATGCCAATTGAGGAGCTACTCGACCGGATAGTAGCGGTTTCGGTCAAGAATACTATCATAATGACCGGGAGAGCGGTGTGCTAGCCCCACGCCCGTCCTATCCGCATCCTCCACTGAAGATGACACGGCGCTCGGATGGTCCCGGTAGGTCACTCGTGGCCTGAGGACGGAGTGCTTTAACCGAAGTTTGAGAATCTATCACTGGAAAAAAATCCAAATCTAAGGAAAATGGACAAATTATGAGTGTGGAAGTTTTATATATTTTACACATAGCTTGGAGCACATGGCTGATTGGTTTGGTACGTATTCTAGTATTTAATTCTGTTCAAGTCAGTAAAAAAGGCTCAGTTGTTCAGACAATAATATGAAATCCAATTTGAAAACTAAGGCCGGCTCGGTGGCCGTGCGGTTCTAGGCGCTGCAATCCGCAACCGCACTGCTGCTACGGTCAAAGGTTCGAATCCTGCCTCGGGCATGGATGTTTGTGATGTCCTTAGGTTAGTTAGGTTTAAGTAGTTCTAAGTTCTAGGGGACTGATGACCCAAGATGTTAAGTCCCATAGTGCTCAGAGTCATTTGAACCATTTGAGAATTAAGTAACTGCAACGTAAAAAGTGCTTGCCTTTCTCTAAATTTCTTTGATGACGTTATGTTGAGGTCTCTGAAAGTCATTGTTCACGTAACGAAGTTCAATAGTAACGTACAGTTCAAGTGTATATTTTCAAATCATTACTCGATTGCCATTTTCAAAATTTAATGACAAACTTAATGTAAAAGTGACTTCTCAGCTTTCTTTATCATTACACACTCACTTAGAATTAGTGTCAAAAAATGGGACAACCTTCAGTTGCCACGTCAGTGTATTGCTGATGATGGTGTGGTGTACGGGAAGGTGTCGTCGTTGAGTGACTGTAGGAGGATACAAGATGATTTGAACAGGATTTGTGATTGGTGTAAAGAATGGCAGCTAACTCTAAATATAGATAAATGTAAATTAATGCAGATGAATAGGAAAAAGAATCCTGTAATGTTTGAATTCTGCATTAGTAGCGTAACGCTTGACACAGTCACGTCGATTAAATATTTGGGCATAACATTGCAGAGCGATATGAAGTGGGACAAGCATGTAATGGCAGTTGTGGGGAAGGCGGATAGTCGTCTTCGGTTCATTGGTAGAATTTTGGGAAGATGTGCTTCATCTGTAAAGGAGACCGCTTATAAAGCACTAATACGACCTATTATTAAGTACTGCTCGAGCGTTTGGGATCCCTATCAGGTAGGATTGAGGGAGGACATAGAAGCAATTCAGAGGCGGGCTGCTAGATTTGTTACTGGTAGGTTTGATCATCACGTGAGTGTTACGGGAATGCTTCAGAAAATCGGGTGGGAGTCTCTAGAGGAAAGGATGCGTTCTCTTCGTGAATCGCTACTGAGGAAATTTAGAGAACCAGAATTTGAGGCTGACTGCGGTACAATTTTACTGCCGCCAACTTACATTTCGCGGAAAGACCACAAAGATAAGATAAAAGAGATTCGGGCTCGTACAGAGGCATATAGGCAGTCATTTTTCCCTCGTTCTGTTTGGGAGTGGAACAGGGAGAGAAGATACTAGTTGTAGTACCAGGTACCTCACGCCACGCACCGTATGGTGGATTGCGGAGTATGTATGTAGATGTAGATGTAATAATAAATGTTTTTCTTTCCCATCATCTTGTACAGGATTTTGGATGTAAATCGCCCTAGTGGGCTGGCAACCGTAATTATTTCCTTCTCGTTCATTAGTGTAACTTTTGGATTCATGATCAGTGGTACCCCTTTTCTGTCCAGTGTTGTTCGTGACTGAATGCACAAAATAACTTTCATTTTCCAAATTATAGCCGTGTTCGGTTTAATTACTTTTATTTTTAGTAGACTTTCCATCAGAAGGGTCGGTTGTACACTTCCCTCCTACTTATCGGTATCACTTCTTCGGGAAATATGGCCTCAGACAATCAGAAAAAATCCATTAGGCATACACGCGATCCACGGTCATATTTTATATCGCAAGCAGGATAGGCCGATTTCTAAGGGGGAGATTACAACTTGTACGGCGAATGGACGTGCCACCGTTGAGCAGCTGACAACCCACATGCACCAAGGGGCTAACAGTATCTCCTCAACGACCGCTGAGCAAACGTCGCTGCGATTGGCCTCCGCAGCAGGGACCTGGTTCGTGCACCCATGTTGACTGCATTCATCGGCAGTGAGGGTTGCAATTCGCACATCACCGCCGCAACTGGACGTCCGCTGCACGACCACAGGTAGCCTTTTTCATTAATCGTGTTTCATGCTCCATCAGACAGGTGGCTGTTAGTGCGTACGACGTAAAATGCCTGAGAGCAAACATCTCGCAACAGTCGTTGGAAGGTCCAGGGCAGACGAAATTTTCGTGACATTCCCTGGGTGATTTCGTCATCTGGACGGCACAATGGATCAACACATGTATGCATCTATCCTTGAGGTACATGTATCCCTACATACAGTTTGGTTTTTCTCATGATGATGGCATTTATCAGCAGGACAACGCAACGTGCGTAGTTCGAAAAGCACCGAGATGAATTTACCACAATCCCCTGGTCACCAAACTCCGGGGATTTAAATGTAAGCCGGCCGGAGTGGCCGAGCGGTTCTAGGCGCTACAGATTGAAACAGCGCGACCTCTACGGTCGCAGGTTCGCATCCTGCCTCGGGCATGGATGTGTGTGATGCCCTTAGGTTAGTTAGGTTTAAGTAGTTCTAAGTTCCAGAGGATTGATGACCTCAGAAGTTAAGTCCCATAGTGCTCAAAGCCATTTGAACCATTTTTTTAAATGTACTCTCGAATCTGTGGGACCACCTGGACCAGGCTGTTCGCGCCATGGATCATCCGAGAAACCTAGCTGGCGACGGCGCTTAAGTCGACATGTTTGTACACTGTACACTGTATGTAGGGATTCATGGACCCCAAGGATAGATGCATACTTGTGTTGATCCATTGAGCAATCCAGAATGACGAAATCATTAGGAGTGATTTAAAATGGATCATATGAAGTTGATCGTCGGTAAAGCAGATGCCAGACTGAGATTCATTAGAAGAATCCTAAGGAAATGCAATCCGAAAACAAAGGAAGTAGGTTACAGTACACTTTGTCGCCCACTGCTTGAATATTGCTCACCAGTGATCCATACCAGAGAGGTTTGACAGAAGAGACACAGAAGATCCAAAGGAGAGCAGCGCGTCGTTACAGGATCATTTAGTAATCGCGAAAACGTTACGGAGATGATAGATAAACTCCAGTGGAATACTCTGCAAGAGAGACGCTCAGTAGCACGGTACGGGCTTTTGTTGAAGTTTCGAGAACATAGCTTCACCGAGGAGTCAAGCAGTATATTGCTCCCTCCTACGTATATCTCGCGAAGAGACCATGAGGATAAAAACAGGGAGATTAGAGCCCACACAGAAGCATACCGACGATCTTTCTTCCCACGAACAATACGAGACTGGAATAGAAGGGAGAACCGATAGTGGTACTCAAAGTACCCTCCGCCGCACACCGTCAGGTGGCTTGCGGAGTATGGATGTAGATGTAGATGTAGATGTTCCATATTCCTGTCAGTTACCTTCCGGAATCTCAGTGACTTTCTTTCTGCACGGCTCACAGCGGTTAGCGCTTCAAGCGGTAGTTATTCAAGGTTTTGACAGGTGCTCACATTAATGTGTCTGAACAGTATATCTTAGTTGTTTCCTATATTATGGGGGAACATGTGACGTAATTTATTGTCTGATTTGAACATGATTTTTATCGTACACTGTGGTGACAAAAATCATGTGGTAGCGAAATGCACATACATAGGTGGTAATAGTATGGAGCACACAAGGTATGAAAGGGCACTGCATTGGTGCACCTATCATTTCTACTTCGGTGATTCATGTGAAAAAGTTTCTGACGTGACAGTGGGAATTATCAGACTTTGATTGCGGAATGGTAGTTGCAGTTAGACGCATGGGGCATTCGCTTTAGGAAATCGTTACGGAATAAATATATCGTGATTCACAGTGTCAAGAGTGTGCTGAGAATACGAAACCTCAGGCATTACTTCTCACCACAGACAACGCAGTGGCCGACGACCTTCACTTAACGACCAACAGAAGCGTTGTTTGCGTAAGGGTGCCAGTGCTTACAGACAAGCAACACTGTGTGAAATAACCGCAGAAGACAATGTGGGACGTACGACGAAAATGTCCGTTAGGACGGCGAGACAAAATTTGGCGTTAGTGGACTATCGTAGTAGAAGACCGACGCAACTGCCCTGCTAACAGCACGACAACGCCTGCAGCGCCTCTACTGGGCTCATGACCATATTGGTCGGACTCTTAAACGACTGGAAAAACGTGGCGTGGTCTGGTGAGTGCCGATTTCAATTGGTAAGAGCTGATGGTAGGATTCGAGTGTGGTGCAAACCCCACTAAGCCACAGACAAAAGTTGTGAACAAGATACGGCGCAAGCTAGTGGTGGCTCCGTAATGATAAAGACTGCGGTTATGGTGGAATGAACTGAGTCCTATGGTCCTACTGAACTTGGAGACCATTTGCAGCCATTCATGGACTTCAAGTTCGCAAACAACTTTGGAATTTTTATAGATGATACTCTGGCATGTCACCAGGCCACAACTGTTCGTTATTGGTTTGAATAATATTCTGGACAATTAGAGCGATTGATTTGGTTACCCCGACATGAACCTCGGTCAATATTTATGGGACATAATCGAGGGATCAGTTCGTGCATGCAATTCTGCACCGGCAACACTTTCGAAATTATGTATCGCTATAGAGGCTTCGTGACTCAGAATTTCTGCAGGGGATTTCCAACGACTTGTTGAGTCCATGTCCACGTCGAGTTTCTGCGCTACGTTGGGCAGGAGGAGGTCCGACGCAACATTAGGAGGTGTCCCAAGACTTTTGTTACCTCAGTGTATATTTTTTGAGAAATATTACCGTTAAACGTCACCGTTAGTATATCGCATCTGACGAAAACTGGACCCCTTCACCATCGCAGGGGTTCTTCACCATCGCACTGAAGCTCACCTCGAAACTGTCGGGAGCGATGGAAAGGCCTTTTCGTTTCAGGCTGTGCCAAGTCGGAGAGGGACGAGATGCGTCCGCCAGATTCTGATCGCTGACCAGAGCCCGAGCCCGCGGCCGGGGGTTGGTGGTGCCGTGCTGCAGGTGTGGAGAGCGCAACGCGAGCGCCACCCAATTACCGCTTCAACATTGTGGCCGGCCGTAAATCTGCGCGCCTTAACGCGGGCCCCGCGGCGGCTCGCGGGCGGCCGCCGGCCGGCGCGCGCTCTTAAAGTCACTTTATCGCCGGCGCTGCCCGGCCGGGCCCGCTTAATATATGATTTGCGTGGCGGCGGCCGTATTTCACGCGCCGCCAGCGGTCGTTTATGGAGAGAGAGAGAGAGAGAGAGGACCCCCGGGCGCCGAAAACGCGGGCCGAACTATGCCGCGGCATCGGTCGCTCGCCCCGTCTGGTCGCGGCCGGCCGCGCCGCCGCAGAGACTGCCCAACTGTGGAGGGTCTGTTGGGAGCCATCGCAGCGGTGGTTGTTGGCCGGTAGCGATCCACTGCTGTGCAGAGTCCTCTACCAATGAAAAAGTTAAAGGTAGAGTTCCTCGTCTAGCCCTAGACTGACGATTTGGGCCCGACTGACCGCAGTGTCGTCCTCTACCAACGGCGTCGTCGGATGTGTCATGGAGTGGCATGTGGCGAATGCATCACTCTCCAGGCTGATGTCTGGTTTCCTGAGAGACTGCCCAACTGTGGAGGGTCTGGTGGGAGTCACCGCAGCGGTGGTTGTTGGCCGGTAGTGATCCACTGCTGTGGAAAGTACTCTACCAATGAAAAAGGTAAAGGTAGAGTTCCGCGTTCTCGCCCTAGATTGACGATTTAGGCCCGACTGACCGCAGTGTCCATCCTCTACCAACGGCGTCATCGGATACGGCATGGAGGGGCATGTGGCGAACGCACCACCCTCCTTGCTGATGTCTGGTTTCCTAAGAGACCGTCCAACTGTGGACGGTCTGTTAGGAGCCACCACAGCGGTGGTTGTTGGCCGGTAGCGATCCACTGCTGTGCAAAGTCACCAATGAAAAAGTTAGAGTTCGCGTTCTAGCCGTACACTGACGATTTGGGCCCAACTGACCGCAGTGTCATCCTCTACCAACGGCGTCATAGGATGTGGCATGGAGGGGCTTGTGGCGAATGCACCACTCTCCAGGCTGATGTCTGGTTTCCTGAGAGACTGCCCAACTGTGGAGGGTCTGGCAGCAGCAACCGCAGCGGTGGTTGTTGGCCAGTAGTGATCCACTGCTGTACAAAGTCCTCTACCAATGAAAAAGTTAAAGGTAGGGTTCGCGTTCTAGCCCTACACTGTCGATTTGGGTCCGACTGACCGCAGTGTCATCCTCTACCAACGGCGTCATCGGATGCGGCATGGTAGGGCATGTGGCGAACGTACCACTCTCCAGGCTGATGTCGGGTTTCCTGGCCTTGGAACTGATATTTAACGGTCGAGCAGCTTCTCAGTCGGCCTCACGATGCTGAGTGCATGCCGTAGAACATGAAACGCATCATGCTGTAGCGAGCCTCGTGTTTCATTTCCCTTTTTACTCAGCACAGTTAATCCATCGAAAATGTATATCTAATAAACATATTCCGATGTACCATGAAGAGCCAAAGAAACTGGTACACCTGTCTAATATCGTGTAAGACTAAAGCAAGCATAGAGAAGTGGTGAAATACGACGTGGCATGGACTCGAGTTACGTCTAAAGTAGTGCTGGAAGGAATTGACACCATAAATCCTGCAGGGCTGTCCATAAATCCATAAGTGTACGACGGGGTGAAGATGTCTACTGAACAGCACGCTGCAAGGCGTCCCAGTTACACTGAATAATGTTCATTTCTGGGGGGTTTCTAGACCAGCGGAAGTGTTTAAACTCAGAAGAGTGTTCCTGGAGTCACTCTATAGCAATTATGGACATGTGGGGTGTCGCATTGTCCTGCTGGATTTGCCTAAGTCCGTTGCCCGTTGGAATCCACAATGGACATGAATGCATGCAGGTGATCAGACAGGATGCTTACGTACGTGTCGCCTGTCAGAGTCGTGTCTCGACGTATCAGGGGCCCCATACCACGTCAACAGCACACGCCCCACACCATTACAGAGCTTCCACCGCCTTCAACAGTCCTCTGCTGACACGTAGGCTCCATGGATTCATGAGACTGTCTCAATACCCGTCACGTCCATCCGCTCTATACAATTTGATACGATACTCGTCCGATCAGGTAACGTATTCTCTGTCATTAACAGTCCAATGACGGTGTTGATGGGCCCAGGCGAGCCGTAAAGCTTTGTGTCGTGCAGTCATCAAGGGTACAGGATTTGGCCTTCGCTTCCGAAAGCCCATATCGATGATGTTTCCTTGAATGGTTCGCAATCTCACACTTTTTGATGGCCCAACACTGACATCTGCAGCAACTTGCGGAAGGTTTGCACTTCTGTCACGTTGAACGATTCTCTTCAGTCGTCGTTGGTCCCGTTTTTGCACGAGCTTTTTCCGGCCGCAGCGATGATGGAGAGTTGATGTTTTACCGATTTCCTGATACTCACGGGCCACTCGTGAAATGGTCGTACGGCAAAATCCCCCAGCCGGCCGAAGTGGCCGTGCGGTTAAAGGCGCTGCAGTCTGGAACCGCAAGACCGCTACGGTCGCAGGTTCGAATCCTGCCTCGGGCATGGATGTTTGTGATGTCCTTAGGTTAGTTAGGTTTAACTAGTTCTAAGTTCTAGGGGACTAATGACCTCAGCAGTTGAGTCCCATAGTGCTCAGAGCCATTTGAACCAAAATCCCCCATTTCATTGCTGCCTCGGAGATGCTGTGATCGATCTCTCGTGTGCAGACTATACCACCACGTTCAAACTCACAAATTTTGATAACCTGCCATTGTAGCAGCAGTAAACGATCTAACAAATGCGCCAGACAGTTGTCTTAATATAGGCGTTGCCGACCGCAGCGCCGTATTCTGCCTGTTTACACATATCTGTATTTGAATACGCACGCTTATACCAGTTTCTTTGGGTCTTCAGTGTACGTGCAAAACAGCAGTATTCAGATTGGGAGTGGATGATGATTGTAGAGGATCTCATTTAACGAACAATTATCACAAGCTCACATATGTATATGCACTCATTCTGCCATCACGAGCATTTGACCCTTGTTTGTTCTGAGCTATCAATGAAGTTATAATAATAAATGTACGCAATTTCTTACCCTTGTTCATTCAGTAGCTGGATGTCCCCGTCACTTCTTAGTAAATATTAATATTTAATCAGGGCATACAACAGTCCACATGTTAGGATCAACCAACCTTTCCTTCCGTTTATGTGCACACAATTCGTTTAAATACGCCTGGACCATAGTGGAGGATTTGCACATTCAGAGGGGATACACAGAGCATGTCAGTGGCATAACAGAATGACTAGAGCCTCACCCCAGTGGCGCCTTGCACAGTTCATCCACTAAGGAAAAATCCTAGCAGTACTGGGGAGGGTCGAACCCGGGTCCTCCGCATCGCAGTTAGCCGCATTGACCACTCAGGTATGGAGAACGTCTCTACCAATGAAAGACTGCACCAAAAAAAGAATCAAATCCCAGGTATAAAACAGTATGTTTAAAGGTTGTTGCAAGTGGGCCTCGAACACTGGAGGGGTATATTCTGGGTAATTTGCACTCCGTTTTAGGAAACGCTAGTTTTTCACACATCTCATAACGTTGCAAGATCACTTATTAACGTCATTAGATTCTCCATTCGTGCAGCTTGTTCTTGTGGTTTCCAAGTCCGCAAAATAGTCCGATGCAGCTCTCAGCACTAGCCTGTCCCGTGCTATCCTCTTCACCTCCGTGCAACTACTGTAACCTACTATATTCACACCTAGGTCTCCCTCTGCTATTTTTCTGCCCCAAACCTTCCCCCTTTACCAAACTGACTGTTCTTTGATGCCTCTGGAAGTGTCCTAACAATTGATCCCTTCCTTCAATCAAGTTTTGTCATAGATTTCTTTCCTCCCCAGTTCCATTCAGTACCTCTTTATTAGTTATTCGATCTACCCATCTAAACTTCATCATTTTCTGTAACACCACAGTTCCAAAAGCTTCTATTCTCTTGGTGTCTAAATTGGCTACCATCCGTGTTTCATTTCCGTACCTTCTTAAAGACTCAATTCCATTTAAATTTGTATTCGACGTTAACAGTTGCTGCCCAAGCAGCAAAACTCATATGTTACTTTTAATTTCTCATTTCCTATTCTAACCCCTTTAGCATCGCAAGTTTTAGTTCAACTACATTCCGCTACACTTGTTTTACTTCTTCTAGTGTTGCTATAATAAACAGCCTCAAGACTCTGTAAGTTCTGTCTAACTTCTGTTGAAGATCCGTCGCCGTCTCCGAAGTATTACAATGTCACTGACGTACCTCAAAACTCTTAATTTGTTTCTCCTGAATTTTAATTCCACTTCCATATTCTTCCTGAGATTCCTTCACAGATTGCTCAGTTTGCAGATTGAATAGCATCAGGATTTGCTATAAACCTTTCTCACTAGCTTCACAACTACTGCCTCCCTCCTACGTCCTTCGACTCTTATAAATGTAGTTTGCGAAAATTGTAACCAATGCTGTAAGATCGCTAATAACAGTCAATAGATGTTGGTTAACTTCTTTATTACATTACGCGTTTTGGTTGTAGCCTAACATCAGCGATCTTGTCAACAAATGTTTTACAAAATAACCATAAGCACTTCGTAATCCGGATCAAGACGTGATACAGAAATGTAACACAATACCATGTAGGTAGTAGAAATGGTAAGAAGCAAGTAACAAAGTTGGTGAAATAATTTTAAACACAGTCACTGTGACAGGTATAAAGTCACAATTGTAGGCTACTCGCGCCAGGTGAACAAAAACAACGTCCGTACAGAGTCAGAGAAAATACTGCCTCCAAAGATTAACAGCTGCACGCGCCAGATGACGTACTAACAAGTGATAAAAGTAAAAAAACACTGTTATATTAGCCATCATCAGGCGGCGTTTAAACCAAGTGACCAAGAATAAAGTGTGAAAGTACACTCCCGGAAATTGAAATAAGAACACCGTGAATTCATTGTCCCAGGAAGGGGAAACTTTATTGACACATTCCTGGGGTCAGATACATCACATGATCACACTGACAGAACCACAGGCACATAGACACAGGCAACAGAGCATGCACAATGTCGGCACTAGTACAGTGTATATCCACCTTTCGCAGCAATGCAGGCTGCTATTCTCCCATGGAGACGATCGTAGAGATGCTGGATGTAATCCTGTGGAACGGCTTGCCATGTCATTTCCACCTGGCGCCTCAGTTAGACCAGCGTTCGTGCTGGACGTGCAGACCGCGTGAGACGACGCTTCATCCAGTCCCAAACATGCTCAATGGGGGACAGATACGGAGATCTTGCTGGCCAGGGTAGTTGACTTACACCTTCTAGAGCACGTTGGGTGGCACGGGATACATACGGACGTGCATTGTCCTGCTGGAACAGCAAGTTCCCTTGCCGGTATAGGAATGGTAGAACGATGGGTTCGATGACGGTTTGGATGTACCGTGCACTATTCAGTGTCCCCTCGACGATCACCAGTGGTGTACGGCCAGTGTAGGAGATCGCTCCCCACACCATGATGCCGGGTGTTGGCCCTGTGTGCCTCGGTCGTATGCAGTCCTGATTGTGGCGCTCACCTGCACGGCGCCAAACACGCATACGACCATCATTGGCACCAAGGCAGAAGCGACTCTCATCGCTGAAGACGACACGTCTCCATTCGTCCCTCCATTCACGCCTGTCGCGACACCACTGGAGGTGGGCTGCACGATGTTGGGGCGTGAGCGGAAGACGGCCTGACGGTGTGCGGGACCGTAGCCCAGCTTCATGGAGACGGTTGCGAATGGTCCTCGCCGATACCCCAGGAGCAACAGTGTCCCTAATTTGCTGGGAAGTGGCGGTGCGGTCCCCTACGGCACTGCGTAGGATCCTACGGTCTTGGCGGTCATCCGTGCGTCGCTGCGGTCCGGTCCCAGGTCGACGGGCACGTGCACCTTCCGCCGACCACTGGCGACAACATCGATGTACTGTGGAGACCTCACGCCCCACGTGTTGAGCAATTCGGCGGTACGTCCACCCGGCCTCCCGCATGCCCATTATACGCCCTCGCTCAAAGTCCGTCAACTGCACATACGGTTCACGTCCACGCTGTCGCGGCATGCTACCAGTGTTAAAGACTGCGATGGAGCTCCGTATGCCACGGCAAACTGGCTGACACTGACGGCGGCGGTGCACAAATGCTGCGCAGCTAGCGCCATTCGACGGCCAACACCGCGGTTCCTGGTGTGTCCGCTGTGCCGTGCGTGTGATCATTGCTTGTACAGCCCTCTCGCAGTGTCCGGAGCAAGTATGGTGGGTCTGACACACCGGTGTCAATGTGTTCTTTTTTCCATTTCCAGGAGTGTATTTACGTAAAAAGTATAATGCAAAGTGATGCAAAGTAACACAACCGATAAAACAACACGAAACTGCTAAATCATAAATAAACATCGTCATGTGTTACTTCTGAATACCCACGGAGAGGCGCTAAGGCTAAACAGCTGATACATAACGCACATTCAGAATACGAAAAACAATAACATTTGATGCAAACACATACCAAAAGGAATACTGATAACACCATGCAATAAATTACCAAACAAGACAGAATTATATTATTGGGAATGGAAATGCTTATTGATTGTGAAATTAACGTGAGAAGATTAGGTCGCCAACGATTCTAACCATACAACTAATCAAAGGTTTGGCCGAATCGGAAAATAAATTAATTTGATCACAGACCAAAAACTTATAAAAATGTATACGTTGTGATATCGCTCATAGGGGATGCGATGTAATTAATAGTATTGCCCGTGGACTGTTCACGAGAATCAAACATTTAAAATAAAATAGAAAATGCATGAACACTGTGCAGAAGATCAGCTCCTAGCAACACACCTGAAAATAAGACTTAATCTAAAGCATTTGTTTTAAAATAAAAGGGGAAACTAATCACTGGACCTGTGCGTAAGGAAACGCGTTGGATGTGCGAACGGGAAAGCTACGAGGTGAGTGGCTTAGGTGCAAAATCGGAACCTCGGAACACAAGGGAAAATTGTAGATAAAATCATTTATTCCTAAGACATGGATGTGATGCATGTACACAATTCCTGATAATATTAATTCCTAAAACATTAAAGAAAAGCAAAGATACATTCACCGTTATAATCCACACCTAAAATAATTGGTGTGAATCATTCATACAACTGCTGTTGCCTGATAACTGATCGCAGTAACTCGTGAAAACGGTACACGTTTCGCAGTACACCCGCGTGACCACGTGGTTTGTGGAGACGCAATTTCTAGGTATCGTGGCCAAGTTGCAACAATATCACATCACACAATCATGAACAGTTAACATTCTTTAAAACAAAAATGAGATCGGACAGTTAGTGATGACGGTAGCCCAACAAACTCTAATGTTCAACCACGTGGTTGGCTCCACACGGACGAAAGATACATAAAGCAAGGAAAATTTACGAGAAGGCAAAGCTATTGATATTTAGGAAAATAAAAGATTATACAGGCACAGCTGAAGGCAAACAGACATTCATACAGAAGCAAGTGCTCACTTCTTATCGACACCTTTGTGTGGCGCTCTTCCGGCGGATCCAAGTCTGCTATAGAAATTTACTAAAAGAAAACTCTGTCAAAGTTTTGCATTCCTTGCTGCGACAAGGCAAAGCAATCCTTCAGAGTTGAAAAGCGAGACCAAAAGCTAACAGCTCTCCTCTCACCAAGTAACAACGAGCCACGCGGTCAGTCTAAGTCACCCTTCTTCGACTGGAGCACAGCTGTGGACGCTTCCCGTACCGGCGGCAGACTGCCTCCCGCTTTTCTCTCCAGCCTCTTCCACGCTCCTCGTAGCCCGGAAACCCAAAGATGCCATTTCCGCCACCAACCTAATGGAGGTGGATTTCTTACAAGTAGTGCAAACCTCTTTGCCTACTTCACCACTGCGAGAGTTGACTATTCTGTACAACTGCTGCTGAATCTGTATGACTATCGCAGACTTTCTGCAGCAGACTACGCCACAGTTTAGCAACGTGACAGACTTCATTCAATCACACGACTATGCGAGTTATAAGAAAAGAGAAACAAGGAAAAGAAAGAGAAATGTTAGTGAAAATGGGCTACCGGACTAATGAAAGGTGGCTACTGGACCCTTTGAAATGTTATTTTATTTCTAATAGAAAGGGAAGATTAATAACAATAGAATAAATTATTATTTTCTGATAAATATAAAATAAGCAAGCGTGAAAGGAGACAGATTAATTAACAAGCAAATCGCCACTGTGTTCCTCGAACCACTCCATCCCACTATGGGCCTAGTGACATGGCGCATTAGATTGCTGAAAAATGCCATTGCTGTTGGGAAACAGGATCGTCATGAAGCGATGTACGTGGTCTGCAACCAGTACACGATACTAATTGGCCGTCATGGTGCTTTGCATGAGCTCCACTTGATCCATTGATGCCCATGTGAATGATCGCCAGAGCATAATGGAGCCGCTATCAGCTTGTCTCCGTCCCGCAGTACAGGTGTCAAGGAGCTGTTCCCCTGGAAGATGACGGATTCGCGCCCTCCCATCGGCATGACGCAGAGGGTATCGGAATTCATAAGACCATGCAATACTCCACCACTGCGCCAACATCCAGTGCCGATGGTCACCTGCCCATTTCAGTCGTAGTTGCCTATGTCGTAGTGTTAACTTTGGCACATGCATGGGTCGTCGGCTGCGGAGGCCCATCGTTAGGAGTATTCGGTGCACTGTGTGTTCAGACACACTTGTACTATGCCCAGCATTAGCGTTTGATGTTAGTTCCACCACAGTTCGGGGCCTATCCTGTTTTACTAGTCTGCCCAGCCTACAACATCCGACATCTGTAATGAGGGGTGGCCGCCCAACCCCACAACGTCTGGACGTCGTTTCACCTTGGTTTCGCCACGTACTGAAGACACACACCACAGCACGTCTCTAACACCCGACAAGCCTACATCTACATCTGCATCTACATGGATACTCTGCAAAGCACATTTAAGTGCCTGGCAGAGGGTTCATCGAACCACCTTCAAAACTCACTATTATTCCAATCTAGTATAGCGTGCGGAAAGAGTGAACACCTATACCTTTCCGTACGAGCTCGGATTTCCCTTATTTTATCGTAGTGATCGATTCTCCCTATGTAGGTCGGTGTCAACAAAATATTTTCGCATTCTAAGGAGAAAATTTGTTATTGGAATTTCGTGAGAAGATTCCGTCGCAACGAAGAACGCCTTTCCTTTAATGATGTCCAGCCCAAATCCTGTATCTTTTTTGTGACACTCTCTCCCATATTTCGCGATAATACAAAACGTGCTACCCTTCCTTGAACTTTTTCGATGTACTCCGTCAGTCCTATCTGGTAAGGATCCCACACCGCGCAGCAGTATTCGAAAAGAGGACGGACAAGTGTAGTGTAGGCAGTCTCCTTAGTAGGTCTATTACATTTTCTAAGTGTCCTGCCAATAAAACGCAGCCTTCGGTTAGCCATCCCCACAACATTTTCTAAGTGTTCTTTCCAATTTAAATTGTTCGTAATTGTAATACCCAGGTATTTAATTGAATTTACGGCTTTTAGATTAGAATGATTCATCGTTTAACCAAAGTTTAACGAGTTCCTTTTAGCATTCATGTGGATGACCTCACACTTTTCGTTACTTAGGGTCAACTGTCACTTTTCGCACCTTTCAGATATTTTTTTCTAAATCGTTTTGCAGTTTGTTTTGATCTTCTGATGACTTTATTAGTCCATAAACGACAGCGTCATCTGCAAACAACCGAAGACGGCTGCTCAGATTGTCTCCCAAATCGTTTATATAGATCAGGAACAGCAAAGGGCTTATAACACTACCTTGAGGAACACCAGAAATCACTTCTGTATTACTCGATGACTTCTCGTCAATTACTACATACTGTGACCTCTCTGATAGGAAATCACAAATCCAGTCACATAATTGAGACTATATCCCACAAGCACGCAATTTTGCTACAAGCCACTTGTGTAGTACAGTGTCAATAGCCTTCCAGAAATCCAGAAATACGGAATCGATCTGAAATCCCTTGTCAATAGCACCCAACAGTTCATGTGAATAAAGAGCTTGTTGTGTTTCACAGGAATGATGTTTTTTAAACCCACGTTGATAGTGTGTCAATAGATAGTTTTCTTCGAGATAATTCATAATGTCTGAACACAATATATGTTCCAAAATTCTACTGCATATCGACGTTAAGATATGCATCTGTAATTTAGTGGATTACACCTTGAATATTGGTGTGATCTGTGCCACTTTCCAGTCTTTGGGTACGGATTTTTCGTCTACCAAACGGTTGTATATGATTGTTAAGTATGGAGCTAATGCATCAGCGTACTCCGTAAGGAACCTAATTGGTATACAGTCCGGAGCAGAAGACTTGCTTTTATTAAGTGTTTAAGTTGCTTCACTACTCCGAGGATATTTACTTCTACGTTACTCATGCTGGCAGCTGTTCTCGATTCGAATTCTGGAATATTTACTTCGTCTTCTTTTGTGAAGGCATTTCGGAAGGCTGTGTTTAGTAACTCTGCTTTTGCAGCACTGTCTTCGATAGCATCTCCATTGCTATCGCACGGAGAAGGCATTCATTGTTTCTTGCCGCTAACATACTTCACATACGACCAGAATCTCTTTGGATTTTCTGCCAGGTTTCGAGACGAAGTTGCGTTGTCGAAGCTGTTATTAGATCTCGCATTGAAGTCTGCGCTAAATTTCGAGCTTCTGTAAAAGATCGCCAATTCTTGGGGATTTTGCGTCCGTTTAAATTTGACATGTTTGTTTCGTTGTTTCTGCAACATTGTTCAAAAAAATGTTCAAATTTGTGTGAAATCTTATGGGACTTAACTGCTAAGGTCATCAGTTCCTAAGCTTACACACTACTTAACCCAAATTATCCTAAGGACAAACACACACATCCACGCCCGAGGGATGTGATGATGATGTTGGGTTTGTGGGGCGCTCAACTGCGTGGTTATCAGCGCCCGTACAATGATCCAATCTGTGCTCAGTCCAATTTCGCCACTTTCCTGGATGATGATGAAATGATGAGGACAACACAAACACCCAGTCATCTCGAGGCAGGTGAAAATCCCTGACCCCGCCGGGAATCGAACCCGGGACCCCGTGCTCGGGAAGCGAGAACGCTACCGCGAGACCACGAGCGGCGGACAACGCCCGAGGGAGTATTCGAACCTCCCCGCCAGGACCAGCCGAACAATGTTCTAACCCGTTTTGTGTACCAAGGAGGATCAGCTCTATCGTTTGTTAATTCATTTGGTATAAATGTTTCAATTGCTGCCGATACTATTTCTTTGAATTTAAGCCACATCTGGTCTACACTTATATTATTAATTTGGGATGAGTGGAGATTGTATATAGGTATATTTTTCGCTTATTTTTGGAGGATTTGGGGATTACAATATTCAGTATCGCTACGACAACCTTGTGTTCACTAATCCCTGTATCGGTTTTGATGCTCTTTATTAACTCAGGATTATTTGTTGCTATGAGGTCAAGTGTGTTTTCACAACCATTTACTATTCGCCTGGCCTCATGAACTAACTACTCGAAATAATTTTCAGAGAATGTGTTTTGCGCAATTTCGGATGATATTTTACGCGTACCTCAGGAATTAAACATGTATTTTCCTGACAATGCCGTTCTAATATGACAGGTGACTTCAAACTCCAGTTACAGTCTGGGAGAGTCATGCTATCCAAAATGATGCCAGAGACACGTATTCTTGTGACATTATTTTGAATGTTTTGTTTGAAAAATTAACTTGAGCAGGTAATTAGACAACCAGCTCGTGAAGATAACGTCTTAGACCTCCTGTCAGCATACAGACCTGCACGTATCGACTCAGTTAACATAGAGGAAGGTATCAGTGATCATAATGCAGTGACAGCAACTATGACCACGACTTTTACAAGGAATGTTAAAAAAAGTAGGAAAAGATTTTAGCTTAGCACCAGTGACAGCGTACAAATTGCAGAGTATCTGAGCAGTCAGCCTCAAATATTCGGTACTGAAAATGAAGATGGCGATCTTAAATGGGAAAAATTCAAAAGCATTGTTCAATATGCATGAGGAACAGATGACGTATCTGTAAGATTATACAATGGTTACGCGGAAGAAGTTGCTCTCCTTCTATCAGTAGTTTCTCGTAGAGCAACGAACGGTACCTAGCGACTGGAAAATAGAGCAGGTTATTCCTGCTTTCATAAGGGGCCACAAGGCACATGAACACTGAATGAGATTTTCACTCTGCAGCGGAGTGTGCGCTGTTATGAAACTTCCTGGCAGATTAAAACTGTGTGCCGGACCGAGACTCGAACTCGGGACCTTTGCCTTTCGCGGGAAAGTGTTCTACCATATGAGCTACCTAAGCACGACTCACGCCCCGTTCTCACAGCTTTACTTCTGCCTGCACCTCGTCTCCTACCTTCCAAACTTTACAGAAGCTCTCCTGCGAACCTTGCAGAACTAGTACTCCTGAGAGAAAGTATATTGCAGAGACATGGCTTAGCCACAGCCTAGGGAATGTTTCCAGAATGAGAATTTCACTCTGTAGCGGAGTGTGCGCTGATATGAAACTTCCTGGCAGATTAAAACTGTGTGCCATAATGAGACTCGAACTCAGGACCTTTGCCTTTCGCGGGCAAGTGCTCTACCATATGAGCTATCCAAGCGCGACTCACGCCCCGTCCTCACAGCTTTACGTCTGCCAGTACCTCGTCTCCTACTTTGCAAACTTTACAGAAGCTCTCCTGCGAACCTTGCACTTGCCCGCGAAAGGCAAAGGTCCCGAGTTAGAGTCTCGATCCGGCACACAGTTTTAATCTGCCAGGAAATTTCACATGAACACTGTTATAGACCTATATTGTTGACGTCAGTCTACTGAAGAACTATATAAAATGTTTTATGCTCGAAAATTTTGATGTCTTTGGAAAACGAAAATCTCTTCTACAAAAATCAGCATAGATTCTGCAAACAGAGATTCCGCGAAAGACAGCTCGCTGCGTTTCTCCATGAGATCTACAGCGCCGTAGACAACGGCGCTAAGGTTGATGCCGGGTTCCTTCAGGAAGGTATTTGATACCGACACACAAAGCCGTTTAGTGAAACAAATACGAGGTAGTCGAGTATCGGAGCAGATTTGCGACTGGATTCACGACTTCCTTCCAGGTAAAACTTGTTGAATCCTGCCTAGCCATCGAATATGGGGTGTCTAGGAAACCTGTTTTCTCGGATCGCTAGATAACATCCAAGCAAATCGAATTAATGAATTTTGTTACAAAAGGAAATGATTACAATACTTAACTTTGTATTTACATAGATGTGTCACAAGCAAAGGGCGACAGACAAAATAAACAATGTTCCTCAGTATATACAATTCCTAAGTCGCTGTTCTTGAAGAACCTAGTCTTGATGCTGCTGTAGAGGTGGGCCGCCGGCTAGAGGGGCGCGGCGCTAATGTTCTCATAGCACAGAGGCCGCTTCTGTCGCGTTCTCGTCTACATCTATATCTACATTTGTACTCCGCAAATCACCAAACGGTGTGTGGCGGAGGGCACTTTACGTGCCACTGTCATTACCTCCCTTTCCTGTTCCAGTCGCGCATGGTTCGCGGGAAGAACGACTGCCGGAAAGCCTCCGTGCGCTCTCGAATCTCTATAATTTTACATTCGTGATCTCCTCTGGAGGTATAAGTAGGGGGAAGCAATATATTCGATACCTCATCCAGAAACGCACCCTCTCGAAACCTGGACAGCAAGCTACACCGCGATGCAGAGCGCCTCTCTTGCAGAATCTGCCACTTGAGTTTGCCAAACATCTCCGTAACGCCATCACGCTTACCAAATAATCCTGTGACGAAATGCGCCGCTCTTCTTTGGATCTTCTCTATCTCCTCTGTCAACCCGACCTGGTACGGATTCCACACTGATGAGCAATACTCAAGTATAGGTCGAACGAGTGTTTTGTAAGCCACCTCCTTTGTTGATGGACTACATTTTGTAAGGTCTCTCCCAATGAATCTCAACCTGGCATCCGCCTTACCAACAATTAAATTAATATGATCATTCCACTTCAAATCGTTCCTTACACATACTCCCAGATATTTTACAGAAGTATCTGCTACCAGTGTTTGTTCTGCTATCATATAATAAAGGATCCTTCTTTCTATGTATTCGCAATACATTACATTTGTCTATGTTAAAGGTCAGTTGCCACTCCCCGCACCAAGTGCTAGCCTAGAGAGTGGTCGGTGAGCGTGTACTTGGCTGATGTCTTCTTCACAGCCATCTCTGCTCTATCATTCCCGACTGACGTGTCGGCGCTTAACTTCACGCCGCAACAAAACTGAACACGGCACCTCTAACGATCGACACCGTAAAGGTAATTTGCGAAGTACCCCAAGGTAGTTTGATTGGACCGTTATTGTTTACAAGTATATAAACGATCTACGTCGGATGCTCTTGAAGACTGTTTGTAGAAGATGCGATTGTCTGTGACAAAGTAGCAACGCCAGAAGAGAGTATCAGTTTGCAGATGACCTGCAAAGGATTGACGAATGGTGCAGGATCCGGCAGTTGAGCCTAAACATCATAAATGTGACATACTGCGCACACATAGGAGAAAAAAACCACTACTGTACAACCACACTACTGATGAGAAACTGCTGGAAATAGCACTTGCCGTAAAATATCTAGGAATAACTATACAGAGACATCTTAAGTGGAATGACTATGAAAAACAAGTAGTTGGAAAAGAAGATGATCGTACGGGATGCCATTGAGAACCCAGGCCTCTGGTGCGCGTAGCCGGTAATTTGGACAGCGGTCTTTTCATCCCGGAGGTGTAAACGGAGGTGGCTGTGCTCTACTATCTTAGATGTCTCCGTGGCGTAATCTTTCAACAAAATAATGCAAGATGGTGTTTGTTAATGCTGTTGTGACATACCAGGATAGAGAGGGTCTTCAACTGTTGCCCTGACCAGCACGTCCTCCATACTTCTCACGGACCGAAAACATGTGGTCATGAGATGCCTAGAGAATGGTATGCTACCACTACCTAGCTACTACGATTGATGAACTGTGGCACAGAGCTGAAGCTCATTTCGCCTCCGTGGCCAACAAGGCTGGAGCCATTGTTGCAGCCAGAGTTCGCAGTTTAATGTACTAAATTGCGCAGCCTGTGTACCAGCAAATCGCCTAGAAATTTAATACCGTGTACTTCCTACCATACCGTATACACGCAATAAGTAAAATTCCATTACTTGTATCCGTCCTGGTGCTGTAACTTTATGACCAGCTGTGTACTTCTTTCCAACATTGTATTGTCTGCAAATAGGACAAATTAAGCATCTTCGTCAACTGCAAACGAAATATGATTTATGGATCTAAAAAAACAGAGTACTGAAAATACTCTCTAAGACAGAAAAACGACGCACGGGACGGAAATAGGTAGATGTGATGTTCATGTACAGACAAACAAATGAAAACAATTTTAGAAACAGTGGATGATTTATTCAAGAGAAAAAGCTAAACAAATAGAGCAACTCAGTGATGCTTTGGTCCACCTCTGGCCTTTCTCCAAGCAGTTACTGACCTTGACACTGATTGAAGGACTTTTTGGACGTAGTGATGAGACATATATGCCACTTTCTGTCCATTTGGCACGTTAGATCGTCAAAATCCTGAGCTGGTTGGGAGGCGCTGCCCGTGATGCTCCGAACGTTCTCGACTGGCGAAAGATCCGCCTACCTTGCTGGCCAAGGTACGGTTTGACAAGCACGAAGACAAGCGGCAGATATTCTCGCCGTGTGCGGGCAGGCATTGTCTTGCTGAAATGCAAGCCCAGGATCGCTTACCATGAAGAGCAACAAAACGGGGGCGCAGAATATACACTACTGGCCATTAAAACTTCTACACCACGAACATGACGTGCTACAGACGCGAAATTTAACCGACAGGAAGAAGATGCTGTGATATGAAAATGATTAGCTTTTCAGAACATTCACACAAGGTTGGCGCCGGTGGCGACACCTACAACGTCCTGACATGAGGAAAGTTTACAACCGATTTCTCATACACAAACAGCAGTTGACCGGCGTTGCCTGGTGAAACGTTGTTGTGATGCCTCGTGAAAGGAGGAGAAATGCGTACCATCACGTTTCCGACTTTCATAAACGTCGGATTGCAGCCTATCGCGATTGCGGTTTACTGTATCGTGACATTGCTGCTCGCGTTGGTCGAGATCCAATGACTGTTAGCAGAATATGGTATCGGTGGGTTCAGGAGGGTAATACGGAACCCCGCGCTGGATCCCAACGGCCTCGTATCACTAGCAGTCGAGATGACAGGCATCTTATCCGCATGGCTGTAACGGAACGTGCAGCCACGTCTCGATCCCTGAGTGAACAGATGGGGACGTTTGCAAGACAACAACCATCTGCACGAACAGTTCGACGACACTTGCAGCAGCCTGGACTATCAGCTCGGAGACCATGGCTGCGGTACCCTCGACGCTGCATGACAGACAGGAGCGCCTGCGATTGTGTACTCAACGACGAACTGGGTGCACGAATGGCAAAACGTCATTTTTTCGGATGAATCCAGGTTCTGTTTACAGCATCATCATGGTCGCATCCGTGTTTGGCGACACCGCGGTGAACGCACATTGGAAGCGAGTATTCGTCATCGCCATACTAGCGTATCATCCGGCGTGATGGTATGGGGTGCCATTGGTTACACGTCTCGGTCACCTCTTGTTCGCATTGACGGCACTTTGAACAGTGGACGTTACATTTCAGATTTGTTACGACCCGTGGCTCTACCCTTCATTCGATCACTGCGAAACCCTACATTTCAGCGGGATAATGCACGACCGCATGTTGTAGGTCCTGTACGGGCCTTTCTGGACACAGAAAATGTTCGACTGCTGCCCTGGCTAGCACATTCTCCAGATCTCTCACCAATTGAAAACGTCTGGTCAATGGAGGCCGAGCAACTGGCTCGTCACAATACGCCAGTCACTACTCTTGATGAACTGTGGTATTGTGTTGACGCTGCGTGGGCAGCTGTACCTGTACACGCCATCCAAGCTCTGTTTGACTCAATGTGCAGGCGTAGCGTATCAAGGCCGTTATTACGACCAGAGGTGGTTGTTCTGGGTACTGATTTCTCAGGATCTATGCACCCAAATTGCGTGAAAATGTAATCACATGTCAGTTCTAGTATAATATATTTGTCCATTGAATATACTTTTATCATCTGCATTTCTTCTTGGTAATGGCCAGTAGTGTAGTTCATGCATTGCTGTGCCGTAACGTTGCCATGGATGACAGCCAGAGGGATCCTGTTATGAAGTGGCGAACGACAGTCAGACTGGCATCCCACCGCTCCCTGGGGCGTCGCCAGACAAGTCTTCGGCCTGGCATCTGACTGACTGCACTAGAATCTTCAGTGACAAGCGCTGCTCCGGAATGAGCCCCGATGATCAGCGAATACGTTTCTGCAGACGCTCCAGACAGCTGTATGATAGCAATCTTACAGCCATATGACCCGACAACTACGAGTGATGCTCTGGGATGCCATTTCGTTTCATAGCAGGACCCCTTTGGCTACCTTTAATCCCCCAAACCAACCAACCAACCCTTTGGCTATCATCTGTTGCACCCTTAGAGCACGGCGGTACGTTGACAATATTCTGCACCCCGGTTTGCTGTCCTTCATATCAAGGCCTCCTGGATAATGCGTGCCCAGAGACGGCAAGTAGTTTGCTTGTCTTCACGCTTCCCAAACCCTGCCTTGGCTAGCCAAGGCCCTTCAACCAGCTCGGTGTTTTGACGATCTAACGCACCAGTTCGACAGAATTTGACACGATATCCCTCAGGAGGAGGTTCAACAACTCTGTCAATCAATGACAAGCCGAAGAATTGCTTGCATAAGACCCAGAGGAGAACCAACGCATTACCGATTTGCTCAGTTTGCGAAGGTCTCTCTCTTGCATGAATCACCCAATATTTCTGAAATTTTAATGATTTGTTTGCCTGTACACGCACATCACATTTACCAGGATTACACTATGTGATCGAAAGTATCCGGACACCCGGCTGAAAATGACTCACAAGTTTGTGGCGCCCTCCATCGGTAATGCTGGAATTCAATATGGTGTTGGCCTACCCTTAGCGTTGATGACAGCTTCCCCTCTCGCAGGCATACGTTCAATCAGGTGCTGGAAGGTTCCTTGGGGAATCTCAGCCCATTCTTCACAGAGTGCTGCACTGAGGAGAGGTATCGATGTCAGTCGTTGAGGCCTGGCACGAAGTCGGCGTACCAAAACATCCGAAAGGTGTTCTGTAGGATTCAGGTTAGGACTCAGTGCAGCCGGCCGCGGTGGGTGAGCGGTTCTAGGCGCTTCAGTCTGGAACCGCGCGACTGCTACGGTCGCAGGTTCGAATCCTGCCTCGGGCATGGATGTGTGTGATGTCCTTAGGTTAGTTAGGTTTAACTAGTTCTAAGTTCTAGGGGACTGATGACCTCAGATGTTAAGTCCCATAGTGCTCAGAGCCATTTGAACCATTTTTTTTTTAACTCTGTGCAAGCCAGTCCATTACAGGGATGTTATTGCCGTGTAACAAATGGTTCAAATGGCTCTGAGCACTATGGGACTTAACATCTGTGGTCATCAGTCCCCTAGAACTTAGAACTACTGAAACCTAACTAACCTAAGGACATCACACACATCCATGCCCGAGGCAGGATTCGAACCTGCGACCGTAGCAGTCGCGCGGTTCCGGACTGAGCGCCTAGAACCGCGAGACCACCGCGGCCGGCGCCGTGTAACAACTCCGCCACATGCCGTGCATTATGAACAGGTGCTCGATCGTGTTGAAAGATACAGTCGCCATCCCAGAATTACTCTTCAAATGTGGGAAGCAAGAAAGTGCTTAAAACATCAGTGTAGGCCTGTGCTGTGATAGTGTCACGCAAAACAACAAGGGGTGCAAGATCCATCCATGAAAAACGCGACCACACCATAACACCACCGCCTCCGAATTTTACTGCTGGCAGTACGCAAGCTGGCAGATGCCGTTCAGCGGACATTCGCCATACCCACATCCTACCAACGGATCGCCACATTGTGTACCGTGATTCGTCACCCCACATAACGTTTTTCAACTGTTCAGTCGTCCAATGTTTACGCTCCTTAAACAAAGCGAGGCGTCCTTTGGGATTTGCCGGCGCCATGTGTGGCTTATAAGCAGCCGCTCGACCATGAAATCCAAGTTTCCTCAAAAAAATTGTTCAAATGGCTCTGAGCACTATGGGACTTAACTGCTGTGGTCATCAGTTCCCTAGAACTTAGAACTACTTGAACCTAACTAACCTAAGGACATCACACACATCCATACCCGAGGCAGGATTCGAACCTGCGACCGTAGCGGTCGCGCGGTTCCATATTGTAGCGCCTAGAACCGCTCGGCCACTTCGGCCGGCCAAGTTTCCTCACCTCCCACCTAACTGTCGTAGTACTTGCTGTGGATCCTGACGCAGATTGAAATTTCTGTGTGATGATCTCTATATAGTCGTCTGCCTATGACACATCAAGACCCTCTTCAACCGTCGGCGGTCTGTGTCTGTCAACAGACGAGGTCGGCCTGTACGCTTTTGTGCTGCACGTTTCCACTTCACTATCACATCGGAAACAGTGGACCTAGGGATGTTTAGGAGTGGGAAATATCGCGTACAGACATATGACACAAGTGACACCCCCAATCACCTGACCACGTTCGAAGTCTGTGAACTACGCGGAGCGTCCCATTCTGCTCTCTCACGATGTCTAATGACTACTTAGATCGCTGGTATGGAGCACCTGGCTGTAGGTGGCAGCATAATGCACGTAATACAAAAAACGTATGTTTTGCGGGTGTCCGGATACTTTTGATCGCACCGTATATGTCCAATTCTGATAATTCCTTCGTGTTGCTTGAGGTATTTCTGAGTGCTTCAATTTATTAAAGCCTATTGCAATACAGTCGACGTGGATCTGATAAACTACGTTTTCTGTCATTCCTATAACATTAAAATTATGACCTACTGTGTTCATTGTTCCATAATAACCTCAATGGGCAAAATATTAATCGCTGACTTAGAACAGGCCACTGATACTACTATAGATGCTGTAGAGCTGGTACCAGGAGCTCCTTTGATCCTCCAGTGATGACGTAAGTCATGGCGGCTTCGCACGTGTCATTCGGTTGTATGGCATCAACGGATTGAGATGGGTACACGTGGAGACGTGACACAACAGGAAGCAGTGTCTGTTTCGTAATGCCCAAGACCGCGCTGTGTGTGTGTGAAGTTGCACGATGTGTTGATATTTCATTGCAGACTATCCATTGTGTGTACAAGGACTGAAGTACCATTTGCAGGTATGTAATACGGCGCGAGAATAGAGGTCGCAAAGAAATATTCTAACAAACAGGGACTAGGCACGACTGTCACGCCTTTAATGACAATCATTTTCAAACCAAACAAGAATTGCTGCTTTCAGTGAATGCAAATCCGCACCAACAAGGTTCTATTATCTGTCCGTCTCGGTAGCTGCGCTGTCAACACGGCGGATTGCCAAGCGAAGGGGCCCGGGATCGATTCCCCGCCGGATAAGAGACTTTCTCCTCTCGTGGACTGGGTGTTGTGTTGTCCTCACATTCCTATCATCATTATTGACATTCCACTACTGAGATGGCTTAATTGGTACGGTCTGACATACAATAAAAGAAAAGGTTTGGTACCTCGCAGAAGGCCACTGCTTACTTCGAGACATACCGGGCCTCGTCTTATGTGAGCCGAGAAACACGGAAACTGCACAGTAGCTGACTGGAAGTGTGTAGTGCGGACCGCACAAACACCATGTAGCCTCTCTTCAAATGACACAAAGCACAGAGATCACTGGCAGCCCAATGAGGCGTTTAAGCTGGAGTCTGCGGAAGATGTAATTAAGGCCAAAGGTCGTTCTATGATATTTCAGGGCTTTTTGTTTACCAAGACTTGGGCCTACCCAATCATGTTATCGTGAACAAGATGTGTGTGAATTCCTAAGGGACCAAACTGCTGAGGTCATGGGTCCCTAGACTTACACACCACTTAAACTAACTTAATGCTAAGGACAACACTCACACCCATGCCCGAAGGACTCGAACCTCCGGCGGGTGGGGCCGAACTATTAGTGACATGGCGCCTCTAACCGAGCGGCCACTCCGCGCGGCCGTGAACATGAACCAGGATGTATACACTGAAGTGAGAAAAGTCATGGGATAGCGATATGCACACAAACAGATGGCGGTAGTAAGGCGTACATGAGATATAAAAGGGCAGCGCAATGGCGGAGTTGCCATTAGTACTGAGGTAATTCATCTGTATAGGTTTCCGTCATTATTATGGCCGCACGATGGGAATTAATAGACTTCGAAAGCCGGTATTGGAGTTGGAGCTAGGCGCATGGGATATTACGTTTCGGAAATCGTTAGGAGATTCAGTATTCCGCGACGTCAAGAGTGAGACGAGAATACCAAATTTCAGGCATTACCTCTCATCACGGATATCTCCAGACGCGTCTTCGGTGTGAAATCTCATTGGTCGGAGTAGAATTATATGTAAATTGAAGGGGAGGTCAGTGCTATCAGCTGCAGCAGGACATTAAGAGGAATCAGGAGCGACGATTGAAATTGTGTACCGGACCGGGATCCGAACCCGGGATCTCCTGCTCACTGGGCAGGCGCTGTAACCATTGCGCCATCCGGGACACGGCGTTATCGCAACTGCACCGAGTATCTCAGTATGCCTCACGGCCGATCCACACCCCCACCAAGCGCCATCTATCCGAAGTCCGGTCCCGGTCCGGTACACATTTTCTCTCGTCGCTACTGACTCCGCTTAACGTCCCGTTGCAGCTGCTAACAGTGATCCCCCTTCAATTTACATACAATGTTTCACAGGTGCAGGTTCTGCGTGGTGTCTGTTCTTTGAAGGTACAGACTCCATGCATTCAAATAAAGGAGCATAACTATCTTCAGTGGTGAGTTCCACTTCGTACTGAGACTGATGACGAGCGAAGCTGTGTCTGGACACGCCCCAGACAGTACACCAGACAGTGGTCAACCGTATGGCCGGATAACCACATGTGATGGACCGGGATGTTATTTCCTTTCACAGCAGGACCCCTTTGGTTGTTATCCGCTGCACCCTCACAAAACATCGGCACGTCGACGATATTATAAGCCCCGTTCCGTTGCCCTTCATGGCGATCCATCCTGGGCTTACATTTCAGCAAGATAATTCCCACCCGAACACGACGAGACTTTCTACTGTTTCTCTTCTTGCATTGCAGACCCTACCTTGGCCAGCAAGTTTTCCGGATTTCTCCCCAACTGACAACATTTGGAGCATTATGTGCAGGGCACTCCAACTAGCTCTGGATTTTGACGGAGTAACGCGATAGTTGGACAGAATTTGGCATGATGTCCCTCAGGGGAACATCCAATAACCCATTCAATCAAGTCCAACCCGAATAGCTGCTTGCTTAAGGGCTAGAGGTAGACCAAGACGTTACTGACTTGGTCAGTTTGTGAGGCTCTTTCTCTTGAAGAAATCCAATTTTTCTGAAATTCTAATCATTTTTTTATCTGTAGATGTACGTCATATCTGCTGACTCCCTCGTAGTGACTCATTTCTTTGGGTTAGAGTCAATTAAATAATAATGAAAAAACGTTTTGTTTGTGATTTGAGTTGTTGAGAAACATAAAATATGATACGAAGCCACATGCTATCCGTTCACGTTCTTTGCGGGATTATATTGCCTTGTGAAGCATTGTGGTTTCGCCCTCTCTTTCTCCTGTTAATTTTCAGACAGTGTGGCATGGTAATGGGGGAAGTGTGCACTCGGGCGACAGAGATTCGCACGTGTGCAAGAGCTCTACCGCGTGCAGAATTCTGCAGCACCTGATGGTCAGTGAATGGCTTAAGGTGAAGTGTCAGAGCTGAAAAACTAGTGCAGTATATTCGTCGTCGAACGTAGGTCAGTACAAGGTTGTAGGCGGCGTTACACGATCTTAATGTGATGTTTCCTGGGGACGACTAATTTTTTGTCCGGCGTGCTAATTTTTACTTTTGCTTGAGGATATCGTGGGTCACGTAATCAAAAGCCTCTGCTTATCTGTGCTAGAAACTCCCTGTGAGGAAAGGCCGCTGGACCTGATGGGATACCAGTTCGATTTTACACAGAGTACGCGAAGGAACTTGCCCCCCTTCTTGCAGCGGTGTACCGTAGGTGTCTAGAAGAGCGTAGCGTTCCAAAGGATTCGAAAAGGGCATAGGTCATCCCCGTTTTCAAGAAGGGACGTCGAACAGATGTGCGGAACTATAGACCTATATCTCTACCGTCGATCAGTTGTAGAATTTTGGAACACGTATTATGTCCGAGTATAATGACTTTTCTGGAGACTACAAATCTACTCTATAGGAAACAGCATGGGTTTCGAAAAAGACGATCGTGTGAAACCCAGCGCGCGCTATTCGTCCACGAGACTCAGAGGGCCATAGACACGCGTTCCCAGCTAGATGCCGTGTTTCTTGACTTCCGCAAGGCGTTTAATACAGTTCCCCACAGTCGTTGAACGAACAAAGTAAGAGCATATGGACTATCAGACCAATTGTGTGGTTGGATTGCAGAGTTCCTAGATAACAGAACGCAGCATGTCATTCACAATGGAGAGAAGTCTTCCGAAGTAAGAGTGATTTCAGGTGTGCCGCAGGGGTGTGTCGTAGGGCCGTTGCTATTCACAATACATATAAACGACCTTGTGGATAACATCGGACGTTCACTGAGCCTTTTTGCGGATGATGCTGTAGTATATCGAGAGGATGTAACAATGGAAAATTGTACTGAAATGCAGGAGAAACTGCAACAAATTGACGCATGGTGCAGGTAATGGCAATTTAATCTCAATGTAGACAAGTATAATGTGCTGCGCCGTGCGGTTCTAAGCGCTTCAGTTTGGAACCGCGTGACCGCTACGGTCGCAGGTTCGAATCCTGCCTCGGGCATGGATGTGTGTGATGTCCTTAGGTTAGTTAGGTTTAAGTAGTTCTAAGTTCTAGGGGGCTGATGACCTCAGTAGTTAAGTCCCGTAGTGCTCAGAGCCATTTGAACCATTTTTGTGATGTGCTGCGAATACATAGAAAGAAATATCCTTTATCATTTAGCTACAATATAGCAGGTCAGCAATTGGAAGGAGTTAATTCCATAAATTATCTGGGAGTACGCATTAGGAGTGATTTAAAATGGAATGATCATATGAAGTTGATCGTCGGTAAAGCAGATGCCAGACTGAGATTCAGTGGAAGAATCCTAAGGAAATGCAATCCTAAAACAAAGGAAGTAGGCTACAGTACACTTGTTCGCCCACTGCTTGAATATTGCTCAGCAGTGTGGGATCCGCACCAGATGGGGTTGATAGAAGAGACAGAGAAGATCCAACGGAGAGCAGCGCGCTTCGTTACAGGATCATTTAGTAATCGCGAAAGCGTTACGGTGATGATAGATAAACTCCAGTGGAAAACTCTGGAAGAGAGACGCTCAGTAGCTCGGTATGGGCTTTTGTTAAAGTTTCGAGAACATACCTTCACCGAGGAGTCAAGCGGTGTATTGCTCCCTCCTACGTATATCTCGCGAAGAGACCGTGAGGATAAAATCAGATTAGAGCCCACACAGAGGCATACCGACAATCTTTCTTTCCACGAACGAGAGTGAAATAGAAGGGAGAACCGACAGATGTACTCAAAGTACCCTCCGCCACACGCCGTCAGGTGGCTTGCGGAGTATTGATGTAGATGTAGATGTGCTGGGTGAGGGAGAAATGAGAGAGGGCGTAGACCGGCCGCTACAGTGGGAGGCTGGGCCGGAACGGCGGAACTGATCCTCCGCGCAACGCACGGGGCCCTCGCCCCGGGCTATGGCGGAGGGGAACGTGGGCGACACGTGGCTGGGGGCGGCGGCGTCTCGGATTGCGGCAGTCGTCACCCCGGCGGCCGCAGAGCTGGCTGGCTCACCTGCGCGGGGTTGAGTTCGCTCAGCTGGGATGACGGCTGCCGGGCCTGGGGGCGCAGCGTGTGGTGGCCGCGGGCGAGAAGAGGGCGCACCTAAATAGCGGCCCGGCTCGCCTAATTGGGCCAATGGCTCTAAACGTCGGCTGCGGTTATTGCCGTGTGAGTGATTTCTCCACTCGTCCAACAGATACATTTCACTCGCTAAACTGGTAAGCGGATCTCATGAATAGGCAACTAAGTAATAAGCTCGTTAGGGAGTGCGCAGACAATCGGCCGTTCCTCTCTCTCTATCTCTCTCTTTCGCTCGCTCGTGCACCGTCGCCTGGCGTTTCCCCCCGGCCGTCGCCAGCCACGAGGGGGAAGTGTACCGATCGCTCTATCGGTACAAACAATCTCATCCTCAGTTTTTAATGGCTCTCTCTGCTTTCGTTACTGATTCGAGGACGAGTGTCATTTTTGTAATTTACGGCGCGACAGTTATTTATTCTTTCATCCATAACCAAATGTGTGATTACAAACTAATGTCATCGCACGAGAACGGTCGCTATATAATCTCGACACTTGCCGTTGCCGCGTCCTGTAACTGGTAACTGCTTCCTCCACCCCTTGCTCCTCCACTCTCATTAAACCAAAACACTGGAGGCCACAGAAACAATTAATTGCGACTGCTCGTGACGTGAACAGCTAATTCCGGAATATCGTTTTCCTGATTTATTGTTTCCGAAAGTATTTTTTGTCAGCGCGTCTTGTTTGTTAGTACCGCGCCATGTATCACGGTGCGTCGTGGTTGCTCATTACGGTGGGATGTACTTTCCCTGCGAGATAAATCTTCAGTGCGATTCCAGCTGGCTCCTCGTTCACGTGTGCACCACGCGCCATGGCGACTTGCTCACCTGCTGATCCCTTCGCTGCTACACGTGGGCGTCTGTGGTTGCGAGAGACTGCCACTAACAAGAGAAGCACATATCCTACAGATTGCCGATTTTGCTAGTCTTTCGCGTTACTGGAGTACATACTTAGATGTGTAAAATTCTGTTCTTATTCAACGCGTTTATCGAGCATTTTCGAAAAATCCGGATTAAAATTATTACGAGCCTTTTGGATGCTGCACGAGAGCGGGAGACGTCGAGCAGCTGGTTTAGAGCAACAAGGCAAAAATTTCTTGAAGCGACTACAGAATGAGTGTACATTGTTATAGGGCAACACAGAAATTTCATCTCGTAAAGACTGCATTTTCTTCACTCCTAATATTCCCTAAGTCGAAGTAGGAATGGTTTATGTTACAACTTCTTTCTGGACTGGCATTTTTTTGATGTTAATGTCTTGCGTTGTCCGCTGTAGTTACCAATATTCAAATGTGCATCTCACAAAGTGTAAGTAAGCTGTTTAGGTTTTTATGTTGGTAACGCCACGTAGTGCTCTGTATGAAAATCGCTGACTGCGCTGTGTGCAGTCTGTGGCTGGTTGGACTCATTGTTGGAATACTCGCTAGTGTAGTGTTGGGCAGTTGGTTATGAACAGCGCGTAACGTTGGGCTGTTGGAGGTGAGCCGCCAGCAGTGGGGGATGTGGGGAGAGAGATGCCAGAGTTTTGAGAGGTTGCTATAAGCGGACGATGGACGATCTGGACGTGTGTCCGTCAGAAAAAGTAAATTTGTAAGACTGGATGTCATGAACTGATATATATATATATATATATATATATATATATATATATATATATATATATATATATATATATATATATGACTTTTGAACACTATTATGGTGAATACACTGTTTGTTCTCTATCAAAATCTTTCATTTGCTAACTATGCCTATCAGCAGTTAATGCCTTCAGGAGTTAGAATCTATTATTTAGCTGGCAGTATTGGCGCTCGCCGTATTGCAGTGGTTCGAGTAACGAAGATTTTTGTGAGATAAGTGATTCATGAAAGGTATAGGTTATTGTTAGTCAGGGCCATTCTTTTGTAGGGATTATTAAGTCAGGCTGCGTTACGCTAAAAATATTGTGTGTCAGTTTAGTGATGATCAGAATAAGTAAAGAGAGAACTGTCTGAGTACGCTCAGTTTTGCTCAGCTGTTTGAAAATCAAATAACGTAAGAGTTTTTGCAGCACTGTCATTCTCTGCGTACAAAGGGGAAGTTTCAAAAGTAGTAATGACGAAATGTACTTATTGCGAGTCAGTATTACGCTTTTCGTCCGCTGTTCGTGGTCTCGCGGTAGCGTTCTTGCTTCTCGAGCACGGGGTCCCGGCTTCGATTCCCGGCGGGGTCAGGGATTTTCCCTGCCTCGAGATGACTGGGTGTTGTTGTGTCATCTTCATCATCATCATTCATCCCCATTACGGTCGGAGGAAGACAACGGCAAACCACCTCCACTAGGACTTTGCCTAGTACTGCAATGCGGGTCTCCCGCATCGTTCCCCTACGCTCTTTAAAGAAGCATGGGACTTCATTTCCATTATGCTTTTCACGCTTTTAAGATAGATACCACCACAAATGTTATGGGCCTACCGATAACGAAGAAATGTTGTAGGCTTAAGTGTAATCACTTCAGTGCTGTAACTTTTGGATACTTGCACGATACGCCGGCCGGAGTGGCCGAGCGGTTCTAGGCGCTACAGTCTGGAACCGCGAGACCGCTACGGTCGCAGGCTCGAATCCTGTCTCGGGCATAGACGTGTATGATGTCCTTAGCTTAGTTAGGTTTAAGTAGTTCTAAGTTCTAGGGGACTGATGACCTCAGAAGTTAAGTCCCATAGTGCTCAGAGCCATTTCAACCATTTTTGAACTTGCACGATATATCTATAAATAAAAATGTTCATTACGTTACCCCCCCCCCCCATGAACCATGGACCTTGCCGTTGGTGCGGAGGCTTGCGTGCCTCAGTGATACAGATGGTCGTACCGTAGGTGCAACCACAACGGAGGGGTATCTGTTGAGAGGCCAGACAAACATGTGGTTCCTGAAGAGGGGCAGCAGCCTTTTCAGTAGTTGCAGGGGCAACAGTCTGGATGATTGACTGATCTGGCCTTGTAACATTAACCAAAACGGCCTTGCTGTGGTGGTACTGCGAACGGCTGAAAGCAAGGGGAAACTACAGCCGTGATTTTTCCCGAGGACATGCAGCTTTACTGTATGATTAAATGATGATGGCGTCCTTTTGGGTAAAATATTCCGGAGGTAAAATAGTACCCCATTCGGATCTCCAGGTGGGGACTACTCAAGAGGACGTCGTTATCAGGAGAAAGAAAACTGGCATTCTACGGATCGGAGCGTGGAATGTCAGATCCCTTAATCGGGCAGGTAGGTTAGAAAATTTAAAAAGGGAAATGGATAGGTTAAAGTTAGATATAGTGGGAATTAGTGAAGTTCGGTGGCAGGAGGAACAAGACTTTTGGTCAGGTGATTACAGGGTTATAAATACAAAATCAAATAAGGGTAATGCAGGAGTAGGTTTAATAATGAATAAAAAAATAGGAGTGCGGGCTAGCTACTACAAACAGCATAGTGAACGCATTATTGTGCCCAAGATAGACACAAGCCCATGCCTACTACAGTAGTACAAGTTTATATGCCAACTAGCTCTGCAGATGATGAAGAAATTGATGAAATGTATGACGAGATAAAAGAAATTATTCAGGTAGTGAAGGGAGACGAAAATTTAATAGCATGGGTGACTGGAATTCGTCAGTAGGAAAAGGGAGAGAAGGAAACATAGTAGGTGAATATGGATTGGGGGGAAGAAATGAAAGAGGAAGCCGCCTGGTAGAATTTTGCACAGAGCACAACTTAATCATAGCTAACACTTGGTTCAAGAATCATGAAAGAAGGTTGTATTCCTGGAAGAATCCTGGAGATACTAAAAGGTATCAGATAGATTACATAATGGTAAGACAGAGATTTAGGAACCAGGTTTTAAATTGCAAGACATTTCCAGGGGCAGATGTGGATTCTGACCACAATCTATTGGTTATGAACTGCAGATTGAAACTGAAGAAACTGCAAAAAGGCGGGAATTTAAGGAGATGGGACTTGGATAAACTGAAAGAACCAGAGGTTGTAGAGAGTTTCAGGGAGAGCATAAGGGAACAATTGACAGGAATGGGGGAAAGAAATACAGTAGAAGAAGAATGGGTAGCTCTGAGGGATGAAGTAGTGAAGGCAGCAGAGGATCAAGTAGCTAAAAAGACGAGGGCTAATAGAAATCCTTGGGTAACAGAAGAAATATTGAATTTAATTGATGAAAGGAGAAAATATAAAAATGCAGTAAATGAAGCAGGCAAAAAGGAATACAAACGTCTCAAAAATGAGATTGACAGGAAGTGCAAAATGGCTGAGCATGGATGGCTAGAGTACAAATGTAAGGATGTAGAGGCTTGTCTCACTAGGGGTAAGATAGATACTGCCTACAGGAAAATTAAAGAGGCCTTTGGAGAGAAGAGAACCACTTGTATGAATACCAAGAGCTCAGATGGCAACCCAGTTCTAAGCAAAGAAAGGAAGGCAGAAAGGTGGAAGGAGTATATAGAGGGTTTATACAAGGGCGATGTACTTGAGGACAATATTATGGAAATGGAAGAGGATGTAGATGAAGATGAAATGGGAGATCAGATACTGCGTGAAGAGTTTGACAGAGCACTGAAAGACCTGAGTCGAAACAATGCCCCGGGAGTAGACAACATTCCATTAGAACTACTGATGGCCTTGGGAGAGCCAGTCATGACAAAACTCTACCATCTGGTGAGCAAGATGTATGAGACAGGCGAAATACCCTCAGACTTCAAGAAGAATATAATAATTCCAATCCCAAAGAAAGCAGGTGTTGACAGATGTGAAAATAACAGAACTATCAGTTTAATAAGTCACAGCTGCAAAATACTAACGCGAATTCTTTACAGACGAATGGAATAACTGGTAGAAGTGGACCTCGGGGAGGATCAGTTTGGATTCCGTAGAAATGTTGGAACACGTGAGGCAATACTAACCTTACGATTTATCTTAGAAGAAAGATTAAGAAAAGGCAAACCTACGTTTCTAGCATTTGTAGACTTAGAGAAAGCTTTTGACAACGTTAACTGGAATATTCTTTTTCAAATTCTGAAGGTGGCAGAGGTAAAATACAGGGAGCGAAAGGCTATTTACTTTGTACAGAAACCAGATGGCAGTTACATGAGTCGAGGGACATGAAAGGGAAGCAGTGGTGGGGAAGGGAGTGAGACAGGGTGTAGCCTCTCCCCGATGTTATTCAATCTGTATATTGAGCAAGCAGTAAAGGAAACAAAAGAAAAATTCGGAGTAGGTATTAAAATTCATGGAGATGAAGTAAAAACTTTGAGGTTTGCCGATGACATTGTAATTCTGTCAGAGACAGCAAAGGACTTGGAAGAGCAGTTGAACGGAATGGACAGTGTCTTGAAAGGAGGATATAAGATGAACATCAACAAAAGCAAAACGAGGATAATGGAATGTAGTCAAATTAAATCGGGTGATGCTGAGGGGATTAGATTAGGAAATGAGACACTTAAAGTAGTAAAGGAGTTTTGCTATTTAGGGAGTAAAATAACTGATGATGGTCGAAGTAGAGAGGGTATAAAATGTAGACTGGCAATGGCAAGGAAATCGTTTCTGAAGAAGAGAAATTTGTTAACATCGAGTATAGATTTAAGTGTCAGGAAGTCGTTTCTGAAAGTATTTGTATGGAGTGTAGCCATGTATGGAAGTGAAACATGGACGATAACCAGTTTGGACAAGAAGAGAATAGAAGCTTTCAAAATGTGGTGCTACAGAAGAATGCTGAAGATAAGGTGGGTAGATCACGTAACTAATGAGGAGGTATTGAATAGCATTGGGGAGGAGAGAAGTTTGTGGCACAACTTGACTAGAAGAAGGGATCGGTTGGTAGGACATGTTTTGAGGTATCAAAGGATCACAAATTTAGCATTGGAGGGCAGCGTGGAGGGTAAAAATCGTAGAGGGAGACCAAGAGATCAATACACTAAGCAGATTCAGAAGGATGTAGGTTGCAGTAGGTACTGGGAGATGAAGAAGCTTGCACAGGATAGAGTAGCATGGAGAGCTGCATCAAACCAGTCTCAGGAATGAAGACCACAACAACAACATTACGTTACGATTCCCTATTATAACTCGATCAGTAACCGCACTCTCGATTCTTTAATGAATCGAACTCCCATGTATAAAACATCTTGAAACATTTGATTGCTTTACAAATGAGTTTACGGCTGAAGGCGCAAGACCCTAATTAAGTTGGTTTTATTAGTTTCGGCTTATTCACCCAACAGACTTGTGTATATAGTCCGGATACATTGCAAGCCCGTGAGTTATACTGCCTGAAGACTTGTAAACGTGTCTTGGTACTCGGTTCGGATTTGAGCTAGGAACATGGTGTGAAAAGTTTTTGGTTTAGCCCAGACCAGCGGTCATTTGTATAGCCGTTCGAACATCTGTCTTACCGTAGCTGTATTACAATATGTTAAACAAGGTTTGAACGACGAACCGGAGATGGTGCCCAGGAAAATTGTGCGAATCGATTAATTCCTTTTGGAAAAGATTTTAATTCGGCTGTAATTAATTCTCACCTAATGGCACTATTTGTATACACACCGTTCTGATTCTACGTGCAAAAACAGTCAGTTTTAAGTAATTGAACCGGTGTATCGGACCTCGGTCTAAGATAAGTTTTAACTGTTTTAAGAAATTTTGCTTCGTTTGAATGCTAGGTGTAAATACATCTTTCTGGAAGGTCTTTGAAGTGTACCACTTCAATACTTTAGAATTGTTCGAGTCATTTCAAACTTCGCACGAAGGTAGATAAATGGAGAAAGTAAAAACGAATGGTTTTATCCAGTAAGCTTTACTCGTAGTCGACATATGATGGTTTAAAGTCGAGCTGAATGTAGGACGTAAGACTCTTTCTTACATGAACTGAATGCGAACAAACGGTTTAAAGTAAATCATATAAAAAAATATATTCTTATGATATAATTGAAAACTCGCTTTCAAACTCTAGCTTCATTTGGATTTTATGTACAAAAGCCGGCCGAAGTGGCCGTGCGGTTAAAGGCGCTGCAGTCTGGAACCGCAAGACCGCTACGGTCGCAGGTTCGAATCCTGCCTCGGGCATGGATGTTTGCGATGTCCTTAGGTTAGTTAGGTTTAACTAGTTCTAAGTTCTAGGGGACTAATTACCTCAGCAGTTGAGTCTCATAGTGCTCAGAGCCATTTGAACCATTTTTTTATGAACAAAAAACACTTTTTGGGAGTGTTTTTACGCTTGCCACTTTTGTGTTTCAGACTTGTGCGAATTTTTTCAAATTTTGTAAGACAGGAGAGAAATACACGTAATTAACGGTCGTCCTGTTGTTTTGTGAAAGCTCCATCCGTTGCTACGATATAAACAACACGGTTCGAAATACAATAAAAAAACCTATACCGGGTCATTCGTCGCCCGAATCAACAAAAATATACATCGATTTCCAAGCTGAGGCGACCTAATGTCAAAATTATGGTGTAGTAAAAATTGGAAACCAGAATCAAAAATCCTCGTGTCTTAGCACAAAAAAGGCGAATACGTCCTGGGCAGTGTTACGGATGTAAGAGAAGGGAACTAACTCTTCGACTTACCTCGCAACTTCAGAGACACTAAATGCCAGTGTGGCAAAGCTTACATAGGCCAGGCGATACGCACAGTACATGAAACGCACGTTGAACATTAGCGCCACACCCGCCTTCCGCATCCTAATACGTCGCTCACAGCTGAGCTTTCTATTACCACAGGACTCTCAATGGATTATTCTGCCACAAAAACGTTGGAGCCGGCGAGAGTCTTTTGGGATTCAGTAATTAAAGAATCTGTAGAAATAAGTCTAGCGCTATCTCTTATAAATCGTAACGGTTGATTTTCAACTGGACCCGGCGATCTCTAAATTCTTCTGGGAGAAAACATTTTATTCATAATGAAGCCTCTGGCGACATGTCGTTTGCTTTTATCGATGCGAGTGCGCATTCCGACAGAGGGCGGACATGTGGTTTCACCTTTACGCATGCACTTGCGCGCCACAGATGGAACAGTATTTGCGGAGGGTGCGGATTTCGATAAAGAAAGCTACTGTGACGGCCGCCAATGCGTATGCATTTCCGCGCCAATTGTACTGGTCCCCACCCTCTTGAACAATATTCTACTAAAGATTGCACGAGTGTTCTGTAAGCAGTCTACACTGACGGCAAGTAAAATCTCAACCGCAAAAAGGAGTTTTGAGACATAGATGGTAGTTGGTAGTTGTGTTTCTACTATCCTTCCAAAACCCAGGCGATCATTGTAGGCAAAACCACCCCTTCCTTCCGCCTCCTTGATTTCTATCTCACCGTCTATGGCCGTCCCATCGCCCTCACTCCCACCCTTAAGTACCTTGGCGTCACCCTCGACCATCGCCTCTCCTGGACTCCCCATCTCCAGACAATCCAAGCCAAGGCACGTTCCCGCCTCCGTCTCCTCGAGCTCCTTTCCGGCCGCACGTGGGGTCTGGACCCCTCCCCCATCCTCGACACCTATAAATCCCTCATCCGCCCTATCCTTTGTTATGCCCATCCAGCATGGATCTCCGCTCCCCCTACCTTTTATAAATCCCTCCAAATCCTGGAACGCCATGCTCTCCGCCTCGCCTATCGCGTCCGTCTCCCCTCCCTCACACGGATCCTGTATGGTCTCATCCCCTTCCCCCACCTCCTCCTTTTCCTTGAAAGGATACGGATCCTGTACACCTCCCGTAAACTTGATCCTCCTCACCCGCTCATCTCCCCGCTCCTCTCCCACCCCCGCCCGCTGCCGCGCCTGTATTCCCACGTCCCGCCCGGTCTCCATCTCTCCACCCTCCTTACCCTCTCCCAAGGTGGCTTCCGCCAGCTCCCTCTCCCTGATGATGCCCTCCTCCCCTCCATCTACCCCTCCTACCAACTTTGATCCTCCCGCCCTCCTCCTGTACTTACTCCTCTGGGCACCCTCCCTTCCTTCTCTCCCTTTTCCCTCCCTCCTCCTTTTCTCCCCCCTCGTCCCCCGGGCCTCCCCTCCCCTGTCCCTATCCTCCTGTCCCCGTCTCCTACGCCGTGGCATCCTCGTTTCCTCCCCTCTCCCCCTCCTCACCCCTGTTCCCCTCTTGGCAGCTCCCCGGACTCGGACTCGTACACGCTCAGCGGACATTCGCGCGCCGGAGATCACCGCCATCAGTGTATCGTGTGTGCCGTCATGTTTAGTGTTCAGTTTCGCCGTCGCGCTCCAGTGTTCACCAGTGCCATCGTCTCCTCAGTGTTTGTGCGTCGGGTCTACAGTTCGTAGTGTGGCTTGTCATCATGTGTGAACGGCTTCTTGTGCTTTTATGTTCTTGTGTCTCCTGTTTTTTCGCGCCGTTTTTCTAAGTGATGTCTCTTCTTTGCTTATCTCCATGTACTCTCTTCGGCTGAAGAGCGGCGTATTCTGCTGCTGCCAGCCTACCTGGTTCTTCAGGTGTCAAAATAACAATAAAGTAAAAAAAAAAAGAGTGTTTCTACTGTACATCTGAAAGATTATGTCTATTGAAGTTTCGCGCCAGTCGCATAAGAATGGCGCCAGTAGCGCCACTATGAGGATGCAAATGAGGTTTGCTTTAAATATACGCTGTAGCGGTCGTGAGCGTTAGTTGCCTTTGAGACTGGACGTGGTGAGTTGATGTCAGTCAAGAATGCTTTTAAGGCGACGGAGACGCCCATATCAATATCTCACCGACGCTGAACGACGTCGAGTGATAGAGCTACGAAGAGCTGCATGTTCCTTCTGCGCTATTGCAGGAAGACTTGGCAAGAATACAAGCCATTGTACATGAATGCTGGCAGCAGTTGTCACGAGAATGTACGGTCGCACGAAGACGGGACCCGGACGGCCATTTGGCACTACTGACAGGGAAGACCAACGCATTCGGCGTCAGCAGCTGGTATTACAGTAACACAACGAACTGTTACAAATCGGTTACTTCAAGGACATCTCCGAACCAGAAGCCCTGTAGCGCGCATTTCACTGACGCCAAACTACCGCCATTTGCGACTTCGGTGACGTGAAGTAAGAGATCATTGGAGGGCAAAGTGGAGGTCTGTTGTGTTTCGTGATGAATGCTGTTTCTACCTCGTGCGTTTGTTAGTAGGAGGCCAGTTGAAAGCCTCCAACCAATCTATGTGTGTGCTAGGAACACTAGACCTACAGCTTCAGTTAGGGTCCCGAAGGCGATTTCGTATGAAAACAGGAACACTCTCATGGTTATACCACTCTGTCTGACTGCAAATTTGTACGTCAGTCTTGTGATTCGACCAGTTGTCTTGCCATCCATGTACAGCGTTGCAATGGGTGTTTTTCCAACAAGATAACGCTCGTCCCCATGCCGCTGTTCTACCCAAACATGCTCTACATGTCGACATGTTGCCTCGGCCTGTTCGATCACCAGATCTGTCTCTAGTCGAGCATATAAAGGACCTTGTCGGACGACAACTTCAGAGTCATCCACAAACAGCATTAACCGCTCCTGTACTGACCGACCAAGTGCAACAGGCAGAGAACTCCATACCACAAACTAATATCCGGCAACTGTACAACACAGTACATGCACGTTTGCATGCTTGCATTGAACAATCTCGCGCTTACACCAGTTATTAATGTACCAGCATTTCACATATGCAATGACTTATCTCATGCTTACATTAAACAGTAATCTTACAATGACAGTGACTTAAATATGTTACCTTAATAAATGCATTTCCGAAATTTCATTACTCTACATTAATTTTTTTTTCGTCGATGTATTTTTGAGATGGATGGCATTTCAGTAGTGTTCTATCAGCGAACCGAAGTCTGCCACCCGCTTTACATACGACTGAGCCTATTTGATCGTTCTATTTCATGTCCCTACGAACTACTGCAGCCTACAGGGCAGTAAGTTTTTTGGTCTTGTGAAGTGCACAAATTTCCATTTCCAGAAACTTAAAGCAAGTTGCCAGTCTTTGAAACCCTATGAAAATTTGAATATTTGTACAGCTTCTTTCAGACTGTACTTCATTACAGATAACTCCATCATGTGTGAATAGTCTGAGATTTCTACTAACATTGTCTGAAAGATTATTAATATACAACATGAACAGCCAGAGTCCAAAAACACTTACCTGGGGCGCACCCGAAGTCACTTTTACATCTTTCGATGACTCTCCATTCAAGATTATATTGCTGCGTTAGTATTAGTCTTAATCGTAGGAAAGAGGAAATTTTATCAAAAGTTAATGAACGCGCGGTTCGACAATGGAATCTAGGGCCACTGGCAGAGTGTTGAAACAGTTGACAGCTAGTAGGCCAGGAAATGCAAACTCGGCATTCACGAGTGCGGTGCTGTGACGGCGCTATTGCGCGCACTAATTGCTTTGTGTAAAGCAACAATGAGGCAGCAAACCGCAGCGCTGCTTGAAGTTATTGCGCTATGAGGCGAGGAACTAGGCCAGAGCCAAGTGAAGAGTTGTAGATGGCTGACGTTTGGGAATTTATTGCTGCCATAGTTTCTGTCTCTCTCTGACACTACGTCAGAAGCGAGGGGAAAGGCAGTTTAAATAGTGAGGTACTTTTACCTTGGGACAGAGTGTGCCAGGTCAGTCGAGCGTCGGGACGGACCTGTGCTGGTCTACGTTTATAGGGGCCAGTTTGGCACCGATGTTGTAAATACTCTATGTAAATCTGAACTTCATTTCTATGTACTTGTTCGGGCTGTATTCCGCCGATGGGGACACAACACTGGGGCGGGACGGAATGGCAGCCGGGTACTTGGAGATTGCACAGTCTGCCTAAAGGAGGGCAGTGACTACGGTCTGCAGTGGATCCAGGACGGGCCACATTCGCTTCCCACATGGTGTACCGGGGTCCGGGCGAGGCGTACGCTGTGGGAGGCGCAGCAGCGCTGGAGCAGTACTGGCGGAGGGTGTTGCCAACCAGCAAGTACCACTAATGGCAAGTTGCTGCACAGCATCCAGGAGGGCGCGGGTTCGAGTCTGGTCCTGTCCTGGGAGCAGCAGCAGCTGAGGGCCACGGATGACCAGTACGCCCACCTTCGTACCATGGTCGGACAGAGCAGGCCAAACGGGGTGGAGGGTGGTGAGGACTGGGGACTGTAGCAGTCTCCGAAATAGCGGGCAGCGTCGTGGCGCCAGCCGCTACGCCTCGGCAGGTGGCGACCGGGAGAACGGCGGTCGACTTACAGCGGTGAGCGGCCTTGTTGACACCAGCAGTGGCGTCGGCATAGCGTCAGCATACCAGGAGTTGCTGAGCCAGCTGGACTCACGGGACAGAGCGCGGGCAGCACACTGACACTCCGCTGCACTCTCCGAAGCACTGTAAATTATGAGAATAAAGTAATGCCACCAAATACCGCTGTAATCACTCTGCACTGCCCCTTGATGCTCTTGAACTTGCTCGGCCTCCTAACGAAAGACAGCAGTGGGTCCCGGCTTCAGCTCAGCTATCTGGAGTCCCGGGTTCGACCATCCCGACAACCCCGCAACAATATGCTGCGCCTCTCTACCAAGAATCTTCAGTGCAATCAAATGTTTCGTTTGGTAGCATATACGATCGTACCTTCAATAATAATCGTTGTCGTGGTATTGAAATGCTTTTTGGAAGTCAAGATATACTGTGTCTACCTGAGTGCCTTGATCAATGGCTTTTAGGATTCATGTGAGAAAAGAGCAAATTGGGTGTCGCGTGATCGATGTTTTCGAAATCCATGCTGGTTGGAATGGAGGAGGTTATTCTGTCTGAGCTACCTCTTTATGTCTGAGATCAGCAGACGTAATATAATAAATTTGAGTTAAGGATACTGGATGGTACTTTTGTAGATAACTTCTAGACTGGTGCGACCTGTTAGTTCTTCCACCTACTGGGCATGATTTCTTGTTCTCGTGATTACGGAAATTATGCTTAAAAGGAGCAATACAATCTGACAGGGTTTTCGTCGGGCCCTGGTAACTTCATTCAATTTCAGCTGTTTTTCAACGCCGCTGACACTAACATCTACTTCATTCATCTTTGCAATGACGCGAGAATTAAATCCTATTTAAATTTTTTTAATCATCCACGTGTAAGTAACGATGATAGCGCCAACTTTGTAGTCAAGTACAAAGTTCTTTGGAAGAATCGTTGCCGGCCGCGGTGGTCTAGCGGTTCTGGCGCTGCAGTCCGGAACCGCGGGACTGCTACGGTCGCAGGTTCGAATCCTGCCTCGGGCATGGGTGTGTGTGATGTCCTTAGGTTAGTTAGGTTTAAGTAGTTCTAAGTTCTAGGGGACTTATGACCTAAGTTGTTGAGTCCCATAGTGCTCAGAGCCATTTGAACCATTTTGAAGAATCGTTCAGAATTGCACTTAGTTACCCTGTTGCTATAACCAAAAATGTAGTTACAGCCTGGATTTTTACAGGCATGTCCCGAGATACCCTTAATTACGACTGTGTTGTAGAGTACATGTACATAGAGAATGAGTCTCTACTAAGACTGATCTGAAGATGGTTCTCTAGCGACCGAAACTAGTACTCTACAAATTGTAAATTAATGTACGAGGGGTGTTCAATAAGTGATGTAACACATTTTTTTTTCTGAAAGGAGTTTGCTTTTTTTTTCAGAATTACAATACACCATATTATCCCCACTCTTTTGGCTATGAAACCCTATTTCTCAACATAACCTCCGTTCAATACGACGGCCTTACGCCACGTTACTAGAGAGGCCTGTATGCCCGCATGGTACCACTTGACTTGTAGACGTCGGAGCCAAAGTCTTGCTGCATCCAGTGTAACCTTCAATGGGTCAAACAGATGGAATTCTGAAGGATTGTAGGGTGGATAAGAAAGAACAGTCCGACGGAGTTTTGCAAGCTCCTCTCGGGCGCGCGGACTCATGTGAGGCCCTGCGTTTTATGTCGTCTCGTTGTCTCTGTAGAGCTGTACCATGGGAGCAAGCAGAGGATGTTGTTTGGTGGCCAGTATCCTCTTTCTATTAACACAAACTGCACGCAGTTTTTGACTGGGTTGCCGGCCGTTGTGGCCAAACGGTTCTAGGCGCTTCAGTCTGGAACCGCGCGACCGCTACGATCGCAGGTTCGAATCCTGCCTCAGGCATGGATGTGTGTGATGTCCTTAGGTTAGTTAGGTTTGAGTAGTTCCAAGTTCTAGGGCACTGATGACCTCAGATGTTAAGTCCCACAGTGCTCAGAGCCATTTGAACCATTTTTTTAACTGGGTTCTTTATTAACATAAACAAAGATCTACTTATCTTAAGCTTCGATGTGCTGTGGTACAAGCTCTCTGTTCTAGTCCACTTTAGTCTCACTGCTGATGAAGTACAGAGTCGACTACGTACACTTTTATGCTGATTCCGAGCTAGAGGGAGGTTGCGACTGCGGCTCTGACTCGATGACACACTGCAACTCACTCAGTGTGGCGGACTCGACTACCTTGAACTAACTGTCCCTCCGGTCTGCGGCGGCTACCTAAATACTGGCAGCCGAGAGGGCGTTGGCAGCGCATTTCCTGCGAGTCTGTGTTTGGCCTCTGCCGATATTCGCGCAACTTCTATGCTGCATGGGATGCTGGCGCCAGCTTACCCTAGCATTTTGCGTTATCGTGGAGTGGAAGAAGTTCGTTTGCATTTTTGTGGCGACTAGCACATTCAAGTCATTTCTTAAATTTCCTGAGGATACTATAATACACTTCAGAGGTGATCGTTGCACCATGAGGGAGGACATAAAATAGAATAACCCCTTCAGACTCCCAGAACACAGTCGCCATTACGTTAGTGGCTGAGGGTGCAGCTTTGAACTTCCTCTTCACAGGAGAGGCGGTATGGTGCCACCCAGTGGATTGCCTTTTTGTTTCTGATTCGAACTGATGAACCCATGTCTCATGTCTGTGACGATGTTTGGAAAAAAATCGTCACGATCAGCCATGTAACACGCAAGGAATTCCGCACACATGGTCCTTCATTGGTAATCTGTTAGACGGCGAGGAACCCGCTGGGCACACACCTTTGAGTACCGCAACTAGTATACGCGTGTGTCAGCACTAGCTGCAAAGACATCCAGTTGTGCAACGAGGTGTTTCATTGTGATCCATCGATCACCTCGAATGAGAGTGTCCGCACGTTCCAGAATTGCCGGAATCATAGCTGTGTCCGGCTGGCCAGCATGAGGGAGATCGGACAGGTCTGCACGATCTGGCTATGATTATGACAGATGCCTCGCCCAACGGCCGGCCGCGGTGGCCGAGCGGTTCTAGACGCTTCAGTCTGCAACAGCGCGACTGCTACGGTCGCAGGTTCGAATCCTGCCTCGGGCATGGATGTGTGTGACGTCATTAGGTTAGTTAGGTTTAAGTAGTTCTAAGTTCTAGGGGACTGATGACCTCAGATGTTAAGTCCCACAGTGCTGAGAGCCATTTGAACCTCGCCCAACGACTCACCGCGCTCTTTTTCAGTGTCAGGTCTCCGGAGACAGTCTTCGAGGATCTATAAATGTCTGCGATGTTCTGATTTTAAGGCAAAAGAAACTCAATGACATCTCTCTGCTTGGAACACACCTCCACTACAGATGCCATTTTGATGGCGAAGTACAGCGCCGCCATGAATCGGAACTTCATAAAACTATAGGGGCTGAAGCGGGAATATTCAACGATGTCCCACGACAAATCCACACTTTTTCAACCGAAACTGTCCGAGAAAAAAAAAAGCGTTGCATTTCTTACTAAAGCCGGCCGTGGTGGCCAAGCGCTACAGTCTGGAACCGCGCGACCGCTACGGTCGCAGGTTCGAATCCTGCCTCGGACATGGATGTGTGTGATGTCCTTAGGTTAGTTAGGTTTCAGTAGTTCTAAGTTCTAGGGGACTGATGACCTTAGAAATTAAGTCCCATAGTGCTCAGAGCCATTTGAACCATTTTTTACTTACTAAACGCCCCTCGTACTATCGTGATAAAGAATTTTTTTTCAACGAAATTAGGACATTAAATTGGGGCAACACTCGTGGATTTTCCTATGTAAAGGATCATTTGAAAACAGGATGCAGCATTCCTGATTTTGCTTTGCTCCCTTGCCAATTTTAGGTCCTGTGTCATCCAGTAACTCTGGTGCATTAACAAGCTGTACATTCTGCCGTATGCATCAGGACATCGTCGATGATCCCATAATTGATTCGAGAACTGTGTTGTCTGACATATTGCTCAAGATACAAAAAAAAAACACAACTGTTCGCGGAGGAAAGTTGGAACGTGAGTCCGGCAAGGAAGCACGTGGCAGGCTGCTTTGTGAATACGGGAGCGAGAGGGGCAAGCAGGCCCGCGGTCCAGTGGTCATTACCGAGTCGCTCCCAGAAGCTACGGCGCCGTACATATGGCGCGCGACAGCCACGCAATCTCGGCTGCCCACGTATTAACGGCTACCGCTGGGCCTCGCCAGGAGCAGTATCCAATTAAAACGCAAAGTCGCCGTCGCGGTGGGCGCCATATTGTCTCTTATATATCCGCCGGGTAACGAGCTTCGGCAAGCTGTGCGGACATAGCCCGGCTGCCGCGACGCCGCGGCCGCGACCGCGACTAAACGACTCGGAAACCGCTCGACAGTGTCTTCGCTCACCAAAACGTGTACAATACGGCAGTTAGCGCCAGCGTTCCAAATTTACTGTCCTCTGCGGAGAATTTCGAATGGGCGAAGCAGTACTGGTGCTAATTAAACGAACGAAGACGTAATTTTTTCTCTTCTAAGTCTGTAGCTTATTTCCACGACACGCTCTCTACGCACTGCTGTTCTCCTGCTCACGAGTTATAAACAGAGTTTGGGGTGAAAATATTTACTTCATTTACTTACGTAGATAAGATTAAGGTCTCTCCTACAATGGACAAAATTTTTACATATAAAAATCTTTTTGCCTAACAGTTTAATTAATTGACGATAACGCCGTAAATATTAATAACAACAATGTCAAAAATACTAGGAAAATAATCTGCATGCATCTAACAAAGGGAGGCCGCCAATTGTGAAATTCAGATTCAACTCATACTGCGCATAATAAAAGCTCATGGCCAGAGGTGTAATGTGGTAAAGCACCAAGATGCACTTCTCAGCCGTTGTCGAGAAAATCGACAGTTACAAAAAACCGTTGCGATGAAATACTCTCTACGATTTACAATTTCCTACAGCGTCTTGGTGCAGCGGTAAGTGCTCGGGTTCGTAATCCGAAGGTCGCCGGATCGAATCCCGCGCCATGCAACATTTTTATTATTTGTTTTTTTTTTTTGTAATTCAAATTATATATATATATATATAATTCCCGGCAATCAGTTGCAACAATTATGCATATAATAAGTTGTTGAAAGTCGTTTGTCGTGGAAAAATAAAACTTGAAATAAAACACAATATCACAAATAATATTCAAGTGGATACAATTTATTGGAAAGTTTGGTATACACTCGCACATAATTAACAATTAGTGACCAGAAGTAGCTGGAGTATCGCACGAACCAGAGTGATAGTTATCATAGAAACATGGAAAGCAGAAAACAGCACGACATCGGGCACATCTGATAAACGATGCGTTTTTACAAGAACAATTGTTTTTTAAATTATCTGTTGGGAAACACCTGATTGACATTCTGAAAAATTGTTCTATCGTTCGTGAGGTTTGATGCATACCACGCGTATCGTATCATATCGGCAAAAATCGGAGAAGACAATTGGTGGTGGACGATGGATTGGATTTATTTCAAGTATAAAATTATATACATATATATATATATATATATATATATATATATATATATATATATGTGTGTGTGTGTGTGTGTGTGTGTGTGTGTATACATTTGAATTTTAAAAAAAAAAAAAAACAAATAATAAAAAAAAAGTTGCATGGCGCGAGATTCGATCCGGCGACCTTCGGATTACGAACCCGAGCGCTTACCGCTCCGCCACGAGGCTGTTGAAAATTGTAAAGCGTAGAGAGTATTTCACCGCAACGGTTTCTTTTAACTGTCGATTTTCTCGACAGCGGCTGAGAAGTGCGTCTTGGTGCTTTGCCACATTACACCTCTGGCCAAGAGCTTTTATTATGCACAGTATGAATCGAATCTGAATTTCACAATTGGCGGCCTCCCCTTGTAAGACTGGGAGTTGGTGAGGAATTAATACTAACAGCAGTACCACTACTACTACTACTACTACTGCTACTACTACTACTAATAATAATAGTAGTATATATACACATCAAAAAAAGTTTTGCATCACCTCGGTTTCCAGAACTCCTGAAGATAGACGTTGACTGTGGATATTGTATCACAGACACAGTCCATTTGGCTGTTCAGACATGTCACTAAACCCGCCCAAACATGTAAACAACCGTGCATGAGCAGCGCCTATTAAACGGAGTGGTCCGACAGCCGATCAGTTCCAGTCATTCCACCAGGAAGCAGGTACACGGCTCGTGTTGTCTGTAGTTCAACCATGCCTAGACGGTCAATACTGCGGTTCGATCGAGTCCACATTGTTACTGTGTGCCAGGAAGGGCTCTCAAGAAGGGAAGTGTCCAGGCGTCTCGGAGTGAACCAAAGCGATGTTGTTCGGTCATGGAGGAGACAGAGAGAGACAGAAATTGTCGATGACATGCCTCGCTCAGGCCGTCCAAAGGCTACTACTGCAGTGGATGACCGCTACCTACGGATTGTGGCTCGGAGTAACCCTGACAGCAACGCCATCATGTTGAATAATACTTCTCGTGAGCCACAGGACATCGTGTTACGACTCAAACAGTGCTCAATAGGCTGCGTGAGGCGCAACTTCACTCCCGACGTCCATGGCGAGGTCCATCTTTGCCACCACGACACCATCCAGCGCGATACAGATATGCCCAACAACATGCCGAATGGACCGCTCAGGATTGACATCACGTTCTCTTCACCGATGAGCGTCGCATATTTCTTCAACCAGACAATCGTCGGAGAAATGTTTAGAGGCAACTCGGTCAGGCTGAACTTCATGGACCACAATTCCCGCCCCCATCGAGCACATCTTGCTAATGACTTCCTTCAGGCTACAGACATCGCTCGACTAGAGTGGCCAGCATGTTCTGCAGACATGAACCCTATTGAACATGCCAGGGATAGGTTGAAAAGAACTCTTTATGGTCGACATGACCCCCCAACCACTCTGAGAGATCTACGCCGAATCGACGTTGAGGAGTGGGACAATCTGCGCCAACAGTGCCTTGATGAACTTGTGGATACTATGCTACGACGAATATAGGCGTGCATCAATGCAACAGGTCGTGCTAGTAGGTATTAGAGGTATCGGTGTGTACAGTAATCAGGACCACCACCTCTGAAGGTCTCACTGTATGGTGGTACAACATTCAATGTGTGGTTTTTATGAGCAGTGAAAAGGGCGGAAATGATGTTTATGTTAATCCCTACTCAAATTTTCTGTTTAGGTTCCGGAACTCTTGGAACCGAGCTGATGCAGAACATTTTTTGATGTATGTAAATAAAATGTAAATGTTTGTTTGTTCAGAATTAAAAATGTCCGGAAGATTTCCTGCGATTGCTTTGAAATTTTGACACCACATTGCGTTGGAATACGCGCTTGTTTTTATAACCTATTTTTCAATATATGTAATATACACTAGTGGTCATTAAAATTGCTACACCAAGAAGAAATGCAGATGATAAACGGGTATTCATTGGACAAATATATTATACTAGAACTGACATGCGATTACATTTTCACGCAATTTGGGTACATAGATCCTGAGAAATCACTACCGAGAACAACGACATCTGGCCGTAATAACGGCCTTGATACGCCTGGGTATTGAGTCAAACAGAGCTTGGTGGCGTGTACAGGTACAGCTACCCATGCACCTTCAACACGATACCGCAGTTCATCAAGAGTAGTGACTGGCGTATTGTGACGAGCCAGTTGCTCGGCCTCCATTGACCAGACGTTTTCAATTGGTGAGAGATCTGGAGAATTTGCTGGCCAGGGCAGCAGTCGAACATTTTCTGTATCCATAAAGACCCCTTCAGGACCTGCAACATGCGGTCGGGCATTATCCTGCTGAAATGTAGGGTTTTTCAGGGATCGAATGAAGCGTAGAACCACTGGTCGTAACACATCTGAAATGTAACATCCACTGTTCAAAGTGCCGTCAATGCGAACAAGAGGTGACCGAGACGTGTAACCAATGGCACCCCTTACCATCACGCCAGGTGATACGCCAGTATCGCGATGACGAATACACGCTTGCAATGTGCGTCCACCGCGATGTCGCCAAACACGGATGCGACCATCATGATGCTGTAAACAGAACCTGGATTCATCCGAAAAAATGACGTTCTGCCATTCGTACAACCAGGTTCGTCGTTGAGTACACCATCGCAGGCGCTCCTGTCTGTGCTGTAGCGTCAGGGGTAACTGCAGCCATGGTCTCCGACCTGATAGTCCAGGCTGCTGCAAACGTCGTCGAACTGTTCGTGCAGATGGTTGTTGTCTTGCAAACGTCCCCATCTGTTGACTCAGGGAACGAGACATGGCTGCACGCCGGCCGAAGTGGCCATGCGGTTAAAGGCGCTGCAGTCTGGAACCGCAAGACCACTACGGGCGCAGGTTCGAATCCTGCCTCGGGCGTGGATGTTTGTGATGTCCTTAGGTTAGTTAGGTTTAACTAGTTCTAAGTTCTAGGGGACTAATGACCTCAGCAGTTGAGGCCCATAGTGCTCAGAGCCATTTGAACCATTTGAACATGGCTGCACGATCCGTTACAGCCATGCGGATAAGATGCCTGTCATCTCGACTGCTAGTGATACGAGGCCGTTGGGATCCAGCACGGCGTGCCGTATTGCCCTTCTGACCCCACCGATTCCATATTCTGCTGAAAGTCGTTGGATCTCGACCAACGCGAGCAGAAATGTTGCGAGTCGATAAACCGCAAATGCGATAGGCTACAATCCGACCTTTACTAAAGTCGGAAACGTGATGGTACGCATTTCTCCTCCTTACACGAGGCATCACAACAACGTTTCACCAGGCAACGCCTGTCAACTGCTGTTTATGTATGAGAAATCGGTTGGAAACTTTCCTCATGTCAGCACGTTGTAGGTGTCGCCACCGGCGTCAACCTTGTGTGAATGCTCTGAAAAGCTAATCATTTTAGATAAATGTTATAGGTGGTAAAGAGGGTCACGCGTTACTAGTAAAGGCCATGAGCCTGGCGTGATTTTCAAGGTGATTTGGAGGTTAAAGTGACGTTTTTAAAATGGGAACCCTATTATTTGATACAAGATCTGAGAAGAACGTCAAATTCCACTTATAAAAAGATACAATGTGCAAGGTCATGGCAAGCTCATTGAAGGTCAAATAAGCAAACCGGTTTTAGAGCTAGTAGGCGTTAACTTAGAACAGAAGAGGATACAGCAAAATGCAATGTTAGATACAAATTGTAAGGAGCGTCCCGAGGAATGAGAGGTGAGGGGACTCATTCAACAACTTGTAAATCAATTATCTACATTTTATTTCCGACTTGCAAATGCCACAATAACATTTATACGCTGTGATGTACTTTTTCCAATGAACACGTTAATTGAAACTTGAAGTTCAAATCTCTGTTTGCTCTTTCCTAATCCGACGTCACAAATAGGGGTTCCGACGAACCAAACTCAATCTTCGATAACTAATTACCTTAAAATCATGGTCATTGGTAATGATACGTAATCCCTTATGCCCCTTCCAATCTGTATCTAACACTGCATTTTGCTGTATCCCTCCTCTGTTCCGAGTCAATCCCTACTAAAACTAAAAACATACGGTACTTGCTTATTTGACATTGAATGAAACTTGCCATGACCTTGAAAATTGTATCATTTTATAAGTAAAATTTGCCATTCTTTTCAAGTCTTGAATCAAATTATAGGGTTCCCATTAAAAAAAATCACTATAACCTCCAAATCATCTTGAAAATAACGTTGAAGGTAACGATTATTAATAGCAATGTGTAACTCTCTTTTTCACCTAAAACTTTTATCTCAAACAGTATGCTGTATCTCATCTCTATCCCGATTTATTCCCCATTATGGATTAAAATGGGCCACCCTGTGTATGTAATATAAAAGGGAAAAATCTCAAAATTACTTGACGAATTTACTTCAAATTTTTATACTTCACTTTAATGAACATTCGGAGACATGTCGGCTATATATTGTAACATATATAATACATAAACATTTATATTTAAAATATATAGCAGTGAAATACTGTTAGCAAGCAGGAAAGTTGTATTTATGGCTTACCGGCTTACGATTAGAATACGACTACAGCATCTGTATTTGTATAGCAATAAGCGAGGCTTAAGGTCAGACAGAGGGGGTTGGGGGAGGGGAGAGGAGATGAACGGGGAGTGTGAGGAAATGGAGACAGGAAACGGAAAGGAGAAGACGGACAGAGGGAAGGGGCAGGATGATATGGAGAAAGAGGGGGGAGGAAAAGATGGGCAGAGAAAGGGAGGAGTAGGAGATGGAGAGAGAGGGGAGCAGAATGGAAAGAGGAACGGGGAGGAGGTGATGGACAAAGAAGGGGGGAATAAGGAGATGATGGACAACAGAAGGGGGGGAGGAGATGAACAGTCAGAGAACAGGAGAAGGTCAGGACGTATATCCAATTCCATACATATTAGAAACGAGTGTTTTCTCTTTTCTTTCTTTTCCGTTTAACCAGGCTATGCCACAACAACGCGTTGGACCGAGAGAGATGTCGCAGTAGTTAGCACACTGGACTCACATTCGTGAGGACGACGGTTCAAACTCGCCTCCGGCCGTCCAGATTTGGGTTTTCCGTGATTTCCCTAAATCGCTGCAGACAAATGCCGGGATGGATCCTTTGAAAGGGCACGGCCGATTTCCTTCTCCATCCTTCACACAATCCGAGCTTGTGCTTCGTCTGTTTTTTGGAAATTTTTGGTAAGATCTTACGTGTCCAAACTGCTCAGGTCATTGGTTCCTAAGCTTACACACTACTTTAACTTAAACTAACTTACGCTAAGGACAACACACACACCTGTGTTCGAGGGAGAACTCAAACCTCCGACGGGGGCAGCCGCGTGAACCGTGACAAGGCGCTTCAGACCATGAGGCTACCCCGCGCGGCATCTTTGTTTGTAATGACCTCGATGTCGACGGGATGTTCAACCCACTTTTCCTTCCTTCTTTTAGCATCATGTGGCCGGTAACATCTGGTGGTAAGAATAGTAAAAATAATAATAATTGTATTGTATTGTGTGTTAACCGGGGACCGAGAAACGACGGAGAGGCTCCGTCCCCGCCGCAGCCGCAGTGGTCCACAACCCCACCACGACTACCGAAGTCCACTTCGCCCCTCCGCTTCCCCACACCGAACCCAGGATTATCGTGCGGTTCGGTCCCCGGTGGGCCCCCCAGGGAACGTCTCACACCAGACGAGTGTAACCCCTATGTTGGCGTAGTAGAGTAATGGTGGTGTACGCGTACGTGGAGAACTTGTTTGCGCAGCAATCGCCGCCATGTTATAACTGAGGTGGAATAAGGGGAACCAGCCCGTATTCGCCGAGGCAGATGGAAAACCGCCTAAAAACCATCCACAGACTGGCCGGTTCGCCGGGCGGATTCGTGCGGGAACCAGGCGCTCCTTCCCGCGCGGAAAGCAGTGCGTTAGACCGCACGGCCAACCGGGCGGGCACAATAATAATAATAATAATAATAGTGATACCAAAATCCGTCGTTACAGCCCCGTCATAAAACTAGTGTGCCTATATGCATCCAATTGTCTTATCCTGTCTGAGATATCTTTACAAACAAAAGAGAGAAGGGTCTCACACAACATACATAATCCAAATTATGAAAACAGTATCTGCAATAAAAAAACATCGAAAATCAAATACTCATATATTCTAAGACAGAAAAAATTTTGGGCTCAATACTCAAATGGTTTTATGGTCAGATAATAAGAATGTTGACTTCAAATAGACGAAACGCATCTACGCCATCTACAACAGCTGTAATGTCGTTTGGGGCTTTTCGAGACAGGGTGCCGAATTGTCAAATGACAACTACCTTCAACGAAAATCGAAAAACTGAGAAAAAGTGTCGTAATGGATACAAGATTTTGCAGTCCGCAGATGGCCGAGTAAGAAAATCAATAAATGTAACAAATAATAGAGTTAGCGACACAGGTAATCTTGAATAAGATTACAAAACTGAGGCATTATGCTAAAGTCACTTCTGAGAAAGAGAATTCAGGTAGATTATTCCGGCAAGTGACTTTCAGAAATGGGATAAATCTAGAGGGAAAGATGGATACTTAAGTGAAATAGGGAACGAAGCAACGTCAGATTCTTTTTCTTTATTTTTTTATTTTTTATTTTTTTAACGAGATGATCGTTAGCTGTCTTTTGAAGACAGAGATGTGATTCAGTTTTCTGATATTGTTAGGAGAATTACTCCAACGTCGGACTCCTGCTACCGCAAAACATTTGGAAACGGCAGCTGTATGAGAAAGTGGAACAGAAACAACTTTATCTACAAGGTGTACAACTTTGCTTTCGTCGTTTGCCTATAGGTGGCGACAACGGTAAGTAGCGGTCGAAAGAAACAGATCGCAGACGTCAGGCAGTTACCTTCGACCTTGGTCTACATACCCTCATTCAAACATTATTCGATTTGTGTCTGCCTCATAAAGTTGTTCTTGATTGAAAACGTCAGTTTACGAGCCTAACTCTCCTCATTTGCGGGAGGTGTCTCCTTTATTTTCGATTGGAAAATATTGTTCCAGGATTGCATTAGTTACCGTCTCCAGTTTCTTGGAAGGTTTCTGTTGAAAGGCAACAGGAAACACTCTCCCAAAATATTCCCAACGGGGATGCCCTCTGTCCCACTATCAGCTCGACTGATACCTGGGTGAAAATACCCAGTTTACAATGGGTCAGACCTCGAACAGCCCCCTCTCCTTTCAGGAGTGTATGAAATGAAGGCCTACTGTCAGTTCTGTGTGGATACTGTCGTTACTTTCTCGCTAAGCCAGTATTTCGCATCATCGCTACAGCTTTGTTATTCTGCGAACCGAAGAGGATGGATGTGCTTGGAGACAAGTATGCATCCCTCGAACTGGATGGAGTTTTATCTTCAGCTGATGATTGATCAGAGCTCACACTAACGTTTTCCTGAGTTTCAGGATCAAATTCTTTGTCACGAGGTACAGGGCGAGTGGCAGAGCTTATAATAAGGTCTTCAGTTCTTGTTTCTTTTTCCTTCATGGTGACACCTTAGTCATGTCATATCCTCTCCACCAAATTGGGTATTTTAACGGCACCATCGCAGTACAAAATAATCGGTAATAAAATTCTTAAATCATCTACGAGTATCACAGTTACAAAAGAAGAGCGATATCCACAATTACATCGCTAGAATAAAAAAATTGCCTTTATTATCAGTATTAAAGCTGCCAGTGGCTCACAAAGGAGTTCAATACAAAGCAACAAAAATTTCTAATCATTTGCCCAAAAATCATAAAACGTCTGACAAGTAGTAAAGCAAGTTTTAAATCTAACCCAAAACCGCTTCTCCTGGACTTCCATGGACTAAGTGCTATTTAAAAATTTGTGCTAGTGTAAAAAGAAAGAATTAGTTCTTAAGAATAGTGGCATGTGTACGAATAAAAAAAATAATGTCTTCGTTAATGTTAACACTAGACATGTATCGTGTGTATACCTATAAACTGACTCATTCTACATCATTTTGACAGAATAATGGTTCACATGATTTATGGAACATGTAACTAACAAGCTAAAGGGGGAACCGTACAGGTATGTTCTGTTGTTTCAAGGCTTCCTCAAAATAATTGGCTGCCCAGGCGGCATACGATGTCCCTTTCCATCCATCCACGCATTGAGGTTGGACGTGCACGTAGCACAGAAAACGTGTGGTGCCCGTTTCTTGTCCTGGACATATAACTTAGAGCCAAAGTCCAAGAAATTAGCCATTTTTTGTATATAGAAGGTGCAACTAAACTTTTCCTCGAATCACGTGTCACTTCACCGTAAATACGGCAGATAGGGTCTTCATTATTAACACATTTATGAGGCATCATTGTTTGTTCCTACTATTAGTAGACTGACAACTGGAAGTACATCGAACAAAATTCCTGATGAAAGGGCTTCGAGAAGTGTTAAAATACAGCTACTCTAGTATAAAAATTTTCACGAACTGAAGACCTCTGTCTAGCAAGAATTACATTCATTTCACAACGAACACCTGCAGAATATATGCAAATTACGATTTGCTCAGAGCTCTACAGCCGAATTTAGTGAAATATGTATAATTACACGGACGTAAATTAAAAATATCATACTATGGTCACCTTGTCCGAACTCTGCCCTAGTATTTCCGCTCCTGCCGGACACACTGTCTAAATTTCATCCTTATACGAGCTTATTTTCAGAACAGAAAAAAACATTCTACAGCAGTAAGACGTCTATTGGGTGTGTGTGTGACGTTATTGGATCTTTTCAGGTGGAGGCTTATTACCATCTTGAAGACTGTGAGAAAACGCCGAATCACTGGCATCAGCGACATATGAGCACCATCTCCACAGATTGTACGCACGACTGACTATAAGGCAATTTCTGCAGGACGCGTGGTGACGAAATGGACACAGGACAACAGTGTGCCAAGCATGTGCAGTTATTTCCAGGAGTACACCAAGAGAAGAACGTAGGCTTGTTCGACTCGTTCTGACGAATAGACGGAAGAAGTCTGGGCAGAGGTTATAAGCAGAGTGCTGCCACGAACCGTCGGGTACAGATTGCTGGAAGCTGGGTTGACAAATCGAGTTTCAAAGCGTCAGTTACCCGCAGCATACAACAGATTTGGGTGGTTCACAGCCAGAGTCAGCTGGCAAATTCAGTGGAAATCTGTTGTGTTCTCTTTGTGACGGTCAGTACGACGCCCACGTGTCCGTAGATCATATGGTGAAAAGTCCCAAGAAGCCGCCATTCTCAAGATTCATATCTGTCCATCTCCTGAAATCAAGGTCTGAGGAGCCACTGAATATGACAATACGACGGATTTCATAATCGTGAAATCAATATCGAGTGCTCGTCAGTACGTGACAAGAGTCGTAAAACATATCCTTTAGGACCAGGGCAGCAAATGTAATATTCTATCAGGATAACGCAAGACCCTACACTGCAGCTCACATCACAAACGCCTTGAAGAACGTACACTACAGCCATTAAAATTGCTACATCAAGAAGAAATGCAGATGACAAAACGGGTATTCATTGGACAAATATATTATACCAGAACTGACATGTGATTACATTTTCACGCAATTTGGGTGCATAGATACCGAGAAATCAGTACCCAGCACCACCACCTCTGGCCGTAATAACGGGCTTGATACGCCTGGGCATTGAGTCATTCAGAGCTTGATGGCGTGTACGGGTACAGCTGCCCATGCAGCTTCAACACGATACCACAGTTCATCAAGAGTAGTGACTCGCGTATTGTGACGAGCCAGTTGCTCGGCTACCATCGACCACACGTTTTCAATTGGTGAGAGATCTGGAGCTGGCCAGGGCAGCAGTCGAACATTTTCTGTATCCAGAAGGGCCCGTACAGAACCCGCAACATGCGGTCGTGCATCATCCTACTGAAATGTAGGGTTTTGCAGGGATCGAATGAAGGGTAGAGCCACGGGTCGTAACACATCTGAAATGTAACGTCCACTGTTCAAAGTGCCGTCAATGCGAACAAGAGGTGACCGAGACGTGTAACCAATGGCACCCCATACCATCACGCCGGGTGATACGCCAGTATGGCGATGACGAATACACGCTTGCAATGTGCGTCCACAGCGATGTCGCCAAACACGGATGCGACCATCATGATGCTGTAAACAGAACCTGGATTCATCCGAAAAATTGACGTTTTGCCATTCGCGCACCCAGTTTCGTCGTTGAGTACACCATCGCAGGCGCTCCTGTCTGTCATGCAGTGTCAAGGGTAATCACAGCCATGGTCTCCGAACTGATAGTCCAGGCTGCTGTAAACGTCGTCGAACTGTTCGTGCAGATGGTTGTCTTGCAAACGTCCCCATCTGTTGACTCAGGGATCGAGACGCGGCTGCACGATCTGTTACAACCATGCGGATAAGATGCCTGTCATCTCGACTGCTAGTGATACGAGGCCGTTGGGATCCAGCACGGCGTTCCGTATTGCCCTTCTGAACCCACCGATTCCATATTCTGCTAAAAAGTCATTGGATCTCGACCAACGCGAGCAGAAATGTCGCGATACGATAAACCGCAAACGCGGTAGGCTACAATCCGACCTTTACCAAAGTCGGAAACGTGATGGTACGCATTTCTCCTCCTTACACGAGGCATCACAACAACGTTTCACCAGGCAACGCCGGTCAACTGCGGTCAACTGCTGTTTGTGTATGAGAAATCGGTTGGAAACTTTCCTCATGTCAGCACGGTGTAGGTGTCGCCACCGGCGTCAACCTTGTGAGAATGCTCTGAAAAGCTAATCATTGTCATATCACAGCATCTGCTCCCTGTCGGCTAAATTTCGCGTCTGTAGCACGTCATCTTCGCGGTGTAGCAATTTTAATGGCCAGTTGTGTATAAATCCTTGACTGGCCTGTCCATGTTCCTCACTTGTCATCCACAGAGCATGTATGAGATACGATGGGAAACTACTTTCAAACAAGCCTCATGTCAGCGATCTTCAAGAACTGACACAAAATGTGTTTCAGACATGGCAAGATATTCCTCGAGATGACACTCAGAGGCTCTCTGTGTTCATGAGACGACGAATGTAAGAGTGTATTCGTGGCCGTTGGATCACATTTCATACTGATATTGATGAAGGATATCAGTTACGAAGGGGAAGAAAGTTTAATCATTTAATATCCGTTAAGTGGTGAACACCTCCAAGAAGTTTGGTAAATATTGGACAGATGCTTTACAGTGTTGCACGTTCATTGTTCGTCAGTGCACATGTAATGGCTGCAATTCAGCACATAACGCTATTATTCAAATTCAGAGGTGGATTTTCAATTCGTCTTCTTCATCATGGTCGTTGTCACGATCATTTCATGGAACAGGCTGCACAACCTGTTCTGGAATCCATCTAGTCCTCGGACGTCAGACACTTCGCTGTCCAGTGGGATCGTAATTAGTTCATGGAGATTCTAGGCAGATGATATTGCTGCATTCTTTCTAAATAGTCACATCACTAGACTTTATATTTTATAAAAATTTCGCTTTCCTAATCGAAAATCTGTAGCTCGTCTCATTTCTTTGTTTCCGTTTTTGTCCTTCGACTGCCCAGAGAAATTTCATCTCATCTGATGTAATTTTCCTTCTGTCTTTCTTTGAGAACACCCACGTCTCACTTCCATATAATACTACTGTTATCGCCACTGTTTTATGAAGCTTCAGGTTAGTTTCCTTTCTAGTTTTATGTTTCTAAGTTCTATGAATTGTTCCACATTTCTTTTTAATTGTAAAGTTTTGTTCCTATATCGCAATCTACTTGTGGGGATATTTCACATTCAAGATAGTTAAAGGTGGATGCCAGCTCCAGTATTTTGCCATTTATCTAAACTTTGGATCTTCTCGCGTTTTTCCACGGATTTTTTGTTTTATGTAGAGATATTGCAAGTCCATTTCTTCTGCTACTTTTCTGTTGTAAATTACCTTGCACAACACTGTCGTCTGCAAATAAATTACTACTTAATCATTACTTTGGTTAGAGCTTTATACCACATCTGGAAATTTGTTCCCATTTTACTACAACCTCGTCCACATGGAGTTGGGGAGAGACAGCAGCCTTGTCCAACTCATTTACTTGTTTTTACTTGTGCTGTTAGTTGCTGCCCTCTGCCAGCAAACAGACAAGTATTTTGCTATAGACTTCTCATCGCTTTTACTACATTATCTGGATAACCCTTTCCTGAAAAAAATTTCCCAGAGCACATCTCTGTTCAAACTATCAAATACCTTTTGAAAATCGATGGCAGTGATGTTTCCAAATTCTATTCTCAATCACTTGCTTCGCTACGGAAATGACATATATTGAAGAGTGCCCCCGTCTTAAGATCATCTGTTCTTCGCCAATGATAGCGTCTGCTACGTCCTTAAGCCTACTATTGTTTATTCTAGTGTAATCCCATAGGAACTGTCCAACAAACTAATGCCCCTGTAATTTTCAAATCCACTCCTGTCACCCTTCTTATAAATACGATCGCTTTCAGCCAATTTTTAAGTATTCTTGGTTGTCTCCAGCGTACATTCAGCTGATGCACGAGTCTAATATGTAAGAAGCTTTCACCACGTTTCCAGCATTCAGCATTAATCTTTTCCATTCCATTTCTCAATTCGGTGGCGCGAAATTAACAAATTTTATCTCATTTTCAATAACATTTTGTTTCTTGAAGAGTGTAACGTGTGCTATTTGAAATCAGAAGAGCTGGAATATTATCCAGAAATGATGAGGTCTGCACTGATTACCCGGAGAATTGCAAACATCTGGCATACCTTCTGCAAGCACAATAGCTGTATTTCACTGTGAGTATTCAGTAGTCCCCAATAATGTGTCCGAGGCACGAACCGCACCACACGAGCTCCAAGCTTATGGTTATATGGAACTTGCTCTGAATCACTATTAGATTTTCAAATGAGTGTGCTAGTATATGTGGACATCTTCAAAAATTAATTATTCCAATGATCAGTTGATCAGCTGAGTCAACAAGGAAAAATACACTACTGGCCATTAAAATTGCTACACCAAGAAGAAATGCAGACGATAAACGGGTATTCAGTGGACAAATATATTATACTAGAACTGGCATGTGGTTACATTTTCACTCAATTTGGGTGCATAGATCCTGAGAAATCAGTACCCAGAACAACCACCTCTGGCCGTAATAACGGCCTTGATTCGCCTTGGCATTGGGTCAAACAGAGCTTGGATGGCGTGTACAGGTATAGCTGCGGGCGCAACTTCAACACAGTACCACAGTTCATGATGAGTAGTGATTGGCGTATTGTGACGAGCCACTTGCTCGGCCACCATTGGCCACACGTTTTCAGTTGGTGAGAAATTTGGAGAATGTGCTGACCAGGGCAGCAGTCGAATATTTTCTGTATCCCGAAAGGCCCATGCAGGATCTGCAACATGCGGTCGTGCATTATCCTGCTGAAATGTAGGGTTTCGCAGGGATCGAATGAAGGTCGTAACTCATCTGCAGTGTAACGTCCACTGTTCAAAGTGCCGTCAATGCGAACAAGAGGTGACCGAGACGTGTATCCAATGGCACCCCATACCATCACGCCGGATGATACGCCAGTATGGCGATGACGTAAACACGCTTCCAATGTGCGTTCACCGCGATGTAGCCAAACACGGATGCGACCATCATGATGCTGTAAACAGAACCTGGATTCATCCGGCAAAATGACGTTTTGCCATTCGTACACCCAGGTTCCTCGTCGAGTACACGATCGCAGGCGCTCCTGTCTGTGATGCAGCGTCAAGGGTAACCGCAGCCATGGTCTCCGAGCTGATAGTCCAGGCTGCTGCAAACATCGTCGAACTGTTCGTGCAGATGGTTATTGTCTTGCAAACGTCCCCATCTTTTGAATCAGGGATCGTGACTTGGCTGCACGATCCGTTACAGCCATGCGGATAAAATGCCTGTCATCTCGACTGCTAGTGATACGAGGCCGTTGGGATCCAGAACGGCGTTCCGTATTACCCTCCTGAACCCACCGATTCCATATTCTGCTAACAGTCATTGGATCTCGACCAACGCGAGCAGCAATGTCGCGATACGATAAACCGCAATCGCGATAGGCTACAATCCGACCTTCATCAAAGTCGGAAACGTGATGGTACGCATTTTTCCTCCTTACACGAGGCATCACAACAACGTTTGACCAGGCAACGCCGGTCAACTGCTTTTTGTGTATGAGAAATCGGTTGGAAACGTTCCTCATATCAGCACGTTATAGGTGTCGCTATTGGCGCCAACCTGGTGTGAATGCTCTGAAAAGATAATCATTTTCATATCACAGCATCTGCTTCCTTCCGGTTGAATTTCGCGTCTGTAGCACGTCATCTTCGTGGTGCAGCAATTTTAGTGGCCAGTAGTGTATGTAAGTTGTCAGTAGCACGGTGTTCTCATTATTTTGTCCACGCCCTGTCTCCTGATATTCAGTACCCTCCTTCGTTAGATCTACCTTTAATTTACGCCTTCCGAGCTCAGGGGCGAAATGGAGCGTGCGGCGCGGCGGCCAGATGAAGACACGGAATAGTTAGGTGGGACGCGTAGGTGTCCGGACAAATTGGTTCGGGCGCAAACGAGGCTGTCGGGGGAGTCCGGCGGGCGAGGCGAGCCGAAGCGAAGCGACTGCCAATCGGGCAAGAGAGCGCGCTAGCTTGTCACGCAGGCAGTGCGCGCCCGCGCCCGTAACAAGTATAAATAGACCTGTCCGCGGCGAAATCACAATTCAATTAGCGGCGCGGCTGAGTTGTGGTCGGGCCTCCCTAATGAAGTGCGCGCGCCAATTAGGGCTGGCCGGATCCGCTGCCCTCGCCTCGTGACGTATGCCGCGCGCCGCCGTAAATCCGATTTAAAACTCTGATATATCTATCGGCTGGCCCGCCACCAGCGCCCATCAATTCCGCAGCTGCGGAGTCACAATTACGCGAGAGAGATATTCGGCGCCCTCGCTAGCCTGAACAGAAATGAATAATGTCCAAAACTGCAGTTCGTCCGCTGTGGAAACATACGGCTCCACCACAACAGCCGGAGGCGCCAGGCTTAAATCATGTGGCGTGGAATGTTTCCACTACTAACGTAATGACAGATTCTAGTAGCAGTGTAGGATGAATTACTGCTGCATAAAGGCTATCATCGTTTACCATCCAAATCGAGTCTGATCTATAATTCTTCGAACTCTTCTACCCGAAATTTTGGGAGTGGGGGGACGGGGGGGGGGGGGGGGCACTGGAATAGCATGGGGTGGTCGTCGTATTCTAGCGCATATTGTAGCCAGTCTACATTTTTCTCCTGTATCTTTATAGTAAGCGACCAGACATGTAGCTCATTGTTTAAGACAATATCAACGTTCTATGCCGCATACACACTCCACAAGCCACGGTACTGTGCATGCTGGAGAGTACGTTACCCCTTTTCTGTCCTATTCCATTACCGAACCAAGAGAGGGGAACATGTCTATACCATACTTTTGTAGAAGGGTCAGCCGATATATGTCGCGGGAGGTACACGAAGTTAAAATTACAGAGATTCCAGTTAACACGGAGGCATATCAACAACTACTCTTCTCGCACACCATTCGTCACTGGAACAGGAAATCAAGGAAATGACAGTGGTACACAAAGTACCCTCCGCTACACACTGTAAAGTGGCTTGTAGGGTATAGCTGTAGATGCATATGTACATCCCTCCATAAGCATTCTCATCTCTCTTATCTTATGCTCAAAAACAAACAAACAAAAAAAACACGATAGTCGCAGCATATCGAAAGTATTCTTTGAATACATGTTCTCTACATTTACCTAACAAAATTTTCGCGAGAACTACGTCATCTTCCCAACGATTCCCATTTACGCTTCTTTCCTGTTACACTTTCGTAAGGGCTATGTCGACCTGTTATGATCCTCGTACCGCATTCTGAATTTGTTTTATTCATGTTGTCATTCCAATTTGGTAAGGATTCCAGACACTGGGAAAGTACTCTAGAATTAGTTGTACTAAGCAACATGTATGCCATTGCCCTTACAGATGCACTGCATTTTCCCAGAACTCATCCTACTTTACATTTCTTCTCGTTGGTAATTTGTCTCACTAGTAAATGTAAGTCATTCATCCTCACTTTAAACTTGCCACATATGCCAATGACTTTAATAATAATAATAATAATAATAATAATTTACTTACATCAGTACCTAGCACATTGCTTTAGCGCAACATCAAAAATAGTAGGTTAAAGAAATAGGGCACTTGAAAAGTATTCATTCGATAATTTCAGAAGCAAATGTATCATGTAATTAATTTAAGAACTATAATGGTAACACACTAAGAATTTTGATTATGTCGTAATTTACACAATACAAGATCAAGGTATGCCCTCACCATTATCAGTATATTATTAACCACTATGATTGTAATCTGCAGAGTACGGATATGTGAGCGTGTAAATGAAGGAAATGCTTTTTATTTTCTTTCAGTTATTTCCTTAATGTCTGGGAAGTCAGTATTTATATTTTTTGCAATGACGTCTCTTTGCCCTCTCTGTTTTTCCTTACTTAATTTCCAAAGGGTTTGGCAGTTCTACCCGTGGACTCAAGAACCGTGTCGGAGTTGTTCTTGGCAGCAGGTACAATTACCCTGTGAATGTGTGCCTTTACCTGGCTCAAAAGTTGTCTGCAGACAGTCAGGCTGCCAACCTATCCAAGTGTACAACTCTGAGGCAAGTAACTGTAAAGTACTATCGCATCTTGTAATTTCTAGTTTTTGTTAACACTTTATTGTCCAAAATTTGTCAATTTTGGAAATAAATCTATATAGAACAGAAACGCTTCTACTTGTTTTTCTGACCTCCCACCCCCTCCGCAAACACACACTCCTCTGGATCTGTGCCTGGTGGTATTCATTATATAAAAAGAATATTCGTTAAAGCTTACAATAATTACATTCAACAGATTCTGTGCAATTTTGGTAGTGTCATGTCTCTTGGTTTACGTAAATACTTAATAGCTTCTGATTTCAGCAATTCTTCTGGAACTATGAAGTGGTTTTGCCTCTCAATATATTCAATGGTTAGTTTTATAATACTACTTCCTAGCAAATTTATTTTGAATTTTGAAAGATGTTAACATTCTATATGACAGGCTATTAGTAACTCTACCACTCTAAATGATACATCTCTGGTATAATCAATTATTTCTTGAAATATAATTGGATAGATGAAAAATCTACACTAAGGGGCAGCAGGAGAAAACACATATAGAGGATATTAAAGTCCACAAGCTCCTTCTTCTGGCCAAAGGACTGAAGGGAAAGTAAGAGGGATGAAGCGAAAAGAGTGGCGAGGTTTAAGAAATGGGGAGAGTTACGGAGAAGTTGCCAAAAACCTCAGGTCGTCCTCATCCTGTCCTGTTACATCTCCTCTGACCCAGAGTTCTGAACTTTTCCGTAACTCTCCCCATTTTCTATACCTTGCTAATCTTTTTCCTTCACACCTCTTCCTTTACCGTTTACCTATCTGCCAGAAGAAGGGGTCACTGGTTCTGAAAGATTGCACATTTCCGTAACCTTTATACATGTTTTCTCCTACTGTCACTTGATGAATAGATTTTTTTTATCTATCTAGTTATACTTTATTTTCAAACAATGATTATTTTTATTCAGTTACTTCTCATGCTGTTCTGTGTAGTTGTTACCATAGGGTGACGTCTACAAAACTTGTAAACACAAATATCATTCCTCATATGATACAGTGGAAGAGAGAGTGACAGCATATTTTTTTCTAAGATGAACACAGAATATTAGGAGTAGCCAATTACTTATATCCTTGGTGACATGAACAGGCAGTGAGCCATGGTCTAAGGCATGCTTCTGTGCCCAATTTGTCATCTCCAATGCCAGGAGACATAATCAATGACTATAAAGAGGCAATTTGTTAATTTTCAAATGCAGACTTGTTTAGCATGCCAAGATTGCTGAACTGTTTACATGTAATCATGCAATGGTCGACTTGTGGCGTAATCCACCTGCTAACCTAAGATAGCGAAGTTGTAGCGTGCTCTGTGGAGCATATTCAGCAGAAGTGTTGGTGTGTTTGCTTTATTTAACACTAAGGCCCTCAAGTTGTCTACCTTTACTCCTTCTTATTTTCTATTTCAGTTCTTTTTGTAGTTTTTTATTTTATTTCTATGGCCTCTCTGAACACGCTAGCATAGTAATTACAAGGACCTTGATAGAACACTGGTGTTGGAGAATCGAATTCGTTGACTACTCCGTGGCCCCGGTGCATGATGTGTTATTGCCAATGATAACCACTGTTGTGTTCTTTAGGCTGGATGTTGATGCTTATATTAGTATTTTCTTTACACATTCAGGTTCAAAGGTATTGTAAATCAATTACTTATAGTCTGACAAGGCAACATAAAATGATGATGTATCATTTTAAGTACTGTGCACAGGAGATAAAATTAATAGTTCTGTCATTAGCAGACAAGACAAAATTTAAGAAGAGAGACACGGTAGGAAGTTCAGGGAAGGGAAGGGAAACATTCACAATGTAAGTCAAAATAAACTTTTATTACCTGTGATTAAGTCACATTATAGCGAAATGACTCATCACAATCCATGACAAGAAAAATAAATATTCTAGCTTTTGAATGTGCATTTAGAATCTTTCTTAAAATATTTGATAGGCAGTTAGTAGCACTAATAAAGGCAACACATTCTCTGTATCTTCTACTGTCTGTAAAATACATTTAAATCAAAATACACAGAATATAATTGATCAGTGGATTCTGAGAGTACAAAAATGGTCAAAAACATGAAAATATAATGTGACGTACTGTCAACAAATGAAAATTAAGCTCAACTGAAATGACTGATACCATTTCTGAAGTCGAAATGCCTACAAATTTAATGAAGTGCTACAGTAGTGATCTTAAAACTAAATCAACATGAAAATGGCAGTTTTGGAGCTTGAGAAACATAAGATGGAATTTATCACTATCCTCAGCTTATGGCATGGATGACATCTAAAATAGTATATGGGCCCAATGATAATATTATTCTGGCTTCATATGAATCACTAGTTCAGAGCAGTGATGAATATAATGAATCACAACCTTCAGTTTTGAAAACATTGTGTTAACGTTTTAGCCAACTGACTGTAAGAGTGATGACAGTGAACTACACACAAAGAAACAGTTTCCAAGCCACAAATTAAATTATTTTACATCTCTCTGTTAAAATGAATTATTAAAGATAAAAAATTCATTGCTATTCTACAAGAACTTTTAAATCAATTAAGTAACATTTTAGTCTGAAGAACTGTTGCTACTCCCTCAGAATAAAATGCTGCATGTGTGTGCACATTTTTTTTTCATGAAAAACTAAATACAAAATATTTGACTATATTTACGGAATGATCTAATTATTATAAAATGAAGTAAGGTTAAACACCACAGTAAATTGAAGTGTTGCTCTATGATTATAAACTCAGTTAAGTACAGTTACTATTATTACATAATCACTGTCCACATTTTTCTCATTTGCCCATAAAAGTTAAATAGTAACTGAATCAAAACTATGTCCCTTATTGTGAGAAAATCAATGTAATGAAAGAACAACATTACTAAATGCTGCCATAGCGCAAAGCGTTCCCACAATGATGTGAATGTTGTATAAACTGCTGGTCCCTGACAGAAAGCACATAAAGTTTGCATACAGTGGCAGTCTCTAATAGGCATAGAAAAATTAAAATATCTTATTGACAACATTCAAATGAAATTCCCACTAGTGCTAAATGAAAATACTGAATCTTCAAAAATTATGTAATTTCTAGGTACAAAAGGAACTGATTTATTACTCTTAACACAGTACATTCAGGTAGAAATTTTCCATACAGATTATTATAAGTGCGCCAACTTTACAAAATGATAGGATGTAGAATATTGCTTTTATTGCTTTAGAAAACTTACTGTCAAGCTTACAGGGTATCTATTACAAAACACAATAGTACTTTAGCTTTTAAACATGAGGAAAGAGATGCTAGAATGAAGTCCCCTATAAATACAAGTAATTAGTACAAACAGAATGCATAACATTCCAAGGGAAACCTACAGTGCAGCTGAGACTGCAGAAGAAAAAAAATTCTATAACTGGTCAACCATTATGAGAATTTTGGTACTACTGTTTCCCACATAGACACAATGACAAAAAGAAACAATTAAATGATTCTTCAAAACAAGGTCACATTTCCCACAATGATGATGGACACAGGCAATGCCAAAACACTAGGGTTGTAAGTCTGCTCTGTATAATGTGTGAAGGTGTTCTGACATTTGTTCTTGATAAACAGCATAGATAAACTGAAAAATGTTTACAGTTATGAGGCTGACAGAACAAAGAAGGGCAAGGCAAACTGAAGTTCACGTCAGGCAGGTGTGTCTCAGTGCAAACGAGCAATATCTTCAATAAACAAATGTGCAAGTTACATTTCCCATCTTGCATACAGCCATAATAGTTATGAAACGACTCACATAACACATTTCCATTCTCTTCCTTGTTTAGGTTATGCCCAGGTGACCGAAAGGAAATGTCCGCCCCTCCCCCCCAAATTTCATGTGGACTGTAACTCATCAGTGAGAATATTTCCACATATGACTAACATAACAGTACCGTGAAGGGTTGACCCATTTGAATATGTGCCATATACGAAATCCACAAACTGCAGCTGATTGAGGCGTATGGCATGAGTGTTGACATGTTACTTGAGCAGTTGTGTTGTGTAGAAGACAGCATGTTGCGAGTTCATCAATTTTGAACAAGGGATGATAATCAATGCACGATGTGTGGGTCGTATCACATCTAAGATTACACAAAAATCTGCGTTTTTGAGGTCCAAAATGTCTTCAATACTACGGAGACAACACACAAACCACTACACAGGACGAACACAAGTCACTGATGAACAGATATTATGCCACCACTGCAGAGCCATAGTGGGCAATCGACTGTCTGCTTTGTCAGATCATCATCGATTTGAATCCACATTCATCAGGAACTCATTTTTACCAGGGCTGTATGGAGATGAATGGACTGTGTGGGATCCGGCATTTAACAACCAACTCGTGTCCCAGATCCATCAAATGACTTCTGGTTAGTCAGTGTATTTTCTGCTAACTAAGCAATGAAAAGTTATTCTCAAGCAGACATCCATGAGGCTGAGGACTGGAATTCTGTGTAAGAGAAAAGCGAAACAGTTCTGATACCAATCAAAATTTCAAGTTAGCTGAACTTCAAGCAGCATATCTACTGTTAGTCTTCCAAATGTCAAAAAGGAAAATGGGAAGAAATGATACAATATGGGAACCGGCAGTACTGCAGTACGTACAGAATTTTTCTCAACACTCAGCCAAGTTAATAAAAAAAGGTTTAAAAAGCAGCAATATGGAATAATGTAATATGAAATGGGTCAACATCTAATAAATTATCAGTTCTCATGGCGAGCTCCACATACGTTTCTGTTTCTTTTTTTTTTGTTTCGTTGTACTGTTCAGATGATAACAAGATAATTTATTATTATTGTGTCTATACATGTATTGTTTTATTCGAAATTAGATGGATCTTGAACTTTGAACTGATTTACTGGTCTGTAGCAGCTTTCTACTTCCAATGTGACAGAACACAGTGATATTCATTATGTATCTCATGGAATGCCTACGAATTCAGTTTACACAAACTGCAATTAAACAAACAAAATGCCATAATAACCACAATAAAAAGTATGCATTTAAAAAAATTTAAACTCTTGAAAGTTGCTCATAGATAAATAAAATCTGAATGAATCAACCCACCCACATCCATAGAATACTGGGAACTTATGATGATATGCAGTGTAGAGTGGAGGATACTGCTGGTGTACAGTGAATGTGTTGAAGTACAGTCTGTCGACGAAACCAGTCTTGCGAACTGACAGTGCCTTGCACGCACGTGACACGTCAGGCGCCAGCGCCCAACGTGATGCATAAGCAACAGGCGTAAAAACGCGTGTACTGTAACCCGTCGTCTCTGCCATTTCACGAATTGGCCGCTTGACTGTCATAAAAACGTCTACCTTCGTTCGAGAAGAAAAATTTTCGGTAAAATATAAATTTAGGAGTAACATGAATCAGAATTCAACATCTTATTGACGATTTTAATGCCTCTGGCAAAGAGTTGCAAAAATCTCGTATTGTAATAAATACGTAACGAGTTCGGTTGAGATCTGCTAAACGAATGAGAATTGATTCGTGATAAAACAAGAGAAAACTACCTCTTCGAACAAGGTTTCGATTTCCACGTTGAATCTTCGTTTTCAACCCAAAAAATTGCAACACACGTTCTACATTTATAACTGTCGGAATTTTTAGTGTCCTTATACAAATGGGCGATGTTAAAGGAAGACTTCAGATATACTTACGGAAAGTGGAGACTTGCACTGGAACATAGTTATACTGGGTACAATATCATGAGACTGTGACTTCATGGACTGTGTTCCAACCGAACGATGGGAAAATGCTTTGTATGTAGTGGAGATACGGAATTGTAATTATTTGCTAAAGGAAAAATTTTTGGGTACTGGAACCTTGTACAGGTCCGTTGTGAAATTAGTGACATTTCTTCTGTTCTTTTAAAAATAACTTTCTATACACCGCGACAGGTTGTTAACGGATTGTAGGACAAAAGGAATGCAACCCGTACGTAAGTGAGCCTGTTTGCTTTCAAGTAGAGTGCAGAGACGTGTCGAGTGAGCGCGGACTGTAGTCAACCGGATGTACTCCTGGGGAGAGACAGCTTACTCCTTCTTGGCGCGCTGTTTGCCAGAAGAGCGCTGCTCCTTGGCGGAGCCCTTCTTGCCCTTCGCCGGCGAGGATTTCGGGGATTTCCTGTTGTAATAGATCAGCTGTCCGAAGATCATGGCGTTGACGCTGAAGGCGCTCATGTAGGTCACCACCAGGATGATGTCGCCAGTCTCCTGGATGGAGGTGAAGATGCGCGCCAGTGAGCCGAAGAACAGCATGCAGCCGGTGGCGAATGACAGTTGGCCCGTGCCGCCGTTGCGGTAGTTCGCTATCACTTGCAGCATCTGCAAGCAAAGAGGGAATAAAATAAATACGGGCGTCTTTTCTCTTTCTCTTCCTCTATCTCTGACACACACACACACACACACACACACACACACACACACACACACACAAACACACAAAGACCGTAACCACTACTCACCGCGACACTGAATGCCGCGTGGTGACGATGCGCCAAACTGACGAGTTAAGGGAAGGGTACAGAGTGTTCGCAAATTTCCGTTACAAACTTCTAGGACGTAGAGGGAAGTGGGAACATAATATTCTGAATAGGAATTCATGTCCGGAAACGTACAGTTTCCGTTCTACGACAGTTTCAAAAAATGGTTCAAATGGCTCTGAGCACTATGGGACTTAACTGCAGAGGTCATCAGTCCCCTAGAACTTAGAACTACTTAAACCTAACCAACCTAAGGACATCACAGACATTTATGCCCGAGGCAGGATTCAAACCAGCGACCGTAGCGCGACAGTTTGAGTTCCGATGTTTAACTCATCCACTTATTCTCGAGGAATTGAATTATGCGTGACACAGTACAATTATTAGGTAAAAATTCGAAAGGAAACACATTTGTTTGCATTAATTCTTAAACATTACGTGCTTACATTATTCCAAGACAAAAAGAACCCAGCATACTGTATGTACAGAACATAATATTTAAGTGTTAATACAAATAAATGATCTAAACATAATGAAACATCCATTTATGTTTCGTTATGTTTCTTTTCGATTTATTACCTAGTAATTGTACTGCGTCACACCCCAGTTCAATTCCTCAAGCAGAAGTGGCCGAGTTAAACATCTGAACGGAATCCGTCGTAGAACGGAAACGGTACGTTCCCGAACATGGGTTCCTATTGACAATATTATATACTCACTCTGCTCTACAAGTCCTAGAAGTTTGTAACGGGAATTTGCGAACACACTGTATAAACGGAACAGAGAGGAAGGAGAAACATTCGAGTGATAATACCGGCCGCAAATTAGGTAATCCACTGCCACAAACGTCTATAACAAAGGCCAGTTTGTTATGAACCGGCGCCTGGGAACAAACATCTGGGAAACGGTGAAGCTAGTCGGCTTTTCGAGAGTACGAGTAGGTGAAAATATGTTGGACGTCCAATCCTCGATACAGAACGTGGAGATCGGATGTTTGCCCGCACAGTAAAGCAGGACAGGCAGAGATCTGCGACAGATCTGACGATGTAGTTCAGTGCTGTTGCAGGCTGAAGTCATTCGGAGTACAATGTTGAATATAGAGCTCCTTAGCAGATGAACCCTGCAGTTTCCCTGTTGACCCAGCGACTCGCCCAAATACGATAAAAGACGGCCCGATATCAAGAAGACTGGACCGTAGATCAATAGAAATGTTTCGCCTGGTAGGAAGAATAACGTTTCTTGTTACAGGCCATCACGCTGACGAACGACTACTCGAAACATGTACTGCGTCAAGGGCGCAGGCCGTTGAGTGCTTTATTATGCTCTGAGCGACATTCACTTTGCCTTCAATGGGGCCTGTGACAATACTCGAAGGCACCAAGACAACTGCGGACCACGCGAATATTACTGCGGCGCACCTGCATTTTTCCATGCCCCGAGGGCGATGGTATCTTCCAGCACTATAATTGTCCGTGTGAGAAGGCCATAAGTATTCTGAAGTGGTTTCAGAAGCATGATAGTGAGCTCACAAAGATGTGAGTTCACAGATCGTCTGATACGAAACATCTGAAACGCTTTTGGGTGCCCGCTCCACGTTCATAATCACCGGTTAACAATTTATGGGAACTGTGTCACTCGTGCGTAGACATCTGGTGCGACAGAACTCCGGTAATTTTCTAAGGACTTATGAAGTCCATGTCACGTACAGTCGTCGCTATTTGCGTTACAAAGGTCGAACAACGCCTTATTAAGCGATTGGCCGTACACTTTGGGTCTTCATCAATGTATATATAAAGGCCCTCCTTTACTCACTGTGTCCCGTTGGTGGTGATGGTGGTGGTGGTGGTGGTGGTGGGTGGGTGGGTAGGTGGGTGGAGGGGGGGAGGAGTGAGGGGGGGAGAGAGAAGCCATTCTAGCAACAAAACTGATCCAGAAACAATATTTTATATTCATCTTAGTAAGACTTTAAGATTCATAATAGGACTGAGTCAAGAACATTGACGTTAATGCTACTACTTCGTTGTCCGGAAAGGCTCAGAGTTCGTCGTTCTTATACAGGGGATATCGGGTGATCAAAAAGTCAGTATAAATTTGAAAACTGAATAAACCACGGAATAATGTACATACAGGTAAAAAGACTCACATGCTTGGAATGACAAGGGGTTTTATTAGAACAAAAAAAAAAACACCCCATATTGCTAGACGCGTGAAAGATCTCTTGCGCGCGTCGTTTGGTGATGATCGTGTGCTCAGCCGCCACTTTCGTCATGCTTCGGCTTCCAGGTCCCCAGACCTCAGTCCGTACGATTTTTGGCTTTGAGCTTACCTTAAGTCGCAAGTGTATCATGATCGACCGACATCTCTAGGGATGCTGAAAGACAACATCCGACGCCAATGCCTCACCATAACTCCGGACATGCTTTACAGTGCTGTTCACAACATTATTCCTCGACTACAGCTATTGTTGAGGAATGATGGTGGATATATTGAGCATTTCCTGTAAAGAACATCATTTCTGCTTTGTCTTACTTTGTTATGCTAATTATTGCTATTCTGATCAGATGAAGCGCCATCTGTCAGACATTTTTTGAACGTTTGTACTTTTTTTTTTTTTTTTTTTTGGTTCTAATAAAACCCTATGTCATCCCAAGCATGTGTCTCAATTTGTACCTCTCTATGTACATTATTCCGTGCTTTATTCAGTTTTCAAATTTTTACTGACTTTTTGATCACCCGGTACATAAAGTCCGGGAACACTTTCAATTATTTATTGCACATAAACCAAACATTGTACAGATATCATGTATATGTTATTTTGAAGAGACAACCTGAAAGTTTTTTTTTTATGTATACCACCACAGCGTAGTTCGGTAATTTGCCGATAGTCAGCGCTAGTCGCAAACATGGCCGAGTTCAGTTGCGGAGCGAGTTGTTTCATGAAATGGCCTCCCCGATCACCAGATCTCACTCCGTGTGACTTTTTTCTGTGGGTCACATTAAAGATCGGGTGTATGTACCGCTTCTATCACGTGATGTAGCAGAGCTCCGGGAGAGAATACGGGAACAACTGCCACAGTCGACGATGCCATGCTGGGACGGGTATAGCAAGAATTTGATTACCGTATTGACTTCTGCTGGGTCACTCATGGTTCACACATCGAATGCTTGTATATAAAAAAAAGAAAAAAAACTTTCAGAGTTTCTCTTCAGAATGCAATATGTATGACATCTGTACAATGTTTAGTTCTAGTGCAATAAATAATTGAAAGTGTTCCCGGACTTTATGTACATCCTGAATTATGCAGGAATCACAATGACAGATGATTTGAACCCTCCATTTTCATCTTCAAGTTAAAAAAAATCATCCTGATGACTGAACAAAAATTAAGACTGTTTTCTTTGGTTAATAGCTTTCTGAACCAGCCTCTTGTCATTGTTTCCTTTATATCACGTAATGCAATTTCTTTTGCTCTCTGTTTCCAATGACAATTAGTGCTCTATCTTTTAATGAAGTCGGTGTCGACGGGGCTTTCCTTTCAAGGAATAAAACAGGAAATATTTTTCCACTATTCTCGGAAAAATCATTTTCCTCCTATGTGTCAATAATGCGTCACAATCCAGTTGCGACACATATATGCTAAAAACATGTGTCCAAAATGACAACGTAGTTGACATACATTGCTGAAAACCATGGACCGTTATGCTTTCTGAAACCGTCACATAAGGTTGTCCTAGACAGAGCACGCTGTGTCAGAAATTGTGAACTGGAAATCTCAAACTAAATAGACTAGCCACGCTAAGAATTTCTCGCACGTTTTGAAGAACAAGGAGGGGATTTTTAATGGACTGAATTGTGATGTGTAGCGAAATTTCGGTAGCTTAGCACGCACTGAAAATTAGCGACAACGTAGAACCACTGGCAAAGTGAGAGAGTAGGCGTAGCACTTCTACAAAAAAATGGTTCAAATGGCTCTGAGCACTATGGGACTTAACATCTGTGGTTATCAGTCCCCTAGAACTTAGAACTACTTAAACCTAACTAACCTAAGGACGTCACACACGTCTATGCCCGAGGCAGGATTCGAACCTGCGACCGTAGCAGTCACGCGGTTCCAGACTGAAGCGCCTAGAACCGCACGGCCACAAAGGGCGGCGCACTTCTACAACGCTGCATTAAAATCGCTCGTATGAAGGCTCACAAAATGTTTGGGTATGCTGGTAAACGCTCAGAATGTGTGTGTAGTTCACTCATCCACCAAGGACGTAACTCACAAAAACCTCGTCAGACCGATAATTGAATATTTCTTCTCAGTCTGAGAACGATACCATGCAGGACTGAGTAAAATAAACAGAGAAGATGCAAAGACACAGATTCATTTCGTAAGGGAAAAAGCGTGACCGAAATGCTCAGCCAAGACCGTGGCAAACATTCCAAGAAGACAGTGTGGATTAAAGTGTGGTTCACTGGGAAGGTGAGTTCGAAGAAGAGTTGGGAAATATTACTTCCTGTCCCATACGTCTAGGGAAACGACCATGACAAGAAATTAGAGCTTATTTGGAGGTTTAGAGATAGTAGTTCTTCTCACGCAGCATTGACGAATGGAACAGGGAAGGAGGAAAATATAGTGCTAACAGAAGTACCCACCGCCATATACCGTATAAGGCGACTTATGGTCACACTGAAGTGAAGTTTAATTCGTATGATCTATGGAGCCATTTCAGCTGACGATATATTGACGTTGGTATCATTCCCAGTCTAGGACTGCACCTTATAAGATGATGCAGTACCTAATCAGGCGGCTACAGAATTAAAGAATGATTAAGCCCTCATCATTTCCCTTTACCATACCTCAAGGAAAAAAAGTGTTTCTGTTCCAGTAAGGGTTCGAAAGCTACTAATCATTATTAAACTTTTATATGCTGGATTCAGCAGGTCTGGACACCAAATGTGACCTTACCCCGTATTATGTAGGTGTTTATACTTTATTTAGCACCTGTAATAATCACCTCAACGCACAAGCAGACAATGACACTGCCATGCGCATATTTCGACCACTGTGCCCATGGGTAGGCCTTAATTTTTTTAAATCTATCTTCTGGGCACCACGATACCTTCTCCTGTTCCCAATTTTCATCTCAGAGTAGGATTTGCATCCAACATCAGTCATTTGCTGGATATATTCCAACCCCAGCCATCCTCTACAATTTTCACCCTCAACTACCTTGGAAGCTTTCCCTTATGTCTTAACACATGTCCTAACAGTTTGTCCTTCTTTCTTGTCAGTGTTTTAATCTGTTCCCCCCATAGCCGATTCTGCAGAGAAACTTTCTCATTTCTTTTCTGTATCCTCCGGTAGCACCATCCCTCAAACGCTTCGATTCTCTTCTTTTCCGGTTTTTTTTCACAGTCCAAGATTCACTTCCATACAACGATAGGCTCCAAACGTGCAATCTCAGAAATTTCTTCCTCAAATTAAGTCTGATACGACTGGTACCTTCCTTTGTCCAGGAATGTCTCCTTCACGTGTGACAGTCTGCTTTTTATGTCGTCTCCTCACTTTACCCATCATGTACTAGCTTGCTTCCAAGATAGCAAAGTTATTTCGCTTCGTCTACTTCGTGATTCCCAATTTTGGTTGCTCTTTATTACTTTCATCTTTCTTCAGTTTACCCTCAATCCATTTTCAGTACTCAATTATTCAAGTATTCATTCGATCAACAGGTCCTGCAATTCTTCCTCAGTGAAACTAAGGATAGCTACGTCATAAGCGACCTTATCACTGATATCATTTCACCTTGAAGTTCAATCCCATTATTGAGACTTCTTTCCATTTTTGTTTAGCTTCTTCGATATATGGACTGACCAGCAGGAGCGAAAGACTACGTCCTTGTCTTATATCCTTTCAAATCCCAGCACTTCGTTCTGGTCTTCCATTCTTATTGTTCTCTCTTACTTGGTTGGTTGGTTGGTTTTTTGGGGGAAGAGACCAAACAGCGAGGTCATCGGTCTCATCGGATTAGGGAAGGACAGGGAAGGAAGCCGGCCGTGCCCTTTCAGAGGAACTATCCCAGCATTTGCCTGGAGCGATTTAGGGAAATCACGGAAAACCTAAATCAGGATGGCCGGACGCGGGATTGAACCGTCGTCCTCCCGAATGCGAGTCCAGTGTGCTAACCACTGCGCCACCTCGCTCGGTCTCTCTTACTTCTTGTACATATTGTGTATTACCCATCTTTCCTTGTAGCTTGAACATATTCTTCTCAGAATTTCGCACATCTTTCACCATTTTACACTGTCGGACGCTTTTCAAGGTCGCCAATCCCTGAAGGTGTCTTGAGTTTCCTTAAGCCTTGCCTCCGTTACCAAGCGCGGAGTCAGGATTGCCTCTCCGGTACCTTTACCTTTCCCTTTCCTAAAGTCAAACTGACAGTTATCTAACATATCCTGGATCTTCTTTTCGATTTTTCTGCGTGTTACATTCATCAGCAACATGAGATGGGAAGCTAACTTAGCGACAGTTCTGACATTTGTCTCCCTTGCCTAAGTTGGGAGCGTCTGCATATTTTTCCCATATTATTCCCGAAGTCTGATGGTATGTTTCCGAGCTTAAAGGTTGAACAAACCAGGTAATCGATTAGCTGTCACTTCCCCCAACGATTTCAGAAATTCCGAAAGAATGTGAGCTACCTCACCCGCCTTATTTGACCGCAAGTCTTCCAAATCTCCCTGAAAATCTACTCTGATCCTGCATCACCTTTGACTTCCATATCGGTACCAATTTCTTCTTCTATCACTTTATCAGACAAATCCTCCCCTTGGTAGAGGCCTTCAATGTACTCTTTCGAGGTATCCGCTCTTTCCTCTGCGTGTTGCAGTTGAATTCTTCGTGCACTCTTAACCCTCACAGTACCAGGGAGGGGTACTTCTTTGTGCCCACGTTTTGAAGATATTGTAAAATCGTCAGTTTCTTTTAAATATAAAAAAAATTGTAAATCAATTCTTCTACCAGATTTCATAAATGTTTTAAATTTTTCAGTTAAATTTACCCACAAAATATAAGACTTAGAAGTAGATGTCACTTTTCCCAGTGAATGTCATAGTCAATACTTTCAGAATGTTGCGTGTATAAATCAAGGATTTTTTAAAAATATTTTAGGGTGGGCATAAGATACGCCCTCCTTCCCTTAATGTGCGTTATGGGGAATTTGTTGGTATTGCTAGGGTTAACGTCGCCGCCCCTGTTCTTAATTTCACCGGAGGCTGTTTTGACTTCCCTATATTCTGAATCAGTCCTTGCGACGATCGTGATGACTGGGTGTTGTGAGACGTCCTTAGGTTGGTTAGGTTTAAGTAGTTCTATGTTCTAGGGGACTGATGACCATAGATGTTAAGTCCCATAGTGCTCAGAGCCATGTGAACCATTTTGGAACCTTGCGACGACTAATTCTTTTTCCATTACTTCGCATTTTTCCTGCAGCCATTTCGCGTTAGCTTCTTTCCACTTACTGTTTATTTCATCCCTTACATTGCTACATTCCTGTCAGTCCCAGAACAAGTCCTAGAACATTTTTTATCTTTCTAGAATGAAATTTTCACTCTACAGCGGAGTGTGCGCTGATATGAAACTTCCTGGCAGATTAAAACTATGTGCCGGACCGAGACTCGAACTCGGGACCTTTGCCTTTCGCGGGCAAGTGCTCTATCAACTGAGCTACCCAAGCACAACTCACGCCCCGTCCTCACAGCTTTACTTCTGCCAGTATATCGTCTCCTACCTTCTAATCGTTACAGAAGCTCTCCAGTGGCTAACCCATGTTTCCACAATATCCTTTCTTTCAGTAGTGCTAGTTCTGCAAGGTTCGCAGAAGAGCTTCTGTAAAGTTTGGAAGGTAGGAGACGAGGTACTGGCAGAAGTGAAGCTGTGAGGACGGGGCGTGAGTTGTGCTTGGGTATCTCGGTTGGTAGAGCACTTGCCCGCAAAAGGCAAAGGTCCCGAGATCGAGTCTCGGTCCGGCACACAGTTTTAATCTGCCAGGAAGTTTCATTTTTTTTATCTTCTTCTTAGTTTAATCAACTAAAGTATTTAATGTGTTACACAAGATTCTTCGCAGGTACCTTACGTGAAATTGTATCTGTCCGTTTAAGAGAGGTCCCTGACTTACAAGCCAATAAAAATTGTTTCTTAGTCAATACCAGAAGACATCGGCCACCACACTGTTCCAAGACCCGGGTTCCACGACGCCTGCGTCGCCCCCTGGCGCTTTCCGGCGGAGCACCTGCCTCCGCTCGGGCCAACACGCTGCGCCCAGCTGCCGCACGTGCCGCAATGGCCGGCGCTCCATTACGCAGCGGAAAAATGCGTACACAATGCCGCGTTCCTTAAGGTATTTTCCCGTATGCGGACGATACTTCCTTTTTTTCGACGCCCGTTTCTTTTGAACGTATGAAAAGGCCGAATTGTTCCGCTCAATTCGTTCTCTTTCATGCATTATGCATAATAATGTTACATTTTTACAGAGCTTTTCTGAAACACATGTCACAGCGATATCCGGAGTACTAGAGGAAGAAATCATTTGCAGAACTGCTCCCTATTAACTAATTTGTAAAGTAATATGGTCAAGTTCAATACCCTAACCTTCAGCAAGCTTCCGCCCATCAAGGCAAACACTTCCATAGGAGCACTGACCTTCCGCTGACGAAGCAAAATAAGCAGGTGGTTCACGGTAAAGGGACTGTCATTAACTTTTTACAATATTTGGTTTAGAGGATTCTATGCATTTAACAAAAAACCCAGTATCTGTAACTATAAACTAATCAGTCAATAAAATCCATTAAGTGGATGCATTCACGTTTGGTACTTCAAATATATTACAATTCGACTTCGAAAATACTCACCCTTGGAACGTATAAACTTTCCTTACACCTATATAGATTTTTTAAATGAGAAAATAAGTTTTCAGACACACTTTCAGTCATTAATGAGATACAAAACCATATCTGTGAGAAGTCTACTTACAGAGATAATATTTTCAAAAAATAAATAAAACGTTCACAAAAAGTATATTCCTGCTGACTTTAGATGCACATGCATTAGGTCGAGATCTAAGGAATGTTTCTGCGCCTAGCGTTTCGCCTCTCAATGCTGAAGGCAGCATCGGTGGCAACAAAGACTCAGATTGTAGTTTCAAAACCTAAGAAGCTCAGCAAGGCGAATATTTTGTATGACCCGGCTTGCTGAGTTGGGAACTATTATCTGAGTCTTTATAGCATTTGCTGACGAGTACAGGTTATGAAACGAACTTTGGGATTTCTACAACTGATTCGAAATACACTACTGGCCTTTAAAATTGCTACACCACGAAGATGACGTGCTACAGACGCGAAATTTAACCGACAGGAAGAAGATGCTGTGATATGCAAACGATTAGCTTTTCAGAGCATTCACACAAGGTTGGCGCCGGTGGCGACACCTACAACGTGCTGACTTGAGGAAAGTTTCCAACCGAGTTCTCATAAACAAACAACAGTTGACCGACGTTGTCCGGTGAAACGTTGTGATGCCTCGTGTAAGGAGGAGAAATGCGTACCATCACGTTTCCGGATTCTAGCCTATCGCGATTCGGTTTATCTTATCGCGACATTGCTGCTCCCGTCGGTCGAGATCCAATGACTGTTAGCAGAATATGGAATCGGTGGGTTCAGGAGGGTAATATGGAACGCCGTGCTGGATCCCAACGGCCTCGTATCAATAGCAGTCGAGATGACAGGCATCTTATCCGCCTGGCTGTAACGGATCGTGCAGATGGGGACATTTGCAAGACAACAACCATCTGCACGAACAGTTCGACGACGTTTGCAGCAGCATGGATTATCAGCTCGGAGACCATGGCTGCGGTTACCCTTGACGCTGCATCACAGACAGGAGCGCCTGCGGTGGTGTACTCAACGACGAACCTGGGTGCACGAATAGCAAAACGTCATGCTTTCGGATGAATCGAGGTTCTGTTTACAGCATCATTATGGTCGCATCAGTGTTGGGCGACATCGCGGTGAACGCACATTGGAAGCGTGTATTCGTCATCGCCATACTGGCGTATTACTCGGCGCGATGGTATGCGGTGCCACCGGTTACACGTCTCGGTCACCTCTTGTTCGCATTGATGGCACTTAGAACAGTGGACGTTACATTTCAGATGTGTTACAACCCGTGGCTCTACCCTTCATTCGATTCCTGCGAAACCCTGCATTTCAGCAGGATAATGCACGACCGCATGTTGCAGGTCCTGTAGGAGCCTTTCTGGATACAGAAAATGTTCGACTGCTGCCCTGGCCAGCACATTCTCCAGATCTCTCACCAATTGAAAGCGTCTGGTCAATGGTGGCCGAGCAACTGGCTCGTCACAAAACGCCAGTCACTACTCTTGATGAACTGTGGTATCGTGTTGACGCTGCATGGGCAGCTGTACCTGTACACGCCATCCAAGCTCTGTTTGACTCATTGCCCAGGCGAATCAAGGCCGTTATTACGGCTAGAGGTGGTTGTTCTGGGTACTGATTTCTCAGGATCTATGCATCCAAATTGCGTGCAAATGTAATCACATGTCAGTTCTAGTATAATATATTTGTCCAATGAATATCCGTTTATCATCTGCATTTCTTCTTGGTGTACCTATTTTAATGGCCAGTAGTGTATAATGTACATGCTTATTACAGTTCTTATTCGTTATCAATATCCCTCCGTCCACAAAAAATATTTTTCCAAAATAATGTGAAATGGTCTAATTTTTGCTACATTTTGGTAATAAACAATTCGTATTACCGCTTTTATACCGTACGCACATTTTAAGACAAATAAAAAAACTACGAACCGCGAGAAATTATCCGAATGGGACACAAATCGGTAGATGTTATGTACATGTACGGATAAACAAATGATTACATACTCAGTAAAACTGGGTGATAAGTTCAAGAAAAGGGCTTCACAAACTCAGTAAGTCAATAACGTCTTATTTAAGCAGTTTTGCGGCTCGGTATTGACTCACTGAGTTGCTGGATGTCCACCTGACGGATATCGTGGCAAATTCTGTCCAGTTGGCGAGTTAGATCGTTTGAAGTCCCGAGCTGGTTGCAGGGCCCGCCTATAGTGCTCCAAACTTTCTCAATTGGGGTGAGATCCTGCGGCCTTGCTCGCCTTGGATAGCACCAAGATAAGCAGTAGAAACGCACGCCGTGAGTGAGCGGGCATTACCTTGCTGAAATGGAAGACCAAATTGGCTTGTCACGAAGGGCAAAAAGAACGGCACGTAGAATTTCGTCGGCGTGACGCAGAGCTGTAAGGGTCCCGCGGATGACAACCGAAGGGATCCTGCTGTGGAGAGGCATGACACCCAGCCATCACTCTTGGTTTTCGGGCCATATGGCGGGCGACAGTCAAGTCGGTATCCCACCACTGTCCGAGGCGTCTGCAGACACTTCTTCGGACAGGACTCATCACTGAAGACAATCCTACTCCTGTCAGTGAGGTTGCAGTCCGAAGACGTGTCTGCAGACGCCTCGGACAGTGGTGGGATACGAACATGGCTGTCACCCGCCATAAGGCCGACAACAAGGAGGGATGGTTTGAAGTTGTATTTCCATTCATAGTAGGACCCCTCTGGTTGTGTGCCGCGGCACCCTCAGAACACAGCGGTACGTCGACGACACTCTACGCCCCGTTCTTTTCCCTTCTTGGTAAACCATCCTGGGGTTACGTTTCAGCATGCCCGCTCACAAAGTGCGAGAATTCCCATCGTTTGTCTTCCTGCTTGTCAGACACTACCTTGGCCAGGAGGGTCGACGGACCTCTTCCCAACAGAGAACGTAAGGATTATGGGCAGGGCCCTTCAACCAGCTGGCGATTTTCACCATCTAAAGCGGCAGTTAGACGGAGTTTGGCATGATATCCCTTAGGACATCAAAAAATCCTATCAATGAATGACAAGCTGAATAACTGCTTGTACAAGGGTCAGAGGTAGATCGACGTGTTATTGACTTTCCCAATTTGTAACGCTCTCTCTCTTAAATAAATCAACCAGTTTTTTCTGAAATTGTAATCATTTGTTTGTATGTACATCACATCTACGAACTTCCGTCTCATTCGGATAAGCCCTTCGTGGTGCATCGGTCCCTCTCTCTCTCTCTCTCTCTTTCTCCCTCTCTCTCTCTCTCTCTCTTTGAGTCTATTTAAAAACTTTTATTCATTCTATTGTATTGCTTCTTCTCTCCTTTTCACATGCCAAGGAGTCTGTAAGATCTGGACAAAACAGCTGATGATGTGTCATTCCCAAACATTCCGAGATATTTCCAGAATTCTAAATAACTTCTGATATGCACGCCCGGTAGGTAATTGAGATAATAACTATTTACGAGTTTCCAGAATGAGATTTTCACTCTGCAGCGGAGTGTGCGCTGATATGAAACTTCCTGGCAGATTAAAACTGTGTGCCCGACCGAGACTCGAACTCGGGACCTTTGCCTTTCGCGATTTACGAGTTTCTTGGCAGCAGTAGAGTTACACGAATATTTCGTATTTGACAACAATCACATCTTCACAAAAAGGTCTGCTGCGTGGTAAATAAATCGAGTAATCATGCTGCTGAAACTAATGTAGCAGCTCCGCAACAAACTGAAGACGGTGCACAGTTAAAAGCAGGAAGCAAATAATTAAAATGAGAGGTGGCTTACTCACGGGATTTGCAAACTGAATAAAACTGAATAAAAATTAAAACAGTAATAAGAGACGCATGGAGAAACGTTATTTACGTATGTAATAGCTTATATTGAGCTCTGATAATTGATTATTTATGTTATTCTTATCAGACTTTGGTCAATGTTTGTTTCTATCGAAAGCTGCCAACGCTGCATGATGAAAGAGTCGTTTGGCTGATGTTTGTATACCTACTCACGAAAACTGAGCGCTCCTCATATTTGTCGTCGGAATGAAACTGAGATGAAAACACGGAAAAAGATCCCCGAGCTGAATATTCTAACTCTAAACTTACACTTCTGTACCTGTAGTCCGAAAGTGTCCAAAGATGTGGCGTGAACAATACGTAATGTACCAGTAAAATCATCCTCCTAAGCCCTTCGCAACGAGCAAAATGACGCTCCAGTTACCAAACAGGGCTCATATTCACGAGTGCAGCGGTTCAAATCCCCGTCCGGTATCCAGAGTTAGACTTTTAGTAGTTTCCCTAAATCGCTTAAAGCAAATGCTGGGACGGTCCCTTTGAGTACGACACGGCTAGCTTCCCCAACCCGAACATGTGCTCCGTCTCTAATGAAGTCGCCATCGACGGACCATTAAACACTACTCTTCTTCCTTCTTCATGTCATTCATTGCCGCTGTGCAGGAAAACGTTTGTTGGTACGGTGCTAAGATCCCAAATTTTTCTAATGCAAAAAAAAGAAAAAAAAAGAAACGAACAGTAATGCAGCAGAAATCGCAGAGAATGCCCCATTGATGCAAATAATCATAGGAAAGTCCGCAAGCTGGCCGTCCTCCCCACAACGTGAAAGCTCTCCTAAAAGTACTGTTTGGCTGGCTCAGGTTAGATTGCTGGCCATGCTGATGGATTCATTCTCCACCGAAGCGGTCGGCCATGGGCCACACCTGTCTAGAATTACGGCGATAGCATCGAACACATTCGTTAGGGATAATCCTTTTAACACACAATACTGCCAGCAAAGCGGGGTTGTCAGGGCCACCGGGCTGGCTGCGAGACGGGGATCGGGCCCGTAATCTCGGTAGGCTGCCGTCTCATCGAGTTCCCCTCACAAGCCGCGCTGCCAGCTCCTTTCAAGGAGCCGGACTACAACGCAGTCGCCATTCGAATGCTGTGCAAGTATTCGGGTGCAAAAACCTAATTCCCATCTTGAGGCAAAAGCTTTTCAAATTTATATTATCATACCGTGTAGGATTTCGCGAGAGTATACTAAGCTACCAACTTCTCCCACCTCCCGATAAGAGCAGTTCGGTCAAAAGTGTGTATCGTCTGAGAGTACTGTTCACTGCACTTGGTGGGACACTGTATTGTCTAGCAATTGTAGCAGTGCGTAGTGGAATGAAGACCTGCTACTTTATTCTTTCTTGGTATTTACGTAAGAAAGCGTATTTGTTAGGACTGAAAGTGGCACAGGCACCACGTAATTTAAGCGGTTTTAATCAGTCACTGCAGTGTAATTTATTTCGTTAGCCATTAAGTGTATATGGTTCAAATGGCTTTGAGCACTATGAGACTTAACTACTGTGGTCATCAGTCCCCTAGAACTTAGAACTACTTAAACCTAACTAATCTAAGGACGTCACACACATCCATGTCCGAGGCAGGATTCGAACCTGCGACCGTAGCGGTCACGCGGTTCCAGACTGTAGCGCCTATAACCGCACGGCCACTCAGGCCGGCAAGTGTATATGGTACTGATCTCTTGTCCACATAGTAGTAGCTATCTGTCGTGTGGTGGGATCCAACGATAAGTTTGTCAACTAGTGAACATTCGAGCAAGAACACTGACCGCTACGCAAGTTTATTCAGAAATTACTACTGGCGAACAACAACTGTAGCGAATCCAGCGATGGCATCTGAAATGTGAGCACACAATGCTAATGCTTATTCGGCAGAAGATTTTGATCCTATTCGTGTAACTGGAAGAGACGAAACTAGTTCAGATCATCGAGTAAGCGTGCGCGCTTACACGGTCATTTTTGACATGCCCTTCGCCAAAATTTTCGTCAGTTAACAAAAGTAAGCGGTGGGCTAAAAAATCGGAAATCCTATTCTCATCGTCGATGAAGGTTCTCGAACACAGAAAGATAAGAAGAAGGCAAGCTAAAGCCATGCGATGGGCCTGGGTTCGATTCCCGACCTGGTTCGATATTTTCTCCGCTCGGGGACTGGGTGTCGTGTTTCCTTCATCATCATTCATCACTTCATTGTCATCGACACGCAAGTCGCCGATGTGGTTTCAACGAAATAGACTTGCACCAGGCTACCAGGCTATCTGAAGGGAGACCCTAGCCACACGCTCCTTTCATTTCACAGTACATGTGTCACTTTGATCAGAATTCTTATTTGAAACGAAATGAACGTTTCTGATGCGTTTCGGAATGTAAATTCCTCCTGTGTGAACGATACTGCAGCTCTTCGCGAACAACGGATTCTTGTTCTGAAACAATGTTCAATTGTGTAAATGATGTTATGCTAAAAGTAGACGGAATTCGTATTAAACACCTCTGAGATACTTCTATGAATGAAGCCTTTGTGGTATGTTGTGTACTAAAGCCCGTCTTCAGGAATTACAATTAATTCCCGTCGGGCGTTGCAGGAACCACAGTGAAACTGATTCGCGGAAAAGATTCCTTCTGAAGATCGTTTCTCTCGCTTTACCTAGGTCTGGGACCAGGTTATGAGGAATCATCAACTGAGATTCTACGCGGTGGACATGAAGTCGAAAACGCGCTTACGTCTTCTGTTCCATCTAAAAGCTCTTGGAACTGAAAAAGTAGCTACATGCATTATTTCTCAAGGAGTGGAGGGGGGGGAAATAAGTTGACTGTAAGAATTTCTGCGATGTGCAAGATTTTACAGAAAATCTGACAACCTTGCAGGTCGATTGAAGTGCACTTTTCAAATCGTGCATGTTTCTCAATATATTTCCAAATCTCTCGCGCATACAGCAAATAGCATTCTTGTACTATGAAAGACAGGATTACCAAGACTCGTTGCCCGTTATTGTGAACGTCTAATTGACGTAGCAAGTAAAAAAAGAGAAATGTTAAGACGAGCCTCATGAACAAAATAATTTGAAAAAGTACTGAGTAGTTTTTGTTGTTGAATTGATATTCAACAAATAAGAGGCCAAGTCAAAAAGTAAATACAATTGTTTTTAAAGAAACTTTTCATCGCGACACCTAATTCTGTCCTGGAAGCAAAAAAAAAAAAAAAAAAAAAAAAAAAAAAAAAAAAAAAAAAAAAAAAAAAAAAAAAAAAAAATGTTCAAATGTGTGTGAAATCTTATGGGACTTAACTGCTAAGGCACACACACACCCATACCCCAGGGAGGACTCGAATCTCCGCCGGGATCAGCCGCACAGTCCATGACTGCAGTGCCTGAGACCGCTCGGCTAATCCCGCGCGGCTGCTGGAAGCAGTCAGACATCATTTACCGAGCGACGTGGCGAAGTGGTTAGCACACTGGACATGCATTCGGGAGGACGACGGTTCTAATCCGCGTCCGGCCGTCCACATTTAGGTTTGCCGCGATTTCACTAAAACAGCTCCATCCAAATGCTGGGATGTTTTAATTGCATGGGCACGGCCACTTCTTTCGCCATCCTTGAGTCAACCCGAGCTTGCGCTTAGTCTATAATGACCTCGGTATCGACGAGAAGTTAAACCATATCTTCCTTTCTTTCTTCTGAGACGTCTATTACCATATTGCAGCTGAATTCTGCACATGATCTCCGAGGCTTCCATGCATTCCGTTTACAGGAAACTTATGACTCACTCCATTTCTTCCTCAATGCATACGGACAACGGAGCACTCGTAATAAAATAATGTCTGTCAGATGTCTTTACCTTCTATGGAGACTTTAGAATCACGTTCTTAAGGTTTTGATCACATGCCAAAAACATGTGGTACAAGAGAACTGTATTGGATAAGCGAACCCAGAGATAGATAGAGAGAGAGAGAGAGAGAAAAAGAGAGAGAGAGAGAGAGAGAGAGAGAGAGAGAGCGAGAACAGGTGAGAAGCGACGCTAGTTGTGAGCGAGTTCGGTAAGACGGCAGGACGACCCAATTGCTACGCAGCGGCACGCCAGGGCACGAGCCGGACTAATTTCAGATAAGGCGGGTCGTTCGCACCCGGCGGGCCGCCTTTTGTTTCCGGAGCGACCTGCGACAAGGCGGGCTCCAGCCGGGGCAGCCCAGGTCGGGCACGTGGCGCACCAAAAGTTCCAGCGCAGCGACTCGCATGTCAACAGAAGGATTGTTTTGGAGCGTTCGCTACAGCAGTTCACGCTATACGATGAAAGGGTACGATTTCAGTAAAAGCGACTGTGCACAGTAGAACGGGGCTCACTGCCAATTGCCTTTTAAATCTGCAGTTGAGTTTATGTTGATCAGGATGATGCTAGATATTATTCGCTCTACGTCCAACGCAATTACCCACCTCCTAATTATCACTCCGTTGTGGCTTCCCTTACTCCTGATGTTGGTAAACACTGAAATTATCGCTTGGCTCTTACCACTGACTTCTGTGAGTATCGTAAGAAAGATTACGGCACTTTGTTGACTTAAACTTGCCCTCACTTAAACTTGCCCTCCCAGTCTGTCCTTGTCCTAGAAGATCCAATAGAAGTATTAATATCATGTTCGGAGAAAGTTTCCTAGAGAAATGTGTTCTAACTGCCTTATAATGTTCACTGAAACGCTACATTACCACTTCGTGAGCGTTCAAAAAGATATCAGAGAGGATGGTACGCGAAGCCGCCATTTCGCCCAACAACAATGAAGTACTTATTTCCCGCTAGACGACATATATAGGCTGTCCATGAAGTCCCGCTATCGTTTCAAAGTATGTTGGAAAGTATTAGAGGCAGACAATTGTGGTTTCTTCTAAAACGTTTTTCAGCCTACAATGGTTTTTTTCTTTTACTATGTTGCAGCTTTTACTTTGAGTGCGTCAAAATGACGACAGATCAGGAGAAGACGTAATCTGTCATCTGGTACGCACATCCCAAATCTGCGACACGGTACTGCGGGACAGCCCGAAGCTTAAATTTGGCGTGGCTTAATGGGCGATTGGGTAACAGGCCAGTTTTTTTCACCACAGAAAAAACCACAACAGGATGTTTACCTGGATATTTTCGAGCAGTTCCTGCTATCACAAGTCGGAGAACTGCAGCTGTCTATCTTGTTCCAGCGTGGTAGTGCAACGCCACACTGAGTGTTTGAACGTGCAGAAGTGTTGAATAACACAGTCAATGCTAGTTGGGTAGTCCCACGCTCTCCACATGTCAAGTCATTTAGGTGGCTACACACGTAACTGCATAACTGATACGCACACATGCGCAAGCGTGCTTGCCCAAAAACGTACAAATTCCACGCGCCTCCACACGACCCAAACATGCTTCTATAAGCGTCGGCTGTCTACCAGAAAAATGTCGAGCTCAGACCACGATGCGCTGGCTTTGGCAACCTTTTTGCTCGTGTTAAAAGAGAGATAGATATAGAGAGAGAAAACGTGACTTGGACAGGATTTGTGACTGGTATAAAGAATGGTGGCTAACTCTAAATATAGATAAATGTAAATTAATGCAGATGAATAGGAAAAAGAATCCCTTAATGGTTGAATACTCCATTAGTAGTGTAGCGCTTGACACAGTCACGTCGATTAAATATTTGGGCGTAACATTGCAGAGCGATATGAAGTGGGACAAGCATGTAATGGCAGTTGTGGAGAAGGCGGATAGTCGTCTTCGGTTCATTGGTAGAATTTTGGGAAGATGTGGTTCATCTGTAAAGGAGACCGCTTATAAAACACTAATACGACCTATTCTTGAATACTGCTCGACCGTTTGGGATCCCTATCAGGTCGGGTTGAGGGAGGACATAGAAGCAATTCAGAGGCGGACTGGTAGATTTGTTACTGGTAGGTTTGATCATCACGCGAGTGTTACGGAAATGCTTCAGGAACTCGGGTGGGAGTCTCTGGAGGAAAGGAGGCGTTCTTTTCGTGAATCGCTACTGAGGAAATTTAGAGAACCAGAATTTGAGGCTGACTGCAGTAGAATTCTACTGCCACCAACTTATATATCACGGAAAGTCCACGAAGATAAGATAAGAGAGATTAGGGCTCGTACAGAGGCATATAGGCAGTCATTTTTCCCTCATTCTGTATGGGAGTGGAACAGGGAGAGAAGATGCTAGTTGTGGTACGAGATACCCTCCGCCACGCACCGTATGGTGGATTGCGGAGTATGTATGTAGATGTGATGTGTGTGGGGTAAAGAAACGAAAATATCCTTCCTATTCATTATTCGCGGTACACTCGTTCAGAAACTATATCACAGTATTGCTAGTTTTCTTTTTCTCTATGTATTACTGTATTCTTTTATTTGTCTGACATTACAGTATGTATAAAATTCAAGTTAACAGAACCAAGTAAAAACTAAATCAAATCGCTGATGAATGCTTGCAGAAGGCTCCCTGTTTATGGCGCAACCGCTCAAGCATGCACACGCTTGAATGCTTGCACAAGCACGTATAATCGAAATTCTATCAAGTATCAAGTTACTTGCACAGTCGTGATGCTTGCACAGGTTTGTCCTCCACACTCAAGCATGCTTGGGTAAGCGAGCTTAGCTTGAGCATGTGTGCTTCTCAAGCATGCTATTACATATAACCAACCACCTTTGGATCTCTACTTGTGGGGTTGTACCAAGGATCGCAGGTACACAACACTAGTCAGTCACACTTAGCAATGAAGCAATCGAAACGGTTGATGCTGAAACAATACATTGGTAGTACTCAGACATCGCCTAGATGTTCTTCTAAGAGCGATAAGTGGGACACACGCTGAAGTTCTGGAGTAACACAAAAATATCATCGACAGCTGCTAAACGCTTTACATGAATCACGATGCTCTGCCTCTAATAGTTCCTAAGTTATGATGTTTTGAAATGATAGCGAAACTTTATGGACACCCTGAATAACGCCGATATTTGGTAATTACCCTCTTTAAGATGGTTGCCAGGTCCTATAAGCCCGAGAGTTATCATGTTATTACGAGAGCGTCCATTCGCACACGGAAAATCGTAGCGTTACAACAAATGTAATGAACTTAGTGTTATTACACCTACGCTGACAATCAACCAGAACACCACAGACAAGTACTCTTTAACAAGCAACCAGAAATGACTGCTTTCAAAAAATGTTTATCTTCGTTTACACTGAAACTAGATCACCTTCAGTTCCGATCACGTGCTAATGCACTAACCCGTTCAAGCATGCTAGCACATTTTACCACTGTCAACCATCAACCAGGTGTTCAATATCCGATTGTGAAGAACGAATGACGAATGATACTTATACGGACTGTTTGACTCACAGTAGGCTTTTAGAACTTAATTTTACGGAAATAGCTTTTCCCCACTGTTGTCCTACATTCTAAATCTTGGTAAAAGTAACGTCATAGAGGACTGAAGGTAAAAACAGTATATTGTAAGGGAAACTTCTCGCGTCGACACTCAGAGCATACCGTTGAACTCCTACACTAGAAATAATCTACCAACCACTCAACAGATGAGCTCGGAAAATATAAACAGGGCTGTCGTGGGTTTTAGCTGTTTTGTATTTCCAACAGTGGATCAGAATTTCGAACAGAAACGTGATATCACCCGCAGAGCATGATACAGCGTGATCGTTCAGGAAAATTGAGTTCCTAGGAATAAAATATATGGTATTAAGAAACTCTTATTTCATTTCAGCTTCATGTTACTGTCAAACATTAGTACGCAGCAGCTATGAGTTGCTGAAGAGACTGACAACTCTGGATATAATCCGCAAGCTGTTTGAAGAATATGACAACTTGAGTTTAAAAATAAACACAATAGGGACTGAATGTATGATACTGGGTGTTGATGAAAAGCACGTTTCAGATGTTGAAAATTGTGTCGTGTTTTTTTTTTTGTGAATTATATTTGCGAATGGAATGAATGTAGAAGCTATAAAAATAAGATTGGACAAGAGAAACCAGGTATTCGGAAATATAACAAACAAAACTAAAAGGATTATATACAAAACAATAGCGTAAAGCATATGTATATCGGAGTCAGATGTTTGGGAAATAAAGAAATCAGAAAAATAAAGGTAGTGGGAGGTTTTTTTTAAGAATTGACACTTCGTCAATGGAATTATGTGAACTTATAAATGTTATGTCTGTGTAACAGTTTATTACGTCAAGATCGCCCAAAATTACAGTTTCACATTTACGGTTCCGGCAATTTGTCGTTATCTTCATATATGAATAATCCACGAACATCTTCGTTATGATATACAAAAAAATTAAAGTTCTGGATTTTGAATATCATTAAGTTATATAATATTTCACAACGTGCTGTATATCACACTGTCACACAGTGAAAAAAGGGTTAGTGGAAGAGTTGTTTGTTATTTAATGACTCTATTAGTGTCCTATCTGTCAAACGTGTGAGACCCCGCAGTGTCAACCTTAACAGTACAGGTGGAAGTGAATTTAGCGGAAATAGTCAATACCGTACGAATAGAATCTTGTACCCAGAATGCGTTTTCACTGTGCAGTGGCCTGTGTGCTGATCTGAAGCTTCCGGCAGATTAGAAATGCGTGTCGGACCGGGACTCGAATCTTCGCGAACAAGTGCTCTACCGACTGAACTACCCAAGAACAACCCACAGCTTTACCATCGTTAATGCGTTATATCTCCTACCTTCCAGATTTCATACAAGTTCTCCCATTACCTTGCGGGGCTAGCACTCCTGGAAGAAAGGATTTAGCGGAGAAATGGCTTACACACGGCTTCCAGGAATGTTTCCAGAGGTAGGAGAATAGGTACTCGTGTAAATAAAGCTCTAAGGGCAGTCGTCCTTGTATAGCTCAGTCGGTAGAGTATTTGCCTGCGAAAGGCAAAAGTCTCAGTTTGGGATACCGCTCCAGCACTGTTTTAATCTGTTAAGAAGTTCCAAATCAGCACACACTACGCCTGCGAGTAAATATTCATTCTGGAAAAGTTAAGTCCCTGTGCACTTCTGGTAGTATTCTCTAATGTGTGGCGTAGCTCGCTCCTAAACCTGCTGTAGTTTCTTCCTTTTTTTTAGTTTAGTAGAATTACACAGTAGTTTTACTTCGGGCTAGGTTTTCTTTACGTCTTTCTTGGTATAACATGGCCTGAAGATATTTTTTATTTAAAGAAAATCTACTACATTCTGTTTAAATTATATGGCTGTTAAATTTATGTATCTGTAATAATACGAAATCTGTAGCGGGTTTAACTGTATTTTACTGTGATCTCCTTCAATCTTAGGATTAAAAATCAAACAGTTTTTTAATGATCTTCGTTTATTATGTTATGACCTTCTGACGAACATATTGCTTTGGGGAGGTGTGTTCGTGAAGGGTAGATATAATGGGACACACTCAAACACTGCACTCCGCCCTAAGGTCCACTTATTTTACGAGAGTACTAGGTAACACATTACATCACTGGAGTCTCAAAGACAGGTTATGCACAGGAATCGCGATTAGCAAGAGCTTAATGAGGTCCTGAAGCTGCTGACAATTACAATCCCCGGATTTAAGACTTTCCTTAATTATGTCAATTGTCGAAATGCACAGTTCAAGCAAACCTACGCCGTCCAATTACTACGTAGCAACTCCTTCTGGCGAAATTTGTGAAAAGATGAGATATAATTGACCAACGCCTCGTAAACGATTAATTCGTTCCCTCCCTTAACGAGAGTTCCGGAGGACAGTCTTATTATCAATAAATAATAGATCTGCGGGAGGCTCTAAGCTCCACAGGAATTCGCTCCCTCCCGTCTGCCGGCAAAATTCGCAGAAGTTGTGCGCCGCGTGGTTTTCGAGTTTAATTGCGAACAATCGCGCCGGCTTTAAAGGAGGCCTGGGGGCTGTGTGGGAGTGGCGAGCACTAAATCAGGCCAAGTGTCGGCCGCGGGCAGTCATGAACAAGTGGCGAGCACAGGGGGGGGGGGGGGGGGGGGGAGAGGGCGGTGGGGGGCAGGGGAGCTGGCAGCCAGCAATGAGCTGGAACAGCCGCGCGCGACAGAGGGCGTCATTAACACCGGCCCGCGACTCCTAATGGCATACGCAATTAGGTGAAGACACTCATTAATTGGAAACTTGAGGGGGCGGCGCCCTGGAGGAAGGAAGGAAGGAGGAAGGAAGGAAGCAGCAAGGAAACGGCGGACGGAGTCAGCAATGGCGTCGGCTGCAGCTTCTGCCTGCACCCATTCCACGATGGCGACCGCGCGCGGATATTTTTTGTTCCTTTTCATTGCATTTCTCATGTGCGACGATGTATTTCAACAAGTTTATTCAATTAGATTTTGTGAAAATAACATGACTCTGGCAATGGATATGTCTTTTTTCTAAAAAAATTTTCCCGTGGACGTCCATGCTTCCACAGTACTGTGTTCTGTCCACAACACTGCACTAGAGGAACCTGTAATATCTCTTTATATTCTACTAATTATCCATGCACAATTCTATGAGTGAATTACGTTTCTTACTTGACCATCTATATACTCGCAGAATCGATGCGCAAAGTAGTACAGTACTATTACTATTCCATGAGCGCATAATTACTCTTTGTAATATTCTCTCTGGTGTGTGTTGGAGGGACTTCTAGGATCTTCTCCGTGCCGAATAGCCGGTCCTTTTGAAAATAAAGACTTTGTAGTTCTGAGCGGAAGCAAAAGCAAGCCAAAATTTCCATTTTCATTCAACTAGAAGATATAGTCTTGTAAAATCGGATGAAACTTTTTGAAACACCCTACAATTCCTGCAGCAGTGCTCCACAGCTCTTGCGTAATTCAACAAAGACGTGTTGAAACATCCAAAAGCAGTTATACAAATAATTTATTATTTTCGAGTAGTTTCCCCATTTGCATCCTGTATTGTCGCAATACCATTAGTCTGTGCTTCGGTAATGTAGTTTCCTTAAGACCTCGCGTGCCGGCAACGCCATCAGGCGGCGCTGCGACTCGTTGTGGGCAGTGCTCATAATGTTTTGGTTCATCAGTGTAAACCGTGAGTGATATCACCGTCTTCTAACAAGAATAAATTGTACTACTGTCGTTGCAGCGAATGATACTCCTGCCCTCTCCGTGATCGCTCGGTCATGCTGTCATCCACTGAAAGCGACCTTTGTTTGTAGTAGTAGTAGTAGCAGTAGCAATAGTTTACGTTGTAATGGTGTTTAGTCCGAAGATCTGTCTGATGTACCCCCCCCCCCTCACTCTCTCTCTCTCTCTCTCTCTCTCTCTCTCTCTCTCTCTCTCTCTCTCTCTCTCTTGTGCAAGCCTCTTTATCTCTGCCTGGCTATTGTAACAGTCCAATATTTTAATTTGCGTACTGTATAGTCAAACCTTGGTATTCCTCAACGAGTTTTATCACCCGCACTTCCCTCCATAATAAGATAACTGACAAATCCTTGACGTCTCAGGATGTTTCATATCAACAGATACCTTCTATTAGTCAAGTTGTGCCACATGTTTCTTTTTTCACTAGTTCGATTCAGCACTTCTTCATTATGCCGGCAATCTATAACTGTATAATCTATTAAATTTCGGGCATGCAGCCGTGCAAATAGTAGTACTTAGCTGACATTTCGGCGACGTATCGTTCGGCTATCTCAGAGTGAGTCGCCAGACTTTTTTTTCCTCTTTATTATTATTATTATTTCATCCCCCCTCGCCCCATGTGGGCAGGGGCGATGGGCTGGCAGCGGTACAAAAAAACCCGCCCTTCAGCCAGATGATCATGTCTCTAGCGTAGATGGTAAAAGAAAAACAAAACAAAATTATTTTAAAACGTGAAGTTAATGCGAGAATGAAAATTAATATAATGCTGTATTGATGAACTGTTTAAAAACAGCGATAGAAATGTGGACAGACAGCACAGTTAAAAAGACAAATTGCGAAATGCAGCCTTGTGTGCTCCACCGCAGTGGTACTGCGCATGGAGGACACAGATGCTCGTCGGCGGCGAAGAGATGCGAGGGGCGTTTGAAAAGTCCGTGCGAAGTCCGAGAGATGGCACCACCGGCGCGTATCGAGGTCATGTTTAGTTAGTAGCATCTTTGGAAAGAAAGCACACCAAGTTTCAGCCATATTCGTCTATCTCTCTGTGTTTTGCATTCGTGTGAATCAAGAAGGTCGAGTGACTGTCAAAAAATGGACGAAAAACAATTTCATGTGGTGATACTTTATGAAAGGCAAAACGCCTCAGGAGACTAAAGAGAAGCTTTATGAACATTACGGTGACTCTGCACCTTCGATTAGAACAGTTTATAAGTGGTGTCAAAATTTTCGGAATGGCCATATGGGCACAAGTGATGCTGAACGTTCTGGACGCCCTGTGGAGGTTATAACTCCCGAATTCATTGATGACAAAAGAGCTAAGGTACGTGAGACTGCTAGTGCTGTGGGTATCTCGAATGAACGCGTACATAATATTTTGCATAAACATTTGGACATGAGGAAGCTAACCGCAAGATGGGTTCCGCGATTGCTAACGCTTGACCAAAAACGGAATCGTGTGAAGTGTTACAAGGATGGTTTGCATCTGTTCAGGAAGAATCCGCAGGACTTTAAGCGTCGCTTCGTTATTGTGGATGAAACATGGATACACTACTATACTCCTGAGACCAAACAACAATCTAAACAATGGGTTACCAAGGGAGAATCTGCACCAAAAACGGCGAAGACCATTCCTTCGGCCGGAAAGGTTATGGCGACTGTCTTTTGGGATTCGCAAGGGATAATCCTCATCGACTATCTGGGAAAGGATAAAACTGTTATAGGTGCATATTGTTCATCGTTACTGCACCGTTTGAAAACAGAGCTGCAAGACAAACGCCGGCGATTGGACCGCAAAAAAAGTCCTTTTCAATCATGACAATGCACCAGCACACACCTCAGCAGTTGTGGTCGCAAAATTACTGGAAATAGGATTGCAACTCGTTTCACATGCCCCCTATTCTCCAGGCTTGGCTCCCTCAGACTACTATTTGTTCCCCAATTTGAAGGAATGGCTGGCGGGACAAAGATTTTATTCAAACGAGGAGGTGATTGCAGCAACTAATAACTATTTTGCAGACTTGGACAATTCCTATTATTCGGAATGGATCAACAAATTAGAACAGCGTTGGACAGTCTAAAAGGAGACTATGTCGAAAAATAAAAAAGGTTTCCCCCAAACATGTAAGTAGTTTTTATTTTTGCATGGGCTTCTCAAACGCTCCTCGTACCAGTACACCTGCAAACGCACAATATGTGGCGAAAGCGTTCAGATATTTGATTCGCTTATCCTATTATATTCCCCGGTGGTAACACCTTGGCGACCTCTCTGCAATGTCTTTACACCAAGAGCCGAATTCAATGCCGTTTCCAAATTAAAACCATTAGCTCTATTTATTAAATTATCGATTAGTATAATTTCTCTGGCTTCCTTGAAAATAGAATCCACGAAGGGAGAGTTGGATGTTAAAAATCTTCACGTCGTTACGCTATGCCACAGATGACATGTCTGGCTGCAGTAAAGGTGTGCATCTTCGGTGTTCCACACACCTCTAAAGTACGGTGCGTCTTGTCTGACCTATGTATGACTCATCACAATTTCCGCAAGGAATCTGATACACCCGCATTACGGAACAATCAATTATCCTCCACAGAACAGAGTAAGCCTGCAATCTTCGTAGGGGACAGAAAGATCACCTTAAAACGGTCTTTCTCGAGAATATGGCTAATCGACGAGGAAAGAGCACACATATAAGGCAAAAACGCTCTAGATCTGAAGGTATTACTTTCTTCTTCCAGAATCACGTACTTGTATTCTAGGATTCACAATGAAGGCTCTGCGAATTTGTTGCTGGGAATATCTATCCGCTTTAAAAGTGCTCTCGGGTGTGTGAGCTCTGGTTGCAAATTATTATTATCGGATACACAGTCTATCCTGTGCAATAAGGTCTTAAGGACACCTACGAGATGTTAAGGGTGACGTCAGGTACTGGCATGTAAATACGTTTGCAATTTGAATGAAGCCTGGAGTACGACTCTTGGTGTAATTAAATTGCAGAGAAATCTTGAAAGTGTTACCGCCGCCAAATAGGTCGATAAGCGAATCGAACGCTTTCGCCACAGGTGGCGCGTATTCAAGTGTACCTATTTGCCGCCACCAGCAACCGTGACCTGCATGCGCAGTACCGCCGCGGTGGAGCATATATCGTTAAGGCCGCGCTTGGCACCTTGTCCTCAGTTTTGCGACTCACTCTTGAGAATGGCCGATATATCAGTTGACGCACTGGTATTTGCACGGCTGCTTGTCCGAAATTTAATGGATTATTCATTACGCCGCGAGAAGTTAAAAATGCATGTATAATGCAATTTATAACTGACAGAACTGGTTCACAGTCTTTTACACAACTATGTCGCTTTCAAAGTCTCCGTACAAATTACTTACTTTTATTGAATATCACGTTAATATTATTCAAAAAACGTTCGTAAAGTTTTATTTACCCGAAGGTAGACGGTAATTCAGAACGAATAAAGCTTTCAGAAAATGGCTCTGAGCACTATAGGACTCAACTGCTGTGGTCATAAGTCCCCTAGAACTTAGAACTACTTAAACCTAACTAACCTAAGGACATCACACACATCCATGCCCGAGGCAGTATTCGAACCAGCGACCGCAGCGGTCGTGCGGTTCCAGACTGTAGCGCCTTTAACCGCTCGGCCATTCCGGCCGGCCAGCTTTCAGACACTACTTCCCTCTCGATGTTACAGTTTCAAGATCCCCGTTGGCAGCAACAGTGGATGCACCTTCCTAACTGTGCCCAAAACACTAGAGGAAGTACAGCAGCTTGAAAGGGCACGTCTATCTCTCGCACCGCAGTGAAACGGAGTGGTCCAATTGAGCGTCTGGCTGTTGCGGACGACGCACGACTCAGCGACTTCTGAGGTCATTGTCTCGGCGCGCCGACGCACAATGGCGGCTAAGAGGCAGCGTAATCACAAACACATTAGGCGCGGGCTTGCAGGACTCTTCGTCAGACACCTGGCAATGATTTCGCATTGTTCTCTCGCGTAAGTAATCGCCGCGGCTGACGACGAAGCTTCCAGCTCCCTGGAAACACTCTGGCGCGACGTGCATTAGGTGCATTAGCTTTTGCTCCTGTGAGACGTGACGCGAAATGTACGGCAGGTCAGAAAGTCCGTGTTCTCTCTGACGACGGCGAACAGCAATTAACATAGCACAACATCGAAGTTACCTCCTAAGACAGCCTCTTAGTAGTAATGAATCCAATTAGAGACAAATGAAAGCGAAATAAGAGACGTTCTGTTCACTACTATTGCGAAGTCCCCGACCAGTGTTGTCTCGCTCTGTTATATGACAGTGAACGTTCCACGTAGACACGATGGACATTCCTTGTCGATACACCAACAAATCAGGCAACTCCATTAATGTTTGGTCATGGCTTCTTTCAAACACGATATCTCATTTCTACCATTCAATCACGTCTTCCTGTCTACCAATCTTATTGCGCTGATTCCATACAGCAGTGGAGCGTCACAAACCGCCTGGAACCCAATATATATGTGGGCGGTATACTTCGAACGAGTGTTCAGTCATATCAATAGCAACTTTCTCTTATAGTTGATTAGACGAATCCTGTTACGAGCGAAGTTATATGCGCTACTGTAATGAGTATCTCAACGTATTTAGCTTTGCACGCGAGTTCCGAGAATTCATAAAATATTTAAAATATTAAGATATTACGAATTTCTGCCGTAAGACGACAGCTGTTCAATAAAGAAGGATCATTATTTTTTATGTGCAAAAACCACGTCTTACTAGTTTCACTGTTGGCAATCCTGGTTCCTGCCAGTGACAGATGGACAAGCTGGGACATGTTCAGTATCGCCCACAACATCAAGGAGGTAACGCAAGATAAACAACATGCGCGGAGGAACTGTGATTTCGTCTCAACAAATCTTCGCCAGAGGCCTAAGCAATGTTACAGGAGGCCAAACGAGAGTCTGCTCTTCCCTACAGCACAGCTCGAAGATGGTTTAAATTGTTTAAAGATGAGAGACAATCAATTTCACAGGAAAGTGGACCCACCACTGCTCTTAAGAAAGAAAACATCAACACCGCTGCTGTCATCGTGAGAAACAATCGACGAATAACCTAACGAACACTTTCTGAAATACTGAAAATTTCACTGGGTGCCACTCACAAGTTGGTGACAGACAATTTACATTTAAGATGTGTTTGTAAGCACTGGGTTCCAAGACTATTGATTCCCGAACAAAAGGACATTCGAGCGAAGATCTGCATGCAGTGTAAGTTCATGTTACAGGAAGATCCGGAGATTCTTTCATCTGCAGTCACTGCTGATGAAACTTGGCTGCATCATTTTGATCCTGAGAACAAACAGCAAAGCTCAGCGTGGAAATCTCCTTTTTCACCAGTCTCCAAAAGAGCAAAAGTGGTTGGTTCCGCAGGAAAAGTTGTGGTATCTCAGTTTTTGAGATTTATCAAATGGTTGATCAGCATGTTCTCCCGGCACACACACACCAATAACTGAAAAATAGTATAGAGATGATGTGAAAACTTTGGAAGTCCATATCAGGCGCAAAAGACCACATATACGGGAAACAGGCTGGATGCTACAGCACCGATAATGCGCGACCGCATATCGCAAACGCTGCTATTGAATATCTTGCACAAATCAATATGAAGTGCATTCCTCACCCTGCATATAGCCCGGATTGAGCCCCATGCGACTTTTCTATTACATAACGTGAAGCACGGCTCCGTAGACTGGCAGAAACACTGGGACAAATGCGTCGCTTCTAAAGGAGGCTATTTTGAGAAGGGCCATCAAAGCTATGAGGAAGAGTAAACGTACATTATCAAAAAATTATGCTCTTGCTTCATTGAACAACCATCGTATTATAAATGCAAACCAAACTGACAGTGGTAAAGTAGCACTGAACCGCTATCTCATAGCCTGTTTCCATATTGCACAGCAAAGGGATTCCTGTTTACAATGAAGTGACATAAGTCACGGGATGGCGATATGCAAAATACAGATGGCAGAATGTCGCGAGCACAAGGTACAAAAGAGCAGTGCATCCGCGGAGGTGTCGCTTGTACTCAGGTGACTCGTGTGAAAAAGTTTCCGACGTGGCCATGGCCGCACGACCAGAATCAACAGACTTTGAAAGCGAAATGGTAGTTGCAGCTAGATGCATAGGACATTCTATTTCGGGATTCGTTGGGGAATTCAGTATTCCGAGACCCACAGCTTCACGAGTGTGGCGAGAATAGTACGTCTCAGGCATTACCTGTCACCACGGACAACGCAGTTGCCGACGGCCTTCGCTTAACGACCGAGAGCAGCGGTGTTTGCGTACAATTGTGAGAGTTAAAAGACAAGCAACACTGCGTGACATAAACGCAGCAATCAATGTGGGACTTACGACGAAAGTATCCGTTAGCGCAGTGCGGCGAAATGTGGCGTTAAGGGGCTATGGCAACAGATGATCGACGCGAAATTGGCTATGGCAGCAGACGACCGACGCGAGTGCCTCTGGTAACAGCGCGGCGTCGGCTGGACCCTGGAAGACTGTAAAACCGTGGCCTGGACGGATAAGACCCGGTTTCAGTTGATGAGAGCTGGATGGAAGGTTTCGAGTCTGGCGCAAAAAGCCATGCCCCCAGGGAGTTGTCAACAAGACACAGTGCAAGCTGGTGATGGCTCCATAACGGTGTGGACTGCGTTCTCCGGTCCAACTGAACCGATCATTGACTGGAAATAGTTATGTTTGCCTCTTTGGAGACCATTTGCAACCTCTCATGGGCTTCATGTTCCCCTACAACGACGGAACTTCCAAGGATGACTATGCGCTATATCATTGAGCCACAGTTGTTCGTGATTGGTTTGAAAAACATTCTGGACAATTCAGGCGAATGATCTGGCCACCCAGACCGCCCGACATGAATACCATGGAACATTTTAGCTAGCATGGCTCAATATTTCTTTAGGGGACTGCCAACGACTTGTTGAGTCCGTGATAAAGCGCTATGCTTGGCCAAAGGAGGTCCGACAGGATATTAGGAGGTATCCCATGAGTTTCTTCATCTCTGTGTAACATTATGATGGTGGTGAAACGTGCATCGCAGCCATTTCCTCCATCTTCCAACAACAACGGGAGGACTGACTTTCGTTTCCCGCTGTTCCGTTTCCATCACGTGTGACACCGTTATCTCACTTGTGACAGTACTTTTACAGTTCAAGGATAAATGAATGTTGAATACATTTTTTTATTTCCTAATAATTTATGAAGAGCTAACTGTCAAAGAAGAAAAAGAGTTCAGTGGGGGCTGTCAGATGCGTTGCTATCTCAATAGCTCAGATTATTTCTTCGAAAGACAGAAAGCTTAAATTTTCAATGCGCCTTTCGCTCCCACACCGCCGGAAAAAAAACTAGTTCACCTGGAAAGATGACGTAGATTTTGATCTGTTTACGACATATGCCATGTGGGGAATATTAGACGTACTGATAATGGTTTCAACGTTGTCCGCCAACAGATAGCCCTAATGTAATGGAATAGTTACCAGAGCGCCATCTGTGTTTACCAATTCAAAGGGAACGCTCACAGCCAGAAAGCTAAGTGTGGTGCAAACGTGTGGACCAAGCAGGAACTCATGCCACAAAGACGCACTCGTGCTTTCTACTGCCATCTGAGCGAGTCTGAAAGGGGTCAAACTGTGGCCTTCTGAGTGGCGAGATCGTCCTTCCGGAGAATTGCCACACAGACTGGACATGCTGCGTCAGTTGTGCAACGATGTAGTCACGTGAACGTTCTCAAACTCGTACTCAAGGTTCTGGACGTCCACGCAGCACAGACGCCCGTCAGGATCGTCATATTGTAAGAGCAGCAGTGGCAGGTCGTATAATACAACTACCAGAGCACAGATAAGAGGGCTTGTGAGCCCAGACAAGTCAACACGAACTGTTGTGAGCTGTTTATTAACAGCGGGGCTATGATCACGGACTTTTCTGCCTCGCCTTCCATTCACGCCACAACGTCGACGTGTACTGCTCACCTGCTGCCGACAGAGGATCACTTGGAAGATGAAATGGCACGCCGTGGTCTTTAGTTATGAAAGCAGATTCTGCCTGCAAACAAGCGATGGTCACGTGCGCGTACGGCGTAGACCCAGTGAGCGCTGTCTCGTAGAGTACATTCGACCAAGACACCTTGGCCTCACCTTAGGCTTTATGGTCTGAGGTACGATACCCTATAACTCTCGTTCACCTTTGGTATTCCTGGAGAGGACGCAAACCAGCGCTCGGTACGAGCAGACTGTTGTTAGTAGACCCGTTGTTTTGCTGTTCTTGCAGCAGGAAAGTGATATGTTATTCCGACAAGATAATGTTCGCCCACACGCTGTCCCTAAATTCAAACGTTCTCTCCAAGACTTCCCTGGCCAGCACGATCTCCGGACATGTCTCCAATCGAGCATGGTGTGATGTGACGGGACGAGATATGTGACTGTCAACCAACAAATCTTACAGAATTACGCGAACAGATTGAGCAGACGTGGAATAACGTATCCCAGGGCAGTATTCGCCACCTGTACGATCGATTGGATGCCAGTCAGCGCCTGCGTTGCCGCCTGTCGAGGCTACAACACATACTGATATAGGTATTTCAGCATGTGTCGATACCTGGTACCTCAAAATCGCTTGTTCTATTGACCTGTAAATGTAATCATTTCATGTATTCCGTATGGACTGTTGCAAACAAAAACTCTTGAGTGAATTGGAAACCTTTCGGAGGGTGTACTTTCTTTCTGGCCGTAATATTCACAGCAACCGTGTGCAGACGAATGACAGAAGTAAACGATCCGGTGCCTCTCCTCAGCGCCAAGTCAAACTACGTGGGAGGCGTCAATCAATCTAGAGGCGGAGCCGAGTTCCTGGCAGATGGCGCGGCAGCTGGCGCCTGTCCACGACGCAATGAGGGGAATGTTAATTAAGCAGTTCCAGCAGGCGGATATGAATGGGGCGCGAGGTGAGGCGCCCGCCGCCCGACGCCACTAATAGAGACGGCCGCGACGCCACAGATAAGGCGGCCGTCCTGTTTGTATGACAATGGCCAAGGTGAGCAGGAGCGGCCCGGGGCAGACGCTATCGCGGGGGGCCGCGCCCGGCCCACCACCAGGAAACCTCGCGCCCACAGACCCCTGCCACTACCTGTGGGGCCCAGCCTACCCTGGCGTCTCAATAGCGGCGACTACCGCGACGCTCCTGTCACCTGCAACGTCACAATCGTCTACTCATTGGTCCTACTTTATTCAGCAGCCCGAAAAAAAATATGACCTGTAACGTACACAGACTATCTGCATACTGTCTAGCAACAGTCTTGTAACGATTTTTTTAAATTGTAATTATCGGTCTCAGTTCTCACAAACAGTTTCATTACCGTTCTCGAATTCTGCCGTATCTCAGACGCATTATCCTTCTACTCATCTGATGACGCAGAAGCTTTTTACCTGCTTTGGTCCTCCGTCTGATGGACGAACGGTAAGCGATACCCCTCAGTATTAACATCATGGACTTGGTGAAAGACAGGGGGTTCTTAACACGCTGTCGGATATCAGACGAACGCAGAAGGGGTGACTGCCTCTTGTCACGACAAAAGTATTAGTAAGAAGTCGGTAGGTAGAAAGAAGAGAATTTACTCGGGATTCTGGGATTTTTTCAGTGGGTATTAATTATGTATCTATTTACGTGCAATTCATGATTTTTTTTTATACAATAGAAAATCAGAGAGAGCTGGGGAAGGCAATATGAAAAAAGATTCAGAACTCACTAATCGCAGTATGAAACACCCCCCCCCCCCTCCCGCCTAGTACGCCTCCTTAGCTGCGTGGTCAGCGAGTCGCAGCAGACCAGAGTTCGATTCCCGGCCGGGACGGAGATTTCTCCACTCGGAGACTGGGTATTGCATTGTCATCATCACTTTCTAATCATCGACATTCAAGACGCCAAATGTGTCGTCAGCTGAAAAAACTTGCATCTCGGTAGCTGAATTTACCCTGATGGCGACTCCCAGCGATTGATGCCATTAGATCATTTTACTTTTTCAGCATAAAGCACTACAGCACACAGCGCAAAATTAGGCCAGTACATACCCAGCGTACGGCAACGTCTCGCCGCTTCTACTGATGTCCATCAGAGGACGAAAGTTTCTCGCATCTGTTGTGGGTGAACACAGGATAGTCGATATCTGCACAAGCTCCATAATTTAAGTCCACAGGCCTTACCCTACCTCTTCTCCAGGTCGTAAATCAGCCGGACTGTCCAAGATCATACTGCCGATGACTAACAATCCTTGTCACCACAAACAATACTGAACCCATTCTCTAGCCTAATTCAGAGTAGGTCCTTTTGTACCTCTCGGATGACGTGGATCTTCCTCAGACGTCAACTTTCTAATGAGTTGTTAAATGCCTATAAATTTCCTGCTTCATCCATCCTGTAAGCAAAGGTCTGTGTTCTATGGCCGATCGCTAAGTACATATTGGCCATTACATGTTATCTCTGACTGAATAATCCGCTTCTGCCGCGAGTAAGCGCTACTTTTAGCTCCCTTATACTGCCAAGAATTGACACATTTCATGAACACAGAGAAATGATATGCTTTAACATTTCACATAGCATACATTAACAATATATGGTTATTTACCTATATACGACACTTCTTAAAAAGTTATTATCAGATGATTTGCACATGTTAATTAATAGCTCCTACAGTGAACAGGACAGAAGAAGAGGTACTAAGTAAGGAATTCAGATCATCTGATGATGACTAAGCAGTTCAAACCGGCAGTGAAACTATTTGTATTATCCTTGACTGAATAATACAATAAAATAAATGAATAACGGTTAGCTATGGCGGTAATAGCCGGACCACGCCAACTTAATTATTTGATATTGCTCGATAGCAGAACAGATATAACCTCTGTGAGTTGAGACAGCATATGGTAAAGGATCTCTGGGCTCAACAATGAGTTTTACGATGGGTTATCTTTGCGCGCGCGCCAGCGTTGCAGTAATTTGTGGATTCTTCAAGTGTGATCGATTGCGAACATTCGGTCGGATGAAGAATTCGGTAGAAAGCCGAGCAGTGTACTGAATTTTACGGTCGCATGTCCGAAGGATGTTGAACGGTAATTCGAAAGTACAGAATGTCGCGCAAGACTGAAGCATTCTTGAAAGTCATTGTTTCATTCTTATCTTGTTGGCATTATTTCGGTACTACAATTTCGTAGAAATTTTTCTGTCTTTCAAATCATTTGTCAGAATACGGAATACTGATGTTGGGGAAAACCCCGTGGCTACAGAGAATTTCTCACAAGTCGCACTGCGATCTTCTTTAAGAGCATCTGTCGCAAGTTTCGCACTTCCTTCATCCTTTGACGTTTTTGGCCTTCCGGGTCTTGGTCTTGTGCTCATACAGCCACCAAGAAAACGGTTGACCCAATATGAAACTGTACTAAGGTCCACCGTTAACTTACGACAAACTTCCCTTAACGCAATGTGTATTTCTGGTTTTCTTTTTTTTGTGTGTGTGCATATAGTTACAATCTTGATGAACGACCTCTGGTCTGGTCACAGAATCCGAGACATCTGCAGGGCCCATTTGTACCTCTCGTCAATTTTATGTTAGATTGCACAGCGAAAAAAAAAAAAAAAAAAAAAAAAAAAGAAAGACACGTGCTTCTTCCTAAAGGTCATTGTTGTTGCATCAAACAATCCACAGTAATATCATCCCGCGCATTACTTATGAAATGTCCCCCGCACCTTAAAGGCAAGTTTTGGATGACGGGTAGCGTGTTTATTGGGCTTTTCGTCGACCTTTTTTCAATTGCGGAGTTCGCGTCCGCCAATCTACTGTAACCAGAACCGGAATGCCCAGTACACATGCATTTAACTACCGGCTCAATAGAGAACGCCAGCAAGTGGCGTGCCACTGTACGATTAAGTTGTTTCTGAGTTGCAGTCTGAGCAGACCACTAAATACACGGATGTAATCAGTGGCGTTGCAGCCCTGCAAATGACACGAGACTGCACTCCAGGAGTGCCGACAAGTTCACTTCGAAATAAAGTCGTTACCAGACAACGTCTGTATGCACCACGAATACATGCGATGCAGTAATGAGACGTTCACGAGGTGCACTCAAGTGCAGCCCGCTGGCCGCGTGCATTCGTGGAGTTCGCCTGCAGTCAGCGCAGCGGCACAGGAGCAAACGGGTTGACCGGGGGCCACGCGCCGGTTTTTGCATTCCGGTCGCAGCCGGCAGATAACTGTAATTAGAGGCTGCACGGCGGGAGTGTACGCGCGGCATACGGCGGCCCCGGGCGCAGTGCGGTGAGACGCGAGCCGTTTATCGGCACGGGCGGAGGGAGCGCCTTGCAGCCGAGCAGGTTAACTAGACGGCAATTGCGCCAGGACCGAAAATACGCTAATGGTCGTTGCGCTGCGCCGAAGCCGGCAATTACTGCGTCCCGACACGCGCGTCCGCCTAATGCGACGTAATGCGTGTCGGGCGGCGGCCACGCACAGGCGGGCGAGCCGCAGACTTCCCAGAAGACGGCAATCACGGCATCAGGTGGCGCCCGGCCCGGTAATTGCAGGCTGCGACTTCAATTACGGCTCTCGGTTACCGAGGGCAAAAATACGCCGGCCGCAGCAGCCGCCACACGCGACAGCCGTGCCGGGGGACCGGGCACTTGGCAGGCCTCGCAGATGTCGCATCGCCTTCCACGCGGAGGATACCCGCCACTGCTACAGGTGGAGTGGCACGCCAAACTCCAGAGCCTTCGAAAATGACCATTAAGCACAGTTACCAAGCTTACTGCGAGTAGTTTCCGAGCACAGAGGAACTAGACAAGGTTACATGTACATATACAATACACCATAAATGCTGTAGCGAATCCTACACCCTTATCTACAAAATTATCTGGGCGTCCGTATAAACCAGGGCCGGCCGCCGTGTGTCAGGCTTCATCCGCGAAGGATATTTGTGCCGCCTGTGGGCCAAGGCCTGGCCTGACTCGTCTTTGCTCGGTCCTCCTCGGAAGTATCCGGAACGACACGACAATTCATTTTGTACCTATTGCGGTGAAGCAACATTCGGTTGCACAACACTCTTCAGTTCGGCGGAATGGTGACGTCAGCGCTGTTTACCCTTCGTTATTTGTACGTGATATGAAGGTCCTGTGGCTGTTTGCACAAAAGACGCAGCCTCCCCCCTTCCCCACCCCGTTTAACAATATACTGGGTGATCAAAAAGTCAGTATAAATTTGATAACTTAATAAACCACGGAATAACGTAGATAGAGAGGTAAAAATTGACACACATGCTTGGAATGACATGGGGTTTTACTAGAACAAAAAAAAAAAAAAAGTTCACAAAATGTCCAACACATGGCGCTGGACAGCAAAACTGCTACCGTGACGGGTGAGAGGTACGCCGATATGTTACAGAATCGCATCATCCCCAGCCTGGCTGATAAACACCTGCTGGAACGTACGATGTTTATGCAGAATGGCGCTCCACCCCATACCGCTAGACGCGAGAAAAATCTCTTGCGCGCGTCGTTTGGTAATGATCGTGTGTTGAGCCGCCACTTACGTCATGCTTGGCCTCCCAGGTCCCCAGACCTCAGTCCGTGCTATTATTGGCTTTGGGGTTACCTGAAGTCGCAAGTGTATCGTGATCGACCGACATCTCTAGGGATGCTGAAAGACAACATCTGACGCCAGTGCCTCAACATAACTCTGGACAGGCTTTACAGTGCTGTTCACAACATTATTCCTCGACTACAGCTATTGCTGAGGAATGATGGCGGACATATTGAGCATTTCCTGTAAAGAACCTCATCTTTGCTTTGTCTTACTTTGTTATGCTAATTATTGCTATTCTGATCAGATGAAGCACCATCTGTCGGACATTTTTTGAACTTTGTTTCTTTTTTTTTTGTTCTAATAAAACCCCATGTCATTCCAAGCATGTGTGTCAATTTGTACCTCTCTATCTACATTATTCCGTGATTTATTCAGTTTTCAAATTTATACTGACTTTTTGATCACCCGGTATATTATGCAGTCGCATAAAAGACGGGTTCTGCAAATCTGCTACGAAACGACATTACAATACCATGTAGAAAGGATTTGAAGATTTAGTTGACAATGAAAGAGCAAGAAATTACAACAATCGACAGACGGGATTCAATATTCTGCACATCAAGAAGCACTTTGTGTTAAATTTGCGGGCATGGAATACAAGAAGAAATTGGTGGTAGGACAGTAAAATTTATGAAATCGCACGCGTTATTCCACTGTCTGTTGCAAGAGTCTTCAACTGGGCTGAATGAAGAATATGGAGACTTTATACACTACTGTAAAGCACGTTGGTTAAGTCAAGGGGCATGCCTGGAAAGGATTTTTCGGTTTACAGCTGGCTATTGTTGAATTTATGAAGGAAAAAGGAGTGCAGGAACTAAATTTAGAACGTCCGGAATGGATTGCAGAGCTCGCATTTTATGCAGATTTGACTGCACACTGCCCACACTATGACATAACAAGGTGAAGAACCACTTCTTCCACATTTGATGATGGGATCCAGAAGAAGAAAATCGCACTGTCGAAGAGACACATTCGGACAAAACCAGTCCAGTTCCCTGACTTCACTTGTGTGAAAGACAACTACAGGTTTGCAGAACTCCTTGTGGTCTTGAAAGAATTATAAGGATAGTTTCCTACGAGAGCAATGGCAATCTGTTTTCGAGACAGTTTGCTGTTTCAGCTGAAAGTGCCCCTACACACGTGCAGTTGTAAGAGACTGATTACACAATTTAATACCCGTTTTAAAGATAAATCCCTTTGGCGTTAAAACTGTCCACGACATCTACATTGCTTTCGTCAAGAAGCGTTTCCCCTTTTCCATAATGAGACTGCAGAAATGCTACCATATTTCGGCGAACATAATGTGTGCCTGAAAGACGTTTTCAATTCATGGGCCCCTGCAGTGCGACTGTATTGGCATTTCGATGCGGCGCGTTCGCACTTGGCCCCTCTTCGCGCTCAGAAAGTGTGGCGTGGCAGTGGGAGGAAATGTGCAACGAGGCTGAGCGCCGTAACTGTTTGAGAGCCAAATTCTTGGCCACTGCCGATATAAACTGATTTAGAATAATGGTTGCCAAACTTTTTCGGACCATTGCCCATTATCGAAATTAGATCATCAATACCTACAAAACGAGTTTAGCACTTGATTAAACTTCAGGCTGAAAAAAATCAAGATAGCAGGATTAAAATATAGGAACCGAAAAATTATCTAGAACTTACGCAGATACCAGGCTACATTCATAAAAAACTAAGAACATGAAAGGAAGGAACAACTGAGAAGGGAGTGAGAGCCCCTTGTTACTCAATCTCTACAGGGAGCAACCAGTAAAACCAAAGTAACATTTGGAAAGGAAATTATTAAGTTCAGTGTGATTAAAAACTTTGAGATTTGTCGATGACATTGTAATTCTGACAGACATGACTTCTTGCAATAGCAGTTGAACGGAATGGATAATATTTTGGAAAGGCTATAAGATGAATATCAACAAAATTTTAAAAAAAGGTCATGGAGTTTAGGCAATTAAGTCAAATAATTCCGATGAAATATCGGAAAATGAGACACTACAAACAGTACAGGAGTTCTGATGTTTGAGCATCAAAATAACAACATAGCTGACGACAGCCTAATATAATTTAAAAAAACGGTTATACACTGAAGCGACAAAGAAACTGCTATATGCAATGTATTCAAATATAGAGATATGTAAACAGGCAGAATAGGGCGCTGCGATCGGCAGCGCCTATATAAAACAAGAAGTGTATGGCGCAATTGTTAGATGGATTACTGCTGCTACGATGGCAGGTTATCAAGATTTAAGTGAGTCTGATCGTGATGTTACAGTCGACGCACGGGCGATGGAACACAGCACCTCCGAGATAGAGATGAAGTGTGGATTTTCCGGTACGACCCTTTCAAGGGTGTATGGTACACACCGGTACCTCTAATACCCAGTAGCACGACCTCTTGCACTGATGCATGCCTGTATCTACAAGTTCATCAAGGCACTGTTGGTGCAGATTGTCCCACTCGTCAACGGCGATTCGGCGTAGATCCCTCAGAGTGGTTGGTGGTCACGTCGTCCATAAACAGTCCTTTTCAATGTATCCCTGGCATGTTCCATAGGGTTCATGTCTGGAGAACATGCTGGCCACTCTAGTCGAGTGATGTCGTTAACCTGAAGGCAGTCATTCACAAGATGTGCACGATGGGAGATCGAATTGTTGTCCAATATGCTGCCGATATGGTTGCACTATACGTCGGAGGATAGCATTCACGTATCGTACAGCCGCTACGGCGCCTTCCATGTCCACTAACGGCATACGTCGGCCCCACATAATGCCACCCCAAAACATCAAGGAACCTCCACCTTGCTGCACTCGCTCGACAGTGTGTCTAAGGCGTTTAGCCTGACCGAATTGCCAACAAACAGGTCTCCGACGATTGTCTGATTGAAGGTATATGCGACACTCATCGGTGAAGAGAACGTGATGCTAATTCTGAGCGGTCTATTCGGAATGTTGTTGGGTCCATCTGTACCGCTCTGCGTGGCGTCGTGGTTGCAATGGAAGTCGGGAGTGAAGTTGCGCGTCATGCAGCCTATTGCGCACAGTCTGAGTCGTAACACGACGTTCTGTGACTGCACGAAAAGCATTATTCAACATGGTTGCTGTTAGGGTTCCTCCGGGCCGTAATCCGTAGGTATCAGTCATCCACTGCAGTAGTAGCCCTTGGGCGGCCAGAGCAAGTTATGTCATGGACAGTTCCTGTCTCTCTGTATCTCCACGTCCAAACTACAACGCTTCGAGACGACTGGACACTTCCCTTGTAAGGAGCTCTCCCTGGCACAAAGTAACAATGCGGACGGTATCTAACAGCGGTATTTACCGTCTAGGCATGGTTGAACTACAGACAACACGAGTCGTGTATCCCCTTCCTGGTGGAATCACTGGAACTGTTCGGCTGTCGGACCCTCGCCGTCTACTAGGCTCTGCTCATGCATGGTTGTTTGCAACCACTGGCGGGTTTAGCGACATCTCTGAACAGTCAAAGGGACACTCTGTGATACAATATCCACAGTCAGCGTCTATCTTCAGGAGTTCTAGGAACCGGGGTGAAGCAAAACTTTTTTTGATGTGTGTATCTGGTTTGATCTCTGCCAACAGCAGAAAATCCACTGTGACGCGTGTATGCTGAGGCAAAGGGAATTAGTATTTTTCACCCTTTTCTCGATAATAATTGATACTAGCCATCATCAAATCATCTTATCAACACGTTTTCACTCTTTTTTCATCGAACTATATTTTCAAAATCTTCGCAGAGTCCGAGAGTTCGTACTATGACCCGAATTTCAGTCACTGGAAATAGTCTCATAACCAATGCATCTATCTGTGGATTTTCCAAATCAGGAAAATAGTTGTGTGCTCTTGAGTGCTATGCCGAGTTGTTACGTATTTCCATTTAACGCACAGTATTTCGACGACCGACTCAGTCGCCTTCTTTAAGTGCTACAAGTTTTGCTGATGTGTGTAATCGCTGCCTGGACAGTCTGGTGGAAGCGCAACCTGTGAGTACACGTAACAGTGGAACTCGCAGAACCGAAGAAGGCGGCTGAATCCGTCGTCGAAACATAGTGCATAAAATGGAAACACCTCGCCTGAACACCCATAAGCATACCATTAAACAGTCCTCGTTGTTATATTTTGCAATAGCATTCTGCGCAGCTTGGTTTGGAACGCGAAATGTGCAATAGGAATTACTGGAGGTTATCGTAGAAAATCTCTTCGATGAAATTCATCGTTGTGTTAATATAGAAAGAAAAACGGCCTCGTACAAAATATACGTTATTTGAAGAAGTATGTGATGAGTCCAAGAGATACATGAAACACATTGCATGATCGAACCACACCCTGCCCACGTTTTTCCTTATTTCTTTTGTGAATGACGGAAAGTGTCATCAGACGTGAAACAGCAGTTGCGAATAGCAGAGATAAAGCAACAAACTGGTTGCCGATTTGTTTAAGTAACTACCCCAATACTGATCGAAGTGACTAGACGAAACTGACCAATACCTAACACAAAATGGTCGGAATGCATTTATACGTGGACCGTCAAGTAGACGGTTTCAATATTTTTATCACCATCAGATCGTGTCTGAGATCAATAAACGACTCACATTTTCCAGTCATTTCATCTTATACTTTCATTAAAGTAAATCGCGACTATGACAAGTGGTGTGATGGTAAGATGTAGTCATCTGATCACTGAACTTCGTGGATGGCGTCTGACGACCATAAGAATGCAGCACTTTATAGCATTGTGTCCAGTCTCTTGTAGACGTGAATTCTCTCTGTTATAGCTTTGTATTTCGCAATTATTCACATTTCAATACTATTCTGCAATTCACACTGACTTGTTTGGCAGAAGTTTCATATATCCTCTGTCAGACTGTTTATCCATCGTTCAATCTTGAGTTTCACGAGAACAATTATTTTTGTATCCGTGCTGGTTATGTGACAGTCGAAAGCTTTCTTCGATGCATTTCATACGTTCCAAAATCATATTACAACAGTATCTCAATGATACGGATCTATAATTCAGCGGAGTACTTCTGTTTCCTTTCCTGGTTACTGGTGTGAACTGTGCAATTTTTCAGTTTTCTGGCACTGATCTTTCGTCGGGAGAGTGGTTGTATACGATTGCTAAAAGTGGAGCTTTTTCATCAGCGTACTCTGAAGAAAGTTAGCTGGTGAGACTTGACTTTCAAATTTGTTCAAATGGCTTTGAGCACTATGTGATTTAACTGCTGTGGTCATCAGTCCCCTCGAACTTGGAACTGCTTAAATGTGACTAACCTAAGGACATCACACACAACCATGTCCGAGGCAGGATGCGAGCCAGCGACCGTAGCGGTCGTGCGGTTCCACACTGTAGCGCCTAGAACCGCTCGGCCACCCTGGTCGACAGACTTGCCTTTATTAAGTTGCTTCGCTATAACGAGGGTGTCTACTTCAAAATTATTCGTATTTTTAGCTGTTCTTAATTCGAAATCTGGAACATTTACTACATCTTATATGGTGAAAGAATTTAGGAAACTGTGTTTATAACTCCACTTTAGTGGCGCTGTTGTCAGTGAAATTACCAGTGCTACCACACAGTGAACATGTTGTCTCTTCGCCACTGGTATACTTCAAGTACGGCCAGAATTTATTTCGATTTTCTGCCAAATTTAGGTACAGTGCTTCGCTGTACAAAATGTTAAAATCATTTTGCACTCTAGTCCATACCAGGTAAAGAGCATCAGTAAAACGTTCGCAATCTTGGAGATTTGTGTTATTTTAAATCCGCTATGCTTTATTCGTGGTTTCTGCAAGTGTCCTGAGCACTTCTGTTTACGGGATATTTCTGTGCAGTCTGATACATTTCTGCAACATCAAACAGGCAGTGCCCACTCTCCAGATAAAACTGCATACAGCTGCCGATATCTGATATCCACAGGCTATCATATGAGTGGTGGTGGTATCTTACGCAGCATCGTATCTGATTAATGGTGTCGAAAACCTCTCACCCTGAGGAAATCAAAAAGTAAACGAGTTTGTTGTTATTAACGAACTTCTCTTATTTAATACGTGACAATATAAGAGAACCTGTACCGGAAGAATATGAGTAAAAATATGCCACGATCTCTCTCTCTCGTCTGCGTGCAATGATAAAATATTTGAGTTTGAAACCTGAGCAAAGCCACGAGTCTCCAAATCGCTTTCTTCATACGAGATGGACTTACATGTTACTGGTATCGCGGTGTTCGCATTTCAGAAGAGCGGGTTACAGCGACGTCGTAACGCACGGGCGTAAATAAACACGTAGCGGCCACAAGGCGGATGCCAGCCCTCCACTCCTTAGCCATTACTCAGGCGGCAGAGGGGCGTGGCGCCAGACGGCTAACAACGAGCGGCGCAACACCCGGTATCGATTTCCAGCATTTTAACGAGATAAACAAACAAGATTACTACCTCAACAATTACTCCGTGGGCGCAGGTAGACGGAGTGCGCGGCCACGGCTACGGCTGCGGCCGGGCCCGACGGCCGCAATAAACAACGGGCACAGGCGGAGCGCTGCTAGCCGGGGTGGGGTGGGGGAAAAATTAAATTAGGCGGCGGATTTACGAGTGGCGGGGCGCGCATTACGGCCGCCGTGTAATTCCTTTGTCTTAAGGGCCGGCGGCGGCGGCGGCGGGTCGCGGAGGACGGCTCGCAGCCATCCGTCTTGCGCTGACGAGCTGCGCTGTCACCACCCTGCCCGAGCCCCCGGGGCCACTGCCTCTGCCTCTCTCTCCAAGGTTCTAGTGGCCCTGCCTGCCCACAGGCACCACAAACCGAGCTCCTAGATCAGCCACATCGTGAAAGCATCTGAAGTGTGGAAACGTCGAAAGTTCAAAGTGCCATTTTTTGACCAAAAGCATTTTCAGTGCTGCTGAAATGATCGTATAGCGTTAATGGCCGAACGGCCGCCTGGTACAATTCTTGTCATTTGACGCCATTTCTTGACTTGCGCGTCGATGTGAAATGATTACAACGCAAATACCAAATGCGCGGATAAAGTACATCACCGACCCGGCCTGGAACCTAACCCGGTACCCCGCCATTTAGCAGTAGCGACGCTAACCACTTCACCAAGAGCTGCGGACGTGTTCTCGGTACTCTGTTGCATCTCCGTAGACATGTATCGAGCGCCACTTCACGGAGGAAATTTTCAAACATTTATTACTAGATGGAGCATGGTAGAAGAAAGATAAGCAAGGCGAACGTTGTGTACGCTGATGCTACTAACCCATTCCAAGTAATTTCAATGCATAGAACTGACTTCTTTCATTTTAATGTTGCTGCTGATACAGTGCTGTCAATGCCAGTATGCAAGATGTCCACATGCCGTATGATCGAAGTGCCCAAACTCATCGATCGAAAAATAGATGTACCTATACACACACATAAAAAAAAATTTGCATCATCTCGCGTCCAAGATTCCGGAACATGTGTAGAGAATTGGAATAGAGTTCAACATAATCATTTCCGCATATTTTATTGCTCATGAAAACCACACATTGCATGTTGTACCATCATACAGCGACACCTTCAGAGGTGGTGGTCCAGATTGCTGTACACACCGGTACCTCTAATACCCACTAGCACGCCCTTTTGCACTGATGCATCCCTGTCCCTGTATTCGTCGTGGCATACTATCTACAAGTTCATCAAGACACTGTTGGTCAAGGTTGTCCCACTCCGCCGGCCGGAGTGGCCGAGCGGTTCTAGGCGCTACAGTCAGGAACTGGGCGACCACTACGGTCGCAGGTTCGAATCCTGCCTCGGGCATGGATGTGTGTGATGTCCTTAGGTTAGTTACGATTAAGTAGTCCTAAGTTATAGGGGACTGATGACCTCAGAAGTTGAGTCCCATAGTGCTCAGAGCCATTTTGTCTCACTCCTCAACGCGATTCGGCGTGTATCCCTCAGAGAGGTTGGTGGGTCACGTCGTCCATAAACAACCCTTTTCAATCTATCCCAGGCATGTTCCATAGGGTTTATTTCTGGAGAACATGCTGGCCACTCTAGTCGAGCGATGTCGTTATCGTGAAGAAAGTCATTCACAGGATGTGCACGATGGGGGGGGGGGGGGGGGGCAATTGTCGTCTATGAAGACGAATGCCTCGCCAATATGCTGCCAATATGGTTGCACTATCGGTAGGAGGATGACAGTCACGTATCGTACAGCAGTTACGGCACCTTCCATGACTACCAGCGGCGTACGTCTGCCACACATAATGCCACCGCAAAACAGCAGGGAACGTCCACCTTGCTGCACTCATTCGACAGTGTGTCTAAGGCGTTCAACCTGACCAGGTTGCCTCCAAACACGTCTCCAATCATTGTCTGGTTGAAGGCATATGTGACACTCATCGGTGAAGAGAACGTGATGCCAATCCTCAGCGGTCCATTCGGCATGTTGTTGGGCCCATCTGTACCGCGCTGCATGGTGTCGGGGTTACAATAATGGACCTCGCCATGGACGTCGGGAGTGAAGTTGCGCGTCATGCAGCCTATTGCGCACAGTTTGAGTCGTAACACGACGTTCTGTGACTGCAAGAAAAGCGTTATTCAACATGGTGGTGTTGCTGTCAGAGTTCCTCTGGTCCGTAATCCGTAGGTAGCGGTCATCCACTTCAGTAGTAGCCCTTGGACGGCCTGAGCGAGTCATATCATCGACAGTTCCTGTCTCTCTGTATCTCCTTCATTTCCAAACAACATCGCTTTGGTTCACTCCGAGACGACCGGACACTTCCCTTGTTGAGAGTCCTTCCTTTGTAACAATGCGGACGCGATTGAACCGCGGTACTGACCGTCTATGCATGGTTGCACCACAGACAACACCAGCCGTGTACGTCCTTCCCTGGTCCCGGCGGAGGTTCGAGTCCTCCCTCGGGTTTGAGTGTGTGTTTTTGTCCTTAGGATAATTTAGGTTAAGTAGTGCGTAAGCATAGGGACTGATTACCTTAGCAGTTAAGTCCCATCAGATTTCACACACATTTTAACATTTTTGAACCTCCTTGCTGGTGGAATGACTGGAACTGATCGGCTGTCTGACCCCCTCCGTCTAATAGGCGCTGCTCCTGCATGGTTGTTTACATCTTTGGGCGGGTTTAGTGATATGTCTGAACAGTCAAAGGGATATCCACAGTCAACGTCTATCTTCAAGAGTTTTGGGAACTGGGGTGATGCAAAACTTTTTTTTTATGTGTGTCTTTATGTATGTATGTATTTATGTACCACGTATCGTAAACCGCTGGACCGATTTCAACCAAACATGGTACACATTACTTACTGTCTGGAAAGAACTGCAGTGGGGATAAGAACCACATATCTATCAAAAGGGTAAAGTGGCGTGAAAAAGTGCTATAGCTCATGACGCGCGAAAATCCATATTTTATCCATCCAGAACTTGAGAGTAAGAGTACTTAGTGACTTACAACAAACTTTATACATAATTTCAAACCTTTACGAAACTTTTTCTCACTGACAACGCACACAAAACGATGAAATGAAAAAAGCTTATCGCTTACTACATTGTCGCTGCTGATGCAGTAAAACTGCCGCATGAAGCATCAAAGTTTTAATCTTTTTAGCATCAAAGTTTTAATCTTTTGCATCCTTACTACTAACGGTATCCGAGATACATCTTGCAGGCAGCATTACATACAACACGGAGCGTATCAGCAAAATTATAACATTGTTCGACATACAGTGCAGGAGATACTGCGTCATCAACACTAAGATACGTGAAAAACTGCCGAATCACGCATGACGTTGAAATTTAATTCGACTTTGCGATTCATTCTATTCGCAACATACTTCGTAGACGGTATCGACACATGCTGCTGAATGTACCCACAAAAATATATCATTGTTCAACATGTAGTTCACGAAGTATAACGTAAAGTACTGATCGACGTGAAAAACAACCACATAATGCATGACGTTTTAATTTATTACTTTTTCACTACAAATTCTATTCACAACACATTTCGTAGGCAGTAGCTACATATAATACTGGACGTATGTCCAAAGCTTTGACTTTGTATAACACACATTTCAGTAGACACAACGTCTTAAACATTGAGCTTCGTGAAAATGAAACTGCACGGCGAAACATGCGTAAAAATATATGTGAAATGTGTTAAATATATGTGAAAATTTTTTGACATGTGTGTATGCGTGCAAAGCCAAGAGTAAAAAGATCATCCTAAACCCCTGGAAAGATTTCAACCAAATTTGGTGCATATATTAGTTAGGATATAGAAATAAATACTGTGGGGGTAAGAACCATCAGCCTCCTATTGGGGTGGAGGGGATAATGTAGAGAGAAAAGGGAGTAGGAAGAGATGGATACAAGAAGAGGGAGGAGCAGGTGGACAGAGGGAGGGGAAAGAGCACATAAACAGAAAGAGAGCAGAGGAGGAGATGGACGCAGTAAGGAAAGAGAAGGTGATGCTCAGATAAAGGAAGGAGGAAGAGATGAACAGAAAGAAGAGAGAGGAGGAAATGGTCAGAGAGGGGGAGGTGGAACTACAGACAGGGAAGAGAAGGAGATGGACAGAGAGAGACGAGGAAGGAAGAGATTAACAGTAAGCGGGCAGAGGAGGCGATCGACAGGGGGGAGCGGAATGAGGAGATTGACCGATATAAGGGGTGAGAAGATGGAGAGAGAGAGATAAGAGGGGGAGCTGAACAAAGAGAAGGGGAGGAAGAGATGTGATTAGAGAGGGCTGGAGAAGATGAACAGAGGGAGAAGATGAACAGGGGCTGGGGGGGAGGGGGGGGAGAACAGCAGATGGACAGAGAGGAGGGAGGAGAGATATGATTAGAGGGGGATAGGAGCAGATAGACAGAGGCAGAAGAAGCAAATGGACAGAGGGTCGTACTCAGCTAGTAGTTAATAAAAGTGCTTACTTAGAAACATAAGAATGGAAAAATGTCAGTTTCTTCAAAAGAGGCAACACCATGGTTGACGTATGCCATGCCGAACTTCGTCTGAAAGACCATCTATGTTTATCAGTTGCAAAACAGAAATGCCTCTTGACCATGTTCCACCTCTTCCTCAACAGCACTGGGAGCCTTGCAGCAAACTTCGCATCTTCTGGTCCCGAGAACGAAGATGTGTAAGAAACAGAACTCAATACTGAATGATTTTTTCCTTCTTTTTAATTTTGTTATTCTCTCATAAAAATAGTTTTTGTTGGCAGCAGCACTATAAGATAAAATATTACTGCTGTATTACCGCAAATAAAACGTAGTGCCTCAGCAGTAATGGCATTGGAACAAAAGCTACTTTACCGGCACTTTGAACCAGTGAGTTCTCTGGCGCGGCACTTAGAACGTTCTTCATAAATTATTTATTTTCTAATGCGTCTCATTGTTCTTTGCAGTGATTATGTGAGAAGCATAGTCTCAACTATTTGGATACAAATAAGTTTTTTTTTAATTCTCCTGACAAATGTTAGAATTGGTACTTAAAACGCTCATACTTCCACTTTTCATTTGTTACCTTTCTTTCACGTTGCACTTACTGTACTTATAACGGAAGCACACGCCCGATGGGTAATAGGATTTGCTCATCTTTTGCACGATTGTAGTACACAGTAGTAGGCATAGTCCTATTGGAGGTGATATGCCCCCTGCCTTCCACTGACCTTTGAGCAACAGGCGGAGGGGCGACACCTACTGTTTACCGCAGACTCTAAATCACACACTAAAATATAACAAATGTTGCTCTAGTACGAAACACTTTTTCAAGCGTTTTCGAAAAATTGAGATTCAATGTTATACGAGCCTGCCGAATACCAACGGGAGCGTCAACCTTTCGGTAGCGGCGTTGACGCAGCCGAAGAAGACGACAGACTGCAAGACTTACCATACTGCCTTCGAGTATAGCGATTATGTGTTTTTTCCTTTATTCTAATCTTTCACTGAACACCTGTATCGCCGCAAACAATCATGTTTCTCCAGTAAGATATAATAATAATAATAAGAAGAAGAAGAATAAGAAGAAGAAGAATGCAGAGTCCGCGGCGGTAACATTCAGTACAAAGATCTCTGGTTTTCAACCGCGTCAAGTAATTATAATTGCACGAGTTTTAGGCCAAGCACTCCTTGGCCACTGTCAAGTGGTGTGACTGCATGCCACAGTGGTCAAGCAGTACTCGGCCGAAAGCTCGTGCAAGTGTAATTAGTTGACGCGGTTGAAAACCCGAGAACTTTTTATTCAATAATAATAATCATAATAATGGTGATATATTTGTAATGAGGTATGACCAGGGTTAATATGGGATAGGGATAAAATGAACATTTCTTTATCAATACATTTACGTTCGTATCGCAGTAACGTTACACTGGACTGTACCCACTTCCAATAACGTACACTGTATTGCTTATGCAGCTTCAATGAAAGCAGCTGTGTTCCGCATTCGCAGTATCGTTGGGGAGTTGCCTGGTTTCTTATCTGGTGTATTATAAATCGCTTCATTTCGATATTACGAGTGATCAAGTTGTAAGTGATCAACTGAAGACAAATTCCGCCTTACGCTAGATATTATTTTATTAGTTCTGTTTCATCAAACATATTTAATGTTCAAATGGTTCAAATGGCTCTGAGCACTATGCGACTTAACTTCTCAGGTCATCAGTCCCCTAGAACTTAGAACTACTTAAACCTAACTAACCTAAGGACAGCACATACATCCATGCCCGAGGCAGGATTCGAATCTGCGACCGTAGCGGTCACGCAGTTCCAGACTGTAGCGCCTAGAACCGCACAGCCACACCGGCCGGCCGAGTAACCAGTAGTTAGGAGTTACATTTTTCACGTACAGCTAGTAACACATGTCACAGAGTAAGGCTTTACCTGTTGTATATTTACGCTATGCTGAAAATAAGGCCTATGATACAATCCTTGAACTAAGGCAGGTACACAGTCCTTTATATATCTCACATGGCGCTATTACATATTTAAACTATTGTTTTATATCTACCATGCATTCTACAGCTTTGTCATCTGCGAACAACAAACATTTTCTATTTTTCCTGTTTTCTTATCATTTCCGGCACAAAACCCAATACAAGAGCTATCATAAAAGTAACAGACATTTTGAAATAAAAAAATTAATAATATGGGAAAAGCGAAATTTATCATATACATTTAAAAATTATTTTCCTACAGAATCGCCGTTCGAATTCGGGGACTTATCATACCGTGATACAAATTTTCAATACCGCCTCCAAAAATCTTCTGCCTGCGATTGCGACCACTGGTTTATACCGGCATGCATTTCGGCGTCAGTATCGAAGTGTTGTGTAACGAGCCGTGTCTTCATTGCTGATAGTCGCTTAGCGCCAAATCCGGGCTGTATGGTGGATGGGCAAACATATTCCATTGGAAAACTAATAGGAGGTCTCGGATACCACTGATGTCTGTGGGCGTGCATTGTCATAAAAAAGCTTTTGCGCTTCGTTTTCCCAAACGATTGTTCTGTATCGCTCGGATTAACTCTGTCTGTGTCTGACAAATTTCAATTGGTTTGCAGTTTTTTGCCCACAAAAAGCTAAGTTTAGAGGGCAGCTCACTAGTGACGGGATTTTTTATTGCAGCGCACATTTCAGCACGTCACAGAAAGTAAAGCAGCAGAGACACTGACCACTCGCTGCCACCTCTGGACGCGTACTGTGTGTGCGAACGTTGTGGCCCCGCCCACCGCCGTATTGGACCAAAACGTGTTATTTTTTGCATAGCCCTCGTAACGATGGTTTATCGTGTTAAATAACACAAAAGTAACATACACTACTGGCCATTAAAGTTGCTACACCAAGAAGAAATGCAGATGACAAACGGGTATTCATTGGACAAATATATTGTACTAGAACTGACATGTGATTAGATTTTCACGCAATTTGGGTGCACAGATCCTGAGAAATCAGTACCCAGAACAACCACCTCTGGCCTTAATAATAGCCTTGATACGCCTGGGCATTGAGTCAAACAGAGCTAGGATGGCGTGTACAGGTACAGTTGCCCATGCAGCTTCAACACGATACTACAGTTCATCAAGAGTAGTGACTGGCGTATTGTGACGAGCCAGTTGCTCGGCCACCATTGACCAGACATTTTCAGTTGGTGAGAGATCTGGAGAATGTGCTGGCCAGGGCAGCAGTCGAATATTTTTTGTATCCAGAAAGGCCCGTACAGGACCTGCAACATGCGGTCGTCCACTATCCTGCTGAAATGTAGGGTTTCGCAGGGATCGAATGAAGGGTAGAGCCACGGATCGTAACACATCTGAAATGTAACGTCCACTGTTGAAAGTGCCGTCAATGCGAACAAGAGGTGACCGAGACGTGTAACTAATGGCACCCTATACCATCACGCGGGGTGATACGCCAGTACGGCGATGACGAATACACGCTTCCAATGTGCGTTCACCGCTATGTCGCCAAACACGGAAGCTACCATCATGATGTAAACAGAACATGGATTCATCCGAAAAAATGCACCCAGGTTCGTCGTTGAGTATACCATCGCAGGCGCTCCTGTCTGTGATGCAGCGTCAAGGGTAACCGCAGCCATGGTCTTCGAGCTGATAGTCCATGCTGCTGCAACAGTCGTCGAACTGTTCGTGCAGATGGTTGTTGTCTTGCAAACGTCCCAATCTGTTGACTCAGGGATCGAGACGTGGCTGCACGATCCGTTACAGCCATGCGGATAAGATGCCTGTCATCTCGACTGCTAGTGGCTCTGAGCACTATGGGACTTAACATCTACGGTCGACTGCTAGTGATACGAGGCCGTTGGGATCCAGCACGGCGTTCCGTATTACCCTCCTGAACCCACCGATTCCATATTCTGCTGACTGTCATTGGATCTCGACCAACGCGAGCAGTAATTTCGCGATACGATAAACCGCAATCGCGATAGGCTACAATCCGACCTTTATCAAAGTCTGAAACGTGATGGTAAGCATTTCTCCTCCTTACACGAGTCATCACGACAACGTTTCACCTGGCAACGCCGGTCAACTGCTGTTTGTGTATGAGAAATCGGTTGGATGGCTCTGAGCACTATGGGACTTAACATCTGTGGTCATCAGTCCCCTAGAACTTAGAACTACTTAAACCTAACTAATCTAAGGACATCACACACATCCATGCCCGAGGCAGGATTCGAACCTGCGACCGTAGTAGTCGCGTGGTTCCGGACTGAGCGCCTGAACCGCTAGACCACCGCGGCCGGCAAAATCGGGTGGAAACTTTCCTCATGTCAGCACGTTGTAGGTGTCGCCACCGGCGCCAACCTTGTGTGAATGCTCTGAAAAGCTAATCATTTGCATATCACAGCATCTTCTTCCTGTCGGTTAATTTCGCGTCTGTAGCACGTTCGTAGTGTAGCAATTTTAATGGCCAGTAGTGTAGATATTTTCTTTCTGAAATGGGCGGAAAACAGGAAACCTCACTGTCTTTAATAGCAATAATTCTTCAGATTTGTCGTCAAGATACTGAATCACTGGTAATGGAAACGTTCTACGTGCAAACTATTGAGACGTGATCATGAACAACAATAGTGAGCGATGTTTGCGGGCTAATGTTAAGATGAGAATCTGCTACACTCATGAGAAGACAAGGTAGGACAACTGTGCCCGACAGAAAGGGGTTCGCTGCGAGCAGCTACATCGCATGGAACAGATGCAATAAAGCTAAAATACGCGGCAAGAAAGGGGAGTAAAAAGCGCATTAAATCAGGAGACCGGGAAACCAGGAGGGGAGGATGACCTGTATATTACTTTAAAACACGCATCTCGAGTTCTGGAAGGCCTCCAGCAGGAAATGGGAGGGCGCGATGAGCAGGGAGAAGGGCGACACAAAAAAAGGAGAGAACGGAAAAAGGAGGTAGAAATCCGGAGTCGAGGGTCAAACAGGGGCGGGGAGAGGGGTGGCGGGGCGGCGCGAAACAACAGCCATTACTGCTTCATGGCTGGCTGCAGGGCGCGCCGGGCCGCGACAAAGTGGCAGCCAGCCACGGCACAGCGGCCGCGACTCGACGCCACCAGCAGTCAGGGCTCCGGCGAGTCCTCCCCCCTCCCCCAGCACACAATCCGTTTACCTCCAGAATAATGTTCTCAGCGACACTGTCCTTTTGCAGCGTACTGGGGCGGCGTAGATTTTCATTTTAGTCGAGTTTTCCTTACTCCCCTTGACTCACGGCTTGCAAGGGAAGCACACACCCAACGACTCACTAACTATGCTCCTCTTTCGCACCGTTGCAGCTCATACTTACAAGGAACCCCGTAAGTGAGAGGTCGCAAGTTCATTCTTCACAGTAAGGTTCATGAGAAAGTGTAGTGTTAACAATTATGACGGGAAAAATACTAGCTGCTAATGATTCACCAAGTGCATAGGGTTGGCGACAGAAAACGAGTGCCCGGGAGGTGCTGAGATCGACCCTCTACGAATGTGTTACACTTCACAAAATTGACATCGTCGACATTAAAGAAATGTTCAAAACAAACCTTTTACTTGCATCATGAACAGCGAATGAAAAATGGCTTGCCACAGTGACAACAATGGTTTGCTGCATCAATATCGATGGCGAATTCCTTGGTAGTTACAAACTGTGCACAATGTTCAGCTGGGTACGTACTCTTAAAGAACGCATACAGAGTCATATTGGTGTAACGGAGCGATGAGAACTGATGGAATAAGTTAGCATGTAATCGAATGGGAAAGAGTCTGTCGTGAAGATTATCAAAAATCAAATGGTTCAAATGGCTCTGAGCACTATGGGATTTAACATCTGAGGTCATCAGTCCCCTAGAACTTAGAACTACTTAAACCTAACTAACCTAAGGACATCACACACATCCATGCCCGGGGCAGGATTCGAACCTGCGACCGTAGCGGTCGCGCGTTTCCGGACTGAAGCGCCTAGAACCGCTTGGGTGAAGATTATCGTGCAACGGCTATCTATTAAGGCATAGCTGCATATAGTGCGATATGTTTTATAGGCACGAATAAACAAACATCCACAGGAAGAATTTGTACAGTGGTTCTAGGTAGTATAAGCTGCAATGTCACATACTTCTCAGGAGAGAGAGTTTGTTCTAATGGGGGTAGGATTTTTAAACGCAAACCAGGAATGAAGCATAGGCTATTTGTTTTGAGCAGCTATTGGTAAAGCAGTTGTCATAACCATAATTGCAGTTCTCTTACGCCCATTTTTCCCCACTCTTGCTTGCTATAACGTAAATATTACGTACTGAGCTCCAAGATCACACACAGAGAAAGAATCGTAGGGGGCACACCACCTCCAACTTCTTACAGCATAATAAATAACTTTCCAGCCAATTTACCATCCAGATTCACAGTCGGAATAACTGTATACGAATGTGTTGAGGCACTGATGTTAGCTGACCTTGGTATAACTCTCTCGTACGTCTAATTTCCAGGGTTCCTTTCATATGCATGTCCTCTTTAAATCCCGATTAGTCGGAGCCGAAAAGAAATTCCTTTACTGGACGATGGTACAAGATTGTTTATCTCATCTAAAAATTTTCGGGCCCATTCCGCAGTTTGCTGTGAATCGTCAAGTTGGTGCTTTGTTTGTAAATTCGTTATCTTACGGCTTGCAATTCTGTAGCAATGTTTGAAGTTATGCAACCATTCACTGCTTCCCTTGAAATCACTGTAATCTAAGCCGCGTGCAGTTTGATGTGCATAACGTAGTAGGTTACTATCATGCACATTGTAACGAGTATTCTTGAAACGCGCAAACACCAGTTTTTGTAACAAGTGCGCCTTGTCCTCCCTTGAGTATCCACAGTTTCTCTTATGCATTACACGGCCACATTATTGCGGACTTATACGAAATCTCCTCATAATTTTTTTAATGATGCTGCGAATGATGTTCCACGCACTTAATTCATTTAGTACCCACAGCTTGGACAACAATTGTCCTTTACTCCGTTTCAATGGAGACGGGATTTGTGGTCCCCTGTCCGACAAGGATGGTGAACTACAAGGCTCGATAACTGTTCCACTATCACTTACACCTGTTAAGCACGTACCGTCATCGTTGTACCCCTCACGTACATGGTCTGCGCAGTCGAGCACATACATTACATTTCACAGACTCATCTTGCAGAAACGCTAATATTTAATTTGCCACTTCTTTCTCACTCTGCGAAATTCCTTGGGTTCCTATCTGATGAAATGTAAACTGCTGCAACTGTTGTTGTAGATATAATGCAATGTTCGCTTTGTTTATTGTAGTCAGTGCTCTGCTTTGTATCAACGCCATTAGCACAGCAGCACTGTTTCGAGTTACTCGTCGACTAAGCGTTTCAATTATGCTCCGTAGTCTCATGCTGTGCTCACCACAGGATCCCTCCACTTTCACCCCCTGGTTGCCATCAGCAGCCAATATTGTGGTTGAATGGTAGACAATACATCGGGCGTCGAATGCCGAAACATCATTGTGCTTCTGCAACCTCGGATTCAAGGGGTTCCTCGTTTGATGCACCGAATACTGCTCTAGTACGATGCACTTCGCAAACGTTCTCGAGATATCTAAGTTCAAAGTTTTACGATCCTGGTCAGTGCCGTACGAGAACGCCAGCTATTTAGCAATGACAGCGGAATCGAACTAGGAGACTGACCGTATTGGTTGGAGTGTCGTCACTCATTTTCCCTCTTTCTTTAATCTTTCGCCAATGCTTGCGTCGCCAGACAAAATTATGTTTCTTCGGTACGATCAATAATAATGATAATCACTGTGGTACATTCGTGGCGAGATATAATAGAGGTACGATTGGGATTTGCGAAGAAATATGAAGTGATTGTTTACTTATCGATACATTCATGCACATATCGCAAAGAAGTCATACCAAGCTAGACCTGCTTTGAATAATGTACACTGTATTTGCATTACGCGCATGGATGTATCGATACATATATGGTAATTTCATCACGATTCCTTATTATACGTCAATTACATTTCGCCACTGATGTACCACAATGATTATCGTTATTATTATTATTATTATTATTATTATTATTATTATTACTGTATTGTTCCTGTCCTAATGAACACAATTCGCTGTAACGACACAAATATTTGGTGGAGAAAAACTAAATAACGATGACCTGATTCGAATACGGTACGGGAAGAGGCTCGACAGTGAGCAGTTTCTTCAGGGTGTCTCTCCTAACAATCGTCAAGCCCATTTTCTCTGGTGTTTAAGCAAATATTTGCAATTTTGCTTTTGCAACCCATAACGGGAGCCAGCCCAAATAAATGGTGCTCGTCCCGTCTTGCACGTGACGTCCAGTGTCGATGTTTGTTTCCCGTTGCAAACAAAATGATTTTTAAAGTGAAATTTTATGTAGCCATTCGACAGGGCGGTCCTAAATTAGTCTAGTGAGATTTTTGTTTTACGTAACTGTTTTAACAGGGACAGTAAAACACGAGCGCTCCAGCAGCGACGGTACCACCTTGGCCCGCGCTTACTGCTACAGCCATGCAGACACGCGCTACTCAGTCCTTGCTGGAGTACTCATTATTCTTATACATACCGCACTGGACTAATCTCGTAGCACTTAACCGAATTGGCAAGTAAAATTTCGATTTGAAAATCATTCCATCGGCGATGGGGGTCGTATGAAAGACCTGATGAACTAGATTTCTTTGGGCTGACACCAACTACACGTTTTGAAAAAGAAGTTGAAAATAGCTCCAGAAAAATCAGAGACTTGTGTCTGACAACCACAGGAGAAACAAGTCTCTACAAGTACAACCACCTACATACAACTTTTACTAATTAATTCCTACTATTTCTTAGCCATGTCTTTTAGCTGGTTTCGGTAGGCCGGATAAAGACTTTTTAATGAAGTACATGGAGAGATGTAACTAGTTAGAATGAAAGATCAGAATTATACATTACGTGATAAAGGGTTTGGTCAGTTAATCAAAAGAGAGCAAAATAGAGATAAAACCGTAAAGTAGGGTACACACAATATAATTAGATAACTGTTTTATATTATTGACAGAAGTACTACCAATATACAGGGAGAACCTAACTCCACCGTCAAGCTTTCAGAGGTTGTTCAGGGATACCTTTTCAGTATTATCTTGTAAGGGACCGACCGCTCGTTACAGAGTTACTGGATTTCGTTTGGTTTCTTCCGAAATTAGCTTGTGTTACACTCAAATGCACAACAGTGAAAATATCTATGGTATGAGCTGTGTGTGTGTGTGTGTGTGTGTGTGTGTGTGTGTGTGTGTGTGTGTGTGTGTGTGTGTGTCGTTTGGGAACAAACTTGTTCTATTGAGTTACGGCATTTGATGTTGGCAAAAGTAGCGACCACTTGAAAGCTGGGTTTTCTAGAAGCGAAGTACGTAATGTGCTCAGCGTAGTGCGTCACCACCTCGGCAGTGCCAAATAGCGAGGGTGTTATCCGACAGAACGCAATGCGTACTTTGCGTAAGTCCTGGGAAGCCATCTGTTCTGGACGAGTCCAATGCTTTGTACGCTACGTTCTAATGAAACAATTGCTGCAAGTCAGGTAAAGTGGCAGTAAAGTGTGCTAGATGCAGGAAGCGGGTTTTAGTGCCGAGGAGGATCGTCAGAAACATTTTGTTGGCTGTTTCTCTGCGTTCAATTTAAGTCTGGAGCGAATAATCCTATTTTTCGTCGTCCATTATATGTACACCGGTAGATATCAGCAAACCCAAGGCTTTCCTTTTCTGTTCTCTCACGTGATACATCAATACTGTACAAGCACTTTAGTTAAAGTAAAAACACTCTTTGAACACATTTTCCCAGACAGCACATGTAGACTAAACAGTTAATGGTCTCGCGGCTTTATATCATTGGAAAACACAAATGTACAACGTGTTTAAGTTTCGCATCCCTATCGAAAGTTTGCATTCAGTCTTGCTCGATGCTGTCGCGTGAGTTTTCCTACAGTGTGTAGGAAAACGCCCGAAAAAATGAATAACCCCATTGCACACAGACATGGAGACGTATTGAGAGAAATCAAAAATAGTTAATCAAGTAAAAATGTGTTCGAACGGAGATCACTGGAGAGGGGGGGGGGGGGGGGTGGGAGGAAAAGAATTTATACTAGTCTGGCCAAACGAGATACATACAGTATAAAGCGTTCAAAAAGAAACGAGCCGGTGGCATAATTACAGAAACCAGTACCTGTATGTTAGAAGTGTTGACCCTTGCTGTTGAGACACTTGTCCCACTGTGACACAAGGCGGTGAATGGCTGTCTCATAAAATTCCCAGGGCTACGATGTTAATAAGTTCCGCACGTACAGCTGGACGTCGTTGTCCGAGGTGAGTCGTTTGCGCCTCAAAGCCTTTTTAAGGAGACCAAAAATGGCGTAATCACAGAGGGAGAGGTCCGGACTGTATGGAGGGTGGCGGAGAACCTCCAATTTGAATTTCTGCAGTAGTGCCGCGACTGTGTTGGCCGTATGAGGCTTTACATTGTCATGGAGCAGAATGACCCCACGAGTGAGATTGTCTGGTCGTTTTGACTTGAATAGCTTGGCGAAGGGTGGTCACGATTTGCGAGTAACGCTGCGCTTTCACTGTTGGCCCGTGCTGCAGGAAGTGAATCAGAAGGGGGTCATCTTGGTCAAAGAAGAACGTCAGCATAGGGGAAAACGATTCACCTCGGACAACGACGTCCAGCTGTACGTGTGGAACTTATTAACATCGCAGCCCTGGGAATTTTATGAGACAACCATTCACCGCCTTGCGTCACAGTGGGACAAGTGTCTCAACAGCGAGGGTCAACACTTCTAACATACAGGTACTGGTTTCTGTAATTATGCCACCGGCTCGTTTCTTCTTGAACGCCCCTTTATACTGTATGTATCTCGTTTGGCGTTTGGCCAGACTAGTATAAATTCTTTTCCTCCCCCCCCCCCCCCCCCCCCCCCCCCCCCTCTCCTGTGATCTCCGTTCGAACACATTTTTACTTGGATTTCTCTCAATACGTCTCCATTTCTGTGTGCAATGGGGTTATTCATTTTTTCGGGCGTTGTTCTTTAGCAAGGAAAAGGATCATTTGGAATCTGTGGTGACACGTATCATACCACCCCATGGACGTCATAGCAACGGAATTGTAAGTTTTTTTAAGTTTCCGTGAGACGCCGATAGCGGTCGTCCGGGATCCGGCGGATCCAATGGAGCACGCCCGCTGAGCCACGCCTCTAGCGGCTGGATACCACGAGCGCCCCCAGCCGCCACAATACAGGATGGCCGGCGTAGTGACAGCCCACTCGCGCTTGGAGCCACCTCGCGACGGGACGCCACGCAGCCACTGCCTAGTCGCGGCTCCAACCTCACCGTTGTTGCTACTGTTGTTTCTTTCGGTAGTTAACTAAATAAAAAGAAAAGCTTCCTGAATTGCGATTAGTTTCACTGTCATGATTGTGTTGCTAGTTTGATCTTCTACCATATCGCCTTCTATTGTTCCAATGTGCAGTATCTGCGATATCATTCTTGGATCGATACAAGTTCTTGTCGAAAATGGACCAATCACATCTGGTTCTGAGATTCAATTGTTAAAGTGGTATTCACGACCTACACGTTTTGTTGAGGTTTTCTCACATGTTTCATAGTCTCTATGTGTACAAATGCAACGGGTGGCTTGCTCTTGTTAATTCATCATATTTCTGTCAGGCACCTAAGTGTGAGATGTTAGACCGTTGGTGCTGCCAGTTCAAAATGGTTCAAATGGCTCTGAGCACTATGGGACTCAACTGCTGTGGTCATAAGTCCCCCAGAACTTAGAACTACTTAAACCTAACTAACCTAAGGACAGCACACAACACCCAGCCATCACGAGGCAGAGAAAATCCCTGACCCCGCCGGGAATCGAACCCGGGAACCCGGGCGTGGGAAGCGAGAACGCTACCGCACGACCACGAGATGCGGGCGGTGCTGCCAGTGATGACAGCTCGATGTACTACATTTCTCTGCCTATATACACTCAAATTATGTACAGATTTAATCATATATTCTTCACTCTGTACCGTATACGTACAATAAAAAGAACTGATACCCGCTGTGTTGCGATTTTAATGGTCAGCGGTGCATGTCGATAACATTAGGTACAAGCAATCATTAAATTCATTTGGTCGCTGTTTGCTAAATGTCTTCGACAACACATCTGAAACGACGCGTCGGCATAGAGCGTCTCCTGCAGTAGCTATGCCGAGTTCATCTCGGCTCCGGCGTGGGAGACGCCCCGTCGGTCGCTTCCAGAAGGCTTCCGGCGGGAGGCCGTCGGGTAAACGCGCCATGAAACGCGCCGGCTCGCCGCTCCCATTTGCCGGCAGTGCATCAGGCCGAGGGAATAATGGATGCGGGGCCCCGCCGAGAGTCTAACTAGCTGCACCGGCTTTGTTTGAGCTACCGCGCACCGGCGCAGCGAGCGAGCTGGCGTGACCGCGCGCCGAAATTAAACACTGGCCACGCAGCACGCGAAGCCAAGCCGCGTATTAGCTGCAGTCCGCAGACGGCCGCCGCTTAACGACACACGTAACACGCAATTTGGCGCGAGGACCGACCAGCTAATGAAAAGTGGGAGTGTCGAGAGCGGTAACAGAAAACCGGGCCACAGACAGCTGTCTCGTTTTCTACAAGAGTGGTTCTCTGTACTGAAATTTCACCTCTTGGGAGAAAAAAAATAAAATCTGCCACGCTGATAAACGAGGGCAAATTGGAAGGCACTTTTATTTTGAAGGCTACAGCTTTTTACGAGCCTTGGTACTAGCATTCGCTGACGAAAGAACTGAAAAGTTATCCACTGTACGTACATGATTTACAAAACCACTTTCTCTCTTTTGTCACCGTGCACTCCTCCCAAGAAGTGCGGAAAATTACCTCGAAGTAAACCACTTTACAGATCACTGCTACGCTTTAAATATTAAACCTGACCTACTTCAGTGGACAGGAGACAGCTGAAACCCCTTATAAATAATTACATACTTTCGTAGTTACCCGTTTGCTTGGTATGTTGCAGTCTAAATTTCTAATGGTTACCTTTCAACAATTGCTGGTTCTGAGCAAACTGTTGTAATGACACCACTTCGCGCAGATGCCGCACAGAGCCTTTGTCTCTGTATGGCCTGCAACACGGCACAAACGATAATCTGACAAATAATAATAGTATGCAATGCACTTCCTGCCACATCCCATGTATCGTTAACATGCAAATATGACTCAAGAATATCAAATCGTCGCCACAGTATTTGTATTGAACTTGCAACCCCCCCCCCCCCCCCCCCCCCCTCCCACCTGAGAAAGCTGAAAGTTGTGTGACTTCAACTGTGGATGCAAATAATCAATTGCCGTAACCACAAGTCTGGCTTTGTCTACGCACTACACAAAATCATTGAAGTCTGGAGGTTTTCGTGGCTGCTGCATCAATAATAAAATCCGAGTTGATCGTCTGTCGTTTGAAGAGGAATATAAAGCGGCCTAGCAGCGGAGTGGTACCTCTGTACGAGAACGGTCAATTTCCTTCCCTTACACGACGAGTACTCCGTCTGTAATGGTCACCCCTCGGCTTCACGTTATGTCTTAAGTGTCCCCTCGTTTCTTCCGAATGTCGAGGAATTTCCGCCTACGTGACACTGTCCTACCTCCAATACTGTTCCAGTCCATCGCTCCATTACTAGACAGGATATAGATCGGCCGCAAGGAATGTTATTGTTATACCAAATAGCTGAGCAGACAGCCCCTGGAAAGAAAGCAACCAATCTGGTATTTGCATTAAGTGATATCGGGAAACCAAGGAAAATAATATTCAGGATAGCTGGAAGGGGATTTGAACCGCAGTCCTCCGGAATACGAGTCCACATTTTTACCAATCCGCCACCTCACTCGGTGATAGCCCCAAGACAAACTATGCAGAGTACCTCGCGGAAGCCACACAGAAAATTCGGAAACTATACTATTAATATCAAAACTACGATCAGCTCCAATCGTCCATGCAAAGAATGGATGGGAAAAGAAACATCGGTTACAGTACATGAAAAAAAAATAGAATTATATATGTTTCAAAATTACACAGTGTGCTTGTAGTGCTAATATGCATCACCAGGAGTCGACTATATAAAGTGCACATTCGACAGTTGCTACCAGATCTGCAACGCATTGTGCACAACTTGCTCCATGCGCCCCCCCCCCCCCTCCCCCATCTACACTCCTGGAAATTGAAATAAGAACACCGTGAATTCATTGTCCCAGGAAGGGGAAACTTTATTGACACATTCCTGGGGTCAGATACATCACATGATCACACTGACAGAACCACAGGCACATAGACACAGGCAACAGAGCATGCACAATGTCGGCACTAGTACAGTGTATATCCACCTTTCGCAGCAATGCAGGCTGCTATTCTCCCATGGAGACGATCGTAGAGATGCTGGATGTAGTCCTGTGGAACGGCTTGCCATGCCATTTCCACCTGGCGCCTCAGTTGGACCAGCGTTCGTGCTGGACGTGCAGACCGCGTGAGACGACGCTTCATCCAGTCCCAAACATGCTCAATGGGGGACAGATCCGGAGATCTTGCTGGCCAGGGTGGTTGACGTACACCTTCTAGAGCACGTTGGGTGGCACAGGATACATGCGGACGTGCATTGTCCTGTTGGAACAGCAGGTTCCCTTGCCGGTCTAGGAATGGTAGAACGATGGGTTCGATGACGGTTTGGATGTACCGTGCACTATTCAGTGTCCCCTCGACGATCACCAGTTGTGTACGGCCAGTGTAGGAGATCGCTCCCCACACCATGATGCCGGGTGTTGGCCCTGTGTGCCTCGGTCGTATGCAGTCCTGATTGTGGCGCTCACCTGCACGGCGCCAAACACGCATACGACCATCATTGGCACCAAGGCAGAAGCGACTCTCATCGCTGAAGACGACACGTCTCCATTCGTCCCTCCATTCACGCCTGTCGCGACACCACTGGAGGCGGGCTGCACGATGTTGGGGCGTGAGCGGAAGACGGCCTAACGGTGTGCGGGACCGTAGCCCAGCTTCATGGAGACGGTTGCGAATGGTCCTCGCTGATACCCCCAGGAGCAACAGTGTCCCTAATTTGCTGGGAAGTGGCGGTGCGGTCCCCTACGGCACTGCGTAGGATCCTACGGTCTTGGCGTGCATCCGTGCGTCGCTGCGGTCCGGTCCCAGGTCGACGGGCACGTGCACCTTCCGCCGACCACTGGCGACAACATCGATGTACTGTGGAGACCTCACGCCCCACGTGTTGAGCAATTCGGCGGTACGTCCACCCGGCCTCCCGCATGCCCACTATACGCCCTCGCTCAAAGTCCGTCAACTGCACATACGGTTCACGTCCACGCTGTCGCGGCATGCTACCAGTGTTAAAGACTGCGATGGAGCTCCGCATGCCACGGCAAACTGGCTGACACTGACGGCGGCGGTGCATAAATGCTGCGCAGCTAGCGCAATTCGACGGCCAACACCGCGGTTCCTGGTGTGTCCGCTGTGCCGTGCGTGTGATCATTGCTTGTACAGCCCTCTCGCAGTGTCCGGAGCAAGTATGGTGGGTCTGACACACCGGTGTCAATGTGTTCTTTTTTCCATTTCCAGGAGTGTATATTTGAGCTGTGAGGTTCCAACAGTTATAACCTAATTCAGAACATGAATTCTCGCAGGCTACTGCATTACCTCAATCAACGATCACGTTAGTCTCGTGATTATTATTTTCACAACTGGCTGTTACTGGCATCAGTGACCGACCTGCTAGAATTTTCCACCTTGGCTAACAGTCCTGAAGTAAGAGTCCCGTCGGCATTTCTGCGTAATTTTACTAAAAAATGTCCGCAGGAAGCACTCAACTACGTAGTATTAGAGGTCACAGGGTATCAAACCCAACGCTGCAATATCCTCCCCACTGCCTATGGTGACAAAATAACGCCCTTGCAGAAAGGGAGGCATGTAGTAAGTTCCCCACTCTCCTGAGTGTAAACGCTCGCTTTGAAACACCAGTCACTACTCTTTTCTCCAAATAACTAAATCGGCCGCATCATAATCAGACATGCTGATACATCAGCAGAGAATACATTTTCTTCCCTCCACTCCTTAATAACGAATGAGAGGGGTGGGAGGATGGGCCACACCTCCTTTTTCCTGGCGAGCCATAGTGAACTAAACACGAAACACGTTGGGTCGCCAGTTGTAAAAATCTGGAAGGGATTCATGGTTCTATATTTGACGAAGAAAAATTATAAACTAGTGCTTAAAACTTAAGGACGAAAGTAACTTTCGCTTGACGCGTCACTACCAAGTAACATAGCTCGACGAAACTTGGACCATAAAGACAAAGAACTGCTACTGGATAGTACCGAAGGTAACAGGAAAAAAATACGTAATTAGACGAACAAATATGATGCTTTTATTCAAAGATAATAATTACATTGAAGGCATCGTGATTTACAATGCGCCCTCGACATTACAAAGGGTGGAACATGGCTCTTGATAAGGTGTGTGATCACCACAGACGGCAATGCATGCTCTGCAATGTGCTCCCATGCTGGCCACATGGTTGGTAATGAGTTCTTGTGATAAGGCCTTCCATTCCTCCACCATCGCGGTTGACAGCTGCTGCATTGTCATTGGTGCATGTGAACGTGCTGTAGTGCCTCTGCCAAACGCATCCCCGACGTGCTCGATGATATTTAACTAGGGGGAACGTGCAGGCCAGCCCATTCAAAGGATATCCTCTCGTTCCAAGAGCTCCTCCAATTACACTGTACGATGCGCATTCTCATCAATAAAAATTAAAACAGGACTGCTTGTCTGCCCCTCCAGAAAAGACGCACACGGCGAAGGACTACAGTGTCACAATTACGTTGACCGCTGAGCGTATCGTGTTCAAAGATCTGGACGTCGGCACGCCCGTGCAACTTTATGCCTCTCCAGGAGATAACACCTGGGCCACCAAAACGATCATCATCGATAATGTTCGTGCGTGCATTACGTGTTCCCAACTCTCGCCATACGAGCGTGGTCACACAAGCCAGTAAAAACCATGCACCGCCGCCTATTGTAACGTCCAAGGGACCATCATAAATCGCAGTGACTTCAGTGCAATTAGTGTCATTTCTATTCGTCTCATTCCGTTTTTCTTTCAGTAACTCCTGAAGTTTCATCGAGATATGTTACTTGTCAATGATACATCACGCCAAAGTTACTTCCACACAGTTACTTTGCACACCAATGTAGTTGTGGTCTTCATTCGAAGACCTTGGTCTATCCTGTGTGAGCCTATTCATCTCTGCGCAACTACAACAAACTATATTATTTTGAATTTGCTTGTTGACGCCAACTCTCTGTCTTCGTCTACAATTTTATCCCCCCCCCCCCCCTCCCCCCACTTCCCAGTATTACCGAACTGACGACTCCTCAGGATAAGGCCTGTCAACTCAGGATAAGGCCTGTCAACTGACTTTACATATATTATCCGTGTGTCATACTAAAGTGTATGACTTGCTCGATATGTACCACAGTGTCCCTGTAGTGCCGCTAAAAATTTCCTACTTAGGCAGTTTACGGAATACTCTGTAACTATAACACCGTAAAGAAATGAAAATGCATATGAACGGACCTTAGTCAACAACATTAGAGCACAGTGATATGAGTCTGTGCACCATCTTGCAACTTAATACTACGTGACGAGGCGTACAGTACGTTCGTAGGAAGACTGTTTACTGTATAACGTTACAGAAACCGAAAGGACATACATACAAAATGATACCACGATATTTATTTTGAAGAACACAAGCCAAGAGAAGAGTCAGTTAGTTAAAAAGTGGGAAAGTGATTAGTCTGTAAAGTAATGAGGTGTTCCCCGTGTAGATCTCCACTTACGTAATGGCATGAAAGGCGTCAGGCAGTATGTGTGAAAATTTTTCAAGATAGGGTGTACTCCCCAGGACGACAACAACGAAAGGCGACGTGGGTAACAAACAAAAAATGTTAATTTAGTGGAGCAGAGCGGAGCGGCGACAAAAAGAAAGAGGCGAGCGAACTTGGCCAGAAGAGTGACGCGGCTGATTTAGGTCGCGCTACCAATTAGCGCGATATTAACATGCAAATAGCGCCATCAATTACAGCGAGCGCCGGCGGCCAGGGAGGGTAGCAGCACACGCGGCTACCGGCGGCGGCACCTTTGAGGGCACGCAACAGGTAACGGACGGCAGCGACGACGCTTCCCTGGAAGGGAGGGCCCGTGTGTACACGCACAAAAACAACGGCTCAATTACCTCGCCTCCCTGCCCTCTGGCTCCAGCAACCTGCACGCCACGCTAAATCACTCCAAATTGATTTAAAGTTGCGAGGCGACCGGGAGTTTCCCCCTTGTTGTTGCACTGCCAGTGGCGCTGTATCATCGGGACACAGGTGGCAGCATCTGTATCGGCACTTGACAACTGTGATGATAGCGCGGTGGCCGTGGCGACGGGAGAAGGAGGTACATGGGCCAATCACAGATAACTCGTTGATCTAAACCCGATCACACTCACAGCAGCTATCAACTGTGCATTTCTCTACACTTCCTACACGAGTTAATAATGAAAATAATTCAGCACATGAGCTCACCACTGAATCTGGAATCTCATTACCAAAGTTGACACTTGTCAAAGGCGAAATCAATCCCAAATTTGCCACTGAGCGATGAGGGCCTTGTGGGAATTCCGCACCGTTTTTTTTAAGTTGCTATTGCGCGAGGTTCGCTGTTCTCTTCCTCGAAGCTTTCATGAAATGCAAAGTTCGTACCTCTATCGCTGGAGGTCAGCGCTGTGATGTGTTGTTACGGACCATTATCGACCGTGGGGAAAGGAGAAAAGGAAATCTGGAGACAGCCAACGGTCTCTACCAACGGAGGCCCCGATCCTAACGTCATCCCTCGCGAACTTACATTGGGGAGAAATGCTAACCTAGTACACTGGAGCATATTAGCGCTCAACAACATTATTAACTGACCTTTTTTTTGCCTGTGTCGGTGTACCATGATACTAACTCTTACGTTGCCGTCGTTGTTGTGGTCTTCAGTCCGAAGACTGGTGTGATGCAGCTCTCCAAGCTACTCTATTCTGTGCGAGCCTCTTCATCTTCGAATAACTATTACAACCTACACCTTTCTGAGTCTTTAATGTATTCGTACCTTTGTCTCCCTCTAGGAGTTTTACCCTCCCTCCTCCTCCCGAACCCTCCCTCCAAAAGTAAATCGGTGATCCCCTCATGTCTCAGAATGTGTCTTATCAACAGATCCTTTCTTTTGGTCAAGTTATGTCAAATTTTTTGTCTCCCCAATTGCGTTCGGTACTTCCTCATTAATTACGTGATCGAATCATTTAATATTCAGCATTCTTCTGTAGCAACGCATTTCAAAAGCTTCAATTGCTTCTTGTCTAAACTGTTTGTCGTCCACGATTCACTTCCATACATGGCTATACTCAAATAAATACTTTGAGAAAAGACTTAATAATTCCCTCAGCTTCACCTGATTTACTTCCACTACTCCATTATCCTCGTTTTGCTTTTGTTCATGTTCATCTTATATCCTGCTTTCAAGACACTGTCCATTCCGTTCAACTGCTCATCCAAATCCTTTGCTGTCTTTGATAGAATTATAATGTCATCGGCAAACCTTAAAAGTTTTCGTTGCTTCTTCTTGGACTCTTAACTTCCTACTCCACATTTTTCTTTTTTTTCCTATAGCGCTTGACTAACATCGAGGATGGGCTGCAACCCTGTCTCACGCTCTTCTGAACCACTGCTTCCCTTTCGTGTCCATCTACTCTTATGACTGCCATTTGGTTTCTGTAAATAGTCTTTCGCTCCCTGTAGTTTATCCCTGCCGCCTTTAGAATTTGAAAGAGAGTATTCCAATCAACATCGTCAAAAGCTTCTGTAAATCTACAAATGCTATAAACGTATGTTTGCCTTTCATTAACCTATCTTCTATGAGAAATCGTAGGGTGAGTACTGCCAAGCGTGCTCCTACATTTCTCCAGAATCTAAAAGAATCTTCCCCGTGGTCGGCTTCTAGCAGTTATTCCATTCTTGCAGAGAATTCCTGTTGGTATCTTCCAGCCGTGACTTATTGAACTCATAGTTCAGTAATTCCCACACCTATTTTCTTTGGAATTCCAATTATTATCTTCTTCTTGAAATCTGAGGGTATTTCGCCTGTTTCACACATCTTGTTCATCAGATGGAATAGTTTTATCATGGCTGGCTCTCCGAAGGCTATCAGTAGTTCAAACAGAACGTTGTCTACTCCTGGGACCTTGAGTTGAATTAGGTCTTTCAGTGCTCTGCCAAATTCTTCACGGAGTATCGTATCTCCCATCTCATCTTCATTTATGTCCTCTTCCATAATATTGCCCGGAAGTACATATCCCTTGTATCGACCCTTTATATATTTCTTCAATGTTTCTGCTATACCTTCTTTGCTTACGACTGGTTTTCCATTTAACCTGTTGATATTCATACAGCTGCTTCTCTTTTTTCCACAGGTGTTTTTATTTTTCCTGTATGCAGGATCTATCTTTCTCCTAGTGACATATGCTTCTAAATGTTTACACTTGTCTTACCATTCCTGGTTAGCCATTTGCACTTCCTGTCAGTCTCACTTTTAGACGTTTGTATTCTCTTTCGCCTGCTTCATTTACCTCATTTCTATTTTTTTTTTCTTTCCTCAGTTACATTCAATATCTCTTGTGTTACCCAAGGACTTCTACTAGCCCTCGTCTTCTTGCCTAATTGATCCTCTCTTGTCTTCACTATTTCATTTCTGAAAGATACCCATTCTTCTTCTACTGTATTCCTTTCCCCTTTTCTTGTCCATCATTCCCTAATGCTCCCCTTGAAACTCTCTACACTCTCTGGTTTTTTCACTTTATCCAGGTCCCATCTCCTTAAATTCCTACCTTTTTGCAGTTGCTTGGTTTTTACTCTACGGCTCATAACCACTAAATTGTGGTCAGGGTCCACATCTCCCCTGGAAATGTCATACCATTATGGCAGCGAAATTTGGCAGATATTATCGTTCGTTACTGCGGAGTTGACAATGGATACAAAATTAGTTCCAATTTTGGCCACCAGGTGTAAATCGGGGCTGTGAATGGAAGAAAAACGCATGTAAATGAACCCATATATAATGGATTAGGAACGGGATGTGGGCAGAAAAACTCAAACAACTGAGAAAGGAATAATGTTGATTTTATTATTAACCACCGCTTACACAGTTTGTTCAATATGAGCAACGGTGAAGTAGACGAATTGGTGTGGAGCGCGTTTTTCCACCTGGTGGGCAAAATTGGTACTTTTTTCTTTTTTTTTTTTTTTTCTTCAGCGTAAATCGGTTCTGCATTAACGGACTAGCATTCCTACCAGATTGCGCGCTCAGACGATAATTACAGCCCACATTGGACTTTCGTGAGTAGCTGCACTTTAAGTACAACTATGCAGTACATGTCATTAGAAACAGCAGATTGTTAGAAGGCACTTAAGCTCTGCAGTACACCATGAAAATATCAATTTTAGTGTTATCTTACTGTAATTAAGGAATTTCTTCAAGTTCGGCTTTGATAGTGATGTCATTCTCGTCAAGTTAGTAGCTATCTCGTTTTACTCGATGCTTGGCCCAGAATTAAAGCAAACAAAGATCTTTCCTACGTAACTGGGAAACAAAGCTAATGCAACGAAATGTGGACAACAGAATTTTAGCTGTCTGTTGAGTTTAGCTCATGAAGCAAGAGTTCTACCGCTGACCATCGTGTGTTGCAAGATTGTCTCCTGTTTGAAGGACGTAAGATTAGAGTGTCGGTATTCCTGTTCCAAATAAAAGGCCAACACCTTCACCACAACACTACCTCTTGACACTGTTTCGAGGAATGCATTTAGTCCCTGTCATGTGACTGACTACGTCTTCACACTAGATCTCCAATTCCAGTCTTCGTAAGTAAGAGTACACAGGATAGTTCCGACACGTATCTGCACGCCATACCTTAGCGTCTTTCTGTTGCCAGCCTCTACTGGAAACCAGTCCGCCCCCCCCCCCCCCCCCCCCCCCCCCCGTAGCTGAGTGGTCAGTCGGAGATTTTCTCCGCTCAGGGACTGGGTGGTATGTTTCCCTAATCATTATCAATTGATCCCCATCGACGCACAAGTTGCCGAAGTGGCGTCAACTAAAAAGACTTGCACCCGGCGACCGGTCTACCCGACGGGAGGCCTTAGTCACACGACATTTACTAGAAATCGACAACGATGTGTTAACAGGAAGACACACACATATAAAACTGACAAACGAGATCGATATCCGACGAGTCGAGCGTTGCACACCATATTCTAGATTTTTTTTCGCTTAGTCTCTTACAATCAATTTGTAAAGTTAGTTGCACCACAATGATGTCTCATTCTCTGTAGACTTGCGCAGCCAGTGTATAAATTTGCCTGTGGTATTCTGTAACCATCTCTCTAATTCCGTAAGTCTAATCACAGTGACACCGAAACGGAAGATAAGAGTGATGGTCAAAATACTGAATTCGCTCTTCCGATATTGTTTCACTATGGAAGATCGTTAACACAGTCCCTCCGCTCGATCATACCACAAACGTCGAAATGGCAGATATTGAGATAATCGCTAGAAAGATGTAACGGTAATTTCGGAGAACCCCAAGGAAATATGATAAGACAGTAACTGTTTGCAATGCCTACAACCGATCTAGCGTAGTGTTTCTCAATGTGACCACCGACCCTTAGGGGGTTCGCGGGTCCTAGCTACAGCGTCCGCGACGCCTAAATATTGAATTGTGTTGTAATAGAAAGGAACTCACAGTTGTTGTGCAAGAAATATTTCTTTCAGTCACTAAAAAGAAAGCAAATAGGAATTATACCTACGGTTGTAAACTTAATTTTTTTCTACTGTAGTGAATTTCTGCCCTGAAGCCAATCAACCGTTACATACGGCTACTTCCAACTGCTAGAAATTTCTTCTATCTCGGAATTTCATGCTTTCATCTTCATGTGGCGGAAAGCTCTCTACATTACACCAATTCTAGCCTTTTTAAAAAGTCAGTCGTTCTACGCTTGTAGACATCAAGCCTCCCCCCCCCCCCCTCCCAATTCTGGGGTTTCCAAGGAAACCCATGAGAAACATCTCCCAAAATACGTTCCTAGGTCTGCCACTGTGAGTAACTCTTGATTCAAATGCGGTGCGGTCAGCGTCAAATTGTCTTGGAAAATACATCGAAACAGAGAAATAAGAACGTTGATTTGATTCAATCAATTTGTGAAAAGATTAAAAATATCAAAACGAGGTATACACACAACATTGGTGTTTCACCGGTTGCTTTTCAGCAAAGGTATGAACAACTCTGAAACAATAATACTGCACCGCAGTCTTATTATTCTTGAAGCAAAAATTTTCTGCTTCTTTAATTTTCCCAGGGTGATCAATTACAATAATTTAAGAAACTATAAAACTTGAAACCTGTCGTGTTCTTAAGCAACAAAGTTTCAGAAACAACACTCGATTTCTTTTTCAGCAACAAGATCATGTGGTTAGATAAGAAAAACACGGTTTAACTGAATCTCACCTTTTAAAGTTTTTATCGCCACTTTGACTTTTAACCCCTGCTGTTCTCGAAGCTAGATACGATAATAAGGTTATCACTCGTATTTTCTTTGTCAATTTAGCTCGACTGAAATTTAAGTATGACGTCACCACACCCACACCTCCAGTTTCAACGAACGGCGTCAGTCGCGTTCCTCACCTTCAACATTCCGTCAAACAACAGAGGAGAGAAAAAGTTTTACTGTGGAAAACAGTATTAAACACACTCAGAGATGTCACGTGTTCGTGGCATAACACGTGCCACGTGAGTGGAGAGGGATAAACAGCAGATGTAAATACAATGATTTGTCATCAATCATTCGTTTCCTGAGCTGCTCAACGTTCTTGTGTGTGGTGATATTTGTAAAATTCGCAAAAAATCAAGGGTTGCACTCGTCTGCAATGAAACAAGAGGCTACTGGTGACGTTAAGTCGGAAAAAGCTTCTGAAAGTGAGCCCTCATGTTCGCAAGCTACTACAAGTGAACGTGAAGGGGAGGAAAGAAAACTACGCAGGTACTGTGATGACTGCCTTCGCTATGGATTTGTATACATATGCAGTGATGACAGCCAGCAGGCTCAGCGTGTGTTATGTTACGAAGCACTGAACAACGACAGCATGAAACCTGTTAATCTTCGAAGACATTTGGAGAAGAAACATGAGGGTCACGTTGGTAAGTCGATAATGTTTTCTTTTTCTTTAAAAAGAAAAAAAAAACTGTGGGAGATGAAAGGTAATAAAAGAATAATGTCAAAGACTGCAGTTGCTGCTAATACAAATGCGAAAGCTACTTTAGCGTCATATCATGTGTCATTGCCACTTACTAAATCTAGGAAACGCCACACAACTGCAGAAAATTTAATCCTACCAGTTGCGAAAGTTACGTGTGAAATTATGGTAAGTGATGCAACTGCTAAGGAAATAAACTCAGTTCCCGTTTTCAACAATACAATTGGCATATGTCTTTCACTGCGAAAGAACAATTAATTTCAACAGTTCATGGCAGCTCACCTTATTCTTTACAACCTCATGACAGTAAAGCATACACGGAAAAGCAAATCTGTTAGTTTCATCCGTTTTGAATGTAACCTGATAATTTGTGGGGAGCTTTTGTAATGTAAGGAGATTCTTCGAACAACGGTAGAAAATGTGTTCTGTGCACTTAATGAGTTCAAAAGTAAACAACGATATGAGGTGGGATAAATGTGTAGCATCTTCTACCGACAGAGTACGTGGTTTTACAGCTTTGATGACAGGCTTAACGGCTTGATTGAAACCTTTAGAACCAGAAGTAGTGTACGCCTTGCTTCACACACAGAGAAGTTTTAGCTGCACGAAAAATGCCTTGGGATTTTAAAAATGTGTTCTGGATGAAGTTACAAAACTTAATAATTTCATTAAATCACGTTCGCCTCTTTTAACAGTTTTATGTAAAAAAATTGGCAACAGACGGACTCAACTTCTCTTACGTACTGAAGTGCGTTGGTTGTCAAGAGAGGAAAGTTCTCTCTCTCTCTCTCTCTCTCTCTCTCTCTCTCTCTCTCTCTCTCTTTTTAGCTACATGATGAAGTGCGCTCGTTTCTTTTAGGCAAGCAACATTCTTTTTCAAGAGAGAAATTGTGTGATTTTGATTGGTTGTGTGAATTGGCCTATTTGGTGGATATTTCCGCCTTTCTCAACGAACTCAACTTAGGCCTGCAAGGAAAAAAGTTACTATCTTCCAAGTTGAGAGTAAAGTTACAGCTACAATTAAGAAACTGCAGCTATGGCAGTACGAGTACAAACCAATTGCTGTCCATCATTTCCAGTGATCAAGGACTTCACTAATTCTTCAGGTGACACATTCTCTGCTGAAGTGCGCAAAACACTTGTAGAACACTTCAGAGCACTAGCTCCAAGTTTTCGAGAATATTTCCCTGTCCCACAACAAGGTACTTGTTGGATTGAAAATCCTTTCACTAATGTAGAAATCCAGGACATACATGGTATGAATCTCTCTGGCACAGAACAAGAACAGCTACTGGAACTATCCTCCGATACTTCATGGAAAAACGTTTACAAAAAAATTAACTTCGTAGCTTTTGGTTGAGTGTGCGCTGTGAGTATGAAGAGTTGTCTAAAAACGCATTGTAACATTTGACGCCTTTCCCTACCACTTACTTAAGAGAGCAGACCTTTTCTGCTTGCTCTTTGCAGTATTAAAACCTTAATGTGAAATCATCTTAATATGGTATCACACCTAAGAACGTGGGGACAAAACTTATTTCAGATTTCAATGCAATTATGGAAAAACCAAATGGTTTCATTCCTCACGTTAGTGATCCAATGTTTGAGAACATTGTTTATTAAGTGATCAAATGGATTTCCTTCGAAGAAACGATTTTGATTTTCAGTTACTGTACTTACTGTACTAGATTGTACTGTAATTGCACTAGTGTAAGTTATTGTATTTTCAATTGAAATTTCGATCACTATGCAACAGTCATGTATCTTTAGAATAAATTACTTATTGCATTACGTTTCTTCATTTTTTTTCTTGTCATTGATAATTCTAATTAGTACATTTTTTTTGTAGGATGTGAAATTTCAGTTAGCGTTGTAAGGGGGTCCGCAGATCACTTTCCGAATGAACAGGAGGTCCGTTTGAGAACCGTGGATTATAATAGAAAGCGTCGGAAGCTCTTTAAAACTGTTCGCAAATGACGCGGTTGTCTGTAAGAAAGTAACAATGCCAGAGGACAGTATGCATTTGCAAAATGACATATAGAAAATTGATGAATGAAGCAGTCTCCGATAGTTGACCCTGAACGTAAGTAAATGTAGGACTTCCGCATACTTAGGAAAAGAAATCCACTAATGGACAACTACACTATTGATGACAAATTGCTGGAAACATTATCTACTGTAAAATATCTACGAGCAACTAGCCAGAGCGAACTTAAGTGGAATGAACACATAAGACATACAGTAGGGAAAGCAGACGCCACACTGAGACTGATAGGATGAACCGTAAGGAAATGCATGTCATCTACGGAAGAAGTGGCTTAGGAGGCGCTTGTTACTGTTCATCATTCTAGGACCCTTACGACATAGGACTGACAGAAGAGATACACAAGCTCCTACGAACAGCGGCGCTTTTCGTGACGGAATCGCTTCGTCGGCGCGAGCGCGATACAGAGATGGTCAACGAACTCCAACGACAGACGCAACAAGAGAGACGTCGTGCACTACGGAAAGGCTTACTATTGAAATTCCGAGAACGTACTTTCCGGGAAGAGACGAACAACGTATTATTTCCTGCTTCATACATCTTGCGAAATGACCAAGATGAAAAAATTCGAGAAATTAGAGCTAATACAAAGGCTTACCGACAATCATTCTTCCACGCGCCACTTGCGAGTGGACCTGCAGTGCACCAACAAATTTAACAGAGACAGAAGTCACAATGTCAGCCGGTGCCTGGGGACGAGCACTAGAGACGGAGCATCTTGAAAGAAACAAAACCAAAACGCTTAATTCTTGAGGGGGTTGCTCAAGCTGGAGGTGATCTCAGTTTCCCTTGAACTCCTCAGTCGCGGTCTGGAGGGGGACGCGGGGATAAATGCCCCATCGCCGATTTCCCACATTTGCATATGTGAATCCCGCCCTCAGCCAACATTGCTCCGCCAACAGAAGTTGTAATACCAAGCAACGACGCCCGACCAATGAGAAGCTTAAACGCCACCTTAAAGAAGGCAACCTTTGCTCTTTGCAGACAGTTATCTGCTGACGAGGAATGTGATGATTATCTTCGAAAGCCCCAGTTTTACAGCAAATTTGGCGAGGACAGAACACCGAGAAGATTTTATACACCGCGAAAAACTTCGATGTCACTTCATTTCAGAGGTTTACTTGGCCTTAATAATGCATCATTCAACGTCCACCCCTCATCTTTCATGGGCGGCTTCTGAAGTAATGCGTCCCTACGCGTTACTCACACACAGGCAGCCTCGACTGATCGGGAAAAGGGCTTTTATTTTTCCGAAAGAAATTGCATTCCCACGTTCATCTGTCCGCCCCGGTAGCTGAGTGGTCAGCGTGACAGACTGTCAATCCTAAGGGCCCGGGTTCGATTCCCGGCTGGGTCGGAGATTTTATCCGCTCAGGGACTGGGTGTTGTGTTGTCCTAATCATCATCATTTCATCCCCATCGACGCGCAGGTCGCCGAAGTGGCGTCAAATCGAAAGACCTGCACCAGGCGAACGGTCTACCTGACGGGAGGCCCTAGCCACACGACATTTCCATTTATTTATCTGTTTAATAATAAAGGTTTCTTATTTCTTCAGCTGAAAAGGTGAATGTCAAATTATCTATCAATTGCAATATCATCACGAAGTTGCAATGGTTGGCAATTAATAATTCTCTACGGCTACCAAAGAATGCTATATATAACGGTGGAGCAGGCAACTTCATCGAGAGAAATTATTGACCGGCCGGCCCCGTTCCACTGCAGGCTTGTTGCGAATCCCCCTTTAGAGTGGCGCTTATTAATTGCGTCCTTCGTCAAAATCCGGGACACGCCAAACAGTTTACAGTTTAGCACACAAAGAATATCGTTTTTGGAAGGGCCGTGTTCCGGCGGACGGGCGCCTCTGGGCTTAGCGAGGGCAGAATCGAGTGGCGCAAAATGAGCTCCATTGGTGCCGTCCGGAGCGCGCCGATAAGCAGCTTCACGCACTCGATAGACACAGTGCGCCATATTGCACGAGCTGCAGTCAATTTCAGCAGTGTTGAATAGCGCCCCGGTAGTGGCGAAGAAACGCTTCCTGACCTTAACGATACAACGATGCCAAGCATATATATAAATTTAATAACAGTGGTGGCACGTGCAAAACTTTACCAGTGTGCTACAATATTAGAAAAATAAATTGTGTTTCATTACGTCGTCGTGATAGGCGCGACTTAATATTGTTTCGATATCAGCTTTACCTAATGCACTAAGGTCAAGAGTGCTGTTTTTGTTTATGATTACCGCTATGTGCATTTTTTTTTCTTGTTGTGTTAATACGTCCTAGACCTTTCTCTCCCCTTGTACCTCACACATCAGTGTTCCTGAATAACAAACATGGAATGCAAAAAAGTGCATTGCGAACATCACATCCACAGATGCAATTCTTTTCAAACATTCTCATACAAAATTTCTTCATACACTTGCCTTTTTTACCACCACATATACCCCTTTTACGAGGGTGGTAATCGTAAATAAATTGAATATATTAATTTCACATACGTCTAATGAACTTTACAAATATGTTTAAATATTACAATTAATAAAACTTCCTGGTAGATTAAAACTGTGTGCCGGATCGAGACTCGAACTCGGGACCTTTGCCTTTCGTGGGCAAGTGCTCTACCAACTGAGCTACCCAAGTACGACTCACGCCCCGTCCTCACAGCTTTACTTCCGCCACTACCTCGTCTCCTACCTTCCAACTTCACAGAAGCTCTCGTGCCAGGGGACGGAAAAAATTAAAAAAAGATGATAACAGTGAGAACTGAACCTGAACCGAAGAATTTCCAGTCGGTGCACTTGATCACTGCGCCACAGGATCGACACATTGGTAACTGTAATTATCGCTCAAAAATCCTTCATACTCTACTCGTAAATCTTTAGAGAGCATTTTACCATTTCCTACACCCCACTCAAGCGAAATGTTCTAACAACATGGAAGGACATCTACCGGTTTCTACTCACGAAGTTTAAGCCGTATCGGTGAGCCCCGTCCCGCGCCCTCCCCTTGCTCCCCTTGTTAGATTTAAATTTGGAGTACGTCTACCTAACTCTAACTCTCACTTTGTCCCCCAAAGATCTACTGGAAAAGGATTTCTGTAGGAAATCGTCTCCAGGTAAGTCCCTCTTCAGCAGATTGTCTCCAGAATTCGCTGTGTTACTTGCACACTACTTTACACGCACGCACGCACGCACACACACACACACACACACACACACACACACACACACACACAAACATTCTGACCTGTTGTTGAGAGCAATATAGTACCCTTAGTGGCTGTATGGATGGCTTCACATCAGAGCATGCGCAGTCGAAACTGATAGCTGCGTCCCTTTTCTCAGTTGATTATAGTGCAACTGACCATCATTTCAGCACTCGACACGTCTCTAGTTATGGTGGGAAGACAAAACATGTTTCTGTCCATTTCATTCGCACACCAGTACACATTCTAAGAGAAGTGGCGTGATTTTAGCGTAATTTCCGGTTCGCATTCTATGAGAAATGGCATAATTTTAGTGCAATATTTACAGTGTGCTGTGGCACATTAGCATGTGATCACCAGCCGTCACTGTTAAATAATCTTACTGCAACTGTAAGCACAATCCTTCGCTGCCAGAATTGTAAGCTGCTAATAAGCATATTCACAAGTATAAAACGCTACCAGTATTTTTCTAAGCCATTACTTATTATCTTAACGCTATCATGGAAACAATACTGATGACATCTACAAGATTAAAACCACCATCTTAACTTTCCTCAGTTTTTTGTTAGTCCAGGCTCGAAACTTTTTTGGCTGACAAGGTATTATTTCCTTAGTAAATACGATTCAGTAACAGCGACGTCTTAATAGTTACGGTAAATATCGCCCATCCTCCACCCGTGTAGTATCTTCATCATCCGCGCCCCCCTACCGTACATGGAACGTACCACACAGATGTTACCGTCTTAGACATAAAGCCATTGTTGTTTTATATCATTTGAAGTGACATACAAAGTCCAAAAAGTTTGGAGACCGGATTAACAAAAAATTTGAAAAATTAAGGTGTTAGTTTTGATGCTTCAGGTGTTCTTCATAGTCACCCCAACGTCAGTCCACCAAAACTGATGAACTGCCCTATGCAGGTACTTAAGAAGTGCTAATATCCACATATGCGACCATCGGCAACTAGACTGTCAGACAATGCGCAGGAATGTCTCAGTTTTGTTTATTTTCACTCTAATACATTTCGGATGTATGAGACGCCTACGCCTACGCATGAAGGATATACTTTGTTAACATTATTGGCCAGGAATGCCATAACCGACCGTTGGGTATAGCAGACAGATTCTTATGCACGGCACTCGTGGGAGACACACACAGATCATGAGAGACGGCAATTTCCAGTTGACAGTGAGTTCAGTGGAAACGAATCATTTATAAGCAACATAATGAAATTTGTTTGAAGATAAAATGCCAACTGAAACCTAATGCAGGCACGAGTGTAAATAAATAAACATTTCGGAACAATGCATGTCACTCCTATATGACTTTTACTCGTGCCTGTAATAAGGCTCATATTTGAGAACGTGCTACAGTTCACAAGAATTATGTTTAGATCATGTACACTTAGGTCGGATATTAATGAATAATTACAAATGTTTCGCGTATCGGCAAAATGTACGTCATTGTCTTTCCCTACAGATGTTCTGCACTAACCAGAAATGAAACTTAACTACAGCAAGAAACACAACTGCCGCCATGTTCGTATTTGCAATTCTGACGGTTACATCAAAACCGCAGGAGGGGGAGGGGGGACACAAACTAGCGGGGCGGCGCAAGCAAAGAAGCACTAAATGTCATAGTTAGAATGACTGATAGCAAATTAGGAAACAAGCAAAAGTATGGGACCGCAGACGCGCTAAACAGAATATGAAACAGCTTAGCAATTTACGTTTCCTTTGGCGCATCAGCTTGCCTGATTTATGCTGACCTGTAACTCTAAAGCGAGCTATCGTGCATCCCTTGCATTTTTGTTACTTTAATAAGAATCCTAAGCGGTGGAAAGAGAACCAAACTGCGGCAAATTAATGGTTCGGTCGCGGTGCGTGCAAGCGCTGGCCGACATTCCCACGACTCGTTTTTGCTCTCAGCATTTGTTTTAAACGCTTGCCCGGCCCCCCTGTTGTAATGACGAATCATTAACCCACGGGTCAGTCCTTTAAGCAGGACTTCCTGCCGCCGGAAAGATTCAAATCACGAGTCCGTCAAAAGCGCTTGTTTCACATGTCAGCCGGCGCACGTCAGCCGTGTTTCTCCGCAGTGTACGTACAAAGCACGTCCTGCGTCGGCAAAAGGCGATTTGCTGGAAGGGACCTTCCACACAGTCCACCATGATGAGGAAGCCTGTATTAACTACGGCACCGCGCGTTACACGTTGAAGTTGCTGCCGCTGATGTACAACTTCGTTTCAACTTCATTCAACAAGTGTTAACTAAACTTCTAACTGGTTCCTCGCAATCAAGAAAAGTAATCTGCGACGCGGCGACGATCTTGGATAAAACCTTCATGAATTTCTTGTGGCTTTATACACTCGTCACGGAAAAAAAAAAAAGAGACGCACCACGAAGGAATCATCCGATTGGGTCGGAAATCGATAGATGTGAAGTACATGTACAGACAAACAAATTTTAGAAAAACTCGATGATTTATCCAAGAGAAAGATCTTTACAAACTGAGCAATTGCTTCTCTGAGAAGAAAAGGATGGAACAGGAGAGGATTTCATGGCGGGTTGCATACAGAAATTTTTAAAAAAGGCAATAAGTCAATAACACGTCGGTCGGTTTGACATTGATTGACAGAGTTGTTGGCTGTCCTGTTGGATATAGTGCCAAATTCTGTCCAATTGGAGTGTCAGATCGTCAAAATCCCGAGCTAGTTGGAGGATCCTAATGTTCTCAGTAGGGGAGAGATCCGGCGACCTTGCTGGCCAAGGTTAGATTTGGCAAGCATGATGATAACCAGTAGAAACTTTCGCCGTGTGCGGGTAGGCAATGTCTTGCTGAAATCTGTCAAGCACGGCTTGCCAAGAAGAGCAACAAAAAGGGGCGTGGAATATCGTCTACGTACGGCGGTGCTATAAGGGGGCCGCGGATTACAACCAAAGGGGGTACTGCTATGAAAAGAAATGACACCCCAGGCCAACACTCTTGGTTATCGGACCATATGGCGTGCGACAATCACGGTGGTATCCCACCGCTGCCCGGGGCCCCTCCAGACACGTCTTCGGTACAGAATCTCTTTGACTGAAGTAGACTTGTCTTCAGTGGTAAGTCCCGCTTCGAACTGAGCCCCGATAACCAACGAGGGGGGCCGTATCCCTTACGTCTGTCGCCAAACGCCTCGAACTCGCCATAATTGTTCATCCTCTTCTCTCCATCGCTTCTTCCATATGCCTTAGCCACCCCTTTTGTGAACTACTTCTTCTTCTTCTTCTTCTCCTTTTAGGTGGTTGCCATGAAAGTATTCACTTGGGCTATCAGCCTCCCATTTTTTTTTTTTTTTGACATACCCTAACCATCCTAGCTGAAACTTCCTGGCAGTTTAAAACTGTGTGTCGGACCGAAACTCGAACTCGGGACCTTTGCCTTTCGCGGGCAAGTGCACAGCGAAAATCTCATTCTGGCATCCTAGCTTGCTTCTGTTCTACCCACAACACTACAATGCGTCTCCGCCCTTTCTCCTATTTCCTCGGGAAATTCAAATTCTACATGCTCTTCCCAAGCGAACCATTTCTAAATCTGTACGCCTCGTTTTATTTCTTTCTGTGAGATCCCAGCACTCACTCGCATAGCTTGTTATTGGTTCCACGATGTATTTGTACGAACGCATTTTGAGGACCAATCTAATATTTGGGTAGCCTGATGCCTTGTTGGATATCTTTGTCACATCTTCCACCACGTGATAGGAAACTAGCCACATACTTGAACTCTTTACACACATTAATATATGATGTTCGAGTTACTTCCCTCCTCTCCGCAACATAGATATTTCTCTTCTCACAATTAATTTTCCAAACCCAGCTTTCTATAATCTTACGACAACTTCCTAATCATGTAAGATACGTCGTCCTCATCGTCCGCTACAACGACTTGATCATCACCGTAGAAATCTATGCAGATACCACTGGTTGCCTACCTCAGTCTCCTTTCTATACTTTCTACACTATAGATAAAACTCCTTCTGGATGTAAGTCTAAAAAGATTGCAGGAGACAGATACCAGCTTTGTTTCAGTCCTTTCGTTATTCCGAAGGCCTCTCTAAAATTTTCTTTCCCTGCTTTAATGACACTTTCTGCCGACTTATAGAGGTTTTTGATACTTTTCATATAAATTTTTGGCAATTCCGCTTACAACAACACCTCGAACAATAGCTTTAGTGACAGTGTCTCATACTTTTTATCAACATCTATGAAGGTCAAATGACTGCTTGGATTCCTTTCCGATGTTTTCTCCTATCCTTCTCATAAAACATTAACTATTTATCAGATAGGATCGGCAGTATTATGAGATCGCACGCTGTCGATGCTGTCGTCGACGCTGACGATCGTAAGGAAACGCAACATGTACAAATTTCCGCTAAGCGTAACGAATGGCAGCTCTCTTTAAACGAATGTCAGTAAGTAAGAGAAAGAACCGTATATTATCTTAGAAACCATACCGTGTTAGTACGTGGGGACTCCTCGGTCACGGCGCTATTCGAGAAACGCTGTGTGAACGTCCTCTTCATTGGAAAATCTTCCAGCTTGCCGAAGAGACGGAAACCGCATGGCGCACGATCGTAACTTCCCGAACTGGATCACCCACGTCTGCGCGGCGTTTGTCAAATTTTTGGCATCATTTCACTACGGTTGAACGCATAAAGTCCCTATCTATATGTCTACGAACCGACATAAAATCAGTATTAGGGAAGACAAATAGAAAAAAAGATTATTGGAAGGATTGTGATAAAGTGGCTCTATAAACGAAATACCGTACAAGAGGCTAGTGCGATCGAATGTAGAATATTGTTCCAGTGTTTTGACATATAACGAATTCCGAAAAAAAAAATGTTTCAAATGGCTCGGAGCACTATGGGACTTAACTTCTGAGGTCATCAGTCCCCTAGAACTTAGAACTACTTAAACCTAACTAAGCTAAGGACGTCACACACATACATGCCCGAGACAGGATTCGAACCTGCGACCGTAGCTGTCGCGCGGTTCACGAATTCCGAGACGCACTGCTATGATCGCAACAGGTCGGTTAAGTCCACATTAAAATGTAACATAAATACCAGAGAACTTAAATGGGAGCCCTTCGAAGAAAGACGACTTAGTTTTTCGCGAAATCCTGTCGGGTAAATTTAGAGAATTTGTGTTCGCAGATGACTGTGCGACCATTATTCTGTCACCATTTACCGGATGGTTATAATTACAGTGCAGCTACTCACGGAGACACAGAGTGGGCTGTAATTACCGTATGGCAGCGAAACGTGGTTGGTATGTTAATGCGGAACCAATTTATGCTGGAAAACAATTGGTTCTGATTTTTGCCACCAGGTGCAAATATGGCGCTGTAAATTATCTCGTCGACGTCTCCGGTGCTCATATTGGACAAATCGTGTAACCAGCGGTTAATAATAAAATCATCATTACGTCTTCCTCACTAGTTCGACCTAACCCGCCAACGTCCGGTTCCTAACGCACTACATATGGAAAAAAGTTATTTATGTCTTTCTCAGGCCCGCATCTCGTGGTCGTGCGGCAGCGTTCTCGCTTCTCACGCCCGGGTTCCCGGGTTCGATTCCCGGCGGGGTCAGGGATTTTCTCTGCCTCGTGATGGCTGGGTGTTGTGTGATGTCCTTAGATTAGTTAGGTTTAAGTAGTTCTAAGTTCTAGGGGACTGATGACCACAGCAGTTAAGTCCCATAGTGCTCAGAGCCATTTTTTTTTTGTCTTTCTTACATTCGCAGCGCCAGATTTGCAGCTGGTGGCCAAAACTAGAACTAAGTTTAAAATCGGTTCCGCATTAATGAATTACAATATCTACAAAGTTTCGCTTCCCCCATGAACCATGGACCTAGCCGTTGGTGGGGAGGCTTGCGTGCCTCAGCGATACAGATGGCCGTACCGTAGGTGCAACCACAACGGAGGGGTATCTGTTGAGAGGCCAGACAAACATGTGGTTCCTGAAGAGGGGCAGCAGCCTTTTCAGTAGTTGCAGGGGCAACACTCTGGATGATTGACTGATCTGGCCTTGTAACATTAACCAAAACGGCCTTGCTGTGCTGGTACTGCGAACGGCTGAAAGCAAGGGGAAACTACAGTCGTAATTTTTCCCGAGGACATGCAGCTTTACAGTATGATTAAATGATGATGTCGTCCTCTTGGGTAAAATATTCCGGAGGTAAAATAGTCCCCCATTCGGATCTCCGGGCGGGGACTACTCAAGAGGACGTCGTTATCAGGAGAAAGAAAACTGGCATTCTACGGATCGGAGCTTGGAATGTCAGATCCCTTAATCGGGCAGGTAGGTTACAAAATTTAAAAAGGGAAATGGATAGGTTAAAGTTAGATATAGTGGGAATTAGTGAAGTTCGGTGGCAGGAGGAACAAGACTTTTGGTCAGGTGATTACAGGGTTATAAATACAAAATCAAATAGGGGTAATGCAGGAGTAGGTTTAATAATGAATTAAAAAATAGGAGTGCGGGTTAGCTACTACAAACAGCATAGTGAACGCATTATTGTGGCCAAGATAGACACAAAGTCCATGCCTACTACAGTAGTACAAGTTTATATGCCAACTAGCTCTGCAGATGATGAAGAAATTGATGAAATGTATGACGAGATAAAAGAAATTATTCCGGTAGTGAAGGGAGACGAAAATTTAATAGTCATGGGTGACTGGAATTCGTCAGTAGGAAAAGGGAGAGAAGGAAACATAGTAGGTGAATATGGATTGGGGGGAAGGAATGAAAGAGGAAGCCGCCTTGTAGAATTTTGCACAGAGCATAACTTAATCATAGCTAACACTTGGTTCAAGAATCATAAAAGAAGGCTGTATACCTGGAAGAATCCTGGAGATACTAAAAGGTATCAGATAGATTATATAATTGTAAGACAGAGATTTAGGAACCAGGTTTTAAATTGTAAGACATTTCCAGGGGCAGATGTGGATTCTGATCACAATCTATTGGTTATGAACAGCAGATTGAAACTGAAGAAACTGCAAAAAGGTGGGAATTTAAGGAGATGGGACCTGGATAAACTGAAAGAACCAGAGGTTGTACAGAGTTTCAGGGAGAGCATAAGGGAACAATTGACAGGAATGGGGGAAAGAAATACAGTAGAAGAAGAATGGGTAGCTCTGAGGGATGAAGTAGTGAAGGCAGCAGAGGATCAAGTAGGTAAAAAGACGAGGGCTAATAGAAATCCTTGGGTAACAGAAGAAATATTGAATTTAATTGATGAAAGGACAAAATATAAAAATGCAGTAAATGAAGCAGGCAAAAAGGAATACAAACGTCTCAAAAATGAGATCGACAGGAAGTGCAAAATGGCTAAGCAGGGATGGCTAGAGGACAAATGTAAGGATGTAGAGGCTTGTCTCACCAGGGGTAAGATAGATACTGCCTACAGGAAAATTACAGAGACCTTTGGAGATAAGAGAACCACTTGTATGAATATCAAGAGCTCAGATGGCAACCCAGTTCTAAGCAAAGAAGGGAAGGCAGAAAGGTGGAAGGAGTATATAGAGGGTTTATACAAGGGCGATGTACTTGAGGACAATATTATGGAAATGGAAGAGGATGTAGATGAAGATGAAATGGGAGATAAGATACTGCGTGAAGAGTTTGACAGAGCACTGAAAGACCTGAGTCGAAACAAGGCCCCGGGGTGTAGACAACATTCCATTAGAACTACTGATGGCCTTGGGAGAGCCAGTCATGACAAAACACTACCATCTGGTGAGCAAGATGTATGAGACAGGCGAAATACCCTCAGACTTCAAGAAGAATATAATAATTCCAATCCCAAAGAAGGCAGGTGTTGACAGATGTGAAAATTACCGCACTATCAGTTTAATAAGACACAGCTGCAAAATACTAACACGAATTCTTTACAGACGAATGGAAAAACTGGTAGAAGCGGACCTCGGGGAAGATCAGTTTGGATTCCGTAGAAATGTTGGAACACGTGAGGCAATACTAAAGGAATGAAAACTGATAATGTTTGTACAAGGTACCCTTCGCCGTACACCTGACAGTGGTTTGCAGAGCATTTATGTAAATACTAAGTTGTAAAGGATGAGAAAGCGCATGCTGAACGCTACTTGCACTATTCCAAATCAACAGTTGGATAAAAGCGATAAAGATGCAAGGACGGAAAACGACATCCGTTCTGAAAAGCAATTAACTGGAATGTAATGGGGATGGGACAATTTACAGTCACCTCCCCCCCCCCCCCCCCCACCCCCACCCCCCCACCAAATGGTGCTGTTTTCACGCGTTCTGTGAGAGAAACTCTGGTTGTAGTGTTCAGAAGCATAGGAGGAAACTTTAGTGACAATGAAAGCATTGGTATGTCCTGGAAGACGGCACAGATAGCCAAATGGCTAAGGCGAGGCGACTGCTCGAGATAAGCAGGAGAGTCCCTGTCACAGATATTCATTCTTCACAACTGAGTCAGCAGGTTTAGTCACCCACATTCGAGTACACCCGACGTTCAATATGAAATCGTATTTGAGAGAAACGCAGCTCAAAAAAAAAAAAATGGCTCTGAGCACTATGGGACTCAACTGCTGAGGTCATTAGTCCCCTAGAACTTAGAACTAGTTAAACCTAACTAACCTAAGGACATCACAAACATCCATGCCCGAGGCAGGATTCGAACCTGCGACCGTAGCGGTCTTACAGTTCCAGACTGCAGCGCCTTTAACCGCACGGCCACTTCGGCCGGCTAAAACGCAGCTCGAAAACCTCACAGTCCACGCATCCTTGGGAACTCTGTTTAACATTTTTTATTTTGATGGCACTCTCCAGATTGCACTATTTCTCGATTCTTGTCTTCCTCTTAAACCACTAACGGAAGTCCTTTCATTTGTAAGAGGTCGAACACAGGAGAACAAGTCTTGTAAATAAGGGAAACTATGTAGGCCTATCCACTGAATGGAAAACCGTGCATTATGTGCTGTCTTGATAAACTGTTGTCAACAACAGAAAAGCTTCGTAAAATAAATATTATTTGAATATAAACACAGGTATCTGCGACCAGTAGTTTCCTAGTCCTTCCAGGTTCATTTTCAGATGAGCGGCGAAATATTTGTACTGTGCTCCTAGATGCTGGAAGTCGCTGCAATATGGACAATACTGTTGTAAATATCCTCCTGCCAGCTACTATTTTCATTGATTACTGATCACAGAATTGATCACTATTTATTAAGAACACTGAGTGTCATAGGAAACCGCTAGCATGATCTGCAAAACTCTAACGTCGTACAGTACTAGTCCAAAGTGGCATTACAACAGATAACGAATTGTAACCGTTCACAAAATCATCGAACCAACTGCGCCAACATTTTATAAGAGAACAACTATCCCATCAGTGCTTTCAACTGACATACGACAAGTAGTAAAGGCTATGATAAAATAGCAATTGTTTCGTCTGATTGCAAAAGAGCGCACACGATAACCGAAATTCCGAGGAGAGCCATCTATTAAGAAGATGACGTAACCGGATATGAGAGGCTAACGCAGGGCAGGGTAATTTCTCGTGCGCCAAGTGTCTACGAGTCTCTTGTTTCATCATTAGGGACCCGTTATTGGACAATCGCGTACGGACGGGACGGGAAGTATTGAGTTTCGCCTGGCTCATCCCAGGATAACCAGGCACCGTTTAAGTGCCTCCCTTGTCTCTCGAGTCAGGTCAGTAACAGCGGCGCGCACATTTATTACTTTTGTCAAACACGTTTACTGTCTACTTAAATTGTTAAAGCAACTTCCCCAACAGAGTTACGGAGTAAATAAATACCGGCAATTTCGGAATTTCTGACGTTTATTCAAGAAATAGACTATCAAATTTTCGAGAACTACTCGGCGTGCTTCGAAGTGACGGGTAATATCAAGCGCTTTATAAGGTGCTGCACTCCCCCCCCCCCCCCCCCCAATTAAAAATTCCCTTTTTTCCTTCAATTTATCTAATAACGTGACTGTTCTGTTATGATATGCTCCTCCTAAGACTTATCTTAGAAAACAGAACGAATGAAGGTAAATTTACGTTTATAGCACTTGTGGATTTAGAAAACGCTTTCGACAATATCGACTAGAATATTAATTGAAATTATGAAGGTCACCTCATTCGGCCTTGTGTCTGTGGGAACATAAATACAGAAAATATAAGTGTTTAAGAACGATAAGAACACAAACTGTTGAAAGTTGACTAAGTTGCTTGCACGAATAACAACAAACATTAGCCATACTAACTTTCATTTCTCTTTCGTTGCTTTCTCCACCTTCAGCAAACGGAAGTATCTGCTGAAGTAAAAATACAATTTCAGTATCGATATTCCTGAACCAGGAAACTCTTTGGGCACCAGAAACTTGTGTGTCATTGTTAGATTGGTCAGAGATAATGTAACAAGGAGTTCCAGTGACGCGGAGACAAATATATAACTTTGGATGAATAAACAAACCTCCGAGTGGCAACGAGTGCGAGAAGACCTACTGCTGATGAACTGCGTTGTGATGTGTGGGGAAAAGAAGCTCCATCACTGTTATACATGTTTAGAGTAAGACTTTGGATCATTAAGGTTGCCTGAGTTAATTGAGTTAATATTGAAGCCATGTTCTGCGAATATTAAAACAGCAGAAATCTGATTAGTTGGTTTTCGCGAATCTTAGCGTGATTAACGATCGATCTGTACTTCGAAACGTTTTGTGACCCGTTCTTCCTTTCGTCGTTCGTTGTTTATACCTGACACTCATTCCCAATGTATTTTTCAATGCTTTTTCGTAGTTACAATTATGGTAAGATTTTACGTGATCTTCATTCTGCTAACAAGTGGTAACGCATGTGTGCCTTTAACTTTCAGCCTTGTGAGTGTAAGTCCCACTGCGCTTGTTCATCTCAATATAGATTAATTTGAAACTGAGGCTATTGATTACGCACACCCACTTCATAATCCCGTAGTCCCACGGCTACCTTCTCCCATTCTCGAGATTTCCATATTTATAACTACTGGTATAGACCATTGTACTCACCTGCTAGGGTCTTTCAGCCTGAAAGGTAAGTCTGTCGCTTCATGAGTCCGTGAGAATGCGTGACATGTACACAGAGGAATACCGTAGCTTATTAACTATGATTCATTTCAGGACTATGATTTTGGTATTATAAGAAGAACTGTAAATGCATGTAAGTTACAGGCCTGACCCAGTAGTAGAAGCAAGTTTCATTCAGCAAGTAAGAGAATGAAATAATGGTTCAAATGGTTCTGAGCACTATGGGACTTAACTTCTGAGGTCATCAGTCCCCTAGAACTTAGAACTACTTAAACCTAACTAACCTAATGACATCACACACATCCATGCCCGAAGCAGGATTCGAACCGGCGACCGTAGCGGCCGCGCGGCTCCAGACTGTAGCGCCTAGAACCGCTCCGCCAACCCGGCCGGCAAGAGAATGAAAATTTCACTGTAATTGACCTATTAATATTTAGTTCTTCACAAACCGGTTTTCGGCTTATTAAGGCATCGTGAAGGCACGACACAAATATTAATAAAACAGTCGGACTTTTTGTACTTTTCAGCCTTAAGTACGAAATGGATCAAACACGGAGCGACAGAAAAATCCATTTAACTTAATTAAAATATATTTATTTTAAGGCAACAGAAAGAGACAGGTGTAACTGCCCTCAGATTCATCCCTTTACATTTCTGTTGCTCCACCACTCTTACCAGTTTGTACCGTGTGGTTATAATTAAAGTGCAGATACTCACAATGGTCCAGGGTGGCCTGTAATTATCGTGTGGCAGAGAAACTTGGCAGATATGCTAACGTGTTAATACGGAAAAAATTAGTTCCGATTTTGGCCACCAAGTGCAAATCTAGCACCGTGTATGCAAGAAAGACGTATCGAAATGTCTCCATATGTAATGGATTAGGAATGGGACATGGGCAGAAAATATCAAACAAGTGAGAAAGGCTTGGTGTTGATTATTAACCGACACTTACACAGTTTGTTCAACATGAACACCGGAGACGTCGATGAGATGGTGTGCAGCGCCAGATTTGAACCTGGCGGCCGAAATTCAAACTAATGTTTCTCCATCGTAAATAGGTTCCCCATTAACGCATGAGCATCTCTCACAAGTTTCGCTGCCATAAAATACTTACAGCCCACACTGTGAGTAGCTACACTTTAATTATAACCCCCCAGTACATTGAACAACAACGTCACAGAATAAGCAGGAACCCTCCCTAATGCATGCCGCTTGCTACAGTTCTCGATACTACGCACATACCACGCTAATACCGCCTTGGTATCTCTCCTGCACAGCAAAGTCCCGGGTGATCAAAAAGTCAGCATAAATTTGAAAACTGAATAAATCACGGAATAATGTAGATAGAGAGGTACAATCTGACACACATGCTTGGAAAGACATGGGGTTTCATTAGAACCAAAAAAATACAAAGTTCAAAAAATGTCCGACAGATGGCGCTTCATATGATCAGAATAACAATAACTAGCATAACAAAGTAAGACAAAGCAAAGAGGATGTTCTTTACAGGAAATGCTCAATATGTCCACCATCATTCCTCAACAATAGCTGTAGTCGAGTTATAATGTTGTGAACAGCACTGTAAAGCATGTCCGGAGTTATGGTGAGGCATTGGCGTCGGATGTTGTCTTTCAGCATCCCTAGAGATGTCGGTCGATCACGATACACTTGCAACTTCAGGTAACCCCAAAGCCAATAATCGCACGGACAGAGGTCTGGGGACCTGGGAGGCCAAGCATGACGAAAGTGGCGGCTGAGCACACGATCATCACCAAACGACGCGCAAGAGATCTTTCTCGCGTCTTGCAATACTTTGTTTTTTTTTCTTGGTTCTAATAAAACCGCATGTCATTCCAAGAATGTGTGACAATTTGTACCTCTCTATCTACATTATTCTGTGGTTTATTAAGTTTTCAAATTTATACTGACTTTTTGATCACCCGGTACGTGTGTTCCTCCGACTTTCGTCCCCGCCAGCGCCTTCCATACTGAGCGCAGCGTTGCCGCGCCCAGTATCTCATTAACGACGCTTCTGTTTACGCTTTAATCCTAGTGTCTCCCTCAGGGACTACGTCCTCTTCCAGAGGAGCACCGAGGGAGAACAGTCCACAGCTCTGTCAGGGGCCGTTGTTGACTGTCACGACTTAGATAAGCGAGCCAGCGGGCGAGCAGGACGCGCCAGCCGTGGCCCGCGTGTAAAGGGGGACGCGATTAATAGTAAAACAAGGAGCGGCGCGGGCCCGCGGGAGGCGGCAGGCGGCGGCCGCGTCTCGGATTTCGTCGGCCGCGACCGTGACGGATCGGCGTGGCTGGCCGGGCTGTGGCGCTGCGCGCTGCCCACGGTAGCTAATTGCCCGCCGGCGCGTAATGGATGTCCCGGGCGCGGTTACAAATGCGCGACGCCGAGCAGGTGCCGGACCCAGCCTGGCTGCACGTGGAGGCCGAGCAGCGCTGTCGCTACTTTACGGCGGCAGCGCGGAAGACCCAACCACCTCCAGATGGCGTGGTGATAGGAGCAGGTTGATTACGTTCCACTATATTTATTAATGAAAATATTAGGTTGGTGCGTAAGTTAGTAGAGCTTTTGTCTTTTGGTACACCGGTTGCCATGGGTTTATCTATAGATTGTCATTTATGATTTGTAGTTCACTTTTGCTATTTCAGTTTACGTATTGTCGTTTTGTCATTTGGTGGTAGTGAGTGGAGCTGTGGACGCTAGAAAATGGAGTGCCTAGTGGAAAAATCGACACATTTACGACATTTTCTTCCCTTTGAGTTCAACACAGACGTGACGGCAGCGGAGGCAGCCAGAAACATTTGCACCATGCATGAGGATAATGCCACTGAACAGTTTTTTTTTTTTTTTTTAATTTTAAGGAGTGTCAAAATGGTTCAAATGGCTCTGAGCACTATGGGACTTAACTTCTGATGTCATCAGTCCCCTAGAACTTAGAACTACTTAAACCTAACTAACCTAAGGACAGCACATACATCCATGCCCGAGGCAGGATTCGAACCTGCGACCGTAGCAGTCGCGCGGTTCCAGACTGAAGCGCCTAGAACCGCTCGGCCACACTGGCCGGCTAAGGAGTATCACTTTGACATTAGTAACTCTCCGCGTTCGGGAAGACCTTCGGCAATTGCTGAAGATCGTTTAAACGCATTAATCCACTATGATCCACGGCAGTGTACTCGAAAATTGGAAAATGTGATGTGATGAGATGAAATGAAATGAAATTAGCGTATGGCATCGTTGGCCTGGAGGCCCCTATTCCAGGAAGTTCGGCCGCCAAGTGCATGTCTTATTTCATTCGACACCACATTGGGCGGCTTATGCGCCGATGATGATGATGAAATGATGACGAGGACAACACAACACCCAGTCCCTGAGCGGAGAAAATCTCCTACCCAGCCGGGAATCAAACCCGGGCCCGCTTCCATGGGAGGCGATCACGTTACCACCCAGCTAAGCAAGCGGACTAGGCACATGTGATGAACTGTGATCATTCCACCATTGTGCGACATTTGCATGTAATGGGGAAAGTTGAAAAATTGAGTGTATGGGCACCGCATGTTGTTGTTGTTGTGGTCTTCAGTCCTGAGACTGGTTTGATGCAGCTCTCCATGCTACTCTATCCTGTGCAAGCTTCTTCATCTCCCAAAACCTACTGCAACCTACATCCTTCTGAATCTGGTTAGTGTATTCATCTCTTGGTCTCCCTCTACGATTTTTACCCTCCACGCTGCCCTCCAATGCTAAATTTGTGATCCCTTGATGCCTCAAAACATGTTCTACCAACCGATCCCTTCTTGTAGTCAAGTTGTGCCACAAACATCTCTTCTCCCCAATCCTATTCAATACCTCCTCATTAGTTACGTGATCTACCCATCTTATCCTCAGCATTCTTCTGTAGCACCACATTTCGAAAGCTTCTATTCTCTTCTTGTCCAAACTAGTTATCGTCCATGTTTCACTTCCATACATGGCTACACTCCATACAAATACTTTCAGAAACGACTTCCTGACACTTTATAAGCTAAAATTACAAACATCAGCGGGTTGCCGAACATGCGTCTCTGCTTACTCGTCATAAATTGGGTCGTGAACAACACTGACCATTCCTATCATGTACTGTTTGTGGTGACGAGTAATGGTGTCTTTATCCTAACATATGGTAACGAAAGGAATGGTTGAGCCGAAAAAAAGCAGTAACGCTCCGTGCGAAGACCTGCGCGCATCCACAAAACACAACGTTATACATCTGATGTAACAGCGACGGTGTGGTGCACTACTAATTGCTTCCCCGAGGTTTCACCGTCACTGCTGACTGTTATTGTCAACGTCTGAGACGTCTTGCAGACGCAATCCAAGAACAACGCCCAGGAAGACTGTGTGGAGTGATGCTACTTCACGACAACGCCCGCCAGCAGCCTTCTTGACTATATAGGAGTTTGGGTTGCGAAGTCATTCCGCATCCATCTTTTTCAGCTGATCTTGCGTCCTCAGATTTTGACCTCCTGTGCTCTTTATGGAGCAACCTTCGGGGACCTTCTTTTCCGGATGAAAATGCGCTCCGAATGTGGCTCAACGCTTCAAAACTACGTGATTTCTATAATCGAGCAATCGAAAAGTTACCCCAGCGTTGGCAGACAGTTGTAAATAGTGAAGGAGAATATGTTATTGATGACTAAAGTCTCTGCTATGCCTATCTGCTGTGTGTATTAAACTTACGGAAAAACGCTACGAACTTGCGCACCATTCTACGCACAATTAGACGCCAGAAACAATATGTAATAAAAATAATTATCCTAATATCAGGGCTGTCTCAAATGTTCCTCGAAAGGAGCGCTGCTAGTGGCCACGCGGCCATATGCAGTCAGAGGTATCAACATCTGACAACTGGCGTCTAACTTCGGCACTAGTCTCTGCGGTCGCGCTCGTGTCCTTCCGCCTCGGGCAGTGCAGACAATGGTGTCCTCCATATGGCCCAGGGGTGCCTCCCGACACTCCAGCTGGGAAAATAAAACCTCACGCCGGCGCCATCGGGATACTGGTGTCCATCACGGCACATTCGACACACGTAACACGGCCTGGCAGTTGCTGTGCAGGAATTCGAGCCCCACTAGTGCGAATGTTTATGACGATCAATGTGGTAAACTGGTGCCAATATGTTAAATTATTCATTGCCTAAAACAATAGACTTGTCAAACATGAACATCTCCACAGATCAGACGAGGAAGAAGTTTCATTGGGCGCGGCTAGGGCAGCAAAATATCAGCGATTCTAGGCATCGTGCTGAGGTAGGACAGGAACCAGGAACGGAGCATGAAAGCGCGCAGCCCATGAAAACTGAACACTGACGGAAATGTAAAGTGTTACACCACGAACACTTTGAAACAACGCTACCTAATTGACACGCCAGTATTTCCACAGCCGTGGGCAGGGCCGGTTTAACAGCCAAGTAATACACGCAAAATTTGTATACAGAGTCTATCATAATCAGTAGCGAAAACTGAAAATGGTGAAAATATATGAGGGATGGGGGGTGAGGGTAAGTTCATTGGTTGGTTGGTTGGTTGGTTGATTGGCGGATGGGGATGGGGGGTGGGGGAGGGAACCAAACAGCAATGTCATCGGTCCCATGATTTACGATGGCAGAAATCAAGAGGGAGGGGGGGACAACACAATCAGCACAGTCCAGTCAAGGGGGAGGGATAATGGACAAACACATAGGGGAAAAGGAGCATCACGGCAGCAGGAAGAGGAAAGAACAGAAGAGGGGGGGGGGGATGGGGTGGAAAAGGGGAGAGCAGGGATGCCCCAAAAACACAATGCAAAATGGGACACTAGCACCACCGCCAACCCGTCCCGACACCCACACCATACCATTATCATGACACAATGGGGACAACACCAGAGGAAGATGACACACGAAAAGGGGAAACAAAACTGAACACCAGACTAGACAAAAAGGTGGGGAGAACCAGGCTCGTGTCAAGGCAAGACCAAGGCCTCCATAACCAAAGCCTACGCCAACTGAGGGCTTTAAATTCTAGAGGAAAATTCAAGGACATAAACTTGAAGCGACAAACCACTTTCGCAAAGAAAACCAAGGACAGATGTAACCATGCGAGGGTCGTCCACTAACACCTGGGACAAGGAAGATGGCAGGGCATATTTAGTGCAAAGGGCCAAAAGGCGAGGGTAGTCCAGCAAAATATGGATCTCCTTGAGGGGAGCCCCCAACTACAAAGGGGAAGTGGGCTCACAGCAGAGTAAAAAACCATGGTCCAACCTAGTATGGCACATACGAAGACAGCAGAGGATGGTACATTCCCACCAGGAGAGGTGGGGGAAAGACTGCCACATTGTGAGTTTTGTATTCCGCCTGGAAGGTGGTACATGGGTCTGCTCCTGTAAACTGAAGGGTAGGCCGAATGTAGGAAGTGAGTAGGAGCAGGTAAAGGTGAAATGCTTCGGTACTGCATGTAAATTTAGATCACCTTTACTATAGAAAGAGTATGAATACATAACTTTGCACTGAGGAGCACGTAGGTGCGAAGCCGGATGTCTCAAACATCACAAGAAGTTACACAGGCAAAATCTGTAGTGGCTCGCCCACTTTGAAATAGATACAATGTTGCTTGGTCGTCTACTCGGAATCAAATGGGTAGAATCTCAAGCGGCGCTCGTAGAGCTGCACAGCGCCGGCTAGAGGGCGCTGTCGTCGGTGTCGTAGTGCCAACCTATGAACTTTTACCTACGCCGTGGTATAGTACCTATCGATACCACAGTGGGAGTCTTCTTGATTGTATGAAATTTATTAGACAGAGGATAGCCTCTCAAGTGTTGGCCCTCGATTGAGCAAAAATGGATATTATGTAAAGCTGCAAATCCGCTCCTGGAAGGATCACGGAGAACAGAAGGGGTGTGGCTACCCCGCCAGACAATCAGCAAGTTCATTAACTGGAATCATACATATGTGGTCAGGAACACAAAATAAATCTGCCGAACAAGCAGCATCAGTAAGATCTGCGAGAAGGTCATGGATGGCAGAGATCTAGGGGTGGCAGCAAAAACTCCAAGCGTTAGCCTGAAGGCCCCTTATTGAGTCCATACATAACAAAACTTGGGTGAGTGAGGACCACTCAATGAAATAGAGAGCCTGATACAGGGTCATCAGTTCTGCAGTAAACACCCTACCCGTGGCAAGCAAGTAGTGGTGGTGTTCCATGCCAGAAGCAGACGTGAAGGCTGTCAAATGTTATGAAGCTTCTGTACAAAAATGTTCTCGAACCGGTCTCGCCTAGAAGATATACTTATTAAAATTTCGTCCATATTTGGGCTTACTTTAAGTACAGAAAAAGTCATCTTCATTGATGAACGGTGTGAGCGCATGTTGGCTACTGGTCATCTTCATCGTGAATGCAGCTTTTCAGTTGGAGACTGCAACACAGCAAGCCCAGAAGATGTGCACGCGCACCTTATCGCCATCTTTCGGACTTTGAGGAAGGCCGATTCATTGTCATGGGGGAGCAACGTACTGATAGATCTCCAGTGAGATGGCTGTAGTGCAATGACTGCAGACCTAATGCTGACGAGGTGAACTCACAAGTGTGACTTGGGTCCTTCTAGAATGACGAAAACATAGTAAGATTGTTTGACAGGTTCTACGTAAAGACGCATATGGTAATTTTGTAGGGGGCTGATGCTCGTGAATATATGTCAAGAATGGTAAACCCCGCTGTCAGCACCCTTTATGACCTGAGTACCAACTGGCCTATTCCAGCAGAATAACAGAAGACACCATACCGAAATTCAAACCATCAATACTTTGAGAAAAATACGGATCACTGACTGGCCTGCCTGGCCCCCTGATTTGTCACCTCTAGAACAAGTGTGGAATGCAATGGGAAGATATTTACTTTCACACCAGCCTCCAGTCAGCAGTCTTCATAAACTGATACAGCACGTGTTTCAATCATGGAAAGATACTCCTCAAGATGACATTTGCAAGCTGGTTAATTCCATGCCACAACGAATACAATGCTGTATTCGCGCGTTTGGAGGGGGGGGGGGGGGGCGGTCACTGATGTTGACAGTTACCACTGGAATAAAAGTTTAATCTTATAACGCCCGTTATTTGATGAACATCTCCATAGAATGTCGGACTGGTGCTTCACTGACATCTCCACAGAATTTTATGTATGTCGGACGGGTGCTTCACCGTGTTAACACCATTTCCATCAGTGCATTTGGCTTTCTACAACAGTGGTCTATTGCTTCAAGTATAAATAACGAGTGTGCAGGAGACTTTATGGTGCCTCTTACTGAGACCGTATAGACTGGCCAACGAAGATATATAGTCCTTGACTAGCCGAGAGCACGGGATACCATTTTTTGCCGACTTGTGTTTATTTCAGCTTGTGCAGCGCGTCTTACAGACTTTTTCATGTTCAGAATACTGAATTATAGTTTTTTGTAGGCGATAGGTCTCGTTGCAGCTTGGCATTTTGCACGATTTTTATACGTAAATAAAAATCTCTAGACAGTTCTATGTTGTAAAGCAGGTCTGCGAGGACAGCTTCCGAATGAGGTACACGTAGCACTTTTTTACTAGGGCGAGGTGAAAGGTAATTTCTCCAAACTTTTCGTGTAAAATGTCTTAAAGCTTTTTAAATAAAATAAACGTTATTAACATTTTACAACTTTACTCTTCACTTTTACATATTAGCAGCCCGCTGCCACTTGAGGGCTCCTAATTGTAGCATGTAACATGCCGGCGTGTAAGGAAGTTGTGTCGGTGCGTGAGAAGCATGAATGTGAAGGGTTCGTCCACACATGGGGCACCACCTCCTTCAGCATAACAATGGCAGACCACACACAAGCGCAGTGATGTCTGCAACAATCCGACTCCTTTCGTCCATTGTCGTCAATCATGCTCCATACAGTCCCGACTTGGCTCCATGCGATTTTCATCTGTTTCCAAAACTGAGAGAACACATTCGAGAACTCCACTTTGATAGTGATGAAGCGGTGCAACCAGAGGTGAGGTTGTGACACCGTCAACGAAGTCAAACATTCCATAGCGATGGTATCAACAAATTGGTCTCTCATTGGGAGAAATTTGTTCGTCGCCCTTATGACTATGTTGAGAAATGCAGATACAAAGAATACTGATGTACAATGTTAATGACGTTTGTTTTATTTAAAAAGTTTTAAGAGTTTTCACAACAACAATTCGAAGGCATTACTTTTCATCACGCCCTCGTCGTATTTGGACGTGAGATACTGGTCTACCTAACATGGCATACAGGATAATCGAGAGTGTCAAATTGTTCCACTGCTCATCGTATAAATAGAAGTGAAGTTGGCTTTATGATGCCGTTGCTGACAAGAAATAAAGAAAGACGAAAATGGTGGACAGCGGCAGTTGACCTGCCAGATAGGAATCTTAAACGTCCTCGTTGACCCAACGAAAGAAGCATTCACTTCTGTACGAATTATGACTTTTCTTTGATGTAGCATTGATAATGTTTAACCAATGACATTTAGTACTGTTTTGCAAAGGAGTTAGTAAGAGTTGCAATGCATAATTTGTATGTTGCTAACAGGACAGCAAAAAATGCCACGTTTTCATTGCCAAATAGACGTCACGTACTAAATTTAGTCGTTCGTGGATCGGTAAAAAAATTTCTCATATGCTGCACAACACATTTGACTCCTGAATAATTAATGTTATGTTGCAGTTCGATGTTTTACCAAATCAGATTTCTTCTCTTCTTTCCCAATATATCTATGAGCATAAACAACAAAATTTGTTAATTTTGCGCAACATATATACTTGTTGGTTCTTGTCTCTCTAAAGATGCATCCGCATAAGAATTGCAACCTGCTTCGCACAGGATATCGTGAAATATGGCGAATATTTTATACATATATATTTTGGTAGTTTAACGCATGATTGTCCACAGCAACTCTGATCCTTCAGTAGTGCTACGTCCACATTTCCTGTGCTACAACCTCTGATAGTAGTGTTGGTAAATCATAGGTGGAAACATGAATGATAATGGAAGTCTGGACTGGAGGTGTGCTAAACAGCATAATGGTTTAGACAACTGCTCACAATAAGCAAGAGCTGCTTCTTCGAGTCCTGGTCTCGTGTAAATGTTCATTTGTCACATTTTCCTTGCACTAGCATGGAGGTTCGCGGCTGGATGGCCTAACTGCTGTAGGAACTCACTAACATACCGTTAGCAGTCAAAGTGTGCAAGATGAATATCAACTTTAAACGGGTGGGGCACTCCGTCGCAGACCTTATAATGATACCAGACTGTATAGACGCGAGAACAAATGGTACAGAATGGCACTGGCCACGATGTCCCCACACACGGACATTTTGGTAGACGCCACGAAGACAACAGTACAGTCGACCGCCGTTCTCACAACTGCATGGACCATCGTTACAGTATGGCTGGTCTGTGGCGAAGCTGGTGCTTTCTATGGGCAGGCGTTGTAACAGTCGGTGTGCAGTAGTCGCCAGTCTTCTGTCATCTCATAACGGTGCTTGTTGCTGCAACAGAGCGCATGAATGCTAACTTGAAGATAGCAATCAAAGCAATTTGAGATGTGCGCGCTTGTCGGGCAGTCCTCTCTTTCCTGTCTCTTACTAGGAGATAACCTGTATTCGTCGAGCTCTACTATGCATTTTTCGATAATAATTTGAAGTACTTCCGTACGAATGTTGATTTCTCACGTCTTGTGTTAGCGGTTCTTACACGAAATGTGTGCATGTTGGGGACAGTACAATCGTTCTGTAGTCTATCGAAAATGCCAGTTCAGTAAAGTTTCTCAATAGTTTTCGCGAAAAGAACGTCATCTTCTCTCCAGGGATTTCCATTCGACTTCACGGAGCGTTTCAGTAATTCTGGTGTGTACGTCGAACCTACTGGTAACAAATCTAGCAGCACGCTTCTGAACTGCCACTATGCCTTCCTTGAATCTCACTTGGTGGAGATCCCAAATATTCTAGCAGTACCGGAACTCAAGAATGGGTCGCGCAGATATGCTGTGCGCGGTCTCCTTTATAGACAAGCTACAGTTTCCTAGGATTCTCTCGATAAACCGAATTCCCTATGGCCGATTTTAGGTGCTCGTTCATTCCTGAGTTCCGGTACTGCTAGAATATTTGGGATCTCCATCAGGTGGGATTCAAGGAAGGCATAGTGGCAGTTCAGAAGCGTGCTGCTAGATTTGTTACCAGTAGGTTCGATGTACACACCAGAATTACTGAAACGCTCTGTGAAGTCGAATGGAAATACCTGGAGAAAAGACGACGTTCTTTTCGCGAAAACTATTGAGAAAGTGTACAGAACTGGCATTTTCGTTTTGCAAACATTACTTCTAGATATTCAATCGGTGTGACTGTCAAGCAGCACACAACTAATAGAGCATTCTAACGTTACAGGATTGTATTTCCTATTTACCTGCGTTATTTTACATTTTTCCATATTTAGACCAAGCTGCCAATCATTACAGCAGAGAAATTTTGTCAATGTCATCATGTATTATCATACCATCACTTAAAGACAACACTGTTCCGTACACAACAGCGTCATTCGCAAACAGTCGCAGATTGCTGTTCACCCTATCCGTTAGATCGATCATGTATATAGACACAAGACGGTCTTATAACATTTCTCTGGGGCGCTGTTGATGAAACCTTTGTCTCCGATGGACACTCGCCGTCCAGGACAAAGTACTGGGTTCTACAGCGTGTCCATAAACGTTTACCGTGATTTCAAGATTAAATATTACTTATATTTCTATACAGCTGTGGCTCATTCAACACTTTCAGCGCAAGGAGCGCTGTGTCAGCTATATTGTAAAAATGGCTTCCCCAGGGGAAAGCTCAATTTGTTGAGTAACTTAGTAGAAACCAAATTACCGATAACTGTGCAGCTAAAGCTTGTGTCCCGTTACGGAGGAAAAGTATCTGATGTCAAGTTAATCAGAACGTAGATGGGAACATTTTTAACAACGGGGTCGGTTCAGGAACGGTCAAACAGCGGCAGCCCATCTGTTTCGGAGGAGACTGTGCAGGCAGTTAAAACAGCATTCACGTCGCCACAGAAATCGATTTGATAACCTTCGCGGAAGCTTCAAGTGCCGAAGAGTATAGGGCATAAAGTAATTCGCAGACGTCTTAAATTGTACGCGTACAAGGTCCAAATTGTTCAGAATTATAACCAGATGTTCGCCCAAAACATGAAAAATTCGCAAAGAACCATTTGGATGAGGACAATGTTTTCCTGAGACTTGTGTGTGTTGTTCCGATGAGGCTACATTTCATGTTTGTGAATCAGTTAACCACTAGAATGTCCGGATCTAGGAATCAAAGTCCTCATGTCGTACGGGACAGTCCAAAGATTAATGTGTGGCGTGTGTAATGTGGGATCGAATGATTGGTCCATTTGTCTTCCTTGACAGAAATGTAAGCGAGTATGGTTGCCTAGAAATGTTGGTGAGTTATGCCGTTCCCCATCTACAAATATGCAAGACACTCGCTGCCCCTCAATGGGCTCTACAAGTACACGATTTTTAATGAGATCTTCTCAACAAGTGGATTGGCAGAGATGGCAACAGTTTCTTGTCCCCCGAGGTCACCTGGCATTACCCCATTAGATTTCTTTCTTGGGGGGGGGGGGCGGGGGGAGGGGGGCGGGGGGGGGGAGCACGTGAAAGATACTGTGTACAAAACAGCAGTTCCTGATATTGTGACATTGCATCAACCCATCAGAGATGCCATTGGCACAATCATACCAGAGATGTTGCAGAATGTGTGGCAAGAGATTGAAACCGGTTTCATATTTTGGGTGTTACTAGCGTGCACATGTTAAATGGATTTAAATGTTGAAGTGTGTTATCTGTATTAAATGTTTATATGAGGTTCAAAACTTAACTAAGCCAAGCATATGTGGTATAGTGCTTGTTTCATTTATTGTATCCAATAGAGTTACAGTGTTTTGTTATCAGGGTAAACATTTAAGGTCACCCTGTATTGCTTAAAGAGAAAAGTGAGTTTCATTTGGAGTCATCAGAAACGGGGGAGCCCCGACAGTAGGAGTGGCGTTTCCTGTGGGCTCCGGGGTCACGGGCAGAGCGAGCTGCGGCCAAATTACCCGAGGTAACGAGCCGAGGAGGCGGTCCGCTGATGACAGTCTGTGTCGTGCCGCCACTGTCATCTGCCACACTGAAGACTTTTTAATTGAATTACCAAAACAAACGCAACGGCAACAGCTACTTTGTCCACTTGCCATATGCTACGCAAGGGCCCTTCTCATTTATCACACTACTCGACGCACTGTGTTTAAAGTCTTGTTACCGGTACAGGCATAAAAACGCGCCCCTTTTCGACATTGGATCCGAACACACTGGTCTCTAAATTTCATGTGTTAAAAAGCAGAGCTGTATGAAACAGAATGGTAGACAAAGTGTTTCGGACGTCTCGCCACAGGTAGCGAGCGGGGCGGCGTTGTGGTGTAGGCAATGGACTCGGTCCAGGCGAACGCTGGCTCAAATCCCTGTCTGGTTATTCAAACTTAGGTTTTCAATTGTTTCTCTAAATAGTTTATGGCAGAAGCCTGGTTGGCTCGTTTGAAAAGAATGCGGTCAGTTTTCTTTTGTAATCGAGCTTGTGCTCTGTCTCTAATGATCTCTTCGTCGACGGGACGTTAAAGTTCGATCTTCCATCCTTGTCGTACCTTGTTGTTTTTGTTTTTTGTTGTTGTTGTTGTTGCTGTTTTTGTTCTCAGCAGTCCGAAGAATGGTTTGATACAGATCTCCACGCTAGCTTAGCCTGTGCAAGCCTCTAATTCTGCACTGCTACTCCAACCCGCATCCATTTGAACCTGCTTGCTGTTCTCAAAGCCATCGTCTCCTGCTACAATTTTTACCGGCCCCTTCTCCAGTTCCTTCCAGTACCGAATAACTACTGCTCGATGCCACAGCATGTGTCCTGTCAGCCGTTCCCTCCTTTTAGTCAGGTTGTGACATCTTCTTTCCCAGTTCGATACAGTATCTCTTCATTAGTTATTAAAAGTACCTATCTAATCTTCAGCTTTCTTCTGTACCGCCACATTTCAAAACTTTCTATTGCCTTCTACTCTGAACTGTTTATCGTCTACGTCTCACTCCCGAACAAGCGTACATTCGACACGAATACCTTGAGGAAATAAAATTGACCATCTTCTGCTCCAAAGCTGGTTCACGATAATGTTAATAAGAACCATCACAGCTATACTAATGCATATTTATTTTGTCACGACCAGTTTCGTTCAATGATTATCATCAGGTGACACTTCTCATAGTCTTCGTAACAAATTCTCACACAGAACAGATATCACGACAGGGCCGATATCACGACTCAAAAGGCTAAATCGTCGTACGCAACGTTGATGACACATTCTGGAACATGAAGATCACTATAAGGGAAATGTAATAGGAGCGCTAGTGTTCTCTATATACATTATCGATCTGACAGATAGGGCAGGCGGCAATCAGCGACTGTTTGTTGACGATGCTGTAGAGTACGAGAAAGAGTCGTCTTTGAATGGCTGTAGGAATATTCACGATCAGTTGTGGAATATTTCTGTTTGGTGCGATGAATGACAGCTTGCTACAAATGTAGGGAATTATAAGTAAATGAAGAGGAGTAGTAAAAACAATCCTGTAGTATTCGAATACAGCATTCGTGCAGTGCTGCTACACACGTTTGCGTTTCTTTCTTTTTTTTTGGGTTTATTAGGAGAATCCCAGAAACGTTTAATTCATCTACAAAGGAGATTGTGTATATTCCGAGTCGTGCTTCTAGATTTGTTCCCGTTACGTTCGATCAAGGAGCTAGTATTACGGAAACGCTTCGTTGACTCACAAGGGAATCCCTGGAGGGAAGAAGACGTTATTTTCGCAAAGCACTATACGGCACCTGCGACAGGCTGCAGAATAACCCTAGTACCGACACCAATAAACATCTCGGGCACGGACCGCGACCACCAAAAAACGAGGCTCGTACGGAAGTATATAGACAGTCGTTTTTCCCTCGTCCCATTTGCGAATGGAAGAGGTAGTGACCAACTAACGGTGGCACCGGGTGGTTATAATTAAACCGCCGTTACTCACAGAGGTTCAGCGTGAGCTGTAATTATCGTACGGCTGTGAAAGTTAGCAGATATGCTAATGCGTTAATGCGCAACCGATTTTGGCTAAAAGATGCAAATCTGGCGCTGTGAAAGCAAGAAATACATACAGAAATGTTCCGGTATGTAATTGATTAGGAACGGGACTTGGGCAGAATAGATGAAACATGTGAGAAAGGTATAATGTTGATTTTAGTATGAACCGCTACGGCTTGTCAAATGACAACGTGGGTGTCATACAGTCACAGAAACAATGTACAGTGCCACCAGATTTGCCACTGGTGCCAAAACTGGAAATGATTTTTTGCTAGCGTGTATCTGTTCCGTATTTACGCATTAGCGCATCTACCGAGTTTTGCTGCCATACGATAATTATAGCCCACACTGGATCACCGTTGGGTAGCTGCACTTTAATTATAACCACACAGTACATAATATCCTTTCGCATGCAGCGTATAGTGACATGAGGAGTATGTCGATGTCGGTACCACTGCGCCACCAAGCTCGATGAATCGAACCCGTGACCTCAGCGTCTGTAGCCAGCGACGTTAAGCGCTAGCTCACGGAGCTGATTTATCCGCCAGATCACGCTCACAACAGCCGGAGTCATGTTGACTTGACCGCGCTGAAGTTAGACAGCTCTGGCGGTATGAGGGGCGGCCGCAGTGGCGTGTGGCTCACCCGCTCCGCTGTGCGTGCGGCGCGACCCACTCCAGCAGCCAGAGCTGATGGCGTGCGGCGGACTAGCCGCAGGTCAGGGGCCGGCTGCGCCGCCGATTACAGGGCTCCGCTCCGCTATTTAATTCAATTTCACCGGTCCTAACAGGTGCCGATTAAGTGATCCCGTCTACCTCACCTCCTGCCACTCTTCCGCTTCTTTTTGCCGCTCGGCAACAGCAGCTAGCCCCTTTGAGGAGACGGACGCTTCTCTCCGCCTGTGTTTCAAAGAATTGGACGTAATTTTAAGAATTTCGCTCGTCCCTTAGCGTAGCGCCCAGTTATCGAAAGAGACACCTGTCATTTGAGCACTCGCCCGAACAGGTTTCTACAGTCAGTACCTGTAGCTGGAGGCATCTGCGTACTTACTCCCCTCCCCACAATGCCTTTTCCAGTTGTTGTACACTACTTGCGCAACACTTCTCTAGTCACCTCGCCATCTACGGCCTCTCGAATGTATTGACGGGCTCCAGAACTGCTAGCACTATTAAATATGTTGTCGCCCGCCACCGCGTTCTTGAAATAGCATCGCTGTTTCGTGAAGCGGTTCTAATTTCAAATTCCGCTATGGTCAACGGTCTGCAGTCCAAATATGTACGAGAGCTAGTGAAATTTTAGTTATCACCTTGTAACGGGGCATCCTCTCCTAGCATTACTTTTCCTCAATAGCAGTTGTCGATACCAGTATTATTTTTCGAATTTTGGACAGGTCAATATTATCTCAGTTGCTTTTCAGAAAACTTTCATATAATTTTATACACAGTATTTATGAAAAGGAATTACTTTATAAAATATTTTTGTTTCGGTGTTATAATCGGTAAGTACTAGTCCTGATTTTTTTTTTTTAGAAACATTTGAAATAACGAATTATTTGCACACTTAAAATTTCTTTTATTAATTACGCAGTCCTGTACTGTTTACTATGTTTATTTCTGGATTCATTTATGAAATAATAATCGAAATTAATAATGTAACGAAAACTAGTAGGAATTCATTTGTTAAGGAAAATTGTAAACCCTCTGGAATATTGTATCTCCGCAGGGTGTGAGAGTCGTAAGCTTGCCTCTGATGTGATCGGAAGTATTTTTGTATAATACATGCGAACAATGTAATTTCGGCTTTGTTAATGTGAAAAGTCAAAATACCGTATGATATACTAAAATCTGAGAAAATCAGTGGAAAATATATTTACGTACAAAATTCTGCAACCACACTCTTCCAATTTATTTAGTTCAAACAAACTGTGAGGACCTGATGTTAGATTTTCAGCTTCGAGAATCAGACCCCTAGACAAGAAGAACAGGGGCCATCTCAACATGACAAACTAAGTAAACTTGAAAGTTTATTGTAATCTTCGCTCCTCTCAAATCTTCATAAAAGATTTTGCTTATTAATTACTTGGACTGAGCATTGTTTAATGTGGACGATAGATGGAAGAAGGAAGGAAGGAGAGATTACAACCTCGATAAATACAGGTTTTGCAACTATTTTTATTTGTTTGTTTGTAATTCATGTCTGCAGTCTTCGTATACTACTAGCGCCAGAACAAAAGGGCGCAGCCCACTGATAAAGTGGAGTATCGCGCGGTAATTCGTGATCGGCAGCAGCGGAAAGACAGATGACTTCTTTAGCTGTCTTTGGCATGACATAGCTGCAAAATTTCCGCTGTTGGCGAAAACGACGAGCCGCATTATATACTCCACTTAATTAATAGGCTGCTCCATTTTGCTTTGGTCCTCATAGTTATAGTTTATGTTTTATTTACTTGGTTCCGTCGGACCACGCGAGCCGATGCTACTAGCTCATGGAACGAGTTAGTACACTGTTTACAGAATGCTGATTACACAATTAATAAACAAAAAATTAAATAAAACAGGAAGCAACAGAGTATATTAATGAATATCAGGTTACAGGGGAAAGCTCCCTACACTGCGACGAATACCTGTACAGAATAGAAGTAGTGTGCCATAAGGAAATCTTTTCAACTTGGATTTGATACCTGGGGTTTATCACTCTTTTTTTTCTAATTCTGTTGGAAGCCTATTGCAAATGAAACCTGCTGAATAGTATACACACTAGTGTACAATGATTAAGGAAGCGTTGTTCAAATGCGTATCGATTTTCCGTCTAGTGTTCACTAAATGAGCATTGCAAAAAAAATGCCATGATGGAACTAGAATTCCAATAAACTTGAACAACGGCCTTCACGAAGTTCGCTATGTCACCGCAGATCAGTGCAACAGCCTGTTTCTAAACTAAGAATATTCTTGGTGAGCGCACGTAGTTGACTCAGAATATAACACCATACGAGATAACAGATTGCAAGTAAGCAGAGTAAACAAGCATGCGTGTTTTAGTGTCAGATACAGTGCAGATCAATCTTATAGTGAAGACAGAAGCATTCGGTTTCTGGCCAAGATTTGAAGGTGATAACCCCAACAAAGCCTTCCACCTACCATAAGTCCTAAGAATACAAAATGTTCGACTCTACTGATTGTTTGATCACATTCGGATAGTAAAATTTCGCTTTTACAAGAATTACACGTCAGATACGTTATGCATTGCATTTTGTTACAGTTAATCGTTAATCTGTTCTATGATAGACGCGCGCTGGGAGTTTAATGACTACGCTATTAACTACATCATTCGTATTACATTCCACGTCTTTCACAAGTACACTTGTGCTACACCAAGGATAAAAGTTTTTGTGACACCTGTTCACCAGAACAAAATGTGGCACTCGCTCCAACACCAACACCGCGGAAGCGCGCGTGCACGCACGCAAACAAACACAAATAACACTTTTTACATCACCTATGTCAGATTCGAACTTCCTCCCGGTTTTACTGGCACTGAAGAACAACCATCTGCTTTCTACTCTCCAAAAGGCAGGTGGCAGCACTAGCAGTGGAGGGTAAATAACGCGTGATGGGGGGCTGTGGAAAACACTCTACACGTTATCGTAATGCGAAAACGAGGCGATTTAGCGGACGCCCAAAAGGGTATAATCATTGGTTTTCGGCCCAGGGGTGGAGCATTTTCGAAATGCTTAAGTTTGTAAACCACTCGCTTGCCGCCGTGGTTGAAGCATACCGTGCATGGCGAAATGGCGCTATCCAAAACCAGCGCCAAGGCATCTGTGGTGTACCACAGCCCTTACATCACAGGGGTAACTGACGGCTACGAGACGAATACGGGCGAAAAGGTGTGCAAATGCGGAGCAACTGACCGCCCAAATGAACCAAGTGGCTACCAACAGAGTCTCCTCAATGAACGTCCAGCGAACGTTTCAGCCTTTGGACCTCTACAGTAGATACCTGGTTCTCGCACCCATGCTGACTATTTTCGTCGGCTACAAAGGCTGGAATTTGCTTGCCAATACGGCAACTGGACATCCACTGAGTGGCGACAGCCGGCCTTTTCAAATGAATAACGTTTTATGCTCCATCGGACAGATGGCCTTCGGCGTGTACGTCGTGAAACGTCTGAAAGCAAACACCACCCAAAAATCGTCTGGAGGGTCCAGCCCAGAGGAGGGAGCGTTATGGTCTGAGGAATGTTTTCGTGACATGACACAGAGCATCGAGAACCTTTGGGACCAACTCGACTGGTCTGTGCGCGCCATGGATTCCCCCCCCCCCCCCCCCCCCCCCAAACCAAACCCAGAAATCTAGCTGCCCACGACACTGGAGTCGGCATGGCTCCACGCCCCAGTCAGTACTTTCCAGAGCTCGTTAATATTCACACTTACCTTCTTTGGAATTAGTGCATTATACCTGAAGTCTGACGATATTTGGCCTGTCTCGTATATGTTGCACACAAGGTGGAATTATTTCGTTGTGGCTGGCTCTCCCACGCATCCTAGTAATTCTGATGGAATGTCGCCTACTCATAGGCCTTGTTTCCATTTATGTGTTTCAGTTCTATGTCACATTCTTCTCGCAGTATCGTACCTGCCATCTCATCTTCATCTACTTCTTCTTCCATTTCTATAATTCTGTCCTCAAGCTTGTTTCCCTCATATAGATCCTGTATAAACTCCTTCTTCCTTCCTCTTTCCAACTTTCCCTTCACTGCACAGAAGTGGCTGAGCTCTTTTTTTTCCAAAGGTCTCTTTTCACTTTTCTGTAGGCAGCATCTATATTTATCCTTGTTATCCATGCTTCTTGCATTTGTAGTCTAGCGACTGCTACTTAGCCACTTTGTACTTTCTGCTAATCTCATTTTCCCCTTTCGTCAGTTTTATTTAGTATTTCCTGTGTCATGCATTGTCTTGTCTTTTCACCTTTGTGATTCCCTGCTGATTTCCCTACTTCATCTTTAAAGCTAGTTCCTTCAATCCACTTATACATACATCATAAATCACTGTACAGTCACGACGGAGTGCATTTCGTACCAATACAACGCTCCTCTTCTTATTCAATTCGCATACTGTGCGAAAGAAAAATGCGTGTTATGCGCCTCTCCAAATGCCCTAATCTCTCTTATCTTAGTGTCGTAATACCTACGCAAAATGTACGATGGTGAGAGAATAATGGCCACAGTCTCCTTAGAATATAGGTTCTCTAAATTTACTCAACAGGGTTTCGCTAGCGTATCCGCTACACTTTCCATACTGGCTATATTTGTAAGTTATGATTCTAGCAGCGTGTCTCGAAATTCGTTAGATGATTTATGACAATTATGACACGCAAACACAACACAATATTTTTGACCGAATTTTTATGATTCCAATACTAATGCGCAGGCTGTACAGCCGAACTGTCTATGTAGAAAATTTAAATAATGATAATAAAACAAAAATCTACTATGACTATTTAAAAGAAAGGTTTAGGGTTAACGTCCCGTCGACGACCCGGTCATTAGGAACCTAGCGACAGCGCGGATAGACAACGGTTACGGCGGGAAATCGGCCGTGTCCTTCCCTGACGATCGGCCTAGCATCGTCTGCTTTAAGCGGGCTACGGAAACCGTTGGCAGTCTTAATCTGCATGGCTAGATGGGGGTCTAAACATCGGTCCTCCCGAGTGTGAGTAATGTGCTGCCACTGCGCTACCGATTGTTCAGATACGACAATGCACAGAATTTGCGATGAGTGAGTTTTCGTAGGTATAGTAATGTCTATTTCCGGTTCTCTGTTGAAGAGGAAGAAAGACGGAAGTGAAAGAGATGCTAAGATTCTGCTGAATTCAGTTTCTATGGGAGGATTCTCTTTCCGTCTCCATTTCCTCCCTACACCCAAGGTGGTGACGAATGTCGTGTACGCCGTCTGTCTGCGAATAGTGCACTTTTTTATTCGGTGTATTGATTTCATCTGATTATGAGTTTATTTATGTAGCAGAGATGTAAGAAGCAGCACAATATTAGCGCGAAGGGATATGAGGAAGCATCTGAGGGTGCTTGGTGAATCAAACCAACACCAGATAATCCACGTGCCAATTCTGCGTGGGCCTGGCTCATTTAACTGCCCAAAATACTAATAAATGTAACATAATATGACGTTGCCCAGTATGAGACGTAACTGACTAGACTACACTTTAAATTATTCCTTTCTGTCACGTATAAAGACGTAGATACGTTATTTAGTACTTGCATTCTGAATATCGCGAGACTCATTCCCTTCATCATCCTCTGTACTAACATTAAATGAAAAGAGTCCTGAAGTAACAATGAAGAAAGTGTTGTACTTGTACACTCAAGAAACCATCCAAATCATTCTGCTGTTACAGCAACCACTTCTGAAAACCACATCTATGCGACTGTCTGTACTGTGCTCTTCCGTATAATACGTTTACTTTCAAGGACTCCGAATTACTTCTACGAGCAGATGATCACACGTAAATGTCAAAACGCGGGTCATTGTTCCTACGAAGATGTAGAATTCGACTTGCAAACCAAATGTCGCATAAAAGTTTTTCAAAGATTTTGTAAACAGCCCCATGTGCATGAAACTTTGTGTGTCTAAACGACTTAATAATAAATGCTTTTCTATTTTTTTCTATTATTTCCACTGATGAGCCGGTGCTTAGACTAAAGAACTTACCGAAGGGTATTTGAGACAACTGACTTCCACTGACCTGTGCACATTGATATTTTGCTGGTATGCTTACTGTTCTTGTTTCTCTAAAATTCGAAAATTGTAACTACAGACTTCAGAATGAAAATGAATCATCCACTTTGGAACAGGAGTGAATTCTGCTTTCAATATTTGCATTGTGCTACTCAACAACATCTATCGGCAGGCATTCGTAGTGATAGTAAGAGGATATTTTTGAATAATCTACTCCTGCGTCCAACTATAGTCATCAATCACCTCCTTTCATTTTCAGAAACTTAGAATTGAAATAACTAACAAAGTCAGTTTTCCTCATGGGAAAGTCCAGTCACTACGTACCATTATATTATAACTTGTTCATGTAACTAATTTTCGTCGTTTTCCTCTTTCCTATTTTAGTTTTGCTGTAAATCAGTCATTTTTCGTATCAACTCTCCTGAAAAATTAAAATTCTTCGTTCAAATAATATTTCAAAACATTTTCCTACGACTACATATACCATGATGAAACTGATCCAACGTTTGTTATTTTCTAAGATCTTCTTCTAGAGTACATTTATTTCATCTGGAGTCAAATCTCTTAACATTCAGCCCCTTGTCACCTTTATTTCTATTCAGCTGTAGCTTATTTGGCCAAGTAATAGTTTGAAGAACTCTTGTCATGACGTGCAAAAACAACGGGGAAAATAATGAAGCTACCACGAAAATTCTCTCCAGTAGAGGCAAAACATCGACTGGAATCGGTGCTTTGTTTCTTCACGAAAAGCTCGAGCACGTTCAGGAACAGAACAGGGGCCGTCGATTGGAATCGCAATTTTTTATAACAAAGAGCTACTACTGACGCATACCAAGCCTCTTGTAGCGGGAACAGCACGAAGGAATGCTATTAGAATCAACAAAAGCGGCGCGTACTAAAAGGACTAACACTTCAAAGCTACAGGCCACGTAGATTGCGAGCAGTTAGAGCGGTAGTGCATGTATTTCGAAATTCACGTCAGTTCCAACATAAAGGGCGCAGCATAACACATTCCGATCCCTTCTTGATGCAAACAACGGTGGTGGGTTGTGCAGAACGCGTTTTACGAAATGGGGAAAAATTATTGCGTGTGCCCGGCAGAAGCGAGTCGCGGTGTAGCGCTCAAACGGAATGCTAAAATCCGGCGTTTAATTCTCTCCTTTTTTTTTTTTTCCTCCATGATTCACCAGAGAGCTATTTCTTGTCTGTGTTTTTGCAACCGATCAAACGCACAACGTCACAAGCAGTTCACTTTAAAGTCGCCGTAGCAACAGCGGAGCCTTAGTCACACAAAAACTGAATGTCAATGAACAAATTAATCTGATGATACGCAAAATCTCTTACAAGAAACGAAATGTGTCCACAAATGGAACAGTTTCTCCAGATCGGAATAGTGTAGAGTACGAGGGCTATTTGGAAAGTAAAGTCCGATAGGTCGCGATATGGAAACGACAGTGAAAATACGATGAAGCTTTGCACAGATGTGTTCGGGAAAGTCCGTAGTTCTGAGCACACGGTGAGCATGTCTAAGATCAACAGTGTCTCCCGAAAAGTATGTGTGTCCTCTGAGAGGTTTCACGTGATTTCATGTAACCCCACATAATGTACCTGTCATGCCTTTCCTTCTTCTGAACAATTCTCGGCCGCACACTGCAGGGGTAATGAGGACGTCCCTGCAACGTTTTTGATGGGAAATGTTTGATCACCTACCATACAGTCCAGAGTGGCTCCCTCTGACGTTCATCTTTGCTCACATGAACCGTTGGCTATGAAGACAAATATTTTGCCACAGACAACAAACTGCAGACCAGCGCAGAGAAAGGGCGGGAAGCACAGGCGGCCGCCTTCTATGACGAAGTTACTGGAAAGCTGGTACACCGCAACGACAAATGTGTAAGTCGGAGCGGCGACTATGCAGAGAAGTATAGGGAAGGTATAGGGAAGCGTTGCAAATGAAACATTTTTGACTTTCACTATGGTTTACACTTCGCGAGCGATGGGGCCTTACTTTTCCGAACAGCCTTCGTACATACCAATTCGTAACAATATCGTCTGTACTTCAGAAACTAACTTTCCCTTGAAAACAATATATGTTCCGTTTGAAGCTGCCAAATCGGAATAAAGTAATCATCACATCTATACGAAATCTTGAATCGTTTACGAATTAAATTAAAATCAAATATTTGTCAACAAAACTTCTGACCGGCTACAACCAAATCCCTTCGGACAGATTAAGAATGGAAAAAGGCTACAAAAAACAACCTACCGGCGTTCGTATGTCACTTTAAAGAATGAAAGCTCAAGAGCGTCAATTATAGTTGCCATTCGTGGGATTATTTATTTCAACACGTCGGTTCTCATAAGCGAATCTGTTCGTCGTAAATATGTACTGAAGTAAAACTGCTGAGGCTTCCGCAGGTAATTTTTGTGTTGCTTGTTAAAGCTCATATTGAGATATTGGTCTAGGCCGTTTATAGGCTTTTCGGACGTTTCACTAGCACGAGTCAATGATAAACCCTCCACTGAGTCGTGATAAGGGAAAGGTCTTCAAACGCTGGAGCGGATAAGTGCATAAAACATCCGGCCATAGTAACCACTCGTGCTAGTTAAACAACAGCAAACTCACTAAAGCACCGTCACTGAATATCTCGAAACGAACACCAACAAACAACGTATCATCTTCAGAATTCCAAACAGTCAGCCGGCCGCTGCGGCCGAGCGGTTCTAGGCGCTTCAGTCCGCAACCGAACTGCTGCTACGGTCGCAGGATCGAATCCTGCCTCGGGTATGGATGTGTGTGATGGCCTTAGGTTGGTTATGTTTGAGTAGTTCTAAGTCTAGGGGACTGATGACCTCAGATGTTAAGTGCCATAGTGCTTAGAGCCAAACAGTCATGAAAAACGACTTTCGTAGCCACATTCATATCACACTTCTCAATCCAATATCCAAAAACTGCTAAGGCTCAAGGTCCAACTAGTTATAGTCTTCAACCCCGGTGATTGTAAGCGTTTAATACAAGACAGAGAAACGACAAAGTAAGCCCCGGCGCCCTGGTTACAGACGGGCCAATCGGGACCGGTCGACCGCCGAATCATCCTCAGCCAATGGCGTCATTTGTATGCGGTATGGGTGAGCATGGGGTTAGCGCACCGCTCTCCAGCTTGTTACCGGCGTTGTAGACCTTTGAGCCGCTACTTTTCACTCAAGCAGCTCGTCAATAAGCATTACGAGGCTGAGTGGACGCCGTTCCAGTCCTACCATTAGGGAAAATCCCATGTGGTACTGGGAATTGAACCCGGATCCTCACATATCCGCACTGTAGCCATCTACGCTGACCACTCAGCTAGGGAGGCGCACACAGCGAGGAATTTCTCAGAAATATTTTCTTCCAGTTCTCGATCGCCTGTCCGTTACTGTGCTTATTGCACGGTGAGGGCAGGGGGCCCGAGAAGAACACCGTGGTTGTGACAGTTCATTTTGAAGACAGAAAATTTTGTATTGCTTGACCAGTATCTGAAATTGAATGGTATTTTCCTCGTCAGCAGCAGCTCACGACACATTTATCACTCGATTCTACATGGAATTCTATATCTGATTCTTATCCGGTTTTTAAACACTCTTAAGTAAATAACTAATCCATTCAGTTGCTTTTGTTAACTGATTTCGCAAAGTTGCAAGAAAAGAGAGAGTCTAAAATCCTCTATTACAGCTTATCCCCAGTTGCAAAGCGTCATCGATAAGTTACTGTAACAACAGTCGCATTACTTGCGAAACATTTATGGTAAACGCGGAACATGAACATTGCTTTTGGCGGTCAACAAATACGGCTCCCTTGTGAATATTTTTTGTTCATCCTAAATACGACAAATAACTATAAGATAAAGTTGTGCTCGACCATAAGATTCGTTTGAACACATCAGTGATCTACTAAGCATGGTTTTGTTGAGGTGGCATGCTCTTCCATCCTCCGACCTTTGAACTTCGTTCCGCTATAACTGGCTAGCTAGAAGTTTCATGTGGAACCCAAACCCGGTGAAAATAGGCACTTCTGCCGAGGTAAAAGAAGCGGCAAGTGAAAGAAAAAAAAAATATAGGACACGCTGGGGACAGAACCCCGAACCTATGCAATCGTAGCGTGGCTGCGCAATTAGATCTCCGCCCCTCCGGAAAGCCTGAATCAGTTGAAGAATTCTGCTTTACGGGACGAAAAACGAAGAAGTGTCAACAGAACGCACTTTCACGACTTTGGTTTGGCTGATAGCACTGTACTGTCCGCCTATGATGGAAACTAGCTTCAAGAGTGAGTGGAGAATTTAGTACAGTAAGTTCGAAAGTATGTCTGAAAATAAATTACAACATGACTAAAATAATGTGCAGTCAAGTAAACTGAAAGTGAAATTGTGCTGGAGCAATTAAGCTGGCGGCCACGGACTCGTACCGGGATGGTGGTTGTTCAAGTCCCCGCCCTGCCATCCAGATTAGGATTTCATTATTCCCACAAATCGCTTAAGGTATGCAAATGCCTCAACACTAGCTTGTTCTCTCTCTCTCTCTCTCTCTCTCTCTCTCTCTCTCTCTCTCTCTCTCTCTCTCTCTCTCTCTCTCTACGCAGGGACTTTAGAAAGTAAGTTACACATCTCGTATCGCAGCACTCTAAGAGCACTGTGGAGAAAGAGTGGTGCACTGTCAGGTGAAAGTACATATTCCTCGTTTCCTACAGAAACAATTCTGCTGCGGCTTGTGCGACTCAAATGGAGCGGCAATTGGAAACTTCCTCGAAACATGAAGTACGCAGGAGAGTACGATTATTGTGGGCAAAACGTCTATATTGCACACACATTCAGTTCCGGCACTCTTACAGACCACATGCGCAACGCCTCGTCTAGCCATAGTGAAACGATATTAACAATCTGACCAAGGCCGCGCAGACGCGGGTGGTGACGATCGGGAAGGATGTAAGATCTTGCACCACACGATATCCATCTTTTCGGTATGCTGAACGAACATCTGGCGGTAAAGAGATTTTTCAACGATGAAGACGTCCGCACGGGGCTTCTCCAAAGGCTGTGTGACCAAGGAACGGATTTCTGTCGTCGTGGAATTGTGCGACTGGCAGAACGTACCGAAGACTTTGTGACTGTTGAAAAATAGTGTCATTTATCTGAGTCAGTTTGAGGTGTAGTCAGCTTCCGATAAAAATTTCTCGGCCTGTCATAATATAATCTGTATTTTATTTTTTGATGCCCCCTACAACAGCTGACGGCTGTTAACGCAAGGAACGGTGTAGAGCTGGTCTTAAAGCAGCAGTGGATGTGAAACGCCTAGCTTGATAGCATCGTTCTATTTTAAGATCACTGATTTTTAAGCACGTTGTCTCGGTAACGCCATTTAACAAAAACTGAAGTGTGTAATGTGGGTATAATTTTAAAAAACATCCTGTCACCATCACAAATATTTACTATTTACAATCTTACTTAGCTATCCAAAGCAAGCACATCAGTGCTAGATTCAAATTCTGTAGTGATATTGCTTCCATTTCTAATTCCAGCTAATTTAACAATATGGCCACAAAAACACGCATTAAATTAACTTTTATAACTAATAATATTAAATGAATATTTTTGTTGATGGAAATATAACACTCCGAAACGTATAGCGGAATCTCAAGTAAAGAAAATTACGCTATTTCCCGACCCTGCTATTAAATGCCACATGTGACTGTACGTTTCGAGACGATCTTTCCGAAGTGCGGTGGGAGGCTTTCTGAGATGATCATCGCCACTCGAACAGCATCTTCCCAAGTCCAGACACGCTGCGACAGGCGCCCCTGAGTAACATCTGCGGGACTTAATTACAAGTTTGGAAAACGCTGGCAGCAGCCGGTAGGGACAGGGCTTTTCGTCGCAGCGTAACGATGTGGCGTGCTGCGGTCTGTGGCCCGTACTCCGACCTCCTAATGAACAGTTACTGCTGCCGCCAAGTAGGAATTACGCCCGCCACAAAAGGGATGTGGACGCCTCTCTGGGCTGGCTGGGGAAGGAACACAGTCAAGTTCAAATATCCAAAGGCGCGCACGCTGTGAATTTCACGGACTGCCGCTTCCCACCTTTGTCGGTGACAAACAGACACACAACAACAGAGGAAATACTTAGGGGTGACCAGGGTTCACACCTGACGTTTTAACAGCACTGCGTCAACACCAAAACCAAGGTCTGAGCCAGGAGCAACGTTTGTCATGTCACTGACGAGCAACAAGTGAGCTCCCAAACCCACGATTGTTAAAGATGTCCCCTACGTAATTTGTTGTCGTTTACACTGCTCCTGTGTGAAGCGCACCAGTTCACGCGGAAGAAGGTAGACGCCGCAGAGAACGAGTCGCAACGGGCTGTCTGAAGCCAACATCAATGCAGCAACTCTACCCCGTCACTGAAATTTGCACCCTTTCATGCGCGCCGAGACAGTGCGTCAGGTGTGGACAGCGCTTCATTTGTAAAATTTATTTGCCGGATCGTACCGCTTCAACCACAGGTTAGCACACTGGACTCGCATTCTGGGGGCCGACGGTTCAATCCCGCGTCCGGCCATCCTGATTTGGGATTCCCGTGATTTCCCTAAATCACCTCAGGCAAATGCCGGGATGGTTCCTTTGACAGGGCACGGCCGACTTCCTTCCCTAATCCGATGAGACCAATGAGCTCGCTGTTTGGCCTTTCCCCCAAATCAACCCAACTCCAACCCACTTTAAGAACACAACCTCTAATCGAAAGCACGTGACGAGTGGCGGCGCCATCTAAGCGCTCTATATAAGTGGGACCACCAGCGCCTAGTAGCCAGTCGCCGACTCACCTCAGAAGGTGATGCCCGCAGCCGGCAACGAAACGTCAGGATGGAGAAGAAGTTTTATATATGGACCACTGCAATTCAGCCCGGAATTTTAATTAATGAACACAACCTCTGCCTCTTCCCCCCCCCTCCACCCCCTACCCCACCCCACCCAACCCCTCCGCCACAGCCATAAAAATTATGTTTCGATTTTTGAAAACTTCTGGTAAAACTTACAATGGGTAATCAAATGGCTCTGAGCACTATGCGACTTAACTTCTGAGGTCATCAGTCACTTAGAACTAATTAAACCTAACTAACCTAAGGACATGACACACATCCATGCCCGAGGCAGGATTCGAACCTGCGACCGTAGCGGTCGCTCGGTTCCAGACTGTAGCGTCTAGAACCGCAAGGCCACTACAATGGGTAATCATTGCTTCCAAAATACTGTTCTGAAAGTCATGTTTTTAAAACATAAATTCTTACAATCACAACAATGAAACCAGAAAATTTAATACAAATAACAGGTGCTACCGCCCGTCTCCCCAGCAGTGACACTTTGCTCCCTAGTTCTACTCGATACATGTCGGCACAAGTCGATAGTAATCGTAACTATGATATGTTTTCAACGGCTGCCAGCCGCAATGGCACTGTAGCTGCTCGGTCATTTATTTTGCGTATACTGTATTCACGCGCGCGCACGCAACGGAACTGTTTCTACGTCAGGCACCAAAGATATACAACAGTGATTCGGTGGCAACTAAGAGTCCATGACGCCATCGCTATGCCACTCCTCCAGCACCATCAATTCGAAGTAACGGATATCTTGATTCTTCGGAAGAGGCAAGATTTATTTTCCGTTATTTAAAGATGCAATTAATTCGAACATACGGGCAACAGATTTCCTATTACGAAATTTTTGACGCCATCTGTATCAACTATGCACATACTACTTACTCGTGACAGATGAAAATTTGTGCCGGGCAAGGACTCGCCGTGTGAGCTTTCCAGTCGATCCAAATCTCCATATGCCACACACAACGTCTACATACCCTAATTTTCGCACTTTATGTGATTTCCACAAGTCGGAAAATGTGACTACATGACATTAAGGTCAATGTTATCATCACCGTTTCTATCTGCCGAAGCTTCACTGGTTTCTTTTTACAATACCTGTTCCTTCAGGAACAAAGAAATTGTAAAAATAAATCAGTAAAGCCAGGACGGGCAAGAACAACGATAATAACATGATCTTACTGCCTCAAATCACGTAATGTACGAGAATTAGGGTATGTAGACGTTGCTTGCGGCCCATGGAGGGTTGGATCAACCGGGAAGCACGCACAGATAGATGGAGTGGTTAAGGCGACCGCTGGCGATAAGCGGGAAATGACGGGTTCGAGCTCCGATCCGGCGCAAATTTCCATGTGTGCCTGTCTGAAGGAATAGACATTGTAAAAATAAATGACTGTCCTGTTAGGCCGAGGCATTTTAAGTAAGATCACAGTTAACTACCTTCTGCTGCCATTTCCCACGAACACAGCATCATTTTTCTTTCTTCTCGGACTATTCTTTCAGATAGTTATTAAGGAGATAAGGTGGCCGGCATCTATGACAACAGTGTAGATTCGCTGCTTCGCAAGTCGGAGGTTGCTTTTCGAGCCCCGCAACTAGCACTAGTTTCGGTTCTACTCTCATTTATACTGAAACAATGAGAAAAGTGGTTATGCATGTTTCTGGTTGAATAGCTGCGTAGTTATTTAAGTGGCGTCGAATGTGGTTGTTAACTGTACAGTACATGGTAAAAAGGCCGCTTTAAAGTAGATACTTTTGATATACGCCTTACGCTGCAGACCTAGAATTTTTTTTCCGGATATGTCCCATGTGTTTCGGTACAACTAGCATGTGACGTGACGTGCAAGCTACGACAAATATCAGTGTGTAGCCATACTCGCTATATGATTCACAACACATGTAAGAGCCCAGCTACTACGTTTAAATTTACCGGATGACTATTTCAAGCATTCCAAGGGAGACACATTAGTGTTAGCACGACCTTCAGCACAGTACTCTCAGACATATCTCAAATATTTTACCTTAGACTATGGATTTAGGTTATATGCCGAACTAAGATATCGTTCGACATCTACCTTCAACAGAAATTATATTATTCTGCTTAATACTACTCCATCACGGCATCATGGGCCAAGCTGACACATTAATTTGGATATTCGAAAGACTTTACGTGCTCCATTGTACGCTGTCTTAATCTCAACATGAAAATACATAAAATACTATGTAATACTGGGTTACAGAAGATATTAAAAACACTTTTGTGATACTGAACAGTAGTAAGGTCAGTAAATCATAGAAAATAAATGTTACGAGTGTACTATCAGGAAATCACAACAGCGCACGTATTTCGTTGGAAAACTAGTTGGCAATGACAGCGTGGTTTTACAATATGTAGGAAAGTACTAGAAGATAAGTACGACATAATTTAGCGGCCCAAACACGTCAGGTGTACGGTCTACGATATAGTAAGAGCCTGAGAAAAGAGGTAAAAAATAATATGCCAAATATGCTGACGACAACATAGCGTAAATTCTGCCGATAGTGAAACTTCAGTCACCTACCCTTTCCCTGCGCATTTTTCCCTTTGCACAAATTTAGGTTTCCTAAAACGAACGATAGCCTTCGTCAATGTGCGTTCATACACCGATAGTCTGCCTGTATTAAACAGCAAAGCAGATAAGTAGTTTCGGGACTAATAATAATTGTTTGGAATATCTCTGAAACAAGTCACTTAAGTTATTTTATGAATGCAGCTTAATGCACACAGTTAGCTATAAGCACATTAAAGGAAACTTGTGAACTGAAGACAAATTCTATACTCGAGTTAGAGATCATATTTGGTGCATTAGTAATGATTGTCCGTCTTGACTGCACTTTGTTATATAATTCACAGCATTACCGGTTTCGGACGTCTGCCATCATTATATTTGTTAAAACAAAATGATAACAACCGTGAAGTGATACTAACAGATTCAACTGGCTCTAGGCGAACTCGACAGAAAAACCTAATCGGCTAAAGCTCGTGTTTGCCTAAGTACAGATCGCTCTCTGGTCACAGCTTGCACTTGTTCATTTTTATGTTCAACGTGTACAAAGTATCTGACGTTGGTATTTGTATCAGAATACTCTTGGTGGTACGTTATGCCCGTCAGCCATGTTATCTTTATGATCTGACGTCGACAGAGAAACGAAAACGGTATACTGTATGAGCAGACTAGAAAACCACAGCTGAAGGAAATAGAGTAACGACTAACACAAAAAAGTACAGAATTCCGTGCATATTCCGCGGTGCTTAACTTTCGAAATAACATGCGTCAGCTCACTGCCGCAACATCAAAATGTCCTCTTAAAGTGTAATGTAGTTTAATGCCGTACCTAACAGTAGCAGCAGCAGCAAAAAAGATGAATTCCTGATTACCTACATAAAATCTCTGCTGTACTGATACTTTACGGATATCAGTACTGTCAGTATGGCTAGAAAACACAGACGGGTGAGGAGGACGGGAACAATAATAGCACGAATGTTCGCACGCACGCTATGAAACAGTTTATTTCGTGTGTCCGAGTGGTCCATCAGCCGACAGAGAAGATCGCCTCGACAACAGGATTTTGAGACGTCAGTGGCCCACCGGAAACCACACATCGAGCAACACCTGTTGTGTCCGTCAGAGCCTGTACCTCCAGGCGACTGCTAACCTGACCACAAGTTGCGTGGCTCACTCGTCCGCCTAGCCGCTAACCCTCTGGAGGAGAACAGAATTCATAATGCAGCCAGTTTATACGCCTTTCTCCCAGTATAAACTACGTCGCAGACTTTTTCATCAAGGCAAGCAACACCCGTCCACTGTCACTGAGAAAAATGTGTTTAGTCGATTCTACTTCTCAAACAACAACAAAACTTCTGTCACATGGACCCGAAAGGCCGTAGAGTGAAATGTAAAAACAAAACTCAAATACGATCTCATATTTACAACGCAAAAATCGTCTTACAATACAACTGAACACCGCTAAAAATTACCACACATCTGACAAACACCTGTGGGCGCTGTATGGAGGAAGACTGTCCCCATTTCTTGACAGTTGGAAATGAAGATCCACGCGAATACGAGAACGGGAGGGAAAAAAGTGTTTACTCTTGTAGCTTGTTTGTCCGAACCAACTAAATGAAATGTGAGGAGTTTCTAAAATCGCAGACTTGCCCACATAAGACTCAAGAAGAAAAGTATGCATTACGCTAAATTTCAAAACGTTTTATAGCGCCTATTTCACTTATTTTCTGATTAAAGATACACGCAGTGATGAACCCTAATATTAAGACCACCTCCTTAATAGCGTTCTGGTACAGCTTCGAAACGCAAAACAGTAGCGATTCTGCGTGGCACCGACTCAACAATTTCTTGGTTATATTTCCAGAGGTACGTGACACCAGATGTCTCCGCACAGGCCATGCAATTCCAGTAAGTTATGCGCGGAGCTGGTGCCTGATAGCGTTCCACGTCACGTTCAGATCAGATGAATTTGGCGGCTGAGATATCAACGTGTGTTCACGACGATGCTACTCAAAGAACTGTAGCATGACTCTGGCCTTGAGACACGGACACTTATCCTACTGAAAGAAGACATCGCGTCTACATCTACATCTACATCCATACTACGCAAGCCACCTGACGGTGTGTGGCGGAGGGTACCTTGAGTACCTCTATCGGTTCTCCCTTCTATTCCATTCTCGTATTGTTCGTGGAAAGAAGGATTGTCGGTATGCCTCTCTGTGGGTTCTAATCTCTCTGATTTTATCCTCATGGTCTTTTCGCGAGATATACGTAGGAGGGAGCAATATACTGCTTGACTCTTCGGTGAAGGTATGTTCTCGAAACTTTGACAAAAGCCCGTACCGAGCTACTGAGCGTCTCTCCTGCAGAGTCTTCCACTGGAGTTTATCTATCATCTCCGTAACGCTTTCGCGATTACTAAATGATCCTGTAACGAAGCGCGCTGCACTCCGTTGGATCTTCTCTATATCTTCTATCAACCCTATCTGGTACGGATCCCACACTGCTGAGCAGTATTCAAGCAGTGGGCGAACAAGCGTACTGTAACCTACTTCCTTTGTTTTCGGATTGCATTTCCTTAGGATTCTTCCAATGAATCTCAGTCTGGCATCTGCTTTACCGACGATCAACATTATATGATCATTCCATTTTAAATCACTCCTAATCCGTACTCCCAGATAATTTATGGTATTAACTGCTTCCAGTTGCTGACCTGCTATTTTGTAGCTAAATGATAAAGGATCTATCTTTCTGTGTATTCGCAGCACATTACACTTGTCTACATTGAGATTCAATTGCCATTCCCTGCACCATGCGTCAATTCGCTGCAGATCCTCCTGCATTTCAGTACAATTTTCCATTGTTACAACCTCTCGATACACCACAGCATCATCTGCAAAAAGCCTCAGTGAACTTCCAATGTCATCCACAAGGTCATTTATGTATATTGTGAATAGCAACGGTCCTATGACACTCCCCTGCGGCACACCTGAAATCACTCTTACTTCGGAAGACTTCTCTCCATTGAGAATGACATGCTGCGTCCTGTTATCTAGGAACTCCTCAATCCAATCACACAATTGGTCTGATAGTCCATATGCTCTTACTTTGTTCATTAAACGACTGTGGGGAACTGTACCGAAAGCCTTGCGGAAGTCAAGAAACACGGCATCTACCTGTGAACCCGTATCTATGGCCCTCTGAGTCTCGTGGACGAATAGCGCGAGCTGGGTTTCACATGACCGTCTTTTTCGAAACCCATGCTGATTCCTACAGAGTAGATTTCTAGTCTCCAGAAAAGTCATTATACTCGAACACAATACGTGTTCCAAAATTCTACAACTGATCGACGTTAGAGATATAGATCTATAGTTCTGCACATCTGCTCGACGTCCCTTCTTGAAAACGGGGATGACCTGTGCCCTTTTCCAATCCTTTGGAACGCTACGCTCTTCTAGAGACCTACGGTACACCGCTGCAAGAAGGGGGAAGTTCCTTCGCGTACTCTGTGTAAAATTGAACTGGTATCCCATCAGGTCCAGAGGCCTTTCCTCTTTTGGGCGATTTTAATTGTTTCTCTATCCCTCTGTCGTCTATTTCGATATCTACCATTTTGTCATCTGTGCGACAATCTAGAGAAGGAAATACAGTGCAATCTTCCTCTGTGAAACAACTTTGGAAAAAGACATTTAGTATTTCGGCCTTTAGTCTGTTATCCTCTGTTTCAGTACCATTTTGGTCACAGAGTGTCTGGACATTTTGTTTTGATCCACCTACCGCTTTGACATAAGACCACAATTTCTTAGGAAGACATCAAGCCTGAAGAGATTCAGGTTGTCTCACTTAAACCTCCCCCTCCCCTCATGAACAATGGACCATGCTGCTGGTGGGGAGGCTTGCGTGTCTCAGCGATACATATAGCCGTACCGTAGGTGCAACTACAACGGAGGGGTATCTACTGAGAGGCTAGACAAACGTTTGGCTCCTGTAGAGGGGCAGCAGCCTTTTCAGTAGTTGCAGGTGCAACAGTCTGGATGATTGACTTATCTGGCCTTGTAACATCAACCAAAACGGCCTTACTCTGCTGATACTGCGAACGGCTGAAAGCGAGGGGAAACTACAGCCGCAATTTTTACCGGGGGCATGCAGCTCTACTGTATGGTTAAATGATGATGGCATCCTCTTTGGTAAAATATTTCGGAGGTAAAATAGTCCCCCATTCGGATCTCCGGGCGGGGACTACTCAGGAGGATGTTGTTATCAGGAGAAACAAAATTGGCGTTCTACGGGTCGGAGGGTGGAATATCAGATCCCTTAATCGGGCAGGTAGGTTAGAAAATTTAAAAAGGGAAATGTGTAAGTTAAAGTTAAATATATCAGGAATAAGTGAAGTTCGATGACAGGAGGATCAGGACTTCTGGTCAGATGAATATAGAATTATAAATACAAAATCAAATAGGGCTCAAGCAGGTGTAGGTTTAATAATGATTAACGAAATAGGAAGATGGGTAAGCTGCTATGAACAGCATAGTGAAAGCATTATTGTAGCCAAGATAGACACGAAGCCCACACCCCCCACAGTAGTACAAGTTTACATGTCAACTAGCTCCGCAGATGAGGAGGAGATTGAGGAAGTGTTCCATGAGATAAAAAAAATATTCAAATAATTAAGGAAGACGAAAATTTAATAGTCATGGGGGACTGGAATTCCACAGTAGGAAAAGGAAGAGAGGAAAAGGAGTGCGTGAATATGGATTGGCGAAAAGCACTGAAAGAGGAAGCCGACTGGTCGAACTTCGCACAGAGCACAGCTAACACTCGGTTTAAGAATCATGAAAGAAGGTTGTATACTTGGAAGAGACCTGGAGACACCGGATGGTTACAGATTGATTATATAATAGTTAGAGATTTCGGAACCAGATTTGAAATTGTAAAACATTTACACTGGCAGACGTGAACTCTGACCATAATTTATCGGTTATGAAATGAAGATTAAAACTGAAGAAACTGCAAAAAGGTGGGAATTACGGAGATGGAACAAGGAAAAATTGAAAGAACCAGAGGCTGCAGAAAGTTTTAGAGGGAGCGTTAGGTAACGACTGTCAAGAACAGGGGAAAGGAATATAGTAGAAGAAAAATGAGTAGCTTTGAGAGAAGAGATAGTGAAGGCAGCAGAGAACCCAGTACTTAAAACGACGAGGGCTAGTGGAATTCCTTGAGTAACACAAGAGATATTGAATTCAATCGATGAAAAGAGGAAATATAAAAATGCAATAAATGAGGCAGATGAAAGGGAATCCAAACGTCTAAAAAATGGAATCGACAGGTGACAAATATTAGAATGTAAAAGCGTATATCACTAGTGGTAAGATGGGTGGTGCATACAGGAAAATTTAAGAGATCTTTAGAAAAAAGAGAACAACCGGTATGACTATGAACAGCTCAGGTGGAAAACCAGACCAAAGCAAAGAAGGGAAAGCAGAAAGGTGGAAGGAGTATATAGAGGTCTATACAAGGTCTATACTTGAGGGGTATATTATGAAAATGGAAGAGGACGTAGATGAAGATGAGGAGGGAGATATGATACTGCGTGAAGAATCTAACAAAGCACTGAAAGACTAAGTCGAAACAAGGCCCCTGGAGTAGACAACATTCCGTTAGAGCTACTGATAGTCTTGGGAGAGCCAGCCATAAAGAAACTCTACCATCTGGTGAGCAAGATGTATGAGACAGGTGAAATACCCGCAGACTTCAAGAACAGTATAATAATTCCAACTCCAAAGAAAGCAGGCGCTGACAGGTGTGAAAATTACCGAACCATCAGTTTAATAAGTCACCGTTGCAAAATACTACAATGAATCCTTCACAGAAGAACGGAAAATCTGATATAACACGACCTCGAGGAAGATCAGTTTGGATTTCGGAGAAATGTAGGAACACGCCAAGGCAATACTAAACCTACGACTTCTCATAGAAGATAAGTTAAGGAACGATAAACCTATGTTTATAGCATTTGTAGACTTTTAGAGAAAGCTTTTGACAAAGTTGACTGGAATACATTCTTTCAAATTCTGAAGGTGACAGCGGTAAAACCCAAGAAGCGAAAGGATATTTACAATTTGTACACAAACCAGATGGCAGTTGTAAGAGTCGAGGGGGCGCGAAACGGAAGCAGTGGTTGAGAAGGGAGTGAGAAAGAGCTGAAGCCTATTTCCAACGTTATTCAATCTGTACACTGAACAAGCAGTAAAGGAAACAAACGAAGCAGTTGAAGTAGGAATTAAAGTCCACGGAGAAGAAATTTAAAAAATGAGGTTTCCTGACGACACTGTAATTCTGTCAGAGACAGCAAAAGACTCGGAAGAGCAGCTGAACGGAATGGACAGTGTCTTGAAAGGAGAATATAAGATGAACATCAACAAAAGCAAAACCAGGATAATGGAATGTAGTCGAATTAAATCACGCGATGCTGAAGGAATTAGATTCGGAAATGTACACTTGAAGTAGTAGATGAGACTTGCCATTTGGGAAGGAAAATAACTGATGATGGTCGAAGTACGGAAGACATAAAACGTAGACTGGCAGTGGCAAGAAAAGTGTTTCTGAAGGAGAGATATTTGTTAACATCGAGTATAGAGTTAAGCTTCAGGAAGTCCCTTCTGAATGTATTTGCATGGAGTGTAGTCATGTGTGGAAGTGAGACATGGACGATAACAGTTTGGACAAGAAGAGAGCAGAAGCTTTTGAGGTGTGGTGCTAGAGAAGAATGCTGAATATTAGATGGGTAGATCTCGCAACTAATGAGGAGGTATTGAATAGAATTGGGGAGAAGATGAATTTGTGGTACAAGCTGGCAAGAAGAAGGGATCGATTTGCAGGACACATATACCAGAAAAGATACTGAACTGTAACGAGAATTGCGTTCTGTTAAAATTACAGTTCGGCTGTTTTGATACACTACATAAATGACGGAATAGATATTAGGATTACCAATAGTGTTGATACTGAAAGAAACATAAATGAACGTGTTAGAGAGGAAATGGGAGCCGACGACTAATCTCTGTTTTTTTGTTTGTTTGTTTTGCACATATTTATATCTCACATCATATACTGTTAGTCCATTGTATACTTTACGTCCTTACAGATTATAAAAAGTATTTTATAAGTAATAAAAAATAAGTTTATCGCGTGACTTCCGCGCTTTTATGTAACTAAAGCGATTCTTCTTGATGCAACTACAGTCTATATGCACAAACATAATAGAATATATACAATTATTGTTGTTATTTTCTACTCAACAGGACCTTCTTCATCATGATCAAAGGCAAGAGTTTCCTATTACGCCTATTAAGTGCGAAAGTCGTTTAGCAATAACAGAAACATGTTTTATGTAAGTTCGACGAATTATTGATGCGCTGTCTGATAAATGTTTGCTTAGCGGTTTGTTTTATTTACTTTTTGTTGAGTAAATTCCGTTTTCCAGCGGTATATAATGAATCTGTATTGTTTTGTTTGTTTTCACTAGAACATCCCTCTGTTCCTCGATACAAATCAATTCTCGAATGAAACCTGAATTAAACGCTGACAGTTTCAGTTTCGCTATAAATACTGTTAATTCGTATGTAACACACAGGAGAATAACTATGTAGAACATAAATGTTCTGTAGGTTGAAACTTCCTGGCAAATTAAAACTGTGTGCCGGACCGAGACTCGAACTCGGGACCTTTGCCTTTCGCGGGCTGTGGCTAAGCCATGCCTCCGCAATATCCTTTCTTTCTGAAGTGCTAGTCCTGCAAGGTTCGCAGGAGAGCTTCTGTAAAGTTTGGAAGGTAGGAGACGAGGTACTGGCGGAAGAAAAGCAGTGAGGACGGGGCGTGAGTCGGGCTTGGGTAGCTCAGTTGGTAGAGCACTATTTTTATACCTGAAAGGGACATTAACAAGTCCCAAATAGAATTATAAAGTTTTATTTACCCAGAGGTAGGACATATCACGGACAGGAATACAGTCGTCCCTGTGAAGGATCGCTGAGCTACAGAGGCGAAGAATACGACAGAGCAACGCACAGATAAGGCTGGTTGGTACTCATCAAGCACACGATGACATTGCGGACGACTGTGTCGACGTCACAGAAACAAAGAACTGTGACCCCTTGGAGAGGAGCACAAAGGAGTGTTTACATCTCGCGCGGCGCAGCGCGACGGACAAAGCGAGCGGCGCTACCGCCGCGGCGGTGCCTTATTTATCCTGCCCGATGGCCAGGGACAGCAATTTGGCGCAGCCAGCGGGGAATAATTAGGCCGGCGTCGCGGCGGTGGCAATTAGCGGGGGCGGGCGCGCCATGTGTACGGGCCCGGGGCTCGCGTGATGCGCGCTGCGGCCGTCCGTCCGTCCGCCCGCCAGCTGCGCCGCGCGACCGCAGACGCAGACGCCGCCGCCGCCGCCAGCGCCGTGAGAAAACACTGTGCGGCCGTCCAGCCACATGGCACAGCGCCACGCCACGTACCGAGGCGCGGCTCCGGCAAAGCGGCGACTCGCGGCCGCGCCGCTGTTTTAACGCGCGCGTCGAATCGCCGCTCCGCCGGGACTTGGGGCTCACAAAGCGAGCCAGCGGGACCGCGCTGCGACACGGTCCATCACGCGGCGCTCAACGGGCGGCCGCTGATCCCTTTCCCGAGCGGCGAGCGCTCCACGTTACTGTTCTCACGGGAAGGTTGTGCTTTAATGAACTTTAGGTCGACATCTACCACTAAAACACTTGCAGTAATAGTAGAGTAGTGGTAGTACGATGTGTGATCAAAAATTAACTGGAATTTTCTAATTTTTAACCTTTAGTTTATTGTCGTATTTTCCGTTTCTGTCGTTCGTTAGTAGCTTCTAAATTCATGGAGGTATGTTCCGTATTTACAACTAAATGAAAGGCAAAAGGCAGTTTGTTTTTTGCCATACGCGATTCGCCTCTTTTATTTGTGAACCATCTTCAGTGGTCTGTATTATGTAGTGGTTACAGGTATGTTACGATAATTTAACCTCACGAAACTTGTGCTAAAAAAATGTTCAAATGTGTGTGAAATCTTATGGGACTTAACTGCTAAGGTCATCGGTCCCTAAGCTTACACACTACTTAACCTAAATTATCCTATGGACATACACACACACACACACACACACACACACACACACACACACACACACACACATGCCCGAGGGACAAGCCGCACAGCCCATGACTGCAGCGCTTTAGTAAACTTGTGCTACAGAAGTTGTTTCTAATCTGAAAAGCATGAGCAAATGGTAACATGGTAACGCATTTGCTAACCATTTTATGGTTCAAATGGCTCTGAGCACTATGGGACTCAACTGCTGAGGTCATTAGTCCCCTAGAACTTAGAACTAGTTAAACCTAACTAACCTAAGGACATCACAAACATCCATGCCCGAGGCAGGATTCGAACCTGCGACCGTAGCGAACCATTTTATAATAAATTTATTATACATAAAAAACAAATACGTATTAAAGGCTACTGAAGATGCTTCGTAAATTAAAGAAGCGAAACGTGTATGGCAAAAAACAAAATTCGTAAATTGAAGAAGCGAAACGTGTATGGCAAAAAACAAAATGCCTTTCATTTAGTTGCAAAGAACGAACATACCTCCACGAATTTAGTTTATTGTTTAAGTGTTTCGAGTGCGCGACCCGTTTAGAATTTACATTAAATCTTGCTCGAAAAATCAAATGTTCAAATGTGTGTGAAGTCTTATGGGACTTAACTGCTGCCGCGGAAGATTAGCCGAGCGGTCTGAGGCGCTGCAGTCATGGACTGTGCGGCTGGTCCTAGCGGAGATTCGAGTCCTCCCTCGGGCATGGGCGTGTATGTTTGTCCTTAGGATAATTTAGGTTAAGTAGTGTGTAAGCTTAGGTACTGATGACCTTAGCAGATAAGTCCCATAAGATTTCACACACATTTGAACATTTTTTGAACTTAACTTCTTAGGTCATCAGTCCCTAAGCTTACACACTACTTAACCTAAATTATCTTAAGGACAAAGATACACACACCAATGCCCGAGGGAGGACTCGAACCTCCGCCGGGATCAGCCACACAGTCCATGACTGCAGCGCCTTGGACCGCTCGGCTAATCGCGCGTGGCAAATCTTGCTCGAAAAAAATAATAAAAGTGCAGCACCGCATTCCAAATGTTGACTGTAGCTTTTGGCGAATCTATTAAGTAAGACAAAAATTTACGAGGGGTGTAAACGTTGCAAAGAGCGTTAAGAAGACGTTGATGACCACTAACCTCCCCCCCCTCCGTCCCCCTACTACATCGTCAATTCCTGACGACAATGTGGAAGAAGTAAAGAAAATGGTACGGTCGCAGCTTCGAATCCTGCCTCGAGCATGGATATGTGTGATGTCCTTAGGTTAGTTAGGTTTAAGTAGTTCTAAGTCTAGGGGACTGATGACTTCAGATGTTAAGTCCCATAGTGCTTAGAGCCATTTGAAGCATTTTTTTATCGCCACTGTTGACACTTAGACACACAGCAAAGGGAACTGGTGGTGGTGGTGGTGGTGGTGGTGGTGGTGGTGGCGTGCTATAAACGCTGTCTCTTCTCCCAGGAATACATATTGGCAGTTTTCTTCCTATGACGACACAAACGTGTGATACGTCACTGATGAACTCAACGTTTCACTTACTTTGTATTAAAAGCCGCTAACAGCCTGGAAAAACGTCCTTATGAACATCCTTAATACAGTCATCTTACTGTTCCCACAATGGGTGGTTGGTTAATGACGAGTTTAGCGTATCTACATTTTTGTCGTTTAGCGTATCGACATTTTTGTCGAAAAATAATAATTCAGTGTAACATTTTTTGAAGTATGAAACGGAATGGTCAGATAGGTTTAGTGGCAGGAGAAACAGGGCGCAGACTTCGGTTCATCGGTAAGATACTGAGCAAATGCAGTCAGGCTACACAGGAAATTCCTTCTAAAACACTCCTGCGACCCATCCTAGAACACTGTTCAAGTGTGGGTGGGTAACAGGGGACACCGAACAAGCGAGAAAGCGTAACTGACGTTCATCACAACTCCACTGGCAAACGCTGGAACAGGTGCGTTCTGCATCACATTATGTTTTACTGCTAAAATTCCGAGAGCGTACATTCCTATAAGAGTCAGTCATCACATTGCTTCCTACTATTTATGTATCGCGGAAAGGCCACGGTGATAAAATTAGAAAGATTCGAGTTCCCACGGAAACTTACCAGCAAACGTTCTTCTCTTGGACCATTCGCGACTGAGACTGGAAAGTGACAGTGGTACATAAAGTATCCTCCGCTATACACCTAAGGGCGCTTGCGGAGGGTAGTTGTAGATCGTATACGTATCGTCACTACTTTGTTTGATCCACGGGAGTGTGTGACGGAGACGCTGAGACACATGAACTGGCAGACGCTTGAAGGGAGACGCGAACTATCTCGCTTAAGTTTATTTTAAAATTTTTAAATTTCACTATTGAGTGAAGATTCTATGAATATACTACTGCCTCCTACGTATCGCTCCAGCAGGCACCGTGAAACAAGATTATAGACTAATCACCGTGAGCATAGCACCATTTAACCAGCCATTGCCTCCCACGCTCCATACGGAAATGGAACGGGGTAGAACTCAATATATGTAGTACAACGGTAAATATCGTCTCCCATGCTCCTCACAGTGTTATGCATAATATGGATGTAGATATCAGGTGTCTCATTTACTCTCTCTTACTGAATGAACCTGTGGCAAAGATAGCAGTCCCGAATTGGTATTTCCATATAAGGATTAACTGAATCCCCGCGCTGATGGCTCGTTCGTTCTAGTATTTTTTGAAAGGTGCCACTTGCGCATCCCATACTACGAATGTTGCTAGCTGCTCTAGTGTTTTGCAGAAGTACCTGGACTGAACACTGATGAGAGACAAAGAAAGTTGATACTGTAAAGGAACTGACGAGCCATTTGCCCGGCGAAAAAAGAAACAAACTGTACACGAGACGGTGATACAAATTTAGGGTCCAACTCTAATTCGAGGACTGAGCTTTGAAAATAGAAACAGTGCTTATTATTCCTTATCATCGGCATTGAGTTCTTACAAACTGGAATTTAATCTGATTATAGTGTCAACATCCACGTTTATCACTGGCTGAGAATGCGAGAAACAACAATGACGAGTATGCCAGACGATGTCCACTGTCCTGCTACAGCCACCAGTGTGCCTAAGCTGTTTGTGCAGTGAGGCAACCTACACGACCGTTGAGCAGTTTCACTGTTGGAACAGTGACAGCCTGTGGGCTGCAGGCCTGACATACCCCACACAAACCACGGCAGTAGAGGAGGATGACGCAGCCAACAGCCTTCGAACTGGGAACATCGCAGTACGCCTACGTGTTATGTCGCCTGCTAGGCTACTTCTTTTGGGTCAATTACCATTACTAAAATCGCACCAAAGCGTACCACAGGACTTGAGAGTACCTCGGAAGGCGTTCAACGTCAATAGTGACAGCAGTAAAGTGGAAGTGAAAGTTCTCCCATCACAAATTCAGGTATCGTATTACGTTCGTGAAGTTGACAGGTGAGCATTAGTACATTACGGCATAGCAGAATGCGAAGTAAGAGACGACGGCTATTTTTTCCAGCCGTATTCTACATAATAACGTACACAATGAGCCAACCGCGCCTTGAGTCATCCTACGGGTGTCAAACGCCTTTAGCTAACAATACGCACAATCCTGTTCGGAACTTGGGAATTTTTCGGTATGTGACTGTTTACAGAATTTGAAACGTTAAATATTCTTTAGTCAGTAAACCAGTAAAATAGGAATAATTCACATTAACTTCGTGCAGTTTAAAAATCACTGCCTGTTCAAACGAACATGAAACTCTCACGTTTCCTTCTTTAACCAGCTCATGATGACATAGAACTGCTGATTGTGTATTTAGCACTGAACACAAGCTTCAAACAGAAATGAGAGAATGAGCTACACCGTTATGAGGATAGGCGATCTACGATGAGAGAAAAAGTGCGGCGCAAGTCTCGATGTATTCACCACCGAACATGAGGCGGTACACCAGACACTAACAAAATGGGTATCCAGTACTTTCTTCCTACAGAAGAAAACGCATGTGATACTGCGATATCACGAAACAAAAGACTGAGAAGCACCGAGTCCTATGTGATTCTTGAAGTTGCCTGGCGAATATTATAACATTTTTCGGGACAATGACACGTCCTCTTACGCTATTTCGGCTGTGAATCTTACGGTCATCCTAAAGCTGCGTCGGTTTTTTCAGCCCCTGAAGGAAAAGGAAGAGTCAGTTCGAGTTCTGACCCATTTTCAGCCAAATACCAGGCGAACTACTAGTGGGAAAGAGAGAGGGGGGGGGGGGGGGGGGGGTACCAATTGGGAATATCCGTGAGGGGTCTTCCAGTTCCGGTTTTAGCCTTATAAGCAAGAGTAACATTACGAAAACCTTGCTTACAACTCGGTCATGGGAACTATGTCTTTATCTATCTCAGTTACAGCTTCCAGGGTGAGAGGCCGTGGTCAATAAGTACAATTATTCCCTGACGTTTCGTCTTCGACTGCGGGAGACATCATATGAGGTAAATGGGCAACTGCATCAAGGGCTCGTGCAGCCACCGATTTTACAGAGGACAGCATCATTTCTCACATGATAACGACTGCCCCATTATCTCTGAATGGCACCATAGTTATCGTTTAAAACTATTCGATCGTCATTCTATTGGCACGAAGTCGACATCTGTATCTTTCTGCTGGTGTTCCAGTTTCATTTGAATGTTGTCTCACTGTAATGTGTTTCCAGCAGAGCAATGAACTTAACGAGTCAAGTGAGGTGGTGACCATGCTCAGGCCTCTTCACCAGCTGTTGCCGATTTGCTTCTGGAGATTTTTGTATAACGCGTGCTGCAGACAGCCAATAAAAAATCAGCGAACTGGTACCGCTATGTGGGTGATAATCTTCGTAATATGGACACGCGGTGGAGAGAGGGATGTTTTCTTCGTACATCTCAATACAATAAATCTGAAAACTGAATTCACAACGAAGAAAGAGAGCACTGAACAACTTAATTTTATGAACATATCTCAGTGATCAAACAGGCGAACGGCACTCTGGGCCATTAGTTGTTCAGCAGAGTTACACACACGCAGCACACACATTGATCGATACCTGCATAAGGAATCCGCCCATCACTTAAGACTAAACAACAGATGTCATTAAAGCCTTGGTGGACAGAGCTAATAAAAGCTGCGAGCCGGTTTATTTACAGGATTAAGTGTATCACTTACAGTAAGTTTTGAAGAAAAATCGTTCCTCCAGGAAGGAACTGGATCGAGCACATCCGTCCAAGGGGAGAGAGAAAATTTTTTGGAAATTTGTGGTAAGGTTCTATGGGACCTAGCTGCTGAGGTCACCGGACCCTAGGCACTACTTAAAAGTAACTTAGACGTTAACGACAACACACACACCCATGCCGCCCGAACCGTGACTAAACGGCCTAAACCTCGCGGCGGCGGAGAGGGGAAGGCGGGGGGGGGGGGGGGGGGGGGGGAGAGAGAGAGAGAGAGAGAGAGAGAGAGAGAGAGAGAGAGACAAAAGTAGTGACTAACAACGGCCGCCAACCGGGAAAGATTTTCTCCCTTTTATAATTAACAAGATCATGGATCGCAACAGGAATATGTTGACCAAACATCAGCCCGAAACTATCTATAGACTCACCAAGAAAATAAAGAACGTTTAAGAACGGCGAAAGATGAACTGCATCCATGGCGACACCTAGATTAAATAAAATTCCTTGTGGCTGTGGGCAAGCAGACATCGTGACATCGTTATCACAAAAAGAAGCGTAGACACCTAGATTAAATAAAATTCCTTGTGGCTGTGGGCAAGTAGACATTGTTATCACAAAAAGAAGTGTCAACATCAGCTTAGCCGTAAACAAAAGGAACTGCCGGCTGGTATTTATCGACAAATCGGTCGTAGCAGATAATGTTTTCCGACATGACACCACGAGATAAAATACAGTCATTTATTTTCTTCTGGGCCCGCAGCATGATATAATTATAGTAATGACATTATGAATCGAAGTCCACTGCTGCAATTGAATTTCTTTATTGCGATATCCCTATTTCGGTTGCAATTGCCACTGTCAAGCTAATCCAAGTCCGCTGCTACAATTTAATTTCTTTATTGCGACAGCCACTGTCAAGCTATCTGCAAATAGTATATAGAATATTACCATTAATTCTAAGCATTATTTGCAGACAGCTTGACATTAGCAACTGCCGAAATGGGGCTATCGCAATAAAGATATTCATTTGAACACGTGGACTTGGATTCAACACGTAGGTTGGAACTTAAATAGTGGCAACACTGCTGTGAAGACACTATGCAATGGAATCTACTATTGTCGCTGATAGCACCCGTTGTTGACATACCTACCTTACTTCCGAGCAAATGGACTCGCCCGTCTCACGTTACCGGCGTGCGCACAATCAAGGGGAACACGGTCACTTGTGAGCGAGCGGTCTAACGTAACGGTGTCACAATGTTTTAGAAACAGGAACAACGGAGTTGGATTAAGATTGAATGTGCCAAAGGTCGTATTGCACGGCAGTGTCGTCAAGGTCTTCAAGAGGCGTGCAGGGAGTCGAAATTGCCGTACAGAACAGTGGCACGTTGGGTTAAAGCCTTCAACGAAGGTCGGCAAACTGTGCAGACATGCATCGGGCAGGTCGTCCTAGCGTCTCTGAAGAACTGCATGTTGTTGCCGCCTTAGTGGACAGTGATCGATGCCATACGATTCGCGAGCTCGCCCACGAAACCGGATTAGCGCATACGACTGTGTTTCGCATCCTGAAGTAGCGCCTGGGCATGCGAAAAAATTGCATCACGATTGGTTCCGCATGACTTGACGGAAATGCAGAAATGGGTGCGTTACGATGCTCCTCAGACGCACTTGGAGCGCTATGAGCGCGAAGGAGAGGCTTTCTTACGCCGTATCTTAACACTGGATGAAACATGGGCCACACCGTACGAGCCAAAACTGAAACCCCCAATTCAACGGATGTCATCATTATGGGTCGCCGCAAAAGTCGAAAGCGCGTCAGAGCGCCAGTATGGTGAAAGTTATGGTGACTCTCGTGTACGGAAGAAAGAAAAGAAAAGAAAAAAAAGTGTGGGAAATCCTATGGGACTTAACTGCTAAGGTCATCAGTCCCTAAGCTTACACACTACTTAACCTAAATTATCCTAAGGACAAATACACACACCCATGCTCGGGGGAGGACTCGAGCCTCCGCTGGGACCAGCCGCACAGTCTATGACTGCAGCGCCTAAGACCGCTCGGCTAATCCCGCGCGGCTCTCGTGTACGACTGTGATGGTGTTATCCTAACGCATTACGTTCCTCCACGGCAGACCGTCAGTGCACAGTACTACTGTTCGCTTTTGGAGCATCACCTGCGACCAGCTTTGCAAAAGAAGCGGCAACACTTTCTGCGCAAGCCACTCATAATTTTGCACGCAATGCGAGGGCGCATACAGCGCAAGCTGTGGCTGCTCTGTTCGGTCGATGGGACTGCAAAGTACTGCACCATCCGCCGTACTCCCAGGACTTAAGTCCTTGTGACTTTGATTTGACTCCGAAGATGAAGGAACCACTTTGTGGCATTTGCTTCAGAACTGTTCCAGAGATCCGACAGGCAGCAGACCGCTCCATTCGCACCATCAACAGAACAGGCTCTGCTAACGGTATACTACGCCTTCCACATCGCTGACAACAGGCTCAACACAAAGCCGGTGACTACTTTGAAGGACAGTGACAGGTGCAAACATGTAACTCTTTTGCATCGGTTGTGAATAAATAGGTGCCACTATTTAAGTTCCACCCTCGTATATAACTCAGTAGGACTAACGTTTAGCGAATGCAACTGAACTCATTATCATGGGCGCTTGTACACTGAGGCCACACCGATTTATAAACACTACAATAATTCTAATAGAAAAAAGAAGGTGTTTAAGCAAGATAAAATGACACAGTGCCTGTTTAGACGTTCCCTCGTATGTGAAGAGGTGGAAACTTGTAATGCACCATGTCAGGGATTGCGTGACCCCTCCCGCCGAAGGTTCGAGTCCTCCCTCGGGCATATGTGTGTGTGTGTGTGTGTGTGTGTGTGTGTGTGTGTGTGTGTGTGTGTGTGTGTGTGTGTGTGTGTGTGTTGTTCTCAGCGTTAGTTTAAGTAGTGAGTAAGTCTAGGGACCGATGACCTCCGCAGTTTGGTCCCTTAGGAATTCACACACATCTGAATATTTTTGAACGTAATGCATCCAAGAACATTATCGAACATGACCGTTTTGGTGGTCCAGGTGTTCTGGAATGGGGAGGCATAATGTTGTATGGGCGTACTGACTTCAAAATCTTTGAACACGATACACTGACCGGCGTACATTGTGGAACTGTAGTGTTTTCCCTATGCGCACTTTTTCAGCGGTGTAATCGGCCTTGACTGCATTGTTATGGATGACAATGCGCGACCGCATCAGACAGCGCAGGTGAAGGAGCTCTCGGAACGAGGAGATATTCGGTGAACGCCCTGGCCTGCCCGTTCCCCCCATCGAGCACGTGTGGAATGCGTTGGGGAGACTTACTGCAGTACGTTCTCATGCACAACGACCATGCAGCAGTTGCAGGCGCGATGGTGGAGGAATGGAACACCCGGCCACAAGAACTCCTTACCAACCTTGTGGCCAGCATGGCAGCACGTTGCAGAGCATGCATTGCCGTCCACGGTGACCACACACCCTATTAAGAAAAAAGTTTCGTCTTTTTTTAATGTCCTGGGGACTATTATAAATCGCGCATACTTCAGTATACACTACTAATGGCCATTACAATTGCTACACCACGAAGATGACGTGCTACAGACGCGAAATTCAACCGACAGGAAGAAGATGATGTGATATGCAAATGATTAGCTTTTCAGAGCATTCACACAAGGTTGGCGCCGGTGGCGACACCCACCACGTGCTGACATGAGGAAAGTTTCCAAACGATTTCTCATACACAAACAGCAGTTGACCGGCGTTGCCTGGTGAAACGTTGTTGTGATGCCTCGTGTAAGGAGGAGAAATGCGTACCATCACGTTTCCGACTTTGATAAAGGTCGGATTGAAGCCTATCGCGATTGCGGTTTATCGTATCGCGACATTGTTGCTCGCGTTGGTCGAGATCCAATGATTGTTAGCAGAATATGGAATCGGTGGGTTCAGGAGGGTAATACGGAACACCGGTGCTGGATCCCAACGGCCACTATCACTAGCAGCCGAGATGACAGGCATCTTATCCGCATGGCTGTAACGGATCGTGCAGCCACGTCTCGATCCCTTAGTCAACAGATGGGGACGTTTGCAAGACAACCATCTGCACGAACAGTTCGACGACATTTGCAGCAGCATGGTCTATCAGCTCGGAGGCCACGGCTGCGGTTACCCTTGACGCTGCATCACAGATAGGAGCGACTGCGATGGTGTACTCAAACGAAGAACCTGGGGGCACGAATGGCAAAACGCATTTTTTCGGACGAATCCAGGTTCTGTTTGCAGCATCATGATGGTCGCATCCGTGTTTGGCGACATCGCGGTGAACGCCCATTGGAAGCGTGCATTCGTCATCGCCATACTGGCGTATCACCCGGCGTGATGGATGGTATGGGGTGCCATTGGTTACAAGTCTCGGTCACCTCTTGTTTGCAATGACGGCACTTTGAACAGTGGACCTTACATTTCAGATGTGTTACGACCCGTAGCTCTACCCTTCATTCGATCCCTCCGAAACCCTACATTTCAGCAGGATAATGCGTGACCGCATGTTGCAGGTCCTGTACGGGCCTTTCTGGATACAGAAAATGTTCGACTGCTACCCTGGTCAGCACACTCTCCAGATCTCTCACCAGCTGAAAAAGTCTGGTCAATGGCGGCCGAGCAACTGGCTCGTCACAATACGCCAGTCACGACTCTTGATGAACTGTGGTATCGTGTTGAAGCTGCATGGACAGCTGTACCTGCACACGCCATCCAAGCTCTGTTTGACTCAATGCCCAGGCGTATCAAGGCCGTTATTACGGACAGAGGTGATTGTTCTGGGTACTGATTTCTCAGGATGTATGCATCCAAATTGCGTGAAAATGTCAGCTCTAGTATAATATATTCGTCCAATGAATACCCGTTTATCATTTGCATTTCTTCTTGGTGTAGCAATTTTAATGGCCAGTAGTGTAATTATCGCCTTTGAATGAAAGTCTTATCTCCGTTCTCCTCATTGCGGATTTTTGTCAGTTATTTTGTGTACTACACTGCATCAGTTAGTTCTACGTATGGTCCAGGTTTCATCGAGGTATTTTACTTTGCAGTGGCACATCCTGCGAAAGTTGCTTCGAGTTTTGCACACCAGTTTATCGCATATATGAATCATCAATGTGCCCGAAGTGTCAAATATTTGTGTGCCTTCCACTGCCTCACGTTCGTTGTCAAGAACTACCTATTTTGCCAGTTTTCTTGCGCTATTCAAACTTTTATTAGTACCAACTGGTGTCTTGTAGATGCTTGTGATTACGTTAAAAAAGAGCGCCTCGTTCGCAGTGTATGAAAATTAACAACGGTCGTTACCTTTCCGGTGATGATGATAGGCACGTTGAGCGCCTGCAGGTTCCACAGGAAGTCCGGCGGCACGATGCCGGAGGTGAGACTGTAGACGAAGACGGAGTAGAGCGCTGCGAAGGCGGCGCCGTGCGCGGCAGAGCGCCCGAAATGCAGCACCAGCGCCGCGATGGCCGCCGTCTGCAACGCCAGGAACAGGCCCTCGCCCCACGAGCTGAGCGACACAACCAAACACTTTGTTACCTACGACTGTCAGCCGGGTGCCATTACAGTGTGATACCAAAATCTAAGTCTACTTGCAGTAGTGCTAAGGGCTTGAAATACGAGTTAAAAAAAAAAAAAAAAAAAAACACGATTTAATTTTTTGGTGGGCACAGCTTTGTAGTACCCACCTTTTGCCGCTAGGAGCACATAGAGCGAACATTCCAGAGTCACTAACAAGGGAACCTCCCCATCGCACCCCCCTCAGATTTAGTTATAAGTTGGCACAGTGGATAGGCCTTGAAAAACTGAACACAGATCAATCGAGAAAACAGGAAGAAGTTGTGTGGAACTATGAAAAAAATAAGCAAAATATACAAATTGAGTAGTCCATGCGCTAGATACGCAACATCACTCAGGAGCGTCGTGGTCCCGTGGTTAGCGTGAGCAGCTTATTTTCGCAAAGTTATGATCTGTCCGTTCGTTTATTGACGTCTCTGTTCACTGTAATAAATTTAGTGTCTGTGTTTTGCGACCGCACCGCAAAACCGTGCGATTAGTAGACGAAAGGACGTGCCTCTCCAATGGGAACCGAAAACATTTAATTGGAAGGTCATAGGTCAACCGATTCCTCCACAGGAAAACACGTCTGATATATTCTATACGACACTGGTGACGGCACGTGCGTCACATGTCAGGAATATGTTGTTTAGGTGTAGCGTCCCCATACTACGGCGCAGTTACCTCGCATCGGACGGACGGACAGATAATAATTGTCTGAAAATAAAAAAAATTTAACTTTTCACTCGAGGGAAGACTTGAACCAAGAACCTCTCGTTCCGCAGCTCATCACGCTAACCACGGGACCACGGCGCTCCTGAGCTCACATTGTCCTTCATGTTGCCTATATTGCGCATGGACTACTCAGTTTGTATATTTTGCTTTTTTTTTTTTTCATAGTTCCACACAACTTCTTCCTGTTTTCTCGATTGATCTGTGTTCAGTTTTTCAAGGCCTATCCACTGTGCCAACTTATAACTAAATCTCTGGGGGGGTGCGATGGGGAGGTTCCCTTGTAAGTAGAATGCAATCACTGAAGGACGTCAGGGCTAATTTCAACAGAGTTTATAGTGACAACTGTTTTGTCTAATTGTCGTTTTTGCAATGGCTGATTTTCGTGAACAACGTGCGGCGGTGAAAGTCTGCTTTTTGCTTGGAAAAAGTGGGACAGAAAGTCCTGGAATGTGAAAAACAGCGTACAACGACGATGCTATGGGGAAAACACGAGTGTTTAAGTGGTTTTACCGTTTCAAAAATGGTGAAACGTCAACTGATTAAAACCTCGTTCTGGTCAACGGCCCAAACACATGAAAATGTTGAAACCATTCATGTAATCATCGATCGACGGCGGGCCATTGAAGAAATTGTGGAACTGTCGGGAGTGACAGAGTTCCGTGGAGGGAATTATGACAGAACATTTGAGAATGAAAAGGGTGTCAGCCAAATTCATGCGACGACTGCGGACTGTTGAATAAAAACAAGGTTGCGTGGAAGCATGCTGTGCTTTGAAAGAAAATTCCTGAAAAGATCGAACCTTTTTTTTCCTTCTTCTTCTTCTGCTTCAAAAATAATCACAGATGACGATACTTGTTGCTATGCTGACGATCCTGAATCAAAGCAACGATCACGCCTCTGGAATACTTCAAAGTTCGCCTCGCCCAAAGAAAGCTCGTCAGGTGAAATCAAACATTATAACAAAACTGATTTGTTTTTTCGATGCGAGTGCGAGAGGAGTCATCCATTTAGTCTTTTCCGCAGAGCTACACAGTTAACCAGGCTTTCTACTTCGAAGTTTTGGAAAGACTGCGCAGCAGCGTGTGGCGAATGTGGCCTCATTTGCGGCAGTCGGATGACTTTTTTCCATCATAACAATGCTCCTGCTCACACAGCCCTGCCTGTAAGAGAATTGTTCTTGGCCACAAGGTCACCCCCCCCCCCCCACCCCGTACTCATCTGACCTTGCCCTGTGCGACTTGTTTTTGTTTTGTACAATGATCAGAAAGCGTTCTACTTGAGTTGCAGAGATGAAGAGAAAAAAAAGCGGCGGGGGCGCCATCAAGCAGCATAAAAGATGAATTTAAATAATGTTTTCAAAACTGTAATAAAAGATTAGAAGAGCGTATTAGTGTAAGTGGAGAGCACTTTGAAGGGGATTGCAGGTTTGTGCTCAAAATGAGAATAAATAAGTTCAAAAAATAAGTTCAGTTTTTTTTAGGTACCGCTCAATATAGCTGAAAATAGAATTCCAACACAAGGAAGGACAGAAAACATTAAAGATTTACTTACGGTGAGTATAAAATTTAGTACGAAGACTACAAGATAAAATTTATTAGTGATTTGGGGGTGTGAAGGGTGCATAGTAAAGTACACACATCTGCTACCTCTGGCAGCAACAAGTACCCCGAACCGTGTATGTATTGAGTCAATTCGAGTTTTGTAAGATAAATGCCACTCATGGTGCTTCAGCTCAATGCCAGAACTCATCAGTGGTAGTAGGTGGCGAGCGGCGGCGCGGCTTGCCTGAATTTCGCCAACTCATGACCAGATGCTTAAAAACGTCTCTGAGCGCTATGAGACTTAATATCTGAGGTCATCAGTCCCGTAGAACTTAGAACTACTTAAGCCTAACTAATCGAAGGACATCGTAGCAGTCGCGCGGTTCCGGACTGAAGTGCCTAGAACAGCTCGGCCACCGCGGCCAGCACCAAATGCTTTCAGTGGGTGAGAGACGTTGACAAAGTGCTGACGAGGGAAACAATCGAACAGCCCTTTATATCAAGTAGGTAGGAGAGCACCGGCAACAGACCGCCTTCCGTTATTTTGTTGAAAGACATAGTCATGAAAACTCTGAATTTAGGATGCACCGTTCGGCGTGAACACTTCAGAAACGTAACGGCCGCTATTCAGATTCAAACCAGAAGTAATCATGCTGTGTACCCAATGGCACGCCACGCCATCACGGCAGGTACTGGGCCAACATGACGATGGCAAATGCAATCTAGCAATGTTCAGAGCATTCACACATAGATACGTCAATCGTAATTCCGTAAGCAGAACCCGGACTCGTCTGAAAAGAGGACGTGGTGGCACTCCTGCGTGCAGTGTTGTGGTTGAGCCCTTATTCCTGGTGCCGCGTTATATAAAGGGAAGAAGGTACTATGCTCACCGTGCTGATACACTGCGGTGCTCCATCCGTCGATGCATTGTCTATGTGCATACTTTCCTTGCTATAAACAAATCCATTTCCTAACTGAAGGTACGTGGCGTGGTTGCAGGATGCTGCACGGCCAAAAGGATATTTCGCCTATCCCCTCAGGTACTGAGAGCTCGGGGCTGATATTCTGCTTGGGGCTGGGTATGTTCGTCCTGAAACCGTCGATCACATATTCGCATGACTTCCTGCCCTACGCGAACGACAGTATCGCAGAATGGAAACCAGATAGGCTGTGAACCTGTCGTTGTCGAATCCCGACACTTGACAGTATACGTTTATCCTTTATAAACGAGGCATCACACGATCTTCTCGCAAACACGAAAGAGTCAAATGCTATTTCTGAACGAGAAACTCGCTGCATTATATTTTCTTGCAAACAAAATGCAGGTGGTGTTACTCTTACCTACTTTGTGCGGTTGCGCTGATACGCTGATCATTTGCATATCCACGCATGAAGTGCATTTCATACCACACTAGCGTTTGCTCAGAAATACCAGACCAGTCTTTCTCGTCATTACTTCCGAGTTTACGATACTGCAGTGCCACTGTTGTTCAGAAATACGATGCAATGTTCATTCTGACATCCATGCATGTCCGACGGAACAGGCACTGCGGCGACTACAGGCGTTATGAAATACATGAAATGTATTCGCAGTTGCGAATATGGACAACCATCAGGTGTATAATGCAAAGACGACAACGAAAATTGCTACCGGACGGGGGTATATGGAAGTCTGGGTCTGGCCATGAGTAGTGCTCGGATAGGTTAATGGTAAGGCGACCACTAGCGATAAGCGGGAAATCCGGGTTCGAGTCTCGGACAGACACAAATTTTGTTGTCTTTCCATTATACATTGATGGCCGTCCACATCTGCTACTGTGAATACATTTCATGTAGTTCCGAGTTTAATTCCACAGTCTGAGCTACTATTAATACAAAACAGTAATTACCGTATTGTCCGCAGCTCGTGGTCGTGCGGTAGCGTTCTCGCTTCCCACGCCCGGGTTCCCGGGTTCGATTCCCGGCGGGGTCAGGGATTTCCTCTGCCTCGTGATGACTGGGTGTTGTGTGATGTCCTTAGGTTAGTTAGGTTTAAGTAGTTCTAAGTTCTAGGGGACTGATGACCACAGATGTTAAGTCCCATAGTGCTCAGAGAAATTTGAACCATTTTGAAGTTAAACTGTCAACAAGTAACATTATACTACGGTAATTAGTATCTTCGCTTGCCGTGTCACATGCCAAAATAATCACACGCAACATATGAACATACAGCTCACATCGTGTCAACTTGTATGGTACAGAAGTGAGAACAATTTATATTTAATGAGTCTACCTATCAACAAAGTGCGACCTAGTGCTGGTAACATTGTAGATCTCTGTTGAAATAGTTCTACATTTAAATCATTCAAATGTGTGTTTGCTCATGAAATGCTACAAGTTTTAACGGAAAAATAGTACTAGCGCGATAAAAAAATTGGGGGTAGGTGAGAGGTGAGTCTACAACGTCGCTTGGTATCCACAAATGGGTGGATGTAAGAGCACGTGTGGTGCCGATGGCCACGAAGTCAATTGAAAGGCGTAACGAAGAAAAGATCTTTAGCGAATTCCTCGAAGACTAGCAAGTAGTAAACCACGTGGTGGCGAAAATTGCAAACGATTGAAGGAAACGAGAATTTAATACCCTACACGAATATTTGCGAACATGCTGTTAGCAAAGCGGGTGTCGCGATTGCCCAGAGTGGACTAAATCCAAACGAATCTGTTTGAACAAAATTTGATGTGCTACAGTTAACATTTAATGACTGGTTAAGTTGGGATTCTAGTTCTGAATGCGAAATCATGGATCGGCGCAAAGATATTACGCCATATGAGCAAGTTAGGCCGGTATAGATTTATTTCTGGGCTTCTTACGCCGTTCTTTACATATCACAAGGTGCGATTTTCGTACAATGGTATTTTCACTCTTTCCTAGTAACGTATCCTCTAAACAATGAAAATTTTAATGCGGCAAGGTTAGGAAAACTTGCTATATTACTTGGACAATACTACCACAGCAATCCACAGACAATAAAACATTTACGAAACGTTAATTAATTAGTTTCCTTCATTATTAAAACAAAAATTTTTCTAGAAGCCAATTCTGCACATCACCTGTATCTTCAAATTTTCTGCATCATGTCGCTCCTTTCACTAGTCAATTCTCAAATATTGTATTTTTACTATAATTCAATTTATACATCTCGGCTTCGTCGACGCACTGATGTATGTTTTATTTCTGCTTCCAGTTGAAACACAAAATTATCCAATATTTTGCAGCAGCTATCAGTTACGTATTTTGCTACAGGTTTATAAATATCGGCAGAGGTGCACTCCAAGAAAAGTAGACTACCGACCCTAACCAAAACACGAGATTTCATATCAGAATAACGTTTACTTAATAGCTCGCAAGCTATCACGGGCGAAATAAATTTTCATAATTCGTGTACTTCTTCTTTAAATTTCTAAACGGATTCAGCCAGTTTTACTTAATATGGAGTCCAGAGAATACCCAAGGGTAGCCATGCAGATACACCTGCAAGCTACTTCTTGAGTAAAGCAGTTTTAAGTCCTCAGAGCCTTCCCAAATTTGGCTTTTCCAATGTGATATTTATGTTGTATTAACATTTTAGGTATTTAGTCACGTCACTGACACGAGAGATTTTTCGCTGCCGAGGCTCATTACTCGTTATTATGTTTCAGAACCTCCCCCCATGAACCATGGACCTTGCCGTTGGTGGGGAGGCTTGCGTGTCTCAGCGATACAGGTAGCCGTACCGTAGGTGCAACCACAACGGAGGGGTATTCTTTGAGAGACCAGACAAACGTGTGGTTCCTGAGGAGGGGCAGCAGCCTTTTCAGTAGTTGCAGGGGCAACAGTCTGGATGATTAACAGGTCTGGCCTTGTAAGACCAATCAAAACGGCCTTGCTGTGCTGGTACTGCGAACGGCTGAAAGCAAGGGGAATCTACAGCCGTAATTTTTCCCGAGGGCATGCAGACTTACTGTATGGTTAAATGATGATGGCGTCCTGTTGGATCTCCGGGCGGGGACTACTCAGGGGGACGTCGTTACCAGGAGAAAGGAAACTGGCGTTCTGCGGATCGGAGCGTGGAATGTCAGATTCCTTTATCGGGCATGTAAGTTAGAAAATTTAAAAAGGGAAATGGATAGGTTAGAGTTAGATATAGTGGTAATTACTGAAGTTCGGCGGCAGGAGGAACAAGAGTGCTGGTCAGGTGAATACAGGGTTACAATTACAAAATCAAATAGGGGTAATGCAGCGGTATGTTTAGTAACGAATAAAAAAATAGGAGTGCGGGTAAGCTACTACAAACAGCATATTGAACGTATTATTGTGGCCAAGATAGACACGAAGCCCACGCCTAGCACAAAAGTACAAGTTTATATGTCAATTAGCTCCGCAGATGACGAAGAGATTGATGAAATGTAGGATGAGATAATAGAAATTATTCAGATAGGAAGGGAGACGAAAATTTAATGGTCATGGGTGACTGGAATTCGATAGTAGGAAAAGGAGGAGGAGGAGATGTAGAAGGTGAATGTGGAATGGGCGTAAGAAATGAAAGATGAAGTCGCCTGGTACAATTTTGCACAGAGCATAACTTAATCATAGCTAACACGTGGTTCAAGAATCATGAAAGATGGTTGTACACATGGAAGAGGCCTATAGATACTGGAAGGTTTCAGACAGATTATGTAATGATAAGACAGAGATTTAGGAACCACGTTTTAAACTGTAAGACATTTCCAGGGACAGATGTGGACTCAGACCACAATATATTGGTTATGAACTGTAGATTAAAACTGAAGAAACTGCAAAAAGGTGGGAATTTAAGGAGATGGGACCTGGATAAACTGACACAACCAGAGGTTGTAGAGAGTTTCAGGGACAGCATTATGGAACGATTGACAGGAATGGGGGAAATACAACAGAAGAAGAATGGGTAGTTCTGAGGGATGTTATAGTGAAGGCAGCAGAGGATCAAGTAGGTAAAATGACGAGGGCTAGTAGAAATCGTTGGATGCCACAAGATATATTGAATTTAACTCATGAAAGGAGAAAATATAAAAATGCAGTAAATGAAGCAGGCAAAAAGAAATAAAAATGTCTCAAAAATGAGATCGACACGAATTGCAAAATGTCAAAGCAGGGATGGATAGAGGACAAATGTAAGGATGTAGAGGCATATCTCACGACGGGTCAGATAGATACTGCCTACAGGAAAATAAAGAGACCTTTGGAGAAAACAGAACCACTTGTATGAATATCAAAAGCTCAGATGGAAACCCATTTCTAAAGAAGGGAAAGCAGAAAGGTGAAAGTAGTATATAGAGGGTCTATACAAGTGCGATGTACTTGAAGACAATATTACGGAAATGGAAGAGGTTTTAGATGATGAAATGGGAGATATGATACTGCGTGAAGAGTTGGACAGAGCACTGAAAGGCCGAAGTCGAAACAAGGCCTCGGGAGTAGACAACATTCCATTAGAACTACTAACTGCCTTGGGAGAGCCAGCCCTGAAAAACCTCTATCATCTGGTGAGCAAGATGTATCAGACACGCGAAATACCCTCAGACTTCAAGAACAATGTAATAATCCAATCCCAAAGAAAGCAGGTGTTGACAGATGTGAAAATTACCGAACTATCAGTTTAATATGTCACGGCTGCAAAATACCAACGCGAATTCTTTACAAACGAATGGAAAAACTGGTGGAAGCCGACCTCGGAGAAGATTAGTTTGGATTCCGTAGAAATGTTGGAATACGTGAGGCAATACTGACCCTACGACTTATTTTAAAAGATAGATTAAGAAAAGGCAAACCTAAGTTTCTAGCATTTGTAGACTTAGAGAAAGCTTTTGACAATGTTGACTGGAATACTCTCTTTCAAATTCTGAAGGTGGCAGGGGTAAAATACAGGGAGCGAAACACTATTTACAATTTGTACAGAATCCAGATGACAGTTACATGAGTCGAGGGACATGAAAGGGAAGCAGTGGTGGGGAAGGGAGTGAGACAGGGTTGCAGCCTCTCCCCAATGTTATTCAATCTGTATATTGAGAAAGCAGTGAAGGAAACAAAAGAAAAATTCGGAGTAGGTATTAAAATCCATGGAGAAGAAAGAAAAACTTTTGAGATTCACCGATGACATTGTAATTCTGTCAGAAACAGCAAAGGACTTGGAAGAGCAGTTGAACGGAATTGACAGTGTCTTGAAAGGAGGATATAAGATAAAAATCAACAAAAGCAAAACGAGGATAATGGAATATAGTCGAATTAAGTCGGGTGATGCTGAGGGAATTAGATTAGGAAATGAGACACTTAAAGTAGTAAAGCAGTTTTGCTATTTGGGGAGCAAAATAACTGATGATGGTCGAAGTAGAAAGGATATAAAAAGTAGGCTGGTAATGGCAAGGAAAGCGTTTCTGAAGAAGAGAAATTTGTTAACATCGAGTATAGATTTACGTTTCAGGAAGTCCTTTCTGAAAGTATTTGTATGGAGTGTAGCCATCTATAGAAGTGAAACATGGACGATAAATAGTTTGGACAAGAAGAGAATAGAAGCTCTCGAAATGTGGTGCTACAGAAGAATGCTGAAGATTAGATGGGTAGATGACATAACTAATGAGGAGGTATTGAATAGAATTGGGGAGAAGACGATTTTGTGGCACAACTTGACTAGAAGAAGGGATCGGTTGGTAGGGCATGTTCTGAGGCATCAAGGGATCACCAATACTGGAGGTCAGCGCAGAGGGTAAAAATCGTAGAAGGAGACCAAGAGATGAACACACTAAACAAATTCAGAAGGATGTAGGTTGCAGTAAGTACTGGGAGATGAAGAAGCTTGCACAGAATAGAGTAGCATGGAGAGCTGCATCAAACCAGACTCTGGACTGAAGACAACAACAGCAACAACAACGTTTCAGAAGGAAGGACAGAAGATAATGCATTAGCGCCGCAGCAACGGACACACTACGCAAGTGCATTAACACGACAGGGTTTTACGTTTGTAGTATTTCTCGAGTGGCTGTGATGCACCAACTGCATACGGGCACAGACGGTACGCAAAATCTTCCATCAAATTCCTGGGAACAACAAAGCTCAGAGCTGTTTCAGGTACAGAGCAACGCTTGCATTTCCAAATGAGAAGATTCCGATCAGGTGGCAGAGGGGAAGCGGGCTATTCGCAGAGGGCGATATTAGCGGCGTGTCGGTAACCCGTGACCCCGTGATCACAAGAGCCGCCGTGTCTTCGGGACAAGCCGCGCCGCAGATAGCATCGCAGGGCTGACACCGCCGGATTAACTTGCCGTGCAGTCGTGCCCGCAGTCCATTTACACCTGTATCCAGTCACCTCACCCCCCCCCCCCCCTCCCAACCAAACAATCACTACCTGGCTCGCGTTACCGCTCTGCACCAGCAAGCAAGTCCCGAGGTTTGTTCAACAAGCAATCAGCCAAACGGATAAAATCATCTCCGTAACTATTAGGCTGTTGCATAAGATCGTAACGTTTTTGTGTTGCATGTTAGCATTACGCTTGCTATGGGTTTATTTATCGACTGTTGTTTTTATTTGTATTTCCCTGTTGCTATTTGAATCTACATATTGTCATTTTGAGATAGTGAGGCTGTGGACGATACAAAATGGAGTGCCAAGTGGAGAAATTGGAACATTTCCGAAAAACAGAGCGGTCCAGAAAAACGTAGACCCTCTTTGATAGTGTTAATGGAACAAAATGACATACCGTTACAATTCTTGCACAGGGGAGTAGGCTTTTTTATGCGTCCGAAGCGACCTCAATGACCAAACTACCGCTGTCAGTGCTGCTAGTGTGATAGTCGCACAGGACGCCTCGATGGTTTCTCTTAGCTCGTTCCATGTAGCTGGTTTCTGTTGAAAACTTCATTTTTCAAGGTCCCCCTTAGGCAGAAGTGAAGTGGTGTAATGTCTGGAGACGTTGATGGGGACCCAACAGTTCCTCTTTGACCATCGTCCGGGTAGATTTTCATGCAAGTAGGCTCTGACATCTCTGTGGCAGCGAGGAGGAGTGCCATCCCGTTGCTGGTAAGATGTTTCATTTCCAAACAACTCTCGAATGGCAGGTAAAATCGATGTTTGCTGCGTATGAAGATATCCCTCACCAGTTATGATACATTCAAAGGAGAACGGGCTAATCAAACAGCGCCAAGACAGACCACACAACACATTAACACCCGGTATATCAACAAGTTTTTCCATGTGAACTTGAGGATTTTCAGGAGGCGACTACACGCAGATTTGACGTTCTACAGTACCGTTCCGTTTGAATTGCGCCTCGTCAGACCAGAAAACCACCCCTGCAGACCGTTCACCCTCGCGAAGCCTGTCTTCAAACCACTCGCAATACTCCATCCTTCGATCCAGGTACTCCTCGTTCACAGGGGGCTGCGATATTGGGATGTACGCTTTCCATTTTGCAGCCTTCAGAATTCGTAGTATGCTTGATCGGCTTACCCCGCTTTCAGGTGCATTCCACTTCACAGATTATGAGGTGACCGAGAAAAATTTTGCAACACAGCAGCGCTGGAAGCTGGACTTGAGAATTTGGTCGGGCAAACCTTCCCTTATGCACAGCCTGCACAGTACCGTCGGCTTCAAATGTATCCCGAACACGACAAATTGTTTTCTGAGTTGGTGGCTGAATTCTGTACACATTATGCCATTGCCTTTGTACCTCCATCATATTTTCTTACTTCCAGCACCGCTTCAAAACGGACGGTCTTGCGCTGGTCAAGCGTCAATTATTCCACCAGCGTGCGACATTTGCATGCATGGGCAAGGTTCAAAAATTGAGTGTATGGGTACCGCATGTTCTAAGCCAAAATTTAAAAAATCAGCATCCCTGCTTGCTCGTTTCATCAACTGGCTCTTGAAAAACACCGACCATTCCTATCATGCATCGTTCCTGGTGACGATAAATGGTGACGAAAAATAAATCTTTAAGCTAACATAAGAGAAAGAAATGAATGGCTGAGCTCAAAAAAAACCAGCAACTCCCCGTACAAAGATCTGCGCGCATTCTCAACAGATAATGTTACGCATCTGGTGAAACAGCGACGTTGTAGTGTACTACGAATTGCTTCCTCGAGGTGTAACCGTCACTATTGAAACTTACCGTCAACAACTGACCCGTCTTGCAGACGCAATCCAAGAACTAAGACAAAAAATCCGCAAAGTGACGCCATTCCACGATAACGCCCGCCCGCATTCTGCTAGGCTGACAGAGAACCCTGTACAGGGGTTGGGTTGGGAAGTGATTCCGCACTTGCCTTATTCACCTGATCCTGCGCCATCAGATTTTCCGCTTTTCCGCGCTCCATCGAACAACCTTCAAGGAACTTCCTTTCCGGATAAAAATGCGTTCCGAACATGCTCAACGAGCTCTTCGCCTAAAAACTACGTGATTTCTACAGTCGCCGGATCCAAAACTTACCCCATCGTTGGCAGACAGTTGTACATAGTGAAGGAGACTATATTACTGATGACTGAAGTCTGTGTTACGCGTATCTGTTGTCGTTATTAAACTTATGGAAAAACACTGTGAACTTATGCACCAACCTAATAGCTGACACCTGGATCAGAGAATGACATTGAAGAACATACAACGATACAGTTCTCGTCTATCACAGTTATGGCTTTGACATCATCAATGAGATTTTGCTCTTTATTCTTCTCGTACACTTTGCGCAAAGCCGAAAACCCAGTGTCAATTTGATCTCCGGAATAGTTTTCTTTGTAAGCCTCTTTAAAGGAGTATCGCTTGTGTTTCTATCGGGTGGATAAACTAGAATACCCTGTGTCGTCGTATAATTCTTTGTTTTGTATGGTTTATTGTAAAGAAGAATTCAGCCAAAGCTGTTAACGGTTAAGAACAGGATGCACCTTCTTTTGTGACTGAATTCAAATTGTTCACACTTTTCTCGAAGTTGATTTATATTGTGAAGGGTGTTACTAAACCAAAACCACAGACGAAAACATCGTGGAATTGCAGGATAAGTTTTTCGACAATTGCTGACTGAAAACATAAGAAATAGCTGACGCCACAGGCAAATCAGAAGAAATAGTACGGCGTATTAAGACGATATATCAACTATGAAAAAGTTTTGAGTTAGATGGGTGGCGCATTTGTCGAATGCTAACCACGATCAAACACGAGAACGAAATTCTCAGGAGCACTTAAAAAAGAATAAAGGTGTTTTTGGGCGCCGATGTATAGCTGTGTATGAAACGTGGGTCCACGGGGAGAAGAAGTAGCAAATCGAAACAGTGAGTAGACGCCAGTAACTTTCCACCAAAGCAGGCGACGTCGATTTCGTCTGCCGATAAGATTATAGCCAGTATTCAAACAGAGAATATTCTTATACGTCACCTCGTAAAGATTCAAACAATAACTGTTACTGTAAGTATTACTGTTTTCTGCACCAATTGGGTAATTGGAAAAATGTGTGAGAAGATTTTTTGACCGCAAAACACAAAATTCAGGAGAAGCCACTTGCCCACAAACCATAAGCTGATACTGGGATAAATGCAGTTATTTGTAAATGAACTGTTGACACGTCAACTGTATTTACCTGGCATGCCTCCCACTGACTTCCACATCTAATTAAATATGTTGCTAAAAACGTTTAGTTGTCAATTAAGGTGCTATGACAGTAGTAGGTTGGTATTTTCTGAACTTCCGATTGCAGTCTATACGCTCTAATCACAGTGGACAAAGTGCTTTGGCCTAACAGAGGGTTCCGTTGAAGACAAGTGCATAATTGATCTCAAACGAAAGAATTTCACTACCAGACCGCTCGTTTTAAGGGGGTCATATTACAATTGTAAACGTTCGTTCAGAATGAATGCAGCCGAAATATTCGTCAACATTTTGAAGACTGGGAATCGGTTTACAGTCTAGGACCGGATCTAAATCTTATCTTGTCAACATGCAAGTACTATCTCTTAACCTAACTTTTTTTTATAAACTTTAGGAGCTTCCTTTTTTCTGGGGCTTTATCGTGTCAATATGTGCGAAGTCCTCGATCTTGCTGTCACCGTCACGTGCAAAACACAAAGTGCCAAGATCGTTATGGTGTACTATGTAGACAACTTAAATGATTCTGCGTATGGAGGCTGAATGCTGCCGACAGGAAGGGCATACGACAGCACTTGAATTAAACATGCCAAGTCCTTTAATAGCCGCGCCGACCTGCGCCAAGGCGGAACACAGGCATAAAAAAAAAGACGACGACTTTGCATTACTTAAAAAGCGAAATTTTATATTAACAACTTTTTTATTTGTTTATACTGTGTCATACGAATTTATTTTCTTTTTGTAGTTATTTCTGATCGTTCCTAATGAGTAACGTAATACTTTTAATCTAGATCGGGTTGTTGTTGTTACTGTGTAGGGGATGGAGGAACGTGGTCCTTCATCAGATCCAACGATTTGCACGTGGCACCATTACCTCCGTGACAACATGTTGACTTCATCGGCTATTGAGAGCATTCTAGAGTTTTCTTAAGTAAACGTACGAGTATAGCAGAGGCAGTAGTGAACTGAAAGGCTGATAAAACGGATGGTAGTAGTAGCAGACTCAAAGGCTTTTATTTCACAGCTGACACTGCCAGACTACAGAGTCTTTCCAAAACTTCGTCACGCTTAAAACTGGCGAATGTGTAAGGGTGGGACGCATAGAGTGGAATTGTGAGGAGGGGTAGGGAAGAGCTTATTAAATTTTCTAGTATTATTTACAATCAGAAATATTTCCATAATTATAATGAATGTTGAAACGGAGGTTTACTTTCTTTTAGTCGATTATGAAACTGGAATAACAACCTCAAATGGGAAAATGAGCTGGAGTAAATGGGGAAATTCCAAATTAAAAAAAGAAATGATCGTATGGCATTGTTGGCCGGGAGGCCCCATGCGGGGAAGTTCGGCCGCCGTATTGCAAGTCCATTTTAGTTGACGCCACTTGGGCGATTTAGGAGTCAATGATGATGATGACCACACAACACCCAGATTAAAGCCTACGAAGATATGCTTCTTCGCAAAACAAATACAGTGTGGTGCTGACAATTTGGTCCTAAGACATTTAGTGATGCCTACACACAGAAGTCACCGTCGTGGTATATAGTTGCATTCGTAGCAACTGTATTCGACTACGTGTCAGAGTAATTGGTTTCTGGTGCAAAAGGCGTTCGTTCTTCATTGAGGAAAACGTGACCACAAACGGTGAAGTTAATTCATCAGCACTGGAACAATTAGCGGCGACAGATTCGTATGTCGACACGAGGGTCGGGACGGCGCGGTGACACATTAGAGAGACGGCGTAAATCAGGGCGGCAGCGGCCATCACGAGCAGCCGCTCGCAAATCAGGAGGCGACACGGCCGCCGGCCACACCCCAGGCTCTGGGTGGGACCCGCCACTCACCACTCACCGCCGTGGCACCTCCTACATTGGCCGCACCGCTCCGCGACCTCTCCGTGTTCTCACCAGCACCCACCACAACCAGCCTCGTACATCCTTCACTACCCCTGAGTGGCTGGCTTTCCTTGCCAAAATTATACAGAGTGATTCTTATTAACGTTTCAAAACACCCAAAGCGAAGTACATGACGCTGAGACAAGTAATTTAATACAAGACCAATGGGGCCGTAAATGTCGGAAAATACCCCAAAAGAGAATGACAAGTGTTGGATATGCGACGTGCTTCGCCGCACGTATAGCGATTGAGCTTGTCGATCGTACCCTCACCAGTAAGGGGCAACGATACACATCGCCCCGTTAGGCTACTCTGTTTTCGAACACCTTCTGTAAGTGTGATTTGCCGTAAACTAACTTACAAAATTATTGTCCTCACTGTAACAAAGCAAAAGTTATTCTCATTTTGTGTTTCTTTCTTTTGTCCCCTTCGTTTTTGTCTACCGACTTTATTTAGTGAAGAACACGTAGATCATTTCCTGACAGCGATGCAATTCGAAATCCTATACTTATTTACTTTTGACGCAGTGTGGTGGGTTTTTCTTGTACTGTACTTCCCAGCTAACCAGAGGAGACCGTGAGGCCGGTAAATAAAACAGTAAATAGTACTTTAATGTAAACATGTAACCGTCTAACGCAATGCAAAAGAAACACTACCTGCCATACGCTAGGCTCGAACCTCGAGCCCCACGCGCAGAAGTCACGCACGCAGGCCCGGTGCCACGCCGAATACATGACTTGAGTTGGAATGATCAGGTGCCATAGACTGACAGACTCCACCGCTGCACGTGAGGGGAATTACGTCATCTGGTGACGTCGCATGTTGAACAACTGTCCTCTACTTCTGGGGTACCTCCCGAGATTTGCGGCTCCACGTGTGTCATACTGAATTACATGTCTCAGCGACATCTACATCCCTTCGAGGGGTCTTAAACGTTAATAAGACTCACTCTGTATACACTAACATTTGTCACAAATTTCAACACTACGAAAATCCAAGTACCTGAAAAGAATGTTATACTACAACTTAGGTGCAAGACTAATACACAAATGTATAGCATTATAGAACTGTACATCATCTCTGACTTCGATTGTAAAAGGCCGAAATTGCAGTAATAAGTGACTAAATATTGTGGTATGTTATCAAAGAGCGCCTGGAAATGTTCTCGGACATCACCTTACACCTGATTTCTATGCTACTCTGTAAAGAATTAAGAGTGGTTGCTAGAAGACCGTAACGAAGAATCTATGGAGCAGTAATAGTGTTAACTGGAAGAACTTCTGGGAAACGTGCATGTCTGTGAAAATGTGGTACCATAAGACGACTACCACGCTACTCTCCACCTGCGGCTGGGCATGACCCTGCCGGAAAATGGCATAAGGAGCTGCTTCTGCGAGATGCATTAAACAGGTCTCTGTTACAGCGGTAGCTCTTCAGGTCGTCATTTGCTGAGGGGTAGCCAAACGTTTTGATTATCAGTTCGAAAAAATAAAGTTATGTGATTAAATCTTTCGAAGTGATGACTGAAACATTATGACTACCATTCTCTTATACTACTAGAGAGTATGTGTTGAATCCAATGACGCCACAAACCATCAAAGATTCCTATTGTTCGCTATACCACTCAACAATTCAGGCTGCCAGGCTGTGGTCATCAGGGTAGTATCTTCAACGAGTGCGGCTATTACTACAGAGCAGATTGAAGCTTGACTTGTCCGAAAATAACGTATTTTTCACTTAGCTCGTCAAATCTAAAGTACAAGTGTCATTTGCACTGTGTTTGCGGGTTGTCAACAGCGAAAGCCGAAGCAATGTAAGAGTGTAACCAGTCCAGCATCGAAACATGCAGGAGAAAGGTCCTTACTAATTGCAGTAGTCCATAGTTTCACTAACACCGTGGACGAAGCCGCACATTCCTTTGATTCTATGCAGGTTACACGTCGGCCATCCAGGAGCCCATGGGAAATCCGTCCCCGCCACGAACTCGCGACTTCACACTAGCTGCCTTGCCCGACATGCATGGCGAACGCACGGCTTTGTCCGAGACGAGGCGGGAATCCGTATGTCAATGCAAAGGTATCATAAAGTCCTTAACTATTCACGTGTTACCGAGAATGTGAACCTATATAAGTGCGCAGCTACGAAGTTTCAAATAGTAACTCATTTCCCACTAGAGACGGTGGCTGCAGCTCTGAAGGCCTGTGTAGCACCACGTCACTTCCCAGCAGCAGAGGGGTGCTGTGACACCTAATCAAGAAACTACCTTATGGGTAAGGGAATGCTGTACTGGGTCCCACACTCTCTTCCTTTAACTTCGTACGAGCACAGCTCAGCTCCTTTGGTTCCTGAGGTTTCACCGCCACGCAACATCCCCGCAAAACTGGCATCTATAGCTAATCTCGCCCATTACCTTCCCCCCTGCTGAAGCCGCCCGCGATGGGCGTTTTTCTCTCGCTCTATTTGTGAATGGAACAGGAAAGAAAATGACTAGTAGTTGTACAGGGTACCCTCAGTCACGCACCTTACGGTGGCTTAAGGAATATCTATGTATGTATTTGGCAGCATCGGAAATCAATTCCGGGTCCTCCGCATGGCAGCCATCTGCGCTGGCTACGAAGACGGACTTATTTTAGGTATATTGTTCATAATAAAAATTACGACTGTAAGGAAAGTTACTTACATTTATACGGTTTTACATTTTTTAGCTCTTCGTGCTATAAGGAATATTTCATTAGTTAGTTTTAGGGATTGCAGCCGCATGACATCGACTTCTTGCCACGATATTATCGGCTGACAACCTGAAGATGGCTGTCTCCTTGTCGGCCGAATTATCGTCGCAGATATGATAATACTGAAACTCCTGCAGCAAACTTAATTGTATGTTTTCGTATGTTAGCCAGGCTTCCTACTTTCCTGGCAGTTTCCTGAGGATGAAGCTTATCCTACAAGAACTCGCATTCGACGGCCACGAGAAGGTAGCTTGATGAACAAAATGCAAGAGTACGGAATATGCCTTATGACTGGAATGATGGGTTCGCGGAATACAAAATACTGCATGTCACTCTTAATGGAGAGAAATCTTCAGGTGTAACAGTAACTTCATGTTTACCCCCAGAGGGTGTTACAGAACCGTTACTGTTCACAGCTACCTGTATAAATGACCCGATGGATAATGTCGGAAGCTCCATGAGTCTTTCTCGGATGATGTTTTTGTGAGCAGAGAAGTCGTAATGCTAGAAAATTGTAGGAAAATGGAGGGACACATGCAGAAGATCAATGCTTGATAAATGGATTTGCAGTTAACCATTAACACAAACAAATATAACGTACAGCAATTTAATACACAGAAAACAGCTGTTACTACATGACTGCGGAACAGTACTATTCATAAATATATGAAATATTAGTACTGCACGATTTAAGTTGATCGCTACTTGACTACTGCTTGTCGGTCTCCGACCCTTACCAGATAGGACTGATATAGGAACTTGAGAAGATCCAAAGAAGAGCATCTCGTTTTGCCAAACGTTCGTTTGACAACCGCGAAAAAATTACGGAGATATACATGCAATTCCTGTGCCAGATACTAGAAGAGAGGCCTTGGGCATTCCTGTGTGATTTATGTAATGGCTCGGTGAGCATACGTTCCTAGCATAGCTACCCATATAGTGTTACGGAGGTTTAGCAACAGTTCTTCCCCAGTAGCATTCGCTACTGGAACACGAAGTACAGGGTGTCCATAATTTATCTTTACAACTTAAGACTTTAATAACTTTACAACTATACTAGATACTAACAAATTGTTTTCTACATCTGATAACTTTCCCGACCAACTGGACTTGGCATACGTCCTTTACGGAAACAGGTAGTGTTCCTCATGAAAAGGGGGCCGGTCGCCCATCTGCTCCAGACGCTAACGTGGACCAGTTACGACAGGCGTTTACAAGAAGTCCGACAAAATCTGTGTGTACTGAGGCCAGAGAGTTGGAAATGAGACGATGAACAGTGCACATTGTCTTGCATGAAAGGTTACGGCTAAATTCCTACAAGGTGCAGCTGCTTCCGGCACTGAAGCCTAAGGACAAAACTCAGCACAAACGGTTTGCAGTGGATATGCTAGGCAAGACTGACACAAACAATGACTTTTTGGGTTTAGTTGCGCTTCTCCGATGAGGCAACGTTTCATGTATCCGGCAAACTGAATCGTCATAACGTTCTTATACGGGAGTTCACAGCATCCTTATGCTGCACGTGAAATGGAAAGAGACAGTCGCACGGTCAGTGTCTGGTCATGCTGATGCACAATTGAATGACTGGTCCATTCTTTTTCATCGAGACTGGCGTCAACAGTGGTTTATACGTTTTTACCTCGACATGTTACAGGAGTTTTCCGAGCCACAATTGGAACACTTGCAAACTAATGGGGTATCATCCACTAGTCCCTAAATGTCCGTCAATTTCTAGATAAAAGGTTTCTGGATAGGTGGAGTGGACGATACGGTCCAATGCGATGGTTGCCACGACCCCCCTGAGCTCACACCACTACACTTCCTGTGGGGTTTTTGTAAACGCTGTGTTTTACCAAACCAAGGTTAGAGACCTATAGGACTTGAAGGCACACATTCCCAATGCATTTCAACATGTCACCTTGCGGACCTTGAATCATGTGGAGAGTGATGGAATTTTGACTAGACATTATCCGTGCCACATAGGGTGCACACACTGATGTGTATGAATGGGGAAACAAAACTTTATTAGTTATTGCTTGTTGAAAACCATTCGTTAATATCTAGTATAGTTTTAAAGGTATTAAAAATCTTAAGTTTTAGAGATAATTTATGGACACCCTGTTCAAATGTGTGTGAATTCCTAAGGGTCCAAACTGCTGAGGTCATCCGACCCTATACTTACACACTACTTAAACTGACTTATGCTAAGAACAACACACACACCCATGCCCGAGGAAGGAATCGAAACTCCGGTGGGAGGGGCAGCGCAATCCGTGACATGGCGCCTCAAACCACGCGGCCACACCGCGCGGCTGGACACCCTGTAGTTCCGTCATACAGCTTAAGGTTTAGCTGCAGATGTACGCAAATCTGTGCGAATTCTGAACGTACGGGTTCGTAAAATACGGACTTTTAAGGAAATTACATATCTGTATCAGTGAGAGGTCCTTTTTTCCCAAATCACGATGAGGCTTCTTTTAGATAGATATTTCACGTATCGATGACTCGCGCCTTACAAATGCTGCTGCTGACGCCTCACTTTACTGCACATCGTAAACCACACAAGGCGTTCCGTGTTCTTTTCATACTGCTGTGCGCCTAAGGAAAGAGCGTGCCACCAGAAGAAAAGCGCCCCTCGGGCGGTGGGCTGGCGCCAGGTGATTAGAAAGTACGGCGGGTGATTGCTCAGCGGGAGAGGCAGAAGACGCGTTCGTTGTACGCCCGGCGCGGACTCCTAGCGGAAGCTGCTCATTCAGGAGCGCAGCAATTCAAATCGCGGCGTCGGGGACGGCGGACGGAGGTTTTAACATTAGCGGCGGCACGCACAATAAACATGGCCCGCCAGGGCATTAGTACGTGAGTAATGAAGACACACGCTCCCGCGCACAGCCGGCAGTGCCGCCAACTTGCCGGTCTAAGTTTCCCTCGCCGACCCGTGCTGCCGCCGCGACCCCCTCTCGCCTTCCCCCTCGGTTGCGCTCGCCTCGCCCCCACAGGCAGCCAAGACGGTGCTTAATTACTGGGTTAACGACTTCCCTCTCATTTGTCGACGTGTTTATACGGGAAACAAAAAGCGAGCGCAAAGTATCTCCAAACTCACAAACAGCACGCTACCGGCATTAATAATCCCGGCACATACATAACGCGGGCCGGCGCGCGGCAGCTACTGCTGGGGGGAGGGGGAGGGGGGGGGTGCAGAAAGGAAGATAAGAAGTGGAGGAGAAGGAGAAGAAGAGCACGGCACAGCAGAGAGGAGCAGAGACTGGAGCGCCACTGGCTGCTCTATCTGTCCTGTCTTCCACCACCAACATTCCACCTTCTCTCCCTCCCAATTCTTTAAGCTTACTCTCCAACCGCCCACCTGGTATAGACGGTGTCCCTTTTATTTTGCAGGCATAACCAGAATGTCAACACTACAAAACGCAGCGAAAGGTTGGAAGTATACCGAGTAGTCTCGAGTCGGGTCAGCAGACAAAGCAAAAATTTGGTTGCAAACTACGTACAACGAGAAATCGGAGAAGTAAAATGTTACCTTTTCAAGTTTTAAAGCAACGAAAGGTTCTCAGTTGGCTAGGGTAAATAAAATTACACCATTGATTGTCACGCATAGGACTCGCATTAAATGCCACACTTATTCAGAGAAGCTATTGCAGAAAGTGCAAAAATACTGATTCGCATTTTGACCCCTAACATTTGTTATCACCTGTCGACTGAGAAATGCAGGGAACCACTTCAGTGTGTGATCTTGCAGTGATTCAAATCTGATAAGCACGTCACATTTATTTGTTATCGTCGAACTTATTCATTCCCAGGTACTATCACGTTTGTTTGACACCTAAAATGACGAATGGTGCATTGCATTATCTATCTAATGAAATCGCGTGCCATAGTACCATGAAACTGGAAACAGTAATCTCAATATTCATATAAGTATATATTTAGAATAGTACTTTGTATACTCTTTTAGAATACTGCTGCGAGGTGTGGGATCCTTATCAGATAGGACTGACGGAGTACATCGAAAAAGTTCAAAGAAAGGCAGCACGTTTTGTATTATCGTGAAATATGAGAGAGAGTGTCACAGAAATGATACAGGATTTGGACTGGGTATCATTAAAAGAAAGGCGTTTTTCCTTGCGACGGAATCTTCTCGCGAAATTCCAATCACCAACTTTCTGCTCCGAATGCGAAAATATTTTGTTGACACCGACCTACTTAGGGAGGAACGATCACCACAATAAAATAGGGGAAATCAGAGCTCGTACGGAATAATAGAGAATTGTGAAGGTGTGAAGGTGGTTCGATGAACCCTCTGCCAGGCACTTCAGTGTGGTTTGTAGAGTATCGATGTATATGTAGATACTGTAATAGATTTTTTTTTCAAATTCGTTTTAGTTTCAGTGCCAGATTCTCATACATTTTTCCACCGTTCACCCTAGAATTACATTACAACTCTGGTAACTGACGCCTAAGCGTGTCTTCTTACGAATAATGGCATACTTAGTTTTTAAGAGCACCCATGTCCATCACAATCCATCCATCGAAGTCGTATATTTGAACACCCAATCATGAAATACGAAAAAAATTAGGAGGTAGCAGCAAATCGCGCGAAGGCGACGGCTTTAGCCTCGGGCACAGACGCCACGAGGAAATAACACCACATGTCATACACACGAAGTAAAGGCAAATATAAACCAACACCTATTCCCACGGCAGCAGTCGTACACATGACTCTATAGTCACCATCAAACCGAATACGCGAGCCAGCATCCTAACAGCAGAATTACCGATTACCTGGCTGGAACAGACGTAGCAGTCCTGACGAATTCTGGGTTAACACAGCTATGAGCCGCGCAAATAAAGAGGTGGGTGGGCTGTAGTTGTTGTTGTTAACTGCAGCAATCTCATATCTTGTTTACCGGAGAAATTAAGTAAATCTGTGCTCTTGTTCAATCCAAGTTAACGCTCTGTCAGTAATGAGTTCTCCCTCGATTGAATGATGACCAATAATTTTTCTGAGAATCATTTTATAACAGAATGGATCTCCCATGAAAGAACGAAACAATGAGGGGTGAAGATATCACACTGGAATTCAGGGATGCCAATCATTTACGAATTTAGACTCATAAAAATTTAAATGCTATGTTGTCGTCTCGATCTATTTGATTTGATGCGATGTCACAGTCTAGTATTTTATAAGTAGAACAACCATTTACAAAAGATCTGCTACTCACACACCGTTTCACCAGTCGCTTGACAGAATCGTCTCTTAAAGAAGAATTCGGCACTGCTACAATTCGCTACAAGAAATTTTTACGTGGTTACCAGCAGTGTTTGGTAATACGTGAAACATCTGCAAAATGTACACCGAACTTCATAGATAGAAACTGTAAAAATATATTTCCGTTTCCTGGAAACAGTTGACAGAATCAATTAAAAAGACCTGTGTGTCGCTATCAGTGGGCAGCACTATTATGAAAAGTAGCTGAAAACACCCTGGAAATAAAATTAGTGCTACTTTATACCACTCACGAATTTGACGATATAATTCCCGCGTTTAAGACCGGAGATTAAAGTTGAGAGTCCAATGCTCCCAGTAAATCATCTGCAAATATAGGCAAAAAAAGGAGATGAGTTGTGCGATAGATATGCTTTCAGATTTCCTCCGTAAAATATTCTATATGTTACATCTTCAATTTACTGTCAGATGGGTCTTTTCACGGAACTGGGGAACACACTATTGATACAAAGCGGTTTATTTTCGTAGCTTTATTTTAACTGTGACCACTTACAAATCCTAAACATCGCACTAAAACGGGCACCGAGGTCCCATTACACGTCGTTAGAGAAGATCATTAAATGCTACATGACAACAAACTTTGTCGATTGTCCTATAGGAGTATTTCCTACATAGTGACGTTTCATTTCCTTAGCAATAAAATAACTTTCTCCCTTACAAAATTCTAGAATATGAGCCGTCGCCATAGTGCTGTGCGGTTTCAATACATTACAATAGTCGTGGAGAATGAGTTTACCGCTGACACAAGGTGGCCACAATAAAATAGTACCGAAAAGCGTTTTTGACATTTAGTGACAACTCAATCCAAACAGTAAAAAGATCTGAGAGAAGCCCGACAGCTTGCAGCAGAATATGACAAAATTGAACATATATGTTCAAGGCGTAGAGTGTGTTCAAATGAGTTTTGCACGTAGTGCACAGAAGCCTGCTCATCATGCTGGCCGAGGGCTAACTGTTCCTCTTGTGCCTGTCTGCCGTGTTTTGCAGCGATGTTTGCGTTTCAGACATAAAAGATTAAATTGCTACAGGTCATTCATGATTGTGATAAACAACAACATGAAGTGTTTGTGAATTCATTCTGGGTGTGGGGCTGGGCTATAACACATTCCCATCACGTTTAGTATTCAGTGATGAGAAAGTGAAAAATTGAACCGCCACAACGTAACAATATGATGAACAACGCAGTCATGTACTATTGCCGAACACGAGAGACACCCTTAAAAGCTTCATATGATTTGCTCCGTATCCCGAGAAACTGTTCAAGGCCCCTTTTCCGAAAAAGGCGGTTACAAGATTCACGTACCTGGAATGTTGGAGATGTGGCTGTTTCCACAATACCAGACCATGACGAATATTTCATTTTTCAATACGACGAGCCAAATCGCTCATGGACCTGCATGTACGAGGTGTGTTCACAAAACCCCGGAACTTTGTCCACAAAATTTTTCTATGCTTACCTTTTACTAACTGTGCATCGTTTCCTTCGAAATACTCTCCTCCAAAATTGGTACAGCGCTCCCAACGCAGTTTCCACTTCCGGAACCTGTCTTGGTACCCTCCTAGGTGGATCGCGTTAAGCGTCGTCTACGAATTTTCCTTTATCTCGTCTATCGTTCCAAATCTTCGCCCTTTCAACGGGGTTTTAAACTTTGGAAATAAAAAAAAAAGGTTAACAGGGGCCAGGTTTGGAGAGTACGGAGGATGCGGCAGCACAGTGATTTCGTTTTTTGTGCAATAGTCACGCACCAACAGCGATGAATGTGCGGGTGTATTATTGTGATACACGAACCATCAATTGTCTCGCCACATTTCAGGCCGTTTCCTTCTCACATTTTCTCGCAGGTGTCGCAATACTTCCCGATACTACCATCGATTAACAGTGTGTTCCTGTAGAACGAATTCACCATAAACTAATCCTTCAATGTCAAAGAACACTATCAGCATGGCTTTGACATTTGACCGACCTGACGATTTTTTTTTTTTTTTTTTGTCTTTGAGAACCTTCTGTTGATCCACTGTGAAGACTGGACGTTGGTCTCAACATCATAACCATAGATCCACGTCTCATCACGAGTGACGATTCTCTTAAGGAACATCTCACTCTCATTTGCACGCTCCAGAAGCTCTTCACAGATTGCGAGGCGACGATTTTTCTGGTCTTGACTCATGAGCTGTGGGACGGACTTGGCGGCACCACGATGCATTCCAAGATGCTGTGTCAGGATTTCATTACATGATCCAAGTGAAATGTTACATTCTTCTGCAATCTTCAGTCTTCGATTGACACGCATAATTTCGTAGACGTTCCTGACATGAACGTCGTCGGTAGGCGTCCTGAACGATGGTCATCTTTAACTTCCGTCCGGCCGTTTTTAAACCTTGTGTACCACTCTTAACACTGAGTACATCTTGAGCACTCATCATCGTAAGTTTCCTGTGTCATTTTGTGTGCCTCAGTAAAGTTTTTTATGAGTTTCGCGCAAAATTTAAAGCAGACAAGTTGCTCCTCTGATTCTGCCATCTCGAAATTCGCTAACTGTGCAACACAACGCAGTACTCAATACTGCACCGAACAATAACTAATAGACATACAAGAATGAAACTTCCAGCAGTTACACATTAGACACAGGCGTGTGCAGGGCTGCCAACCACATTTGGCGCGAAATTACGAAAATTCCGGAATTTTTTGAACAGACTTCGTGCGAGCATTTATTTAACAATAAGCTGCCCCAACGATATATCGAGCGTTACTGGCATGCGGATTTCGCACTGCACAACTGGACTTCAAGGAGTCGCATCTCAGGGCATGTGACTTTTCTTTATAAGATTCCGAGTATGTGCTTGGCCTTCCAGCAATTTTAGGGGAACTGCGATGCTACATAGCAACAACATTGAATGCATTATCTCCATACTTGTTCGCAAAATTATGAAAAGAGTTTGACTATCATCTGGACGTTTGTTCTCTGGCCGATGGACGACACAACGAAAATTTGAGAAAGGCAACTGAAAACCTTGGTCTTAAGCTTGATTGTAAAAAGTGTCCTAAAGGCTGTATGTGTACCTTGTAAAAGATATACCCTCGTAATATAGAATGGTTATTTTCAAAATAAAATCTCCGTCACCCTATGTGTAAGTTAAAATTCAACTCCATTCACGTAGAGGATACAGTCTTGTGAAATCGGATGGGCCCTTTCTATAAACGCAGGAGCTCGTATGAAACACATGTGTGCTCAGACAAGATCTCTATTGAAAAATTAGGCCTAAATTGTAAGAAACATCGGGGTAAGTAAATTTTGACATTTGCAGTAGTTGCAGTGGACGTACTCTGCGATTTCTGAGACGGGTTTATTGATGTGCGTTATTACATCTTTTGCATTTCTGACCGCATATGCAGCTCCGTTAGTTCCATATTTTTAACTTACGGCAAAAAACTGTTCAAAGTATTTGTTAACTGTAACGCTGTGCGGGACGTAGAGTTGTTCAATTGCGTTTCCCTTGCAAACACAGTTATTAGCTGTTACCCGTTTGACAACACGAAGTGTGGATTTTGTTCTTGCACGAAAAATAAATAAATAAATAAATAAAAAAAGGGTAATACTACGACGAGGTATGAAGAAATGAGACGTTAGAAACAAAAGTACAAAAAACAGCACACTGCTCACCGATGATTGGATGATAAAGTATATCAGACACACATTCCAGGAGATTTCCCTTCTGACACTGAGAGCAAGTGCAGCTCTGGTGCTGCCTCTGCAAGCCACATCCTCTACGGACACGGTCTGTCTGAGAAAAACAACGCCGATGGAAAGCAGCGTTACGCGGGCAATGGGCAGCTACATCTCGCCGCCGGCCAAAGTACTCGCCGCCGCAGTGGGGGCAAGGAGAATCGCCGAATACACCACGCAGGGGGGCCCCACAGGACCGTTTCCGCGAAATCGGCGCCGGCGGGGAGTCCCAACCGGTGGCGGCGGTAAAGGACCGCGAGAAGAACCCCGCAGAGGCAGAAAACAACGAGCGCTAATTGTTCCCACCGCGCTTCTTTCAAGGGCGAGCAGGCCGCTCCGGTTTCCCAGGACCTGCTGCAGGAGGCGTGCCAGAGTCGTCTAAACAGTGCGACTGACCTCCCACCCCCACTCCACCCACCAATCACAGTGAAGATGCGATGCTGTAAACCTGGAGAGCAAGATGAGTAAGCGGATTAATGATTCCGGGGGCTCTTACACCTAAATATCAGAGAAAACTGTAGTCGAATACTTTGTGTGAGATCATTTGGTAGAAGTATATACGTATTATCCGGCCAAGCGAACTGAAGACATGGCCAGAGACGCAGCATCGTCGTGTTTATGCCCGAGGAAGTTGTAGGGGAGGTAGTAAGAGCGAACATTCCGGTAGTCTTGTAAATAGAACGCTACCACACGCTACAAATCTATAAGCTAGTGCCCGGCACAGCACAACAATTAAACACTGAACAGGACTTTCTGCTGGCTAATGGTTGTACTTCTCGTACAATATCATTGCGACAATACTTCTTTAAAGTGTAAAGTGTGTGAACCCACATTTCTCTGAGTAACTGGCCGTTTTAATTCTCACGCTCCTCTTTTTCACAAAAAACTGACGAGGTATGCTGATTTCGAAACTATGTCGTCTCGTCTGCTCGTTCGTTCAGGCACCTTTTCAGACCAAACCCCATACGCTGAACGAATTTTTCCAGTCCCCTTGATGGCCTTGAAGTCTTATTATGTGCATTTTTGTCTCTTCTTCTTCTTTGGTGTAGATACTTCAACACTTCTACGTTCGGATGTTCCCTCAAGTTTTCTTTCAGCACTGTTACTACTTTCTGCTTCTCATCAATTAATTTGACGACGTTAATAGCCAGCCATAGCGGCAACCCACAAAGCCATCGGAGCGTGGATGTACCTAGCCACGTGATCAGGTTATTTCCTACTGCGGCCGGGTCGCTTCTTCAAGTAATGCCTGCATTCATGTATAGACACATGGACTACAAGTCTCAGGCAGGGCAATAGTTAAAATTTCATAAAACAGGGGCAAGTTGAGTTTCAAAAAAGTAATAGGAATTGGAGAAGACCAAAATGAAACAAGTACTGCGTAATAAGTACATTCAAGAAATGGGGTCAGCTGTTTCTTACCAGATTAGATGGTTGGTTGGTTGTTTTGGGGAAGGAGACCAGACAGCGTGGTCATCGGTCTCATCGGATTAGGGAAGGAAGTCGGCCGTGCCCTTTCAGAGGAACCATCCCGGCATTTGCCTGGAATGATTTAGGGAAATCACGGAAAACCTAAATCAGGATCGCCGGACGCGGGATTGAACCGTCGTCCTCCCGAATTCGAGTCCAGTGTCTAACCACTGCGCCACCTCGCTCGGTCCCAGATTAGAAATTATCAAATTCTGACGTACTGATTCTTGGCTTTCGTCTCGGGATCTTCGGCCGGTGTTTCTGCAATGATTTTTTCGTCGTTTCCGCGAGCTTGAGTTGCTGACAGTGTGAAAGATTCACACTCAATCGCTAGTGATTGAATCTTTAACAAAGTCTGCCAATAGACCTAACGAAAAGTCAGAAAAATAATTGAACCAACGTCGACCGAAGCTCCCACGACGAAAGCCAACAGGCAATACGTCAACAAGTGGCCACGAAAGCCGTAACACTTTTATCAAATTTTATTTCCACTCGCCCACGGTTACGTCGTCAACCATACACTTTGAAACTATCTCTAGGTTTCGCAGGAGACACGCAGAGTACACATGTGCGACAACGGCCGGCCGCTGTGACCGAGCGGTTCTAGGCGCTTCAGTCCGGAACCGCGCTGCTGCTACGGTCGCACGCTCGAATCCTGCCTCGGGCATGGATGTGTGTGACGTCCTTAGGTTAGTTAGGTTTAAGTAGTTTTAAGTTCTAGGGGACTGATGACCACGGATGTTAAGTCTTATAGTGCTTAGAGCCACTTGAACCATTTTTGCGACAACGAATGCAAAATATACAAGAAAACGCTACATTTGAGTCATGTGATAGGTGTGACGTCACTGGCTAGCTCGCTGCTCCTACTGGAAATGGAAATGCCGTGTGGATAGGGCCTCCCGGGGGATAGACCGTTCGCCTGGTGCAAGTCTTTTGAGTCGATGCCACTTCGGCGACTTGCGTGTCGATGGAGATGAAATGATGATGATGATGATGATGACACAACACCCAGTCCCTGAGCGGAGAAAATCTCCGACCCAGCCGGGAATTGAACCCGAGCCGTTAGGCATGACATTTCGTCGCTCTGACCACTCAGCTAACAGGGGCGGACGCTGATCCTACTGTCATAATGCTAATTCACAGTAATGTCTTTTTTCGAATTTACGTTTCAGAAAATGTGTTACAAAAATTTTAAAAATTGTATTTTTCAGAAATTTGCCAGTTTTGTAGCGCACATCTTCCTGAATAGTTTGATGTATAAAACAGATATACTTGAGAGATTATAAAGCACGTTATTTGGTCGTAAGTGTACCAAGATGCTGGTGATGGTGATAGCAAAAGCTTTCCTTGAGGTTCAAAAATGTGCTCCAAATGGAGCTGAGACTATTGTGCAGAACTTGACAACTTGTGGAACACGTACAGAAAAGATTTGGCACTAGACTTAGTAGGCTGAGACAAGATTTGTCAGCGAAAAAATTATCTGATAGGAAGGAAATAAAAGGGAGAGGCGACTGATGGATGCAGAAATTAACAAGCTACAGACATATTATGGCTTGGAAAAACGAAGGAACACAGGGGACTTGAAAAATATGAAGCAAGCAGTTTGGGCCTTATACTTCCACAAAATGTCCACAGACTATAACACTATCCACAACTTGTGCCGCCCGAAAGGAAGTGAATCATGAAGCGGCAACCAAAGTTCAATTGCTGCTGGTGAAGAATATCATCACAGGAATTCTCTACCAACTGCTGTAATGGAAGCCACCAAACCTATATTCAGAGACCTTGCAAATGAGAACTATTGAAGAAATGTCTTCATGGCGGTACCCAAAACCCAAATGAAAGTTTTAACCAATGTGTATGGGTAAGATTGCCAAAAACCATTTTTGTGGGAAGAAATGCAACTGCTATTAGTGTTTATGATGCAGTTTCGTGTGTTAATGATGGTGTGCAAAGCAGGAAATATGTTTTAGAGAAAATGGGAATTAAGCCCGGAGTGGACTGTACCAAAGCTTTGTATGCGATAAACAGAGAGCGTGTGGTGAAAGCAGATAAATCATTTGTGGAGGTTATAAAATCAAGAAGAGTTCATCATAGGTATGTGAACAGGAAGAAAACTGATTTAGAAAATGAAAAAGAACCTGCTTATTGTGCTGGACAGTTCTAAAGGAATGCCGAATACAAGCATAAACTTTAACGCTCATTTTCCACAAAACTCTAACTTCAGTGCTTAGGTACATGTAACATCCAAAATAATTATCCTATTACTTTCAAACTTGAGCCGCGCGGGGTAGTTGCACGGTCTAAGGGTGCCTTGCCAAGGTTCGGGCGGCTCCCCCAGTCTGATGTTTGAGTCCTCCGTCGGGCATGGGCGTGTGTGTTGTCCTTAGCGTAAGTTCAAGTTAGATTAAGTAGTGTGTAAACCTAGGTACCGATGACCTCAAAGTTTGGTTCCATAGGAACTTACCACAATTTTCCAAATTTCAAACTTGGTATGCTTATTAAACACAAACTCCTCAATGCAAAACCCTAGAATTTTCCATATAAATTAAAACTGTGGTAAAAATTGAGATACTTAACTATAAAATTTGAGTTTTTTCAAACATGAATTTTAAAATGTAACAGCTCATTAATTTTATAAAAATTAAATAAATTTTAGAGTTTCATACACCTGTAAGTAAGGGTTGTATGATGTGTAAAATTCATCGAAGAATCTCTCTTACTTATGAAGAAAAGCGTACCTATAGCAGCAAATGTAGCCAATAGTAAGTGAAAAAAATGATGAAATATCACGTGTAAAAAAAATTATTTTGTTATGTTTTTGAACTTCCACTGCTATGAGTGTGAATCCCGAATCCTTCCTGGTCATGCTGACAAAGTTTTATGAATTTATTTGTAAAAGTACAGACAACGGAAATTAAAATGTCCTGTGGTGCCTCTCCTGCTCCAGGTCCTACCCTCCTTAAATGTTATAATATAATCAATCAGAGTAACAACAATCCGAACCATACTTTTAATATAGGAAAATAGTCTATTGGCAGGGTATTTTTGAAAGGAACCATCCCAGCATTCATCTTCATTGATTTATGAAATTCACCGAAAATCTAAAGCTGGATTCTCGGACGGGAATTTGAAACACGATCCTTCCTTGCCTAAGGCAATGAGCCATCGTTCGGTATGCCGCGCTTGAAACTAACTGGCTGGCTTTGCATAGGGGCGGATCGGCTCTCCGGAGAAAACAATCCTGTGTTCAGTTAATGTAATCTCTCGCCATGAGACTGACAGCCAGGGTGTTAACGATGGTGAACAACCAGCTTTATGTGAGTCAGTTTTCTCTAACATAAGACTTTGCAGGTCAGAAATGGTGTGCCGGTATGCAAAGGACATCAGACAGTTTGCGATTGTTGGCAGCGTGTAATTCCTGGCTAACTTGCATTTTAATAAACTCTAGTATCTTGCAGAAGCGCACACATTCGCCTAAGTCACTGAGGAGAAAGAACGGTCTCCTACATGTAAAGAACCATTCTGCTTCCGTGTATCTCGTTAACCGTCGGCGACGCGTCGATGTACGCCTGTTGTCCCGTAAAACCAAGCTGTGTGTTAAAGATGTGTGCACAAAACCTCTGTGAAAGTGACAGCAAAACCACATAGGCTGTGGTTACGTACGGATAAGATGCGGTCAACGTGTCTGTAAGTATCGGTGTAGATGACGAGGAACGCCCGGCAGGAACGTCGGGTCGAACTCCGGGCGATGTGTGTGAGACTGCGAGACAACAATCAGCGCAGACAACGTGCGATGATGATGATTATGCAAATGATGATGCCAGTTCTGGTAAAGGCTGTTTCGTCGGTCAAGAGGAATGCCGTAACAAATCCCATAACAGGGACGGTATAGAGCAAAACTGATCGACAAAATCCTTCACATAAAGGGAAATCCGCTGCTGATAATCCTTGCACTTTTTACACGTATAGGGATAGTATCAGTTGTCACGCAGGACACACTGAATAATTCAAACGGCTCTGAGCACTATGGGACTTAATATCTGAGGTCATCAGTCCCCTATAACTTAGAACTACACTACTGGCCATTAAAAGAAGAAATGCAGATGATAAACGGGTATTCATTGGACAAATATATTATACTACAACTAACATGTGATTACATTTTCACGCAATTTGAGTGCATAGATCCTGAGAAATCGGTACCCAGAACAACCACCTCTGGCCGTAATAACGGCCTTGATACGCCTGGCGATTGAGTCAAACAGAACTTGGATGGCGTGTACAGGTAGGTACAGCTGCCCACGCAGCTTCAACACGATAACACAGTTCATCAAGAGTAGTGACTGGTGTATTGTGACGAGCCAGTTGCTCGGCCACCATTAACCACACGTTTCCAATTGGTGAGAGATCTGGAGAATGTGCTGGCTAGTACAGCAGCCGAACATATTCCGTATCCAGAAAGGCCCGTACAGGACCTGCAACAGGCGGTCATGCATTATCCTGCTGAAATGTAGGGTTTCGCAGGGACCGAATGAAGGGTAGAGCCACGGGACGTAACACATCTGAAATGTAACGTCCACTGTTCAAAGTGCCGTCAATGTGAACAAGAGGTGACCGAGACGTGTAACCATTGGCACCCCATACCATCACGCCGGGTGATACGCCAGTATGGCGATGACTAACACACGCTTCCAATGTGCGTTCACCGCGATGTCGCCAAACACGGATGCGACCACCATGATGCTGTAACATAACCTGGATTCATCCGAAAAAATGATGTTTTGCCATTCGTGCACCCAGGTTCGTCGGTGAGTACACCATCGCAGGCGCTCCTGTCTGTGATGCAGCGTCAAGGGTAGCCGCAGCCATGGTCTCCGAGCTGATAGTCCATGCTGCTACAAACGTCGTCGAACTGTTCGTGCAGATGGTTGTTGTCTTGGAAACGTCCCCATCTGTTGACTCAGGGATCGAGACGTGGTTGCACGATCCGTTACAGCCATGCGGATGCTTGTCATCTCGACTGCTAGTGATACGAGGCCGTTGGGATCCAGCACTGCGTTCCGTATTACCCTCCTGAACCCATCGATTCCATATTCTGCTAACAGTCACTGGATCTCGACCAACGCGAGCAGCAATGTCGCGATACGATAAACCGCAGTCGCGAGAGGCTACAATCCGACCTTTATCAAAGTTGGAAACTTGATGGTACGCATTTCTCCTCCTTACACGAGGCATCACAACAACGTTTCACCAGGCGACGCCGGTCAACTGCTGTTTGTGTGTGAGAAATCGGTTGGAAACTTTCCTCATGTCAGCACGTTGTAGGTGTCGCCACAGGCGCCAACCTTGTGTGAATGTTCTGAAAAGCTAATCATTTGCATATCACAGCATCTTCTTCCTGTCGGTGGTGTAGCGATTTTAATGGGCACTAGTGTACTTAAACCTAACCAACCTAAGGACATCACACACATCCATGGCCGAGGCAGGATTCGAACCTGCGACCGTAGCGGTCGCGCGGTTCCAGACTGAAGCGCCTAGAACCGCTCGGCCACAGCGGCCGGCTCACTGAATAGTACTTTGGCTTACACCACGTTGGCGGGCCACTTGCCTGGAGCTTGTACTAGTATTCGTCTCAATATCCTGCAGGATCCTGTCCTCCAGATCTGGTGTACGCATAGTCCGACGCCTGCCCCGCACGTTCTTTTGTCTCAAAGGACCCATGATCACAAAAACGCTCAAAATGGCTTCAGATGTTGTGTGGTGTGGTTCATGCCTGTGAGGGTATTCTTTTGGTATAGCCGTGCTGCCTCTCGACCGTTTCCATCACACCATCTCGGCTTGTTGCCGACATGAATAACGGACCATTCTGCCGTTTACAGTACGCTGCGTCAATCACACAGCCTGTAACACACGAGGAGGACATGGCACGTGGTCAGTGGAACTTTTCGTTCGTCATCGCCATCTACCGTGGCAACGATGCATTTCCGTACACATGCTCAAGCGACCTTATTTCCTCCATTTCCAGTCAAGAATCCATCCCTGTAGCTTGTCGGTTTTATTAATGTTTATCCTTATAATAGGCTTCCCTTCGGTTTCGTGCACTGGGGAACACCAAGGTCGGGGAAGCAAGTTTAGGCAGTCTGCGCAACTCAGCGGACACTTGCGCACTAAAGGAACGCGCAAATATGCACACACGGATCTGCTGCACCTTCCGCAGCGGGGGCAGCAGATGCACAGGCCGGCGCACCGAGGAGACGGCGGCGTCGGCGCGGTTTCCACAAAAGTCGGCGCCGAAACAATGGGCGGCGAGGCGGGCGGAGCGCGAGATGAGAAGGCACAAATTTTAATTACTAGCGCCACCGGGAGGTGCGCCCCCCGCGGAGCGCGCAGCCGCGCCGCCCACTCGCCGCCCAGCGCCAGGTTCCCACACGCCGCGGCCGCGGCCGATCGGCCATCAATTTGCCGCGGCCGGCCCGCCCCCACGCGTGCACGTGTCGGCTCCCACACCTTCGGCGACCACCGGCGCCACTTCCTCCTACGCTCGGCCCGCCAGCGTCACCGGGGCGCCGACTCTCATTACTCCGCCGAGCGGACGCTGATTAATTCCTCTTTTTTGTATAAAAATGGATTCTCTCCCTCCCCCCCCCCCTCCACCACCTAAATCCCCCCAGCGTGAGCTTAAAAAACATGCCAGCCCTCGCTGCACCGGACAAAAATTCACTCGACCGGCAAGCTATTTGGTGGGGGTGATCGAACTGAGCGCCACGGCAGGGAAAAAAGTTTAATTTCTCTGATGGCAATTTCCATTTCCCGGCAGAATTCACCAAATGAGTCGTTAATTGAGCGCTCCCGGCGCTGGAACTGCGCGGGACAAAAAGGCAGCTTGCGACGCGCGGCCACGCATCTCCTGCATTCGTTAACTGGCTCGCTGTTTAATTCCGTCAGCATCAGCATCCTGGTCGTTGCGCATAGGCAGCTACATTATTTCCGGACTTGCCTGTATCGCGATACTGCTCAAACACTGACTGAAGTCTTATTTGTGAAACTTTTCCATCAGTATTTTGAGTGGTATCACGGACCCCGCTCTATCACTGCTTACACTTTGCTAAAAAAAATGGCAACAGAAGACTTCCCGTACAAGCCCTAAGGGGTCACCCTCATTCTACGAACCGCCTTGTCGAAGAGGGCGGATGGAGGTTCAGGGCACGATCTCGCCCTTTAGATGGAAAACCACCCCTACAGAATGGTGTATCAGCAATCATCAAAGGCATGGCGATACAGAGGACAACGGACAGAACTACCGCGGATGACAACCAAAGGGGTCCTGCCATGAAACGAAATGGCACCCCAAACCATCACTCCTGGTTATTGGGCCATATGGCGGGCACGAATCAGGTTGGTATTCCACCATTGCCGACTCCAGACATAGCTTCTGCTTGGAATCTCATTGGCTCGAACAGAACTTTCTTCAGTGAAGAGCCACGCTTCGAACCGAGCCTCGATGACCAGCGACGATGTGTCTTTTATAACGTTCAAATGGCTCTGAGCACTATGGTACTTATTTTCTGAGGTCACCAGTCCCCTAGAACTTAGAACTACATAAACGTAACTAACTTAAGAACATCACACACATCCATGTCCGAGGTAGGATTCGAACCTGCAACCGTAGCGGTCGCGCGGATCCAGACTGTAGCGCCTAGAACTGCTCGGCCACCCCAGCCGGCTCTTTTATAAGGTTTGACATGGTCAAGAACGTGGAAAAGCTATCTTAATTTTCAATATAACCATTATTTATATTTATCTACATTGTCAGTTTATAAAATAATATGACTGGTTTCCATAGTGCTAGCAATCATCTACAGATCACAAAATTACTAAGTGTAATCACGTCAATTTTTCTGCAGTCAAGTACTGAATCCGTTTCAATCGAAACCAATCGTATCACCATATTAACATGTAATCTAGAAAAATAAAGGTTATGTTTCATATTTCTGATATCGAAATTTAGTAATTTACAGTAAATGATAAAATTGTTCTTGCAGTACTTCTTCCAGTGTTTCTGGCGGTCGACGTCGACATTCTCATCCAAACTATTGATGCCCCAAGGGATTCTTGCAACCTCCATGTCACAGGCGTTATAAGTTTCCCCAGTTTGTTGTGTCACTTCTCTGACTTCCACATATTGCACTCCAAGCGTCCGGCGCTCACATCTGAATAGATAATACCGCAGCTCCCTACGGGATACAGCATTCTCTATTTGATCAATATCTGTACATTTCTCGGCAATGCTTCTATAATGTCCAAGCTCATCATTACATGGGACTTCGTTTGTTACATCCATATATTTGTTGCAATGTGAACTACACGTTCTGGGAACCCAAGTTTGCTACGGCCACATATCGGTGCATCCTGTTTTAGGGTCAGAGTGAATGAGCCATACTGCGGTAAATAATGATACTTGGCTACGGTATGAAACATATTAAATGCGATTAATCTGTGTGCTTAAAAGGGCACAAAGGTCAAAGCAACGACAGTTGCATATTTAGATAGGATGGAAAATGAGGCCACTGATACATCTGACATTCGCCATCAGAGATGAATGATTCCAGTTCCAGTGAAGAGCCTATACTTGGGAAGATGATGCACAGCGCCATCGTTGTAGCATGTATCAGAAGAGAAGATGAACGAAATAACGACATGAGGGACTCGGGCGAGCGCCGAGATCCTCTCATTCCTACTGGCCCATTCCGAATGCTGTGGGCAGAGATGCATGGGTTGTAGATAGCCAACTTTAAAGGCCCCGAGTTTACCAGCTCCATCTAAAACATGGAATTTTCTATAAATAAAAATCGCGAATTACTCCTTACTAACAAGTGTGTCACGTATTAAAAACTGTAATTTACTTTTTAGGTTGCAGTTATGCAGTGGCGAATTCATCTTCGGTGCGTAACGCGCCATGTAGAATGACCCAGCAATTGTTTATATAGATTGTGCTCAAATCTGTTTGAACTTATCTCTTTAAGAAGAAATTTTACAAAGTTAAAGCACTATCACATACTGAGAAAACAGACTGTTCACATGTCAAATTTCACACCTCGTGTGAAATGCGTAATGTCCAAGCCATCAACATCGGATGCCAATTCGTTGCGCCGAGGTTCACCCGACGATCATACATCAGCAGTAGACTTTTTGCTTTCTCTTATGGTTTTGCAGAATCGAAAGGCAAGCGTGACTAACGGCAGTTCTGGAACAGCTCATACCTTATTTTTCGCGTCCTTTTTTTTCTTTTTTTAGCTGCGCCCGCTTCATAATCCGGTCGGAACGGCGGCGCGCTAATGGCCCGCCCAAAATATGGAACTCCCCGCAACATGCTGCGTCATACGATGATTAATGGCAATAGGTGTAAAAATACGAAACCAATCACAGTCATTTAATGCATCAGAAAATTAGCTACGAGGCTATTAGGATAATAAAACAATTCCAGACGCGCGCGAGGGAGAGGCAGAGTGGGGGAAAACTGTTTATGAACTGCAGCAGGGGGTTGGAATGCAGCCAAACTTTCTTTTTCCTCTTGCTGGGACGAGCAGAAGGCGCTGAGGCAAATGGGTGCAAGAACAGAAAGTTGCCGACGCGGAACATTTTGATTACAGAGACCAGAAGCTCCTGTACGATTTCCACTGCGGATAAGACTAACTCCTTTCTAAGCTAGACAATTAAATATACTAGAGACATGTTTCAGCAACAAAAACAGCCACACAAAACCATAATAAACAAATGATTCTGATTTGTCTTCAGTCCTGGACACATGCGGAGGGGAAAACAAACTTTTCTGTCAAAAGTTTCTGGCTCTAACGTCCTCTCTATTCACACATTTGTCCTCTGTTATGCGTGACATGAATCACATTTTCCCTCTTAAGCAACGTACGAAACAAAGGTATATTCACACCGGTCTGTTCGCATAAGGCTATATCGACTTCATTCCTCCATTTCAACATAATTTGCGCAAAGACTTTTAATGTCGGTAACGTAATGTTTCGCCTCTTACAGTGCCTTTCTACCACGCTTTTTCATTAAAGTAAATACCGTGCTTATTTTATCACGTCTCGGATCAAACACTGACGTGGCCGTAATTACTCGTATTTTCTCCATTTTAAATTGAATCTTCTGTTTATGATTTGAATCTAGTTTCTCTCTGTCTTCTGTAGCTCCTGAATAGTGTGAAGACTTGTTACACATCCAGCTCTAACAATAATTCTGGGATTAAAGCCTATGTAACTGAAAGAGTTCCGACTAAACACTTCATAAACTAGTTATCGAAGCATTCGTGCCACATTTCCCAGCAGCGGACAACGCTACCCATTGTTTAATATTTGGAATGTAAATACACATTTGCTGCGTAAATTGTATTGGGTCAACCCGATCTCCTCCAACAAAATTTATGAGGTTATAATCAATTATTTTCTGAGTCTTTTAGTGCAAGCGATACGTGATCTCCAATGGCTCGTAACAGAGCAACTGCATCTTGTTTGATTAACCTCCCCCCTCCCCCCCTTAATTTCCGTATCTGTCTTTCACTGAAAATATCTGCAAAAGAGTGCAAATGACGACTATATGCGCTGTCTCTCTTCTTTAGAAGCTAAGCTATTCAGTCGGTTCGTGGTACTTGCGCTTACAACAACAATGCTTGCTTACTCTTTTGCCTCAAACTTCAGTACTGCTCGGTTCTGATTCGAGTTTGTTTTCCGGAAGTGCTAGTTGTATGTTAATAGTGGTACTCAGCAGTGTTGATTCGTTTACTAATGAAGAGTTGGCCGATATGCCACTGGTGTATGGGTTCACTGATTGAAGAGCGACAAAACAGCGCTATGATCAACTCTTCCCGCAGCTATGGCAACCACAGCACAGTACAGTACTTTTGAACCGTCTAAGGGTTGTTGTATTACTCTGTGTGTAGCATTGTGTATTTCAGTGGTTACACATTAGTGGGCTTTCACTACTGCGAAAAAAATTTCATAGGAACAAAGACCATTGATGTAACAAATCGAGCAATTAACGATTATATTGTTTGTAATGATCCACCACAGAAAGTCCTGTGCGCGAAAATACTCAGAAAATATCCTTGCAAATCTAAATTATAACGGTGGAGTTCGGGTGCACTTTGCATAACTTCTGGTCCTTTCCTTACAAGAAACATATGTTAACCAAAATACAATTACGAAATGCATTAAGCACAACTTTTTATGTTGCTTCATTTAAACAGCACAACAAGGTTCGTCTATCAGTACAAGTGAGAGGTTCAGTACCTATGACACATCGCTGACTACGAAATATTCATCCCCATACAGCTCCAATAACGGGCTAAAAGAGGTTTAAAGATCTGAGGTAGTGCAGCAACGATCTTTAAATTTTAACTGTTACATGTTTATAGAGGCTGTAATAACCCATATAGCCATTGCAAACGGCAAGGAAATATAAAGTAAGTCTTACACTACTAAAAATTGTCTGGGAAGAAGAAAACTTTCGGAACGTTACACTGTTGACAAAGAATGTGTAGAAGTTTCATTGTTTTTCTATTGCTTCGCGGGGGGCATTTTTTTTCCTAGTCACTGCTAAATGGGACCCAATGGTTTGGAAACAAAAATTTTATACAATCGCGTATCATAGTTTTGAACACACTATTCTTCTTGGTGGTTGAAAGTACTGCAAACTAGTCTGTTCCAACAAGTGCAGAGTGTGTAACAGAGTCTTTGATATTAGCATACTGCCCGTTGAAATCATTCGCATTTACTAACCAAATCCGCTACAACAGGGATTAGCTGTGATCATCATGCACCATCGAGTCACGAGAAAATTTCTTCGCTCCGCAGAAAAGGAAGGAAAATTAAGTGTCTCTTGTCGATAGTGCACACGGTATGATTACACTATCCGATCAAATGTAACCGGTCACCCCTCTGTAATTCGGAATTAACCACCAGATGTCACGTGAAGTGTACCAGCCAGTAGGCGACTCGCACAGAGGAGACGCCTACTACACACTCTGCGGTGGAAGGCGATATGAAGAATTAAAGCAGGGCAGTCGAAAACTGATGTGGCCCGATGGCTTTAATGTGAATCGTTCTGTTGTTTCTCGGATGTGGCGATAGGTCATGCAGACCGAAACTGTATCCCGCAGCCCAAGGCAGGGCCGACGACGTGTGACATCAGAAAGAGGGCATCGATATTTGGCTGTAAGGCCACGACGGTACTGCCTTAGTACTGCACAGCAACTGTCATCGGACCTCGCTGCACCCACTGGACGTGTTGTATCGAGGCAAACGGCATACAGAAAGATTCGGCTGAGTGGCCTTCACTGTCGGAGACCTGCTGTATGTGTACCTCTGACGAGGCTTCACAGAAGCGAATATCTAGATTAGAGTCGTCAACATGCCACCTGGACGGCCAAATAGTGGGACAACGTTCTTTTCACAGATGAGTGATACTCGACGGATTACCATCTGGAGGGAACGTGGAACATGATTTCGGGACCCAAACACTGTGGAAATAGACCGACGTCGAGGAGGATTCCTAATAGTGTGGGCAGGGATTTTGTTGACCACTCGAATACCTCTTGACGGAATTGTACCGGTGAATTGGCAAGGTTTAACTGCTGTCAGGTAACGTGACGAGATCTTGGTACATCATGTGCCGTTGTTGCGAGGTGCTGTGGGCTCAGACTTTGTATTGATGAACAATAATAGTCGACCCCATAGGGGTTCATGTTTTTTTGGAAACTTGTGGCATGACCTGCTCGCTCTCCCGATATGAATCCCATAGAGCATGTCTGGGATGCACTAGGGAGACCGGTTGCATCACGTCAGCATCCACCAGCCAATCTCCAAGATTTGCCAGCAGTTCTGCAGAAAGAATGAGAGTTATTGCGTCAACATGAGAAATTTGGAAATTTGTGGTATGGACCAAATTTCTGAGGTCATCGGTCCCTAGGTTTACGCACTACTTAATCCATCTTAAACTAACTTACGTTACGGACAACACACACACACACACACACACACACACACACACACCCGAGGGAGGACTCGAACCTCCGACGGGGAAAGCCGCGCGAACCGTGGCAAGGCGCCTGAGACCGCGAGCTCAACGTGAGATTGATGACAGCATTCAGAGCATGCCCCTTCGTTATCTGCTGTGTATTACTGCCGGAAGTGGTCACATCACATACTGCGCACGTTAAGCAGTTGTCGGAATGTTTGTGCGAATCAGATAAATTGGAAAAACCAAGAACATTTTTATCTGCCTTTATGTATATTGCTGTTTTTCTTTACACTGCTTCTCCTTTACTACACTGCTTCTACTTTACTATCACCTGTTTACAGTGTTTTGTGACGAAATAAATGAAACCTTGCAAAATTTCTGTTTGTTGCTTTAATTTTGAATGTCAGTGTATAATAGACTAGGCACAACCGCTAAAAGGCCAGCTGTAAATTTTCGTAGTAGCTTTTTCCTTTTTGGGAAGGATGAAATCACTGATGACATCATTGTTGCAGCTGGTGCAGTTATAAAGACACTCTAACAAGTTATCGGTCCGGCCGCTGTAGATGACCTCACGCCGTAAGAATTCCAAACAAGAAGAAAAGTTAAGAACAAGATATCCACGTAATTCCAGGTAAAACAATGGAGCTTTAATCATAATATCGTAAATGTTACGCAAGTATCGAGAGAGATACCGCTCTTATTTGGTGTGTTCCAACCCACATCTTTATACTTCCTGTGATTATTGTAACTAAGTTCAGTCACACTAATGATTACAAGGCCAGAGATTAAGAGCTCATTCCCCCTCCCCTCCGTTTCACCCGCCCTCCACGCTTTTCCACCGACACTAGACTCTCCCCCCAATGACTTCGGACTCTCATTCTGTTTTATATGTGAACACCATCTCCTCGCTACAGGTTACAGAAGCCACCGTTCCGTAAGTGTACCTCCGGTCACTGCACGTCGCGGTGGTGGACGCTCCAAGCATGGGAAAAGGTCGCCGGTATTGATGACTGGCGGTACATGGTACGAGGGGTCGTTCGCATCAAACTGGCCGAAAACGTAAATTTTCTATTTATTTTTTATTTATTAGAAGAACTCATGGGCAATTGATTCCCAAAGTTTCAATGATGAAATCGGATTCGAAGTGCCGAAAAAATAATTAAATATGTAACACGATCTTCCTGCCACCCCCACCTTTCGAAACAACACTTCAATACTAGCTCTCGGTGAAAACGATTCCGTGGATTACCTTCAAGCAAACGCGCACGGGATACATCTAGAAGGCTGAACATCTAAGAAAGTGTGTTCAATAGCAAAAGCCACAATCCAAATGAGCGTCTGAATTCCCTCGAATGGAAACGATTCCCTAATACGACGCCTTCCACGACGCCTTCCCCCTGCTACAGTTGTCACAATTGCAACTGATGATGCTGTCCCTGTATTTAATGGTGGGAACGTTGGGAGGATGAACGCATTAGAGAGTACGCGCTTTAAAATAGGATATTCCACTCGAGACATCTTGAGAGAAACAGATTTACAGCGTGTCTCTGCAGCTGATACGTCAGCTGAAAACCTGGTAAAGGAAAGAAAGCAGAAAACAAGAAACCAAAAGAGAAGCCTTGAACGGAAAGAGTACTCTGAGTACTTATCTGGGGCCTTCTGATGAGGTGTCATAAGAAAAAAACGTTAGGTCGAATTTTAAATTGTATTTCCTGACAATTACGTTTTTTAAAGTTAATGTATCTTTTTCTGTAATTTACCTTTTTCTCAGAACGTATGAAAGCTACAGCTATGAAATTCTGTACACTTATTTCTATAAACCCAATAAATGTTACCGCAACAGTAAATTTTGAAATTCTGAGTGCAAGCTGAGATTTGGGGCAAAGTACTTGGAATTTTGTATGAATTTTATATTATATTTACAGAATTATGATACTAACAAATATTAAAATTCTCCTCTTCTATATATTTAAAAAAATCTCATTAGAAGAGCTTACTATATGCAATGAGATGAAACAGACTAAATTTTGTACAAATGTCTTGAATAGTTTCTGAGAAAAGGGCACATCTATTACTTTTTGAAAATAAAATTTTTAAATTTCATAAAAAGATAAATATATAGAATACAAGAAACTCAACAGTAAATGTGATAATTTCATCCAAAGTGTGGCACAAAATTTCGCTTCCGTGGCTTTCAAATTGTGGATCTGGTGCATATTTTAAATAGTGTGTGTTTTTAATGAACGTCCCCACTCCACACAGGCCGACAGCAGGGCACGAGTACGTAAATACATCGATGGTAAACGGAGAACCTTTCAGGCAGGTGGTGTAGGGGTTCTTATGTAAGAACGGATGAAACGGAGCCACGGTAATGTCGGGGACATGGATGAATCCCAGACGCTTTCGGTGTCTTGGGAGCTGACCAATGGATCCGATTATCAGCGAGTCATTCGCAATTTCTAAGGTATGCACTCCCTTTGGTTATATCCGGTACTACCCAGGAATGCAATGAGAAAGTTGCAAGCTGACCGGAAAAAAACGGAGCAGGCGATCACTAGCGACGAACAGAGTGCTAAGTGGATGCGGCGTTACCAACCAAGGGGATGCGAAAGGGTACCAATAAATAAAAAGACTGCCCATGTTTGACGAAAACGAGCGAACAGACTATCCACACCGTGTGTCGCAGTACACTTCATCTGCGATATTCAGACACATTTTCTCTACATATACACATCAAAAAAAGTTTTGCATCACCCCAGTTCCCAACGCTCCTGAAGATAGACGTTGACTGTGGATATTGTATCACGGACACAGTACCTTTGAGTGTTCAGATATGTCATTAAACCCGCCCAAAGATGTAAACAACCATGCATGAGCAGCGCCTATTAGAGAGAGGGGGTCTGACAGCTGATCAGTTCCAGTCATTCCACCAGGAAGGAGGTATACGGCTAGTGTTGTCTGTGGTTCAACCATGCCTAGACGGTCAATACCACGGTTCGATCGTGTCCGCATTGTTAATTTGTGCCAGGAAGGACTCTCAACAAGGGAAGTGTCCAGGCGTCTCTGAGTGCACCAAAGCGATGTTGTTCGGACATGGAGAAGATACGGCGAGACAGGAACTGTCGATGACATGCCTCGCTCAGGCGCTCAAGGCCTACTACTGCAGTGGATGACCGCTACCTACGGATTATGGATCGGAGGAACCCTGACAGCAACGCCGCCACCATGTTGAATAATGCTTTTCGTGCACCCACAGGACGGCGTGTTACGACTCGAACTGGGTGCAATAGGCTGCATGATGCGCAACTTCACTTCCGACTTCCATGGCGAGGTCCATCTTTGCAACCCCGACACCATGCTGCGGGGTACAGATGGGCTCAAAACCATGCCGAATGGACCGCTGAAGATTGGCATCACGTTCTCTTCACCGATGAGTGTCACATATGCCTTCAACTAGACAATCGTCGGAGAAGTGTTTGGAGGCAACCCGGTCAGGCTGAACGCCTTAGACACACTGGCCAGCGAGTGCAGCAAGATGGAGGTTCCCTGCTGTTTTGGGGTGGCATTGTGTGGGGACGAAGTACGCCGCTGGTGCTCTTGGAAGGCGCCGTAACGGCTGTACGATACGAGACCCACCACCCACTCTGCCCTCAGTGTGTTTGGTCGGTCACGTCGTCCATAAACAACCCTTTTCAGTCTATTCCAGGAATGCTCGATAGGGTTCATGTCAGCAGACCCACAATTTGGAAGCTACGTCAGTGAAATTTTATTCCGTGCTTTAGATGAAATTATCACATTTACTGTTAATTTTCCTGGATTATATATATTTAACTTTTTATGGAATTTAAAATTTTTCAAAAAATAGTAGATGTGTCCTCTTCTCAAAAACTATTCAAGATATTTGTACAAACAAGCTAGGTCTCGGAGTGTTCTCTTTTCAGTAACGTTATTGCTGGAAAGAACTTTCTGCAAACCCAAGGTGATAGGAACATTTTAAGAAAAGTACCGTCCCAGCGTAAAAAGTGTGTACGGAAAGTTAATCAAATTTTATCCACTGGTTGCGGTGTCTACTGACTTTGATTCTTGACCAATGCGACGCGAAAGGTGTCTTCAAAGCCAGTGAAACAGTTATTTTCCGCTGATTACTCGGTAAAAATTTACTGTTTAATGGACATTCGTGTTAAGAGAGAACATTTTGGTTCAAATGGCTCTGAGCACTATGGGACTTAACATCTATGGTCATCAGTCCCCTAGAAATTAGAACTACTTAAACCTAACTAACCTAATGACAGCACACAACACCCAGTCATCACTTATTTATCATTGGAAATTTTTTAAAACCGCGATGTTTTAAAAACGTTGCCAGTCAAAAAAAAAAAAAATAAATAAATAAAATAAACATGGGCAGCAACCGCTATATCCATCGATTGGATTCTCAGTTTGGACAGAAAAGAAAATATTTTTTTACCCAAAAACACTAATATACTAAATCCATATTTGCAAAAAGTACTTTATTAAGGTAAATTTTGGAAGGAAATCGAATTTCTGTACTGCAGCATAGTTTGACAAGCTCGAAAGTAATTTTTCCAGGTGTGTTATTTAAGACTAAATTCTTTAACAGGAAAAAATATTTCGGTCCGCTCAGTTTTTCACTGATATTCTGTTCGAAACAACTGTTTTACTTTTAGACTGAATGTTAAGTTCGTAAATTGAAAATATCTGGAAATTTGTACTGCTTAAGCAGGATTTAGGAGGTGATCATGCTTTTATGAAACATGGTCCGCTGTAATTGTCGTCATCGCTGCTGCTTTTGCCGTCCCCCTCCACTCCACTTAACAATTCCCTAGTTATGCGCCTGCGCCGGCTCGCCGCCGTAATGGTGGCCGACGGCCGGCTCTGATCTAAACAGAGCAGCCAGCCAGCCGGGAACACCGGTGCCAGTTTTGCGAGCCATCTTGAAGATTCGACTTTCCGTAAGAAACACTCAGTTGTTCTGGCCAAGGAATAGATCTTTTCACACGGCCACGAACTCTTTCGCGAGAACGTGTATGAAGAGAATACATCCATTAATCCAGCCGCCTCAAATTAAACTTGTCAATGATTATCGCTATCGCAGTTGTGGGTAAGAAAACTAAGTCGAAAACAATTTGGCTATGGTCCTTGTTGTCAGCGTGTGAGTGAAACCACAGAGGAAGGCGTAACGTAATACCATAAAAATACCGAATGAGTGTCTTCCTCACTTCCATTCAGAATTTAATGTTGGAGTGGATAGTATTCATATGATCGAGGAGATGCACAACTTTTTTCCTGTGATAAAAGACCATGACATTGTTGCTCGTACTATATTTAGGTAAAAACTTACGGTGCCAAAGAGAATGGAGCCCCATACTTGATGAAAAGCCTGCATAAGTAATCTGCGCTCGGCTGGTGGTAGAACTACTCCTTTAGCTGTCCGTATCGGTGTTCAGTTTGCAGAAAGCGAGTGGCCTTAAAGAACTCCTGAATAGTGTAATAATTTTAGGTACCCTGTGGGTCTGCTGAGGGTTGACTGTACTGCCCAAGAAAATCGTAGGAAAGAGGGAGAAAAATCGTCAGGGTTGGTCGAAGTTCCCTCACTACTGCTGTACCATTTACTGTCGAATACGACAGCAAGAGAGATCGAGCTTCGACGCCAGGCCTCCTCCCACATACCTCTCGCGAAATGACGGCGACTACGACGACGAGAGGCTTAGCGATATTCGTTCCTCGCACGAACTACGCACAAAGAACATGAAAGGGAGGAAATTGTTAGTACGAGACGTACTGCCCGCCATTCAACGTAAGGTGGCTTGCGGATTATAGACTCAGACTGTAAACCATGTTGGCACCTGTTCCATCGCAACTACAACGTACACAAGAGCACAAACGCACCCAAGAGCACACATACTCTGATACGCAGTTGAATTAGGGAGGGCCACATAATAAACTGTAGTTGACTTACGAATGGCCACATAATAAATTGTATCACTTCCTTTCGGCTTGGCGACTGCAGCCGGACATCCTGTTAGACACACCACAAGTAGCACTGGCAACGGAGCGAATGCTTTAAGCCGACGTTTCGCGCTGTTTCGGAGGCCATGAAGTGCTCCGGTTGAATAGCAAGCGTTGGAAGTCCAAATAAGGTGTGGCGCAAGTTGACTGATTTCGCATTTCGTCAGAAGTTTTTGATACATAGATACAAAAATTTTCAAAATTTATCGTATTTGTTTCAGGGGAACTAGGAATAAAAAGAAGAAGAAAACATTTGTTAAAAATCTTGCTACTGCTGTCTTTTGAATGTATGGAAATAAAAAGTCCATATTCATAATAATAAATTATGTGTAAAACTTCCTTTATGTTTAGTAGCTTCTGTTTTCTAAGGGGATGAACCTGTTATAAATGTATGAAAACACTTAAAGTAACTAAAATATTGTTGATTTGCATGTGGAAAGCAATGAAAATAAATTAAGAGCAATGAAATACGTGATTTTCTATACGAAGAGAAAAAAATGTTATGTTAACATAAAACATTCTACCAACATTAAACTAGCAGTTCAAATGTGTTCAAATGTGTGTGAAATCTTATGGGACTTAACTACTAAGGTTATCAGTCCCTAAGCTTACACACTACGTAACCTAAATTATCCTAAGGACAAATACACACACCCATGCCCGAGGGAGGACTTGAACCTCCGCCGGGACCAGCCGCACAGTCCATGGCTGCTGTACACACCAGTACCTCTAACACCCAGTAGCACGTCCTCTTGCATTGATACATGCCTGTATACGTCGTGGCATACTATCCACAAGTTCATCAAGGCACTGTTTGTCCAGACTGTCCCACCCCTCAACGGCGATTGGGCGTCCAAACTGAGAATCCAATCGATGAACATAGCGGTTGCTGCCCATGATTTTTTTTTCCGTTTGCCGTTCGACTGGCAACGGTTTTAAAACATCGCGTTTTTAAAAATTTTCCAATGATAAAATAAGCTTAATTATTCATGCACATTCGCAACTGCTTCAGATCAATACCGCAATTCCGTTCTTGAAAATGTTCTCCCTTAACACGAATGCCCATTAAACAGTAAGTTTTTATCGAGTAATCAGCGGCAAATAACTGTGTTTCATTGGCGTTGAAGACACTTTTCGCTTCTTGTTCAAGAATCAAAGTCAACAGACACCGCAGCCTGTCGATAGTCACAGTGGATAAAACCTGATTAGCTTCCCGTACACGCTTTTTACGCTGGGACGATCCTTTTCTTGAAATGACCTATCACCCTGGATTTGCAGAAAATTCACTATCTATTTGCTTTTCTCTTCAGTTCTTTCCAGCAATAACGCTACTGATAGGGGAACACTCCGCGACCTAGCTTGTTTGAATCAAAAAAGTAACGTAGTCTCTGCATCTTCGTGTTAGCCGTTCTCACACTTTTCTCTTTTTTGCTCGAGTGAACAATACCCGCCCGCTTCCGCGATTCAGGCAGGCGCACCATCCCCGGATCGAATACACTCGGCATATTAACGACGAGGGCCAGTGTGCTGGCCAGTTTGGATGTGTTTTTTAGGCGGTTTCCCACATCCGAGTTGGTGAATACCGGTCTGGTGACCACACCCAACCTCAGTTACACGATTTGCGAACATTTGCAAAACGTTCGCATACATTTCACGTTGGTAACACTGCGCGCAACGAGCTGGTGTACACAATTTCCGTCCCGGGGATAAAGATGTGGCGACAGGAAGGGCATGGACCTACCGTCTAACTTTAACAATGCCAAATCTGATACTAACCTGCCGACTCCGTACAGGTATGGGATAAAGGGAGAACAAACTGAAGAATAAAGTATATGGTTAGCAACGACATATTATTTACTGATTTCGATTTTCGATCTTCGGTTTCTATCAACTACTTTAAGCACCTCCATCTTCATTTTAAGCGAAGTAGTGGTTTGTTTTCGTCCCGATTACTCTGTCATCGTGCTTCAAAAATACATTTACGCTAGTTATCTTTAAAAACAAAAGACACGAAAAGATTTTGACACAAAATTCACTGATTCCGATATACATTTCACTTATTTCGACACGCCAATCACCGAATTCGAAACGTTATTTTAGTATTTGATTTCAGTATTTGGACAAAGACAGTAGTCGAACACAAGCGGTAAAATAGGAGCTTACTTTGTTACTCTAATGAAGAAAATGAACCAATAAATAAGGGTGGCGACTCAACTGCTAAAAGCAAGTGTTTTGTGCGTCCGCGAACCGAAGACTTTTACTGTTAAATAACTATTGTTTCATGCCAAACAAATAAAAATACACATTTATACTGTATTCTGTAAGAACCTGTATCATAGAATACACACTTAAGTGACATATTGCCTGATGGTTTTCGTCTCGGAATCTTAGACTTACTTTGTTTAATAGTTTTTCTGAAGTCTCAAAAGGACGAGTGGCTGGGATTGTGGCTTCCGCCCTCAGCAATGCGACGGGGATCTTAGACAATGACAGCCGGCCCGAGTGGCCGTGATGTTCTAGGCGCTTCAGTCTGGAACCGCGTGACCGCTACGGTCGCAGGTTCGAATCCTGCCTTGGGCATGGATGTGTGTGATGTCCTTAGGTTAGTTAGGTTTAAGTAGTTCTAAGTTCTAGGGGACTGATGACCACATATGTTAAGTCCCATAGTGCTCAGAGCCATTTGAACCATTTTTAGACAATGACAATGCCAGCCACTAGCCACTCCTGCTGGCGAAACATCAGAAGAATCATTAAACAAAGTCGGCCTAAGATCCCGAGACGAAAATCAGCAGGCAATACGTCGGCAGATGGCCACGAAAGCTTCAACAATTTTGTAATGCATTTAAGTGTTAGGAAGTCTCTGATGATGTCTTAAGTGTGAGCCTGTACAGAAATCAAACGTGGATCAAATACAGTTGACACAAAAAAACAGTCCAAAGTTTTGAAATGTGATACTACAAAAGAAAGTGGAACATTAGACGGGTAGATCGAATAACTAATGATGAAGTACTGAATGGAACTGGCTAGGAAAGAAATTTGCGGCACAGCTTGACTAAAAGGCAAGACCCACTAATATGACAGATTCTGCGGCATCAAGGAAACGTCAACTCGTTAATGGGAGGAAGTTTAAGTATTGGGGGTAGGGTGAAGTCCCATATTTCGAGTGGTTGCCTAAATTCGAGTAGCTGCACATCTCCCTCGCTTTGTGCTGCACTCCGTAGCTCGCTCTGAGAACCAGTAGCGAAGGTCATTCTGAACGCCACTGTTAAATTGATGCCGCTGCTGCTAGCGTTTCATTCTCCACAGCTATTTCTGCAATTTGGTCAAGATAAACATATTCTCCAGTGCGCAGTTGAAAGTCTTTTTCTCAAGCCAGGTAAGACGTACTTTCAAAGAATTTCATATGAGACAGCAGTTTGAAGCATGCTCTTTCTTACCTAATTGATAAAACACGTCGTTCACAGTTCACTTACTGGTTAGATTGTGGCTAGAGAGAAGTAGGGATGGTCCCTATTAGCTGGTGGTAATAGGCTGCACTATTTCGCGTACCCGACATTTGGCGTTGGTTTATAGAAACAGAAGTTGCGAATTTTATTACAGATGCCACTTTTCCCGAAGACAAGGACAAAACCTAATCCAGGTGCTCCATTTGGTGCATCTGAGAGACCATCATCTGGGGCTACAAAAAGGAAGCTCTTCATATGGAAGAACCAGACCGTCAGGAAGCAGCAGGATCATGGTGAGAAAGACTACGATTCAAGCTTTGACGAAACCGTGTTGAAAGACTCATCATTTGAATATGAAGAGGGCGAGGAGTGCAATTACTGCGACCTACTCAGGTCAGCCGATACCTCTAAAGAGGTGTTACAAGCTGTGTGAAGCTGTTGACGATGATATTTGGAAAGTTTTTAAACGTGACTTCTGTATCAGAAAGCACAAAGCCGGGTACTGTTTTGCTATGGCTGAAAAGTCTGCAGAGTAATCGACAGTCATGATGTACCCTATACTTTTGAAACAAACATTTGGCGCGAATAAGGCTATAACCGACAGTTATGCTGTACCCTTTACTTTTGAAACAAACATGTGGGCGCTGCTGCTACGGTCGCAGGTTCGAATCCTGCCTCGGGCATGGATGTGTGTGGTGTCCTTAGGTTATTTAGGTTTAATTAGTTCTAAGTCTAGGGGACTAATGACCTCAGATGTTAAGTCCCACAGTGCTTAGAGCCATTTGAACAATTTTTCAATTTCCGTGGTGTCACGTGAGAGCTCATTGGAGCGCGAAGTGGAGGTCTGTTGTGTTATCTGATGAAAGCTGGTTCTGCCTCGGTGCCAGTGACGGCCCTGTGTTGGTTAGGAGGCGGCCAGGTGAGACCTGCAAACCAACCAGTCTACGTGTTAGACACAGTGGACCTACACCTTGAATTATGGTATGGGGTGCGATTTCGTAGGACAGCAGGAGCACTTTCGTGATTATCCCAAGCACCCTGAGTGCAAATTTATACGTCAATTTGGTGATTCGACCTACGGAGCTGCCACTCATTAACAGCGTTCCAACACTCAAATAACTTCCGGGAATTCAGCCAGGTAACACTTTCAGCGACCGCCGATACTTCGACGGGAGGACACCCCGCCATTTTCAAGGTAAACTGCAACGGACAGGCTGCGTTCATGCAAATTTAATACCTCGGTTCTCCGACAGAAGCAGGAAAGATCACACACACACACACACACACACACACACACACACACACACACACACACACTGAACACTAGTGCCACCAAAGATGACCAAAGTCAGAGCTATCGATAGTGAGACTATGAATTCGCAGGTGAGGCAGCATTGACTCTGTTCCTCTGTTTTTTGACAAGGGAGAGAGCCGGATTCCAAACAGAGTTTAAACAGAAACCTCCATCCCTGTTAACGAGGTTGCTCGCTAATTTAATCTCAACTGCCTCCCTAATGACACTGTCCCAATAGCTGGACGTGCATGCCAATATCTCGGTGTTATTATATAACATGGGGTGACCAGTATCCAAGCAATGTTCGGCAAAAGCAGATCTACTTGGCTGCTGTAATCGTGTGTGCCGTTTATGCTCAGTACATCTGTCCTCCACGGTCCTGATAGTTTGACCAATATATGCCATGCCGCAGCTACAAGGAATACGATATACACCTGCCTTACGCAGTCCAAGATCATCCTTAACGGAACTCAAAAGTGCTCTAATTTTAGATGGAGGTCGGAAAACACATTTCACATCGTATTTCCGTAAAATACGACCGATCTTATTGGACGTGTTCCCTACGTAAGGCAAAAAGGCAGTAGACTTAGGTGTTGACTCAGAATTATCATCAATCACCCGATGTACAGTTGGTCGATAGCGCAACGCACGTTCAATCTGTCTATCACTATAACCATTTTGACGGAATGTAACTTCAAGATGGGGCAGCTCAGCTGGCAAAGTGTCAGCGTCAGAAACGACATGTGCCCTGTGTACCAAGGTACGAAGTACCCCTTCACGCTGAGCCGAACGGTGACAACTATTAGCTTGTAAGTACAAGTCGGTGTGAGTACGTTTCCTGTAGACTGCATGTCCCAATGATCCATCATCCTTCCTCCTAACCAACACGTCGAGAAAGGGAAGGCAACCATCCTCTTCCACCTCCATCGTAAAACGAATCTTCAGGTGGATCGAGTTCAGATGTTCTAGAAAGACATTCAAATTCTCCCTACCGTGAGGCCAAACAACGAAGGTATCGTCAACGTATCTAAAGAAACAGGCGGGTTTCAAAGGCGCCGACTCCAATGCACGTTCCTCGAAGTCTTCCATAAATAAATTTGCGATCACAGGAGACAACGGAGTACCCATCGCAACTCCATCTGTCTGCTCGTAATACTGGTCATTAAATAAAAAGTAAGTGGATGTCAACACATGCCTAAAGAGATTAGTTAAATCAGCACCAAACCTGGCTGGGTGTATATCGTATTCCTTGTAGCTGCGGCATGGCATATATTGGTCAAACTATCAGGACCGTGGAGGACAGATGTACTGAGCGTAAACGGCACACACGATTACAGCAGCCAAGTAGATCTGCTATTGCCGAACATTGCTTGGATACTGGTCACCCCATGTTATATAATAACACCGAGATATTGGCATGCACGTCCAGCTGTTGGGACAGTGTCATTAGGGAGGCAGTTGAGATTAAATTAGCGAGCAACCTCGTTAACAGGGATGGAGGTTTCTGTTTAAACTCTGTTTGGAATCCGGCTCTCTCCCTTGTCAAAAAACAGAGGAACAGAGTCAATGCTGCCTCACCTGCGAATTCATAGTCTCACTATCGATAGCTCTGACTTTGGTCATCTTTGGTGGCACTAGTGTTCAGTGTGTGTGTGTTATCTTTCCTGCTTCTGTCGGAGAACCGAGGTATTAAATTTGCATGAACGCCGTCTGTCCGTTGCAGTTTACCTTGAAAATGGCGGGGTGTCCTCCCGCCGAAATATCGGCGGTCGCTGAAAGTGTTACCTGGCTGAATTCCCGGAAGTTATTTGAGAGTTGTATACGCCAGGAGAAACTCAGGTCTCACAGCATTCCAACAGGATAACAACAGCATTCCAATAGGATAACACACGCCTACATACTGCCTTTGTGACGCAACACGTTCTACAGTGCCGATATGTTGCCTTCGCATGTTCGATCACCATATCTGTCTCCAATCGAGGACATAAGCGACATCATCGGATGACAATTCCAGCGTCATCCGCAAACAGCATTAACCGTCCCTGTGCTGACCGACCAACTGTAAGAGGAATGGAACTCCATCCCACAAACTAACATCCCACACGTGTACAACACAACGCACGCACGTTTGCAAGCTTGCATTCAACATTTGCAATGGATAATCTTGCGCTTATATTAAGCTGTAATCTTCCAATGTTAATCACTTAAATGTGTTACCTAGAGAAACGTTTTCCCCAAATTTCATTACTCTAAATTACTTTGTTGCGACTTTTTTCCTTCACTGTAGTATAGCACATTTTCCGTAATTTAATGACTGATAATGAAGTGACAATTTTAAATTTAAAAACGGTGCCCGATATTAGGGCTTTTTCCCTTACAAACTGTAGACGGAGACCGAGGCTTGTCTACAGTGACAGGTAGTTATGGATGCATGTTACAGCAGTTATGAAGAAATTAATAGGCTTGCACTAGACGATTCTCATGGGGAGCTGCATCACACCAGTCTTCGGACTGAAGACTAGAGCACAGTAGATATTTCGAAAATCCACAGCATGTCAGCTCGCTACGTTTGACTGGCGTTACAAGAATGTCTATAGGTGGGCTTAACAAGTCGCTGATTTGGAGCGTAAGCATTCGCGCTCAGGCTCTTGCTTGTTAGCAGAGCAGTTGCTGCGTTGTGGTGGGGAGTGACAGCAACGCGCCGCATCGCGTGGTCGCGACAACACGAGGGAAGCGGCCGCAAGGAAAGACGCGTGGGTCAGTTTGGACAGCGGTGCAATCTAACAGCATGGCCAGGGGGCATTGGCTAAATGGTTCAAATGGCTCTGAGCATTATGGGACTTAACAGCTGTGGTCATCAGTCCCCTAGAACTTAGAACTACTAAAACCTAACTAACCTAAGGACATCACACACATCCATGCCCGAGGCAGGATTCGAACCTGCGACCGTAGCAGTCGCGCGGCTCCGGACTGAGCGCCTAGAACCGCGAGACCACCGCGGCCGGCCCAGGAGGCATTGTCTAACGCCGACAATGTCTTCACATGTCAATCCCTAGATCGAGGAATGTTATATTTTCACGCAAAAAGATTGGTTCGTAAAATATGTAGTGTACTTTCCGAATGTCAGCTTACACAAGCACTATGTCTCCAACATTTTAAAGAATACGTACACGGAAACTGTGAAGGAACCTGAGAGTGTATCAGAGGTTTTAAAACTTAAAAGACAGGTCTCTGAAGAGGAAAAAGAAGTGGAAGAAAAATCAGTGTGGTGTGCAGTTCGATTGAACTACACATTATCTTACTTTTAGCAAAGTGCTTTCACGGGCAATGATTACATCAAAGCGTATTTGGTAACTGTAGCTGAATAATTACGTCCACTTAAAGTAGTACAGTTTCGCGTAATGCCGATATCAAACTTGACTATCATGCGTCCCACACAGTACAAAAAAAAATATGTGTGAAATCTTATGGGACTAAACCGCTAAGGTCATCAGTCCTTAAGCTTACATACTACTTAACCTAAATTACCCTAAGGACAAACACACACACCCATGCCCGAGGGAGGACTCGAACCTCCGCCGGGATCAGCCGCACAGTCCATGACTGCAGCGCCCCAGACCGCTCGGCTAATCCCGCGCGGCCCCACACATTTCTTGGCACACGTCGTTCAGAGCGAGCTTGCAAAATTTTTGTAAAGAGTTTGTTGCATAGTTTTCAGCACCGTACAGAAGTGCACATACCGCATGCACACAACTGGATGTGGTATTTTTAGAATCGTTGAAGAAAGTGTAGAAAAGGGAGATTCCTCGTGGAATTTTTTTGTGTGTCTACAAATGGAGCGCCAGTCGTGTTGGAGGGGAAGAAAATGTGGGTTCGTAGCGGAACTGGGCATGAAAACAAAAAGTTTCCAGTACACAAATCGCACTAATCTGCAACTTGAAGTAACTGATCTGTTATACGACATGAAACATAAAGACGGTCTACCTCCTACCAGCATTTCCTTCAGGATCTATTTCATCGTTTAGACAAGTCTCCACTCTGTTCCCTGAGATGGAGGGAATACAGCAGCCGCTGCTCGCAGGCCTGCGCTCACGGTCTACTCGCGGAGCACCTTTACTGCGGAGTCCTGGTGTACAGCGCCCAAATCGTGAGACCACTTTGTCCGGGCACGGTATGAACGGGCACAGTTGCCAAAAGCGAAGAAGCGGCGGAGTCCCAGTGGCGGCCGGTCCAGTTTTGGGGACGGGCCGAGGGCGCGACAGCGTGATTACATCGGGAGTTATTAGGCGCCGCTGCGGGGGCCAGGACCGGCCATTAATAACGCGGCTGGCAGCAACACGTGTAGCGGCGCGTCGCCGCTAATTGCGCGTCCTCCGCCCGCCTCAAGCGGTGGCCGGGCCGTGGCCACCAGCACGCCTTACGCCTAGCCCGGACGCCAACACCGCGCCCTTACACCTAGGCGTCACCTTCTACGGTCTACGGCTAGGTGTGCACTGTGGGAGCATTAGAACGCGGTGTTTGAGACCACACGAACTGTTGTAACGAAACCCGTGCACATTCCACCAACAGCAGTACGGCACCGATCAACAGCCCTATCCACTGAGGTGACAAAAGTCATGGGGCAGAGATATGCACATACACAGATGGCGATGCTATCGCATAATAAGGTATAGAAGGTCAGTGGACTGGCGGAGCGCCGGCCGCGGTGGCCGAGCGGTTCTAGGCGCCCAGTCCGGAACCGCGCGACTGCTACGGTCGCAGGTTCGAATCCTGCCTCGGGCATGGATGTGTGTGATGTCCTTAGGTTAGTTAGGTTTAAGTAGTTATAGGGGACTGAAGACCTTAGAAGTTAAGTCCCATAGTGCTCAGAGCCATTTGAACCATTTTGAACTGGCGGAGCTATCATTTGTACTCAGGCGATTCACACAAAAGGTTTCAGACGTGACTGTGGCCGCACGACAGGGATTAACAGAGTTTGAAAGTGGAATGGCAGTTGAAGCTAGACGCACAGGACATTCCCTTCCGGAAATCATTAGGCAATTCAATATTCCGAGATCCGCAGTGTCAATAATATGCCGATAATACCAAACATCAGGCATTACCTCTCACCACGGACATTGCAGTGGCCGACGGCCTTCACTTAAAGACCGAGAGCAGCGGCGTTTGCCCGGAGTTCTCAGTGAGTGTTAACAGACTAGCAACATTGCGTGAAATAACAGGAATGAATGTGACACGTACAACATACGTATCCGTTAGGCCACCGAGGGGGAATTTGGCGTTAAAGGGCTACTGCAGCAGACGACCGACGCGAGTGCCTTTGACTACACGACATCGCCTGCAGAGCTCCTCCTGGGCTCGTGACCATATCGGTCGGACCCTAGAGGACTGGTAAACCGTGGCCTCGTCAAAAGAATCCCGTTTTCAGTTGGTAATAGCTTATGGTAGGGTTCGAGTGTGGCGCAGACACCACGAAGCAAGGCGCCCAAGTTGTCGACAAGGCACTGTGCGAGCTTTTGGTGGCTCCACAATGGTGTGGGCTGTGTTTACGTAGAACAAACTGAGTTTTCTGCTCCAACCGAACAGATCATTGATTAAAAATGGTTACGTTCGGCTACCTGGAGACCATTTGCAGCCATTCATGGGCTTCACGTTTCCAAACAACGATGGAATTTTTATGGATGAGAATGTGCCATGTCATCGGGCCACAACAGTTCGCGATTGGATTCAAGAATATTCTAGACAATACCAGCGAATGATTTGTCCACCCAGATAGGCCGGCATGAATCCCATCGAACATTTATAGGACATAATCGACAGGTCATTTCGTGAACAAAATCCTGCACCGGCAATTCTTCCGCAATTATGGACATCTACAGACGCAACATGGCTCAGTATTTCTGCAGGAGACTCCCAACGACTTGTTCAGTCCATGCCACGTCGAGATGCTGCACTACGCCGGATAAAAGGAGGTTCGATACGATATTAGGAGGTATCCCGACATGAATTATTGTTTTCTCCAGCTGAATTTATTGTGGTTGACGCAAATAAATAGATGAAATCAGTCTTCCTATATTTCCGAAAGCCGTTTGGCACCGTACCATATCGCCGACAACTAATCAAGACACGATCATGCTGAGCAGATTTGTGAATATTGATTGTCTCCGTTAATATTTGCTAATACAACCCAACATGTTATACTGGGCAGCTAGTGTCCTGCAGAAACCAAAGTAACATCGGGTGTGTCCCAAGCATCTCAAATGCTTTCAAAACCATCTATCAGACGCACTATTAGATTGTTCGCTGACGATGCTGTTGTCTACAGTAAGTATCGTTGTTGGACGATCGTCGGGAATTGTACTAACACTTGAAGATAATGCCTATAAAAACGAGAAAGAACGGTATAGTACCTGATTACAGGTTTAGTTGTGAACAATTATAGCACATCAGATTGTGCAAGTACTTAAGGGTAATACTAAAAAGCGATATGAAATGGGACTACGGCGTAGAATTAGTTTTATGAAAGGCAAATGGACAACCTGAACAGGAAATGTTACACAAGATGTTAGTGCAAACACCTCTGGAGGTATTGTTCCAGCGTTTGGATATCTTATCAAGTAGGCTAGACGAAGAAGTCGAATGAATTCAGAGACGCGCTACTAGGATTGTAACATGGCCATTATGATGTTGCTCGGGGATCTTAAGAGAGAATATCCGAAAAAAGATGACTTAGTTCTCGGGAAGCAGCAGTTGGCTAAATTTACAGGATCTGTATTCGAAACTGACACTGCTGCCAGCAACTTCTATCTGCCGTAGGGATAACGTCAATAAGATAACAGAGATTAGGGCATGTACAAAGGGCATGAACACAATCGTTGCCCTCGCTAAATACGCGAATGGAATAGGAAAGAAAATCCGTAACGTTGGTACGACACCATCTCCGCCATTTGTATGTGACAGTGGATTGCGAAGTACTTACGTAGATGCAATGTGTAAGTATAATGCCCATTTTGAAAAATAAGAATATAAAATACGTTTCTTGCTGTCTTGCCACAATACAGTTCTAATTCTTTTTCCGTTTCCCGTTTGGACAACAACCCGTAATTGTGGATCATACTATGAAGACGTACTCGCGGATACATAGGCCTGCTCGTTCAGAGCTTCGAACGTTTTTGTACGCCGGTAAAAAGAAGAACCCATAGTTATGGGGATATTCCAGAGACAGTTGATAAACGATAACACAAAAATTTTCGACCCTACAGAAATCTTTCGAAGACCAAATCAAGCAGATTACTTTCCACTGCAAGTAGTCCTGCTTTGATTGCTGCCCACACCGCGCATAATACATTCCTAGATGTCAAAAAGAGGCAACAGATGCGACAACTGTGACACACATTACTCCAGCTCAAACTCTGAGAGAGCTTCGCTTTGCAGTAAAGCGGACGTCGCGGATCTGGCACGGGTACAGATTATATATTGCAGTCACACTCATAAAATTACGAGCGAAATGGTCCGACATTTGTTTGTGTCAAGCTACACAAGATGACGAGTGAAACCTAGCTTTAGCAATGGCACCGCACTAGCCGTATGCCCATAAAATTGCTAAAGTGATCAAAAACCACATTACAAAATTCTAGAAAAGGTTAACTGGGGTCCCTCTCTATGTTCCTAACTTTGCGTTGTTGAGCCCGAAAATATACCGTGACTGCCTTATGACATTATCCCTTGGCGGTAATTGCTGCTGTGAAATGTCGCTGATAGTGGCGTTACTGAACAGGAGAGCTCTGTAGCGTATCGCAACAGCAGCTGATGAAATTCCACGTGTATGGAAGACTAGACTTGACATGAGTGTGCTTTCACTGTTCTCTTTTTCCTGTGACGTTCGGCGACGCAGTCTTCCGTCCACAACTGTACACGCCCGACGCGCGAGCAACGTGCGCACTCTTTCCACATACACACAAACACACACAAACGCAAAAAAAAACCACAGCGGCAAAATATTTTCATTTCGGGAATTCTGTAGATTTAAAACTCGTACGAGGAGGGCACCAGAACCATATGTTTACGGCTGGAAACGTTAAAAAATACCGCTGTCCACATAAAAGGATCGGCGAGGCGCCTAACGCACTTGTGCTCCTTCCTTTTTCATCGTGGAGGCCTGCGCCGTCAGATTTACGGGGGAACGTGAGTTACGGCGCAGCGCGCATCGCTAGCCACGCCGCGCCGCGCCGGGCGAGGCTACCCAGGCAGCGTCCGCGGTCGCTGATAGCGCGGCCCCGCGGCCAGTCGCGGAATTACCCAATTAAAAAAGTTAATCACGGCGCGGGCGCTGCGTGCTGATTAGCTGTGTATCGGGCCGCATTATATCAAACGGACGCAGTCATTTTCGCCCGCGACGCCGGCCGCCGGTAGCGCGTAGCGACTATCCCTCTCCAAACCCCCCCCCCCCCCAAACCCGGCCCCTATTACCGGCCGGATGTGAGGCTGGTGACATTCCGGCGGCGCCCTCGCCCCGGGAGGATTTTTTAATTAAAAAGGGAAGCTTTGCCTGTGGCCGGCGAAACGCGACCGAAATCCCCAATGGATATGAGCCGCGGTGGCGGTGGCGGCTAGGGGGCTGCTGAGTGAATGGTGTTCATTAGCAGGAAGTCCGCCGGCCAGCTGCCACTTGCCTCCGACCAAACTAATTTCTCGCAGTTGAACCTGCGGCGAATATTAATGGCTGCGGCGCGGAAACTGCGCTACTCTGAGCTGTCTGTATTCCGAGCGCGAGCCGCGCCGCTCAACAGTTCAGTCAGACCTTCGCAGTTTTTTCTTCTTCTCACTATTCCCCTTCTTCGGCCGTTCATACTTCCTTGCAACGCGTGCCCAATGCGAGGGCGAATACACTGTCGAACACAATAATATTACCTGCTAGGTGACAATTCCACAGTGTAGCCTCCCTAGTCTCGGTCCCTCTCACGGTAAAGGTCGGGGATTGCAGTTCCAACGGCGAGTATGCATTTTCCATTTTACATGTATCCATAGTACGTAACCAATATGGCGAGTTACAGACAGAATAGGGAGACTTATAATGTACAGTGACGAAATGGAAAGTGTTACTCCACGAACGCCGACCGAAAGCTATCAAACTGATAGTCCAGTATTTCCTTGCTTGTGCGATATACTGACTAAAGTTTTATCCTTATGCGAACTTATTTTCAGTACAGAAAAAAAAACATTGCTACCTCCGAAGAATGCTGTTGAGTACGATGGCTACCGGGTATGTCTACCGTTTTCAGATGAAGATCGAAGCACGGCATGCTCAGAAGACGCTTAAGTGCAGCTTATCGCCGTCTTTCAGGAAGGTCCAGTCAGTTGACTGGAGAATGTGGGAGCATCATACTGGCAGATCGCACAGACTGATGACTGTAGTGCAATTACTGTAGAATGACTACAGACAAAATAGTTTCAGGACAACAGTATGGGAAGCAGATTGGGCTCCGTACCTTCTGAAGGACTACAGCAGGGAAAAATCGTACGATTGCCCCATTGGATATCATGAATACGCAGATGACGACAACTGAAATACGGGCTGATACAGGAATGGTAAATCATGTTGTCGTGACTGCAATACAATTCATGGTCAGGGTACCAAATGGCCTACTGCAGCAGGATAATGCAAGACCCCACAATGCAGTTCACACCAAAAACACCTTGACTGGACTGCCCACTCCCACGGAGAGCATCTAGGATGCGGGGGGAAGACGGCTTCATGCATACTAGCCTTCGTCGGCAGTCTTCAGAATCCAACACAGCACGCTGTTCAGGCGTGGCAAGATGTTCCTTAACATGATATTTGCTTCCATGCCACAACGAACACAGGAATTGGTATGTTGTCTGTACTTGTTGTTTGACTTCTTTTTACCATTCTGTTTCAGGCACTATGAACCACATGACCACAGCAATATGCTGCATGCATCTTTTTGTTGGCACTTGCAAGTAATGCGACAGTTGTAATCTTATGAAGAAGGGCACTGACTGCCTGAAATCGGTTACGAAATTAAATTTATTTCATGCAACTCGTTGCTGATTATTTCGATAAATATGAATGCAAGAGTGTATTCGAGCCCATTAGGGTCACATCTCTTACTGACAACGATCATCAACATTAATTTCCAACGAATCATTTAATATACATTACGTTAAGAATATCTCCATGAAGTCTGGTAAGTCGGCGTCGTTCTTCATCGTGGAACACTTCATTTCTGTCAGTGCAGTAATTAAATAGCAGAACTACTTGTGCAATGCTCTATTGGCCCAACCGGTTTAGACTTGTATCTGTTCTTCAAAGAGGTCTACAGAGATATCCATCTTTCATCAGTATCTCCGGAATCAGTGTCCGTATAGAACAGTTGTTACTGAAACATGAAGCGTATAATAAAGCATGAAGGTACTAGTGGTTGATAATAAGTCTACAAGTGTGTGTGTGTGGGGGGGGGGGCGGATGGGGGGTGAGGCGGGGGGGGGGGGGCTTGTACGAACAACGTTGATCTGGCAAAAAGCTCCGTAGTCGAAACGCAAATTAAAGTAAAATGCCAAGGGTCACTTGACGTATGTGTGAAGTAGGCATGTATTACATGCGCAATATAACGTGACACTTCGGGCAGAGCTGCCGAGAGCGGAAGAATCGGTAGAATTCAGGGAATATTGCCTGGTTTCTCCGTCGTGCCAATTTTAGTTAGCAAACAATGCTGTTCGAGTCTCACTGTAAAGGAGTCTTTTGCAATTTGCAGCAACAACGTTACATTTCTGAGATCAACAATCGTTAGCTTCGTGTACACTTCTACTTTCGCAGAAATACGGGTGTATCTTCGTTTTATATGCTGCCCACCCTGGAAGAAAAGTGAATGTGTGACACAGGGATCGTCCACTACTGCTCACAGCATCTCCTGCGTGAAGTGTAAAAATACATTTTGCGTAAATCACTGTGACTACCTGGCTTGTGCCATAATTCGTAAGGAAAAGAATTCATGGGTGTTGTAATGAGAGAAGACAGTCAGCTTTCCGTCCGAGGAAGGTGTGGTATATTGTAGAAAGTCTAGATTACTTCAGTAGGAGATCGAGCAGCTACTAAAACACACACACATACACACACACACACACACACACACTACTAATAATTCACTAAAACTTGAGTATGGCAAATATTTAAATTTGGGCACAATTACTATCCTCACATATGACATGTATTTTATTCTGTCGCTGACAAATGAAACGCTTAGCATTTCGTTCATAGCAGAATGACCGTTTCAGATCAGATTACAATTGTCCATAACTGGATATAAAGTTCTGAACAACTGTTCTATTGCACGAAACCAGTCTACGTAAGGGAACACCTGGGGGGGCGTGTCCAGTTCAGTGATGCGTCTGGCAACAACTTTCTTTATTTGCCGTGCCGTTGTGAGGTATCAAATTTTGCTTGAGACCTCTTTCTGAGGACGACGCCACAGCAGGTAGTAATAAATGGAGAGTTCTGTGAAGTGCTTACGTCGCTCAGTCACGAAAGCGTATCGTAAGTGTACTACCTGCAGCTTTGGGAATACAGAAATTGTGCAGACATTACTGCCATTGATGACCAGACGAACGAAAAGAATTCGCTAAATGTGAAATCTAGTTATCTGCTGCAATGTGACATTGTTAAATAAATCAGGATGCAAACAGAGCCACTTTACGAACACGGCACGGAGGCCGGCAGGACTACCATTTGCAACCAACCTGCTATCCAAAGAAGGTCGTGGTATATGGATTGAAATGAAATGATGAGGCAAAATGATTAGGATAGCACAGATAACCACTTGCCGGCTACGGTGGCCGAGCGGTTCTAGGCGCTTCAGTCCGGAACCGCGCGACTGCTACGGTCGCAGGTTCGAATCCTGCCTCGGGCATGGATGTGTGTGATATCCTTAGGTTAGCTAGATTTAAGTAGTTCTAAGTTCTAGGGGACTGATGACCGATGTTAAGTCCTATAGTGCTCAGAGCCATTTTAACCATTCTTTTGATAATCAGTTCCCGAGCGAAGGGGATTTCCGACCCGACCGGGAATATATGACGTCTACTGTTCGTTTACGGTTTGGAAAAGCAGCAAACACATAACGTCAATGATAAGGACGCGCATATGCCACACAAACTTCCCCTGTCACCTTCACAGGATTGGGTTCGAGACTCCTTAACTTGTTCATGCGATATATCAGAAGTGATTTAAGTCCCACATATTTTCGTGTAAGTGGTATCGCGATCGGTAATCACATTTTTGCAGCATGGGATTAAGCAACCTGGAATACTATTTTGCTAATAATATCACATTTCTCCGGAAAATGGAACAAAATGGTTCAAATGGCTCTGAGCACTATGGGACTTAACTACCGAGGTCATCAGTCCCCTAGAACTTAGAACTACTTAAGCCTAACTAACCTAAGGACATCACACACATCCATGCCCGAGGCAGGATTCGAACCTGCGACCGTAGCAGTCGCGCGGTTCCGGACTGAGCGCCTAGAACCGCTAGACCGGCCGGCCGGCGAAAATGAAACAACTTGCTAAATCGTCGTGGAGATTGTAACTTGCACATATAACAGACTGTCCACTCCCACGGAGTGCTTCAGTAGCATGGTAACAGGCGTTGGTTTGACTACTTGATATGGAACTTCACGTGTCCGATTGGCGGCAACAGTGACCATGGTCATATTGAAGCGGAGCAAGTCAATGAACAATAATAAACTAACATTAAACGGAGGTTCCGTTTGTCACTGGAATTATTCAAACAATCTCATATGAAACTGAAACCGTGTACCTGCAACCGTAGAAAAGGAACTTCAAAAAAAGTTCAGTATATTCATGGAAATTGTGGCTGCCGTAAACTACTGGATGTGGGCTCGACTTTACGCCAACAACTAAATATATGCAGATCTCACAAACATACAACAGAATTCATCGCAATTATTTGGGCCTTTGCATCACAGAGCAGGTGGCTGATCGGGTGTCAGGTGACGGAAGATGCTCAACACCGCCAACGCGGCGACCTGACATCGGCGTTCCCTGCGAGTGTGGTCCCGTCGGCCGCAGGCAGCCTCTCGCGCAATGAACGATGTAAACAAACCAATATTTCAGGATGTTTCCCGAAGCCACACTTAATTACACGCTGTGCATCCGACCGGGCTCCACAGTGCGTAAATCACAGCGCATCCTCTAATCGCGACGTACGGTTCAAATGTTATCACTTCCTCCAGGCCTCAGCATGGCCAATCCCCAGAACACTCCTAATTTTCTAATGGGATAACGTGCTACGAGCCGCTATTTATTACTCAAATCTCTGTACTCGTGTTTTCCCATGCTGCCGTGACGACGGCATTTGAGCTACGATTCTCTCCATCTCTACCTTGTGCATGTATAAGTGGCTAAGTGTGTGTGTGTGTGTGTGTGTGTGTGTGTGTGTGTGAGAGAGAGAGAGAGAGAGAGAGAGACTATAATCCACCCAGAACGTCTGAACAGGTCGCTACCCGCACCATTAATTATACCGTCCTGTACACACTTTCAAAATAACTCAAAACTCGCAATCAACAAAGCGGATATCCCAAGAAGTACATGTATATATATGACTACCATTTTGGGGGAATGGCCCGTCGAAAACAACACATGGCGGACAATAATTTACACAAACTTTCTAATGTCGGCAGTAAGTTCTAAAAATTGTAATTCAGAGAAACTAGAGGAAGCAACTGTTCGACGTGGGAATACATGCTATGTTAAATATGTATATGGCCACACACAACACTCAGTATGCAAATTAATATAAGGGAACTTGCATTATGTTATTTTATATATGAAATGTGCGTATGGTATATTTGGCAGGGAGTCCACTTCTGGGAAGTTCGGCTACTTGATGCAAGTCTTCTTATTTGACGCCATTTGGCGACTTGCGCTTCCATGATGATAATGAAGAAATGATGGTGAGGACAACACACAACCAGTCCCGAACGGAAAAAATCCCTGACCAGGCCGGGAATCGCACTCGAGGTCCCGAGATCGAGAGTCTGCAACGCTGACATCAAGACTTCGAGTTGCTGAAGGCATTATTTTACAATTTAATGTTATCTTAATAATATCGCTGATCCGTACAACAATCACGTAAACATATTTGAATGATCATTTTTGCAGCTCGTTACTTTATATTTGCTTTCGTTCAGCAGTATCTTCATCCATAGTCCGGGGTGTTGTTGGCGGAAGGTATTTTGCGTACGACTGTGATCTCACCTCGACCGCCCCGCCCTCCCCCCCCCCCCTCCCCCCGCTTCACTGATCCAGTCGTGAATGGTTCAAGGGAAGAACGAGTGAGTGTTGGTAGGTCTCCGTGTGAGCTCTCATCCTCCTAATTTTACGTTCGAGGTCTTTTCGCGAGATTTATGTGGGAAGTAGCAACATATTAGTCGACTCTTCTACGAACGTACATACTCAGAATTTTAACAGTAAACCACACCGTGATGCAGACTCAATAATTATTCTCTTGCAGCGCCCACCGCTCCAGATGGCTGAGCATCTCTGCGACGTTTTCGTGCTTATTAAATGAAGTTGTGATGGAAAGTGTTGCTCTTCTTTGGAATTTCTCTATTTCCTCTATCAATACAATCTGGTACCGACCCGCACTGACGAGCAATATTCAAGTACTGGTCGAACAACGGTTTTATAAACTACCTCCTTTGCGGGTGGATTACACTTCCTGAGGATTCTTCCCATTAATCCCAGTCTGACATCTGCCTTACTTGCTATTATGATTATGTGGTCGTCTCACTTTAAATCGCTGCATACGTATACTCGCAGACATTCAGCAACGGCCTGCTTCCGGTAATTGTTCTGGAATCGTGTAATCTTACAATAAAGTGTCTTTCCAGCGTATTTATGCGCAACGCGTTGCGCTCGGATTCACCGCCTTGAGCAAGTTACATTTCCTTCTATTTGGTTCTTCCACCCAGATATGTATCGGTACTGTTGCAACAATTCATACTACAGAACTTTGCCTGGTAGTATCCTTTTTCGTACGGAGTATCTCAGGTTCTCCTAATCGAAAAGCAGCTGCGAGAATGTAGTCAAGTATTTAGCTTACTTTGAAAATCAAGCAGTCGCGAATCTGTTGTTAAATAGCGTGTGGTACAATAGTCACAACTGAAGAACCGCCCTGTTGAAACTGGACAAATGAACTGTGGGACTGGAATGGAGATGAAGTGTATTTTGACGGACAACAAACTTTCAGTTAAAGAAGATGTGCACAGTACTTCATTGCGCAGATGTGATATTTCTCATTGGGCTGCTATGGAAGTTTTTAGGAACTGGTATGAAGAAATAAGACGCGAAACGCAAGTAAAACGCGCAAATACCACTGTTTATGAATTAAGAGGAAATGGCTTTAACGTGTTGAAAAAATGGAAGACCCCAGACTGCTACCGACAATCTGATACTGTTAACAATCACCACGCAGAATCAAAGACGGGGTACCAGCAAGTCTTAAGTAACCTGAAGAGGTACAGTCCACACCAGGAACATTCTAACTTTTTTTCTCTTCCCGACGATAAAGGAACAAACTGTTGACAGTTGGTTGACGGATGATGAGAGCTTTTCAGAAGATATGAAAGAACGTACCGAGTCAAGAGGCGGATACACCATACGAGGAATGACTAATTAAACCAATATTGCATTACTATAAACGTCCCAATCTTCTAGGCACCGGAAATGCGGTAAATGTTGTGTGTTTTGATTTTTTTTATATTGACTATACATGTCTTCCTGTGACGAAACATTTTTAATTTTCGTAACATGTTTGACATCATTGGAAGCTATGAATGATAGTCAGCTACTCCATACATCGCAAAGAAAAGGCTATAGGGCGAATTGCAAGCACATGACGATTTTCCCCGTAGACAAATACGTCTCGTTACATAGGTTGTCACAAAATCCAAAGATAACGGTGGCGTTGTTAAGCTAAGAGAAATATGATATTTTAGGGAAGAGAAGTATTAGTGAAAGTATGAGGCGCGATTTAATCAGACTAGTAGAATGCAAAGAATATAAGGTGGAGTTCAAAGTCTATCGAAAGTAACATTAGTGGAGATGGACAACCATCTTACATGGAGAAGCAATCACCCGTGGACTTGTAACATAAACTGTATGAGAAGCCACAGAAGTGGTTTGGGAAGTCACTGAAACCTCAATCTTGATGACTCGGCGCAGTTAAAACCCTGTATCCCATCTACGGGATGGTGACGTTGAGATGGTGTCCTCCTTGGTGCAATTTGAGAAGCGGGAATTCCACGCTGTCAGTTTTAAACCTCTCCACGTATTTCCTTTTCGCAATTGGTCACTAAAAACACTTCAATGCCCTGAAAAAGCAATAAATATGGTGACAAAAATTCATTACGGAACACTATATTAGCCACCAATGTTATGAACCATGAAGTGGACAAAAAAATTAAGCGTTTAAACTTCCTAGCAGATTTGCCAGACCGGGACTCGAACCCGGAACCTTGCCTTCTGCGGACAATACTCTCCCGACTAAGCCATCCAAGCATAACTACCATCTTACTTCCGCCAGTATCGTTCTCCTATTTTGCAAACGTCTCTGCAGCTCTCCCTTGCACGACTACCACTCCTGGGAGAAAAGATATTGCCTGGGTTTTGATTAAGCTACTTTTCCACAAAAGCCTTTCTTCCAGGAGAGTGAGTCGGTCAAGGCGTGCACTAGAACTTCTGAGAAGTTTGGAAAGTAGGAAGAAGATACTTGCGTAAGTAAAGCTATGTGTGCGTGTCGTGATTCATGCATGGATATGCCGCGAAAGGCGGCAAGATTCAGGGTTCGAGTCTCGATCTGGCAGGAAGTTTCAAAACAACCCACATTCCGCTGTAGGGTGAAATACTGATTCAAAACTAATCACAGTTATTCCACTTTTAAATGTTAACTGTGACAGGAAACGGATGGAATGGTCGTATTCAACATCCGTTCAATGTACGAAAATTACAGACAGAGCATTATTTGTTACGAACAAAGGTGAGAAAAGAAATAGCTAAAGGCCTTCTGGAGCAATCAATCAAGGAATAAGGAAAAGTAAACCCCGAGATCAGACCCCGAAGACCACGCGATAGTCGACCGACCACAGTGTCATTGTCAAATCACGGAATACCATATAGTAATTTGCAGAATCGGCGAATACCTAATATACACGACACTTGCTCAATTTTCTTTTAGACTGGTTTCCTGACCAGTACTCGAGCTCAGAGCTTTGTATTTGTAGACGATGGTTTTACAAGCCAGCATTTTCGAGGATAACTCACGGTCGGAGTCAAAGCTCCAACCGCCACTTCATTTTAGACATGCCTAAGTGCAGAAAGAGTCTCCTGTGAGTCTTCTCAGAGAACAGCTTAGCCACAGCCCGAATTACGCTTCCAGAATGAATTTGCCACTCCGCAGTGAAGTATAATGAAATATCCCGGAAAAATTAAGATACTCATACGGCACGCATTGCCCTCGAAAGGCAAGAGTCAGCGTTCGGGACTCCGACTAGCACACAGTGCAGTACCAAAGGAACTTTGGTTGCAGTCCACTCAACTGCAGACAGTAACAATCATTCTAAATGTGGCATCCCCTTCGAAAACGAGTTCAGTGTAATAATAACCACTGTGACACTGCAGATCGTACTTGTGTTTCTATAAGCTCACCAGAGAAAGTAACTAAGAAAAAGAGCAGAAAGATTGCTTTGGGGCGCTGTACATGGCGTAGAACTGGTAGTAGGCAGTCATGTGAATCTTCGACGCTCATGGAAGTATGTATGGATATGTGTGTGAAATCTTATGGGACTTAACTGATAAGGTCATCAGTCCCTAAGCTCACACACTACTTAACCTAAATTATCCTAAGGGCAAACACACACACGCATGCCCGAGGGAGGACTAGAACCTCCGCCGGGATCAGCCGAACAGTCTATGACTGCAGCGCCCCAGACCACTCGGCTAATCCAGCGCAGCACGCTCATGGAAGTGAAGTGGTGCGTACGTACTAAACAGTTGTATGGTAACAGGGCTGTAAGATGGGTCGAAGTGAAGTCGTAACAGAATGAAAGAAATGAGCTATCGAGTTTGGGCGTGCTTATTACCACACCATAAATTAAGTTGATTTGTCTATTGGTGTACCAATGTGTACTGTGCAACGTGTCTACAAGGCGTTACCAGCGTAAGAACAGTGATCGTAAAAAGATCCTAGCTGACGGGGACAGAAGTGTCACTTTTCAATCAGACAGGAATTGCTGCTTTCAGATCTATTGAAATTAGTTTCCGAGCGAACACTCCGGTGGTAACTGCACGCAATGGACATTTGAAGTCTGATACCTCGCAGAAGGCCATGGCTCACAGCGGCACACAAGCTGTCTTCAAAAAGCCAAACAACGCACAAACTGGACAGTAGCTGATTGGAGGCGCGCAGAATGGTCCGACGAGTTGCAATTTTGCCTCCTATCAAATAACGCAAGGCGTTGAGGGCACCGATGGTCCAATGACGCGTTTAAGTCACAGTGTTGTAGGGTGTAGTACACGCCGGAGGTAGTTCTGTGATCTCAAGGGGAAGTGTTTCATAACATGAGCTGAGTTCATTGGTCCAGGTTACCTCGGACTTGAATCAGGATGTTTATTTCGACCTTCTCGGTGAGCAAGTATTGTCCGTTCAGGTATATCGTCATCGTAAATATGCTGTGTAACCCCTTTCTCCCAAGATAACAATAGTCGAGTGTACAAGGCTGCACATATACTATTCTCGTAGATGAACACTCGGGTAGCATGTTGCACTTCAACTGACCCGCTGACCGTTACTATTTCAGTTTACATATCCCCATTCTCTCATTTGGACATAGTGAGTGGAGCCGTGGACGTTGGAAAATGGAGTGCCAAGTGCAGAAATCGGAACACTTCCGACATATTCTTCTGTCGGAATTCAACAGAGGGGTGACAGCAGCGAAGGCAGCCAGAAACACTTGCGCCGTGTATGGGGACAATGCCACTGGACAGAGCACGTTTTAAGGAGGATCGTTATGAAATTTGTGACTCTTCACGTTCAGGAAGACCTTCTGGGTTTGATGAAGACCGTTTAAACGCATTAAACCACAATGACCCAAGTCCCTGTACTCGAGAACTGGGACATGTGATACACTATGATCATTCAACCATGCGACATTTACATGCAATGGGGGAGGTAAAAAAATCGGGTGTATGGTTACGCATGCTCTACGCCAAAGTCACAAAAATCAGCGAGTGACCATACGTCCAAGCCTGCTTGCTCGTTATCAATTAGCTCATGAACAACACCGACTATTTCTACCCCGTAATGTTACTGGTGACGCCATGGAGTCTTTATCCTAAAATAAGTAAAATAAAAGGAAAGGCTGAGCCCAAACAAAGCAGCAACTCGCCGTTCAAGGACCTGCGCGCATGCACAAAATATCATGTTATGCGTCTGATGGAACAGCGGTGCTGTGGTGTACTACGAATTGTCTCTCCGAGGTTTAACCATCACTTCTGACATTTATGGTCAACAACTGAGACGTCTTGCAGGCGCAGTCCAAGAACAACGACCAGGAGTACTGCGTTAAATGATTCTACTCCACGATATGGGTTGACAAGTCACTCCGCACCGTCCTGATTCACCCGATTTTGCACCCTCGGATGATCAACGTTTCCACTGTCTATCGAATAACCTTGAAGGAACTTCTTCCCGGATGAAAATGCGCTCCGAACATGACAAGTTCTTCGCCTCAAAACCACGTGATTTCTAATGTCACAGAATCGAAAAATTACCTCAGCGTTGCAGACTGTTGTAAGAGTAAAAGGGAATATATTACTGATGACCAAAGTCTCTGTTATGTGTATCGGTTGTATTTATTAAACTTACGAAAAAACGCCACCAACTTGTGCAGCAACCGAATATAATCTGCCAGTAAACGAAAAGCGAGCAGTGCTTGTGGAGGAGCAAACGGCCTTTCCCGGAAAAACGCTACAACTGTCCTACAGAATTACTAAGCAAAACTTTCCCGTTTAGCAGTGCAGTGCAGCGTTCTGTGATTACCGCAGATTCTGTCTGTGTGCGTTTTTTCGTAGTTACAGATTGAAGAGCCAAGGAAACTGGTACACCTGACTAATATTGTATAGGGCCTCCGCGTGCAGTGCCGCAGCGCGACGTAGCACGGATTCGACTAATGTCTGAAGTAGTACTGGAGGCAACTGACACCATGAATCCTGCAGGGTTGTCCATAAGCCCGTAAGAGTACGAGGGGGTGGGGATCTCTTCTGAACAACACGTTGTAATGCATTCCAGATATGCTCAATAATGTTCATGTCTGCGGAGTTTGGTGGCCACCGGAATTGTTTAAACGCAGAACAGTGATCCTGGAACCACTTTGTAGCCATTCTGGACGTGTGGGATATCGCATTGTCCTGCTGGAATTGCCGAGGTCCATCGGAATGCACAATGGACATGAATAGATGCACGCGAACAGACAGGATGCTTCCACACGTGTCACCTGTCCAGAGTCGTATCTAGAAGTATCAGGAGTCAGGTATCAACTGCACACGCCCCACACCATTACAGAGCCTCCACCAGCTTGAACAATCCCCTGCTGACACGCAGGGTCCATGGATTCCTCAGGTTGTCTCCATACCTGTACATGTCCACCCGCTCGATACAATGTGAGACGAGACATGTCCGACCAGGCAACATGTTTCCAGTCATCAAGAGTCCAATGTCGGTGTCGCTGGGCCCAGGCGAGGCGTAAAGCTTTGTGTCGTGCAGTCATCAAGGGTGCACGAGTGGGCCTTCGGCTCCGAAAGCCCATATCGATGATGTTTCGTTGAACGGTTCGCACACTGACAATTGTTGATAACCCAGCACTGAAATCTACAGCAGTTTGCGGAAGGGTTTCACTGCTGCCACGTTGAACGATTCTCTTCAGTCGTCGTTAATACCTGGTATTCGCGGTACACCCGTGAAAGGGTCGTACGGGGAAATTCCCACTTCATCGCTACCTCGGAGATGCTGTGTCCCATCGCTCGTGCGCCGACTATAACACGTTCAAACTCACCTAAGTCTTGCAGCAGTAACCGATCTAATGACTGCGGCAGACAGTTGTTGCCTTATATAGACGTTTGCGACCTCAGCGCCGTATTCTGCCTGTTTAAGTATCTCTGTATTTGAATACGCATGCCTATACCAGTTTCTTTGGCACTTTACTGTATTAGTTACTAATTTCTGAATTGCGTACTGCGTTACCGTTTTTAGTGAAATATAAACACTCTCTACGCGAGTCAGCACACTGCGTCGCCACTGTTTCAAATCAGACGCTGCGGAAGGGTGGGTGTAACTTGTGAAAGAGGCTGTAGCTCCTTCTTGCGAAATATCTCGGTAGACGGAGTGGGCACTCGCCTGCTCGCTCTTCATTCTGCACACCTATCTCTCGGGAGAGAGTGATTTTTGTGCCCGGCGTGCTACTAATTTGTCGCATGTGGCGTGAGCGGGATTCGAGCCCGACGTGGCAGTGACGTGCGAGACAGCGAGCGGCGGGTGGCGGGGCGGCGGCCAGGGCGCAGCGCAGCTGTTTTATGGGCGGCGGGCGGGCGGGCGGCGCGGCCCATTCGGCCTGGCCGCAAGTTTACAGCCGCGGGTGCAGGGGGCACTGATGGCCCCTCGTAACTTAGCGCGCTCCGAGGTGGGCCCAGAGCAGGGGCTACGCGACGCTCTCGTCTGGCCTAGCCCGCCCCGCGCTGGCCGGATGAGGCGCCGCGCGATCCGCTCGATTTCTCGCCGCGCACAGCGTAAATCAGCACGGAAGGGGCTTAAAAAATAGCCGCCAGGCGAGAATAAATGCTGCGGGCCCGCCGGGCTGCGAAATGCAGGCAGCTGTCACTGCGGGAAATGCCAGCAACAACACCTAGCAGAAGACCTCGGGGGGGAAAAAATGGCGATATTTTCGACGAAACGCTTCCCAACAGCTGCTTCCATATAGTAACTCGACAGAAAATGAGTCATCCGTAAGATATTGTAGTTCGTTTTATTCCGTGTTTAGAAGCATTAGTTAATATGAAATACCGTCTTACACAAGGTTAGTGCACTTCAGGAATACGAGTGCCTGTCTCATCAACTTCTCTGATTTCTTTCAAAAAAATGGTTCAAATGGCTCTGAGCACTATGGGACTTAACATTTGAGGTCATCAGTCCCCTAGAACTTAGAACTACTTAAACCTAACTAACCTAAGGACATCACACACATCCATGCCCGATGCAGGATTCAAACCTGCGACCGTAGCAGCAGCGCGTTTCCGGACTGAAGCGCCTAGAACCGCTCGGTCACAACGGCCGGCCGGGGTTTACGTCAACAGCTGCATGAAGCTGTTCGCGGATGACGCTTTTCGGTATGGTAGTAAAGTCTCAACTCTACAAAACTGTTGCAAAATGCAGAAGTTGTTGAAAAGGATCGACGCTTGCTGCAGGGATTCGTACTGACCCAAGGAGGATTCGTACTGGACCCACGGAGGAGAGAATCCAAGAACCGCGGAGCGGTTCTTTACGGCATCGTTTACTCGCTAGATAGCATTACGGAGATGCTTAACGAACTCTGACGGGAGGCGCTATGAGAGAGAGGTAGTGCATCACGCAGAAATTTGCTGTTGGAATTTCGAGAGCGTGCGTCTCGCGAAATGTCGACGACAAAATAATCAACGCACACAAATTAAATCTCGTTTTAAGTGTTACCGACAACCATTCTTCCAAGGCATGCGATTCGTGAATGGAACAGTGATGAAGAGGGGGGGGGGGGAAGATAATGCGCCAAAGGTACCCTCCACCACACCCTTGGGGGTGCAGATGTAGATTATTGTACCTTATGTTAAATTCATCCCTGATAACTGGCCGTCCAGTATGACGTAATGGATTTTAAGAGTAATGAACTCCTCTAACCAATCACATATTTGTTTAAACACTCTGTATCATAGTATATTCTTTATGATTCTGCAATATGGTGGAGTGTCTAACTCTTTTCGGAAGTCCAGGACAGAATCTACTTCATCTACTATTTCTCTTGCATAGAGTGAGTTAAAAAAACTGCGTTTTCCTGAGTTTTTTCTGAATCCATGCTTCGTCTTTCAGTTAAATTTCTTTTCCTCTGATGTTACCTGAGTGGTCTATAACTCTGTCCTAATTTATTATCCCTTATTAAATACATTTTTGTTGGGCACCTCCTATTCTTTTGAAGAATCTTCACATAAACTCTTAGACTAAAATTTCTGTAATAGGCTATAATATAATTAATATTACAACTGCAATGCTATACCGTTTCATAATATTACATCATTTCATTGTACTGCCTTTAAATGTACGTTCTCACATCCTTCCATGTTCCTATGGCCTAACTCCGCGTGAAGCGTGGACTACGATTGACGTAATGTAATATATTCTTCCTGTTTCTCCACTCATTGACTGCTGAATATAAAATCTGAAAATTCTACCCAAGATCATGGACAGATCGAATCTGTGGACATTAATAATGGTGACTTTTGCAGCTACACTTACGACTCAACGCTTATCGATTTCGAAATTTACACGTATACATAACCGTATGAGTTCTTTATTTGTGTGACCACGTTGTCCGTAGTTGCTTTACAGTTCTTGAGGGTATTTTTGTTCTGTCGTTGCAAGTACAAAAACGCGTGTTTTTTTTCACCAGATGCGTTTAGCTTTGAGTTAAAGCATCATCAGTGGTCAAATCTAAATGTAAATAACTTAATTACAGACCACTGATGATGCTTTACCTCACTAAAACGAAAGGCTTCTAGTGAAAAAAAACACATTATTTTAGTTGCAACGACAGAACAAAAATACCCTCAAGAATATCCTTATAAGACTCAGAATACGTGTAAGTGATGGGAAATGATGAAGCAATTTCTTCGTCAAGGCTGCGCGTCGTGATTAATAGCTAGCAAGTGTAAAACTGTCTCGCCAGATGCCGAGTCTTGCCAAGGGTATATAGCTCGCACTATACTTAACGCCTTCTGGTATTTAAACCGCAGTAGGCTTAAGAGCACATGAGTCACTTTCCAACTTAGCTGTCAAAACCACGAAGGAAACAAGAGACGAGCCTTTTACGACAGGGACTGAATTCGGTTTCATCGGTGCGTTCCATGCAATAAATCAGAGCCGTTAGTCATAAGGGACGCACTAAATTATCGCTTCGCAGACGTGCCATTTAACAGGCGATGACCGAACTTCACAGTCACCAAAAAGAGAGGCAGAATTTTCACCAGTGTTCTCAGAGCTGATGGTTTACAGTAAAGATGGGCATCTCTAGTACGACACATGAAGTAAGTCCACAAAAGTTTACAGTGCCACTTATGCAGGGGGAGTTTTATTAAAAATAGAAGCGGCATTTTTAAAAATATTCCTTTCCGGTTTCGATCCGACAATGTTTCCATCATGTTTAACTAACACATAATTCTATCACAGTGTTTTGTCTTTATCAGTTGACATCTACGTACAAAAGCGCCCATAAAATAGCAGTAATAAGGTGTTTGTGGGTTTTTCTTCTATTGGTAATGTATCTTCAGAAACGGGAAAGTGACCATCCTACATTACTGTCCCGCGCAATAGGAAACTTTCCAACAGAAGATATTTGTAGTGCAAAAACGACATAGGATTTTCGAAGTAGTCACCATTAAACAGTTCTTATATCCACTTGTAATGCTGCTTATGCTGATCTGGTTCGTAATTTAGTCTCTGAAGATAGTTTTTTTCCTAATATATAGTTCTTTTGCTTAAAGCATCACCAAGCATAGGGTGTATATGCGGACAAGGAAAAACAGTTCCCGGATTTCCCAGTTAAAAATACTTTTTCCCGGGTGAAAACATACTTTTTTCCGTGTTTAAGTGACAATAATCTTTCCCTAGAACTGCAAAACTTATTAATCCTCACAATGGTTAAGGTTTTATACACCTGCGTTGAACTTCCAGGCACTTTAGAAAACGAACACCCTCTCCCTCCGAGAAAATAAGACGCGTTTTGGAAAGATATTCGATGTGCAGCAACATGTACGCAGCATATTTTCGCATAACGTAAGTATATGTTCGAGTTCCACCGAACACAGCACGTTAGTTTCCTAAGCACTGAAATCGATATTGCTATGCGCTTTTGTAAGCCAATCACAGCTCATGTCACGTGATCTCGCCAACCGATTATAGATCTTCAGAACATAGGACACTTGATGTAGCCAGCCAATAGCAACATCACTGTTAAGAAGTGCGAACATACAAATAGGAAAAGTTAATGGTTTAAATTAATATACACAGTGTAGCTACAGGAAAGCTAAGCTTTCACATATAATATTGGTCTTTTTTTCGTTTGTTACACTTCAAGATACGTCACTCAAATGTGTCAGTAAAATTTTAAATACTGAAGTAAATGTCCGGTCATCTGGGCTCGACATTCTTCCAAGTGGTTGGTCTTCAAACTGATAAGCTTTAAATGAAAGTCAAACGCTCTGTGATTTAAGAAACTCAAAGGACATTCTCGCACGTAACATAATTCATCTTGCGTACAATGAAATGTACTTTGAAATTAACGCTATTAAAACCACAATTCACATTGTTTTCCCGCGACCTGTTAGAGTTCGTTCCAACAATTGTCACACAGCACCAGAAAACAGGTGTTACTGCACGTGCGCAACTACTATTACGTAGGAATCCCGTATGTTCGCAAATATATAGCATTAAGAGATCTTACAGAGCATCAATAGATCTTACATTGCGTCATAAACGAAACAGGACATCAGATGGTACACCGATAACATCGGAATTTCGTAAATCATACTAAAATACATAATTCGGCTTAAAGCGCACATTCGTTATGTCCAGATTCACAAACATGTAGGCTCCAACCTGATATTATTAAGCTTTCCACAGTGCCTTTCGGGGTGCAAATTTTCTTGGAGTACCAGTACTGTAATATCTCATGTTTGGTTCTTCATTATGGCATAATACCATACGTGCCGGAAGATGAAAACGTGCACTTGAAATTCAAGGAGCAGTTGAAACACTTCGTTTCAAATAAATTAGCTGTGCCTGCGGAAAAGACTAATACAAGGATAATTTCTTTAGAAAATCGACAAAAATAACTTCATTGTTCTGAAAGGCGACTAATTCTCTTGCCAAAAACGTAAAAATCAGAAAACTGAAACTAATAACATATTTCAGCCTTTCGTAATTATGTGAATGTATTTTAATTCACTTGATAGCTCCCGGCCACAGAACTGTATTTTGTTTTCGTTTGACGTGAGAGCTCTAAACGAAGAGGAAACAGTAAAATCACTAAAAGCGAAAACTGGCCACGTGGAAACTACTCCCCCTCGCCGCTATAACTTAGACTGTTCTGCGCATGTACCAATCTGGCAGCTTGGGCGCGCCAGAAAAATTTTTCCGGGTAGCATGTGGCTGTTTGTCGCTACTGTTGATACAGCTAATAGCTACACTTCAAGTAGCCAGAAGCGGGAGCAAGCGCTGCTCGCTCATATGCGACTCAACTGCGCTTGCGCACGAGCCAGCTGGCAACTGTTCAAACGAGCCTGTTGTGAACAGTTGTGACGTCACCCTCAACGGAAGCAGTTTATTGTTACGAAGAATTGTATAGTCTTCGTGCTAAAGCCTTCGATACATTTTGTGTTGGCAGACGTTTGTGTGTGCACTGTTTTTCGTTGTTGTAAATGGCGTATTTCCTTATTTTGATTTTTTTGTCTCGTTTTTGTTTTATGGGTGCAGTCTTGTTCTGCAGCGGCGGGATACAGTAATATTCTTTGTCAGAATATCAGTTCTTACCAGCCAAAATTACAAAAATTGAACTGAAAACTAAAACAATGAGAAATTCCCGGAATTCTGAAAAATTCAGGGGTTTTCCCGGTTTTCTCCCAGATGAAAAAATTCCCGGGTTTTCCCCAGACTTCCCGGCTGTCGTGGGACGTATACACGCTGAGTATAAATAAAAAATAAGAGAAGAGCGGTTTTGCTGTTAGTACCTTCAGTAAGAATCATCAGGATTTAAAATTACTTTATTCTGGAACAGCTTCTTTTTAATCCCAGCCATGTATCATTACATTCTAACTGAAGTAACGAAACGCGTAGCGCAGAAAAAACCGCATTTTGGAAGTTTCTTGGACAGTTGCTGAATGCAAGTATTTACAGATACCATGGCCAAATAAATTAAGAATTTAATGCAAAACTACTGGAAAGTGTGTCCGCTGACGACAAGCAAATGTCTCGGGAAATACCCCAAAAGTGGCCGACAAATGTTGCACGTGTGACATCATCAGATGACGTACCCAGCTGCACGTGCAGCGATTGGGCTTGTGGATCCTATCATTGCCGGTAGGAGGCAGTGTACACATCACTCCATTACGCTGCTCTGTTTTCAAACAGCTTTTGTAAACGTGATCTGTTGTAAGCGTGTACGTTACAAAATCGTTGTCTTCGATGTAACTAAGCAAAAGCTGTTATTATTTTGTGTTTCTTTCCTTCTGTCACTTCTTTTTTGTTCACAGGCTTTATTTAGTAAAGAACACTTAGGTCATTTACTGGCAGAGATGCAATCGGAAGCTTATACTTATTTACTGTAACGCAATGCGGTAGGTTTTTGTTGTACTGTACTTTACAGTTGACCCGCGGAAACGCAGAGACTGGTAAATAAAACAACGAATGGTACCTCACTATAAACATGTAACAGTCTAACGCAATGGAAAAATAAACACTGCTTGCCAGATGCAAGACTCAATCCCTGAGCTCCAACGCGCCCAAGTCGCGCACTTAGGCACGGAGCTACGCCGAAGTAAATACGCGTCTCGGGTTATGTTGGCATGTAAGCATGGGATTAGTGTGGCGTTCTTGTCTTTACGACGTGTGTGACGTAAATGTGAAAGTGTTAACTATTGCCACGTTATGACCTAATGCGTCCTAACAGGATCGACATGCTGTCATAATTTTCTTGGCTGCTGAGCGACAAACACCGGTAGACATCGATCGGAGAATGAAGCATGTGTATGTGGCAGCATGTCTGTCGAAACCACCGTTGTGCAATAGTGTGTCAAGTTCTCGACCTCCAGCTGCATACATGCTCCGCTAGCTTCGTGCGTGGAGCTACCACTACCAGTCATTTCCTTTCCTGTTACACTCGCAACTAGTGCGAGTCCTGATTTCTCGTAGCTTACCTTCATGGTTCTTACGCCGAATGTGTGTTTTCTGCAGTAGAATCGTTCTGCTGTCAGCTTCAAACGCCGGTTCTCTATATTTTCTCAATAGAGTTCCTCGAGAAGAACGCCGCCTTCCCTCCAGGGAAGTTGGAGTTGCCAAAGCATCTATGTAATACGAAACGTGTTTTTTAACTAACTACCGTTTTAAAATTAAAAAATAAATTTAAAAAAAACGTGGTAAGATATCTCAATAATTTTATTTTTACATGAAAGCCTGCACCTTAATCTACTTTTCTACATAATTTCCGTCAATATTGAGGCACTTTTCATAACGTTGTACCAGTTTTTGAATACAATCCTCCCAGAAGTCTACCGCCTGACTTGTTAACCACTGCCATCACCACTGTTTTGACTTCGTCATCGTCTTGAAGACGCTGACCGCCTAGGTGTTTCTTCAAGTGCAGGAACAAATGGTAGTCACTGGGCACAAGATCGGGGCTGTACGGAGGATCATCTAGAGTTTCCCATCGAAAAGATGCGATGAGATCTTTGGTCTGATTCGCCACATACGGATGGGCATTGTCTTGCAGCAAAACGATGCCCTTGCTCAACTTCCATGGACTGTTGCTTTCATTCTGGTGTGACGTAGGCCACCCATGTTTCATCACCCGTAACAATTTGGCTTAAGAAATCATCACCGTCGTTGTGGTACCGCTCAAGGAAAATCAATGCACTGTCTAAACGTTTGGTTTCGTGCACATCCGTCAGCTTTTTCGGTACTCAACGTGCGCACAATTTTCGGTAATTCATGTGATCGGTCACAATGTCATACAAAACACTACGAGAAACATTACGAAAGTCATCCCGCAAGGAGGAAATCGTAAAGCGTCTTGTCCACTTCCTGCACCAAACTTTCTTTAACAACCGAAAGACGCCCACTCCGTTGTTCAAATGGTTCAAATGGCTCTGAGCACTATGGGACATAACATCTGTGGTCATCAGTCCCTAGAACTTAGAACTACTTAAACCTAACTAACCGAAGGACATCACACACATCCATGCCCGAGGCAGGGTTCGATCCTGCGACCGTAGTAGTCGCACGGTTCCGGACTGAGCGCCTGAACTGCTAGACCACCGCGGCCGGCACTCCGTTGTTCGTCATGCACATCTGTGCGGCCATCTTTAAATGCTCTCACCCACTTTCTTAGCATTCCATCACTCATAATGTTTTCTCCATAAACTGCACAGATCTCACAATGAACATCGATCGCTTTTAGGCCTTTAGCACTAAGAAATCTTATAACAGCCCGTAATTCACAGTCGGCAGGACTCACGGTTATCGGAGGCATCTTAAACACTCAGTACACAACGTAAACAAAGAAGAATCAGACTGTAACGGCGTCAGTGCGTGGATTGAGGTACAGGCTTTCATGTAAAAACAAAATTATTGAGATATCTTAGCACGACTTTTTTAAATTTCAAAACGGTACTTACTTAAAAAACACGCCTCGTACTTACCTGTTATTCGAGTCTACCGGCAGCAAATCTATCAGTCGTTTCCGAGCTGCTTAGATATCTTCCTTTAATGCGACTTGGTGCGCAGTCCAAACACTCGAGTAGTGCTCAAGAATGTGTCGCAGTAGGGTTATGTGCTGGTTGCGATTCGACGTCCGCAGCTCGTGGTCGTGCGGTAGTGTTCTCGCTTCCCACGCCCGGGTTCCCGGATTCGATTCCCGGCGGGGTCAGGGATTTTCTCGGCCTCGTGATGACTGGGTGTTGTGTGATGTCCTTAGGTTAGTTAGGTTTAAGTAGTTCTAAGTTCTAGGGGACTGATGACCATGGATGTTAAGTCCCATAGTGCTCAGAGCTATTTGAACCATTTTTGCGATTCGACACAAGACACGGGTCTGTCTGGGAGCCCAACTTCTCCCATTACGGACGAGTGGGGGACACTCTAGCACCCACCTTATAGTCTTTTTTTTTTGTTTTGGTTTTAGGGCGCAAAACTGCTATGGTCATTAGCGCCCGGTCCGTGGCTTAGGAAACAGTAAAAACCGAAAATGGAAACCAGCAGCAATGGGAACGAAACTCAAAAAATTGGAGAAACTAAAAGCAGAAGGAAGGCTTAAAAATCCACTACAGAAAGGGGTTGGTTGTTGTCCCCCCCCCCCCAAAAAAAAAGGCTTCAAATGACTGACGTCATTTCGCTGGCACCAAAAAAATCCAGAACGCGATCGGCCGAGCGCGTGTCATCTGCTAAAATTGACGATATATCAGGCGACAGCTGTACACGGGCGCTTAACGGAGTAAAATAGGGGCACTCAATTAAAAGGTGTCTTACCGTCCACAGCTGAGGGCAGTGGGGACAGAGTGGGGGAGGATCGCCGCTTAAAAGATGTCGATGGCTAAAAAGACAGTGCCCTATCCGGAGTCTAGTTAAAATTACCTCCTCCCGACGACGCGTTCGGGAGGAAGAGGTCCAAGCACAAGGAAGAGTTTTCACGTCCCGCAATTTATTATGGGGAAGTGTCGACCAATGTGCGTGCCATAAAAGAACAACACGACGACATAAAACGCTCCGTAGATAGGCGAAGGGAGTCGATTGAATAGCTGGCCGAAGAAGAGAGACTGCAGCCTTGGCCGCAATATCGGCCGCCTCATTTCCACAGATACCAACGTGTCCCGGGAGACAGAGGAACGCCACCGAGACGCCCCCCAGGCGGAGCAAGCGCAGACAGTCCTGAATCCGGTGGACCAGAGGGTGCACAGGGTAAAGAGCTTGGAGACTGAGGAGAGAGCTGAGAGAATCTGAGCAGATAACATAGTGTATCCGCTGATGACGGCGGATGTAGTGGACAGCCTGGAGAACAGCGTAAAGGTCCGCAGTATAAACCGAACACTGGTCGGGAAGCCGAAATTGATTTGGGGTGTCGCCAACAATATAGGCACTCCCTACACCTAACGATGTTTTCGAGGCATCAGTGTAAATAAATGTGGCTTCCTTCATTTGTGTACATAGAGCAGCAAATGCCCGACGATAAACAAGTGAAGGGGTACCATCCTCGGGAAATTGACAAAGGTCACGGAGCAGGCAGATCCGGGGACGGATCCAAGGCGGTGCCGTACCCCAAGTTGTCAAGAAGGTTTTAGGAAAACGGAAGGGAAGAGAATGGAGCAGTTGACGGAAGCGGACTCCGGGTGGTAGTAGGGAGGAGGGGCGGCCTGCATACCCTACATCAAAGGAGGCGTCGAAAAAATGTCATGGGCTGGATTAGCAGGCATGGAAGACAGATGGCTAGCATAACTACTCAGAAGGACTGCTCGCCGATTGGACAGCGGAGGTTCAGCAGTCTCAGCATAAAGGCTTTCCACAGGGCTTGTGTAAAAAGCTCCAGACACTAAACGTAATCCACGGTGGTCGAGAGAGTTGAGACGACGAAGGATAGACGGCCGAGCAGAGGAGTAAACTATGCTTCCATAGTCCAATTTCGAGCGCACTAAGGCGCGATAGAGGCGGAGAAGGACCACTCGGTCCGCTCCCCAGGAGGTACCATTCAGGACACGGAGGGTGTTGAGCGATCGCAGACAGCGAGCCGAAAGATAGGAAACGTGAGAGGACCAGGACAGTTTTCTGTCAAACATAAGACCCAACAATTTAGCGACGTCCGAAAACGGAAGGTTGACAGGTCCTAGATGTAAGGAGGGTGGAAGAAACTCCTTACGTCGCCAAAAATTAACACAAACGCTCTTACTGGGAGAAAAACGGAAGCCGTTTTCGGTGCTCCAAGAGTAGAGGCGATCGAGACATCCTTGAAGACGTCGTTCAAGAAGGCTGGTCCGTTGAGAGCTGTAGTAGATCGCAAAATCGTCCACAAAGAGGGAGCCCGAGACATCAGGAAGGAGACAATCCATAATAGGATTTATGGCAACAGCTAACAGTACAACACTTAGCACGGAGCCCTGGGGTACCCCGTTTTCTTGGGAGAAAGTACGGGAGAGAGCAGTGTTCACCCGCACCCTAAATGTGCGCTCTGCCATAAATTCGCGAAGAAAAAGGGGTAGCCGACCTCGAAAGCCCCAAGAGAACAGTGTGCGGAGGATGCCTGTCCTCCAACAGGTATCGTATGCTCTCTCCAGATCAAAAAATATTGCTACTTTTTGGCGTTTCCGGAGAAAATTGTTCATTATATAAGTGGAGAGAGAAACAAGATGGTCAACTGCAGAACGATGCTTTCGGAAACCGCATTGGGCAGGTGTTAAAAGACTGCGGGACTCCAGCCACCAAGCTAAACGGCAATTCACCATACGCTCCAAAACCTTACATACACTACTCGTGAGAGAAATGGGGCGATAGCTAGAGGGGAGATGTTTGTCCTTTCCAGGTTTCGGAACAGGAACGACGATAGCTTCCCGCCATCGTCTGGGAAAAGTACTGTCGGTCCAAATTCGATTATAAATGCGAAGGAGGTAACGCAGACTATGGGTTGATAAATGCAGCAACATTTGGATGTGGATACCATCCGGTCCTGGGGCGGAGGAGCGAGAAGAATAGAGTGCATGTTGGAGTTCCCGCATGGAGAAAACAGTATTATAGCTTTCGCGATTTTGAGAGAAGAAAGCAAGAGGTTGCACTTCCACTGCACGTTTCTTTGGGCGAAACGCTGGCGGGTAATTTGAAGAGCTCGAAATCTCAGCAAAGTGTTTACCCAAGGAGTTAGAAATTGCGACGGGGTCCACTAACGTAGCACGCGCGACAGTGAGCCCAGAGACCGGGGAGAAACTGGGCGCGCCTGATAACCGTCGAATCCGACTCCAAACTTCCGAGGAGGGAGTGAAGGTGTTAAATGAGCTAATAAAGAATTTCCAGCTTGCCTTCTTGCTATCGCGGATGACGCGACGGCATCGCGCACGGAACTGCTTATAGCGGATACAGTTGGCCAAAGTAGGATGGTGGCAGAAAACGCAAAGAGCACGTCGCCGCTCACGTAGTGCGTCACGGCATGCCTCGTTCCACCAAGGAACTGGGGGGCGCTGGAGCAATTCGGAGGTGCGTGGTATTGAACGTTCCGCAGCTGTAAGAATAACGTCGGTAATACGTGTGACCTCATCGTCAACGCTAGGAAAGTGACGGTCATCGAATGTCGCTAGAGACGAAAAACGTGTCCAATCGGCTTGGGCAAACTTGCAGCGTCGCGGGCGCATATAGGGCAGTTGAGGCTGCAGTCTAAGGACACATGGAAAGTGATCACTCGAGTGTGTATCATCAAGGGCGAACCATTCGAAGCGCCGAGCTAGCGGAACAGTACCGACCGAAAGATCCAAATGAGAGAAATTTGTCGTGGAGGCAGACAAAAATGTAGGGACCCCAGTGTTGAGGCAAACTAGATCCGCTTAGTGGAAGACGTCTAGCAATAGTGAGCCACGTGGACAAGGATGTGGAGATCCCCAAAGCGGGTGGTGGGCATTGAAGTCCCTAACCAGCAAATAGGGGGGTGGAAGCTGACCAAGAAGATGAAGGAGATCAGCTCGTGCCATAGGTGTGGACGATGGAATGTATACAGTACAAAGAGAAAAGGTATATCCAGAAAGGGAAAGACGGACAGCGACTGCTTGGAAGGAAGTGTTTAAGGGGATTGGGTGATAATGGAGAGTATCATGGAGAAGAATCATGAGTCCTCCATGGGCTGGTGTGCCTTCAACAGAGGGGAGATCAAATCGGACGGACTGAAAATGGGGGAGAACAAAGCGGTCATGGGGACGCAGCTTTGTTTCCTGAAGACAGAAGATGACCGACGAATAGGATCGTAAGAGGATCGACAATTCATCCCGATTGGCTCGAATGCCGCGGATATTCCAGTGGATAATGGACATGGGGTGAACAGAAAATGGAGGAATGTGATCAAGGTTGCCGTCAACTCAACGACTGCTCAGAGCTTGCGACCGACAGCATGGAATGGCATTCAGCCGAAGGCAGAAGATCCTGATCCATAGGTTATTCAGGAGCAGCTCCTGCCACCAGCGATCGGCCGACTGATCGGCCGCCAGCAGTGCGCCTCGGCGACACAGAAGACGGCCGAGGGCGATTTCCGCCAGGTGGTGCTGTAGATGAGACACGCCTTGGCGGAGAAGGAGATGAACTGGGTTTCTTATCAGCCTTCTTGGAAATATGATGTTTAGATGAAGGAGGAACCGATGGTTGTGAAGTTGGGGTACGTAAAAAATCTTCACGAGTATGCTCTTTTTTCGAAGTCTTGGTGTCTGACTTTTGGGCTCGAGATTTAGCAGAACCCGATGAAGGATGAGCCGTAGAGTGGGCAGGCGAAAGTGGTGAGGTTGATCGGGCGATCTTTGCGCTGGCCGATCTGACGACTGTGGCACTAAAGGTGAGGTCGCAAGTCTGCGTGGCCGCCTCCTTTGTTGGCCGAGGAGAAGCAATGACAGTGCTGTATTTTCCTGTCTGAGGCACAGTGGGCTGTCGACTGGCGAATAATTTTCGAGCAGCAAAGGTCGACACCTTTTCCTTCACTCTGATTTCCTGGATAAGCTTTTCGTCTTTAAAAATGGGGCAATCTCGAGAGGAAGCAGCGTGGTCACCCATACAGTTGATGCAGCGAGGGGATGGAGGTGGACAAGCACCCTCATGGGCATCCTTGCCACACGTAACACATTTGGCCGGATTGGAACAGGACTGGCTGGTGTGATTGAACCGCTGACACCGATAGCAACGCGTAGGGTTTGGGACATAAGGGCGAACGGAAATTATCTCATAGCCTGCTTTGATTTTGGATGGGAGTTGAACTTTGTCAAATGTCAAGAAGACAGTGCGGGTTGGAATGATGTTCGTGTCAACCCTTTTCATAAATCTATGAACAGCTGTTACGCCCTGGTCAGACAGGTAGTGCTGAATTTCGTCGTCAGACAATCCATCGAGGGAGCGTGTATAAACGACTCCACGCGAGGAATTTAAAGTACGGTGCGGTTCCACCCGGACAGGGAAGGTGTGGAGAAGTGAAGTACGCAGCAATTTTTGTGCCTGGAGGGCACTGACTGTTTCTAACAACAAGGTGCCATTCCGTAATCTGGAACAAGACTTTACAGGACCTGCAATTGCGTCGACACCCTTCTGAATAATGAAAGGGTTGACCGTGGAGAAGTCGTGACCTTCATCAGACCGAGAAACTGTGGCAACGATGGAAGAACTGACTGTGGCTGAGACTCAGTGAACTTACGCTTGTGAGCCAACATAGTGGAAGGTGAGGAAACCATTGCTGAATAATCCCCATGATTACCGGCGTCTCCGATGGCGCGCTCCTCCCTTTTGGGGGCCCTCTCTGAGGGCACTCCCGACTTAGGTGATTGTTCACACCTCAGGTCACACTTCCCGACAAACGGACGGAGGGACCAATCGGCACTTTCGGAAGGTATCAGCTCGGGTAATCACCCCTCCCTGGGGCTGGCCGTTACCAGGGGGTACGTACGTGTCTTACCTGTCTACCCGGGGCGGGGAATTACGCGTTACGCCGTCACTGGCGTCTCCGATGGCGCGCTCCTCCCTTGTGGGGGCCCTCTCTGAGGGCACTCCCGCCTTAGGTGATTGTTCACACCTCAGGTCACACTTCCCGACAAACGGACGGAGGGACCAATCGGCACTTTCGGAAGGTATCAGCTCGGGTAATCACCCCTCCCTGGGCCTGGCCGTTACCAGGGGGTACGTACGTGTCTTACCTGTCTACCCGGGGCGGGGAATTACGCGTTACGCCGTCACTGGCTACGCACGAAAATGCGTGGGTCGGCCTTCAGACACGCACAGGGAGGAAGAAAGAGAAAGGGAAAAACAAAGAAAGGGAAAGGAAAGAAGAGAGGTCTCAAACGCCGCACCAGAGAAAAGGGTAAAGAGAAGAGGTAAGGAAAAGAGAAGGACAAAGGAAGGATGAAGACATACAAGCAGAGAAGGCGAAGAATGCTTTAAATTTACGAGCGTCCGTCTCCGGACTTAGGCACAAACCATACTCCCAGAGGGGGAGAAAGGGAAGGAAAGAGCCAGAGGTGAGGGGGGGGGGGGGGGCGAAGATGGGGGATAGGGAAGGATGTAGAAAAGGAAGGTATGCAGCCCGGAAAGGAAGGAGGGCCACACTAGCTCGGGGTCCCGTGCTCGCTACGCACATATCCACAAAAGAGTTGTGGACCCCCTGGGGGGACCTTATAGTCTTGACCTCTCCCCATGCGATTATCACGGTTTCGGTCTTTTAAAAAAAAGCTCTTGAAGGGTCGACGATTCTGGCGGACGAGAATGTGCAACAGGCGATTACGGACTTCTTCACACAGCAGGACACGGTGTTTTACCAAACTCGTGCATCGGTGGTATAATTGCCTCAATGCTCACAGCGATTTTGCTGACGGGCATACAGATTCTGAACTGTACATCATTCGAAAGGAAACTTTTTAATCGCACGTTAAGGTCGCACGGAACATGATAACAAATAAGTACGTTAAAAGTTATCCCAAGGATCTGTCTTCATTCGTGCAGAAGACACAGTACTGTAAAATCGAACAAATATTTTTGGAAAATCCTGTTTTTTAACTGTTGCATGAGCATATCATGGATGAACATTCAATGGCCTTAGCCAAGTTCAAATGGTTCAAATGGCTCTGACAAGGGAACCTCCCCATCACACCCCCGTCAGGTTTAGTTATAAGTTGGCACAGTGGATAGGCCTTGAAAAACTGAACACAGATCAGTCGAGAAAACAGGAAGAAGTTGTGTGGAACTATGAAAAAAAAAAAAGCAAAATATACAAACTGAGTAGTCCATGCACAAGACAGGAAACATCAAGGATACTGTGAGTTGAGGAGCGCCGTGGTCCCGTGGTTAGCGTGAGCAGCTGCGGAACAAGAGGTCGTTGGTTCAAGTCTTCCCTCGAGTGAAAAGTTTACTTTCTTTATTTTCGCAAAGTTATGATATATCCGTTCGTTCATTGACGTCTCTGTTCACTGTAATAAATTTAGTGTCTGTGTTTTGCGACCGCACCGCAAAACCGTGCGATTAGAAGACGAAAGGACGTGCCTCTCCAATGGCAACCGAAAACATTTGATCACAAGGTCATAGGTCAACCGATTCCTCCACAGGAAAACACGTCATATATATTCTATACGACACTGGTGACAGCATGTGCGTCACATGACAGGAATATGTTGTCGACCCACCTAACTTGTACGCTTGGCGAATGGGTAAAAAGATTCTTCTACCTTGCCCGATTTAGGTTTTCTTGTGGATGTGATAATCACTCCCAAAAAAGTGATGAAAACACTCTCGTCCAAAGTAGCGAACAGTCAACTGCCAGCCAGGGAGCCTCGTTAGCAGGAATACTCTGTCTTCCGTGCGCTGTAGTCGACTGACGTCGAGTGTTTCTATGTTTGTTTTGGTGTAGCGTCCCCATACTACGGCGCAGTTACCTCGCATCGGACGGACGGACGGACAGATAATAATTGTCTGAAAATAAAAAATAAACTTTTCACTCGAAGGAAGACTTGAACCAAGGACCTCTCGTTCCGCAGCTGCTCACGCTAGCCACGGGACCACGGCGCTCCTGAGCTCACACTATCCTTGATGTTGTATGTCTTGCGCATGGACTACTCAGTTTGTATATTTTGCTTATTATTTTTCATAGTTCCACACAACTTCTTCCTGTTTTCTCGATTGATCTGTGTTCAGTTTTTCAAGGCCTATCCACTGTGCCAACTTATAACTAAATCTGAAGGGGGTTGTGCGATGGGGAGGTTCCCTTGTGAGCACTATGGGACTTAACATCTGAGATCATCAGTCCCCTAGAACTTAAAACTACTTAAATCTAACTAACCTAAGGACATCACACACAACCATGCCCGAGGCAGGATTCGAATCTGCGACCGTAGCAGTCACGCGGTACCGGACTGAAGTATCTAGAACCGCTCGGCCACCGAGGCCGGCTCTTAGCCAAGTAACAAATTACTCCTAATGGTAATAATTTCTTATCACTGATTCTAATGTATCATCTGTCACCGCAATTGTTGATGAGGTACCTTGATTAAGACAAGGTTTCCGAATAAAATGCACACCTATGTCCGAAATTGCCGTGACAAATGTGGCAGTAACTTCTAGTCGGCAGCCCTGGATACGTTTGCCGGCATTCCTGCCGAGTCGGCCGCGCGGCTGCAGCAGGCGGTGGTGGCTGGTGAATCAGCGGCCGGGGGCGGGATTGGATGGAATGGGACGGTACGGTATGCGCAGGTGAGCAGAGGGTGGCCGGCACGTCGAGGAATGCCGCGGCTGGAATGCGGCCGCCGCCGGAGACAGTGTGGCACCGCGGTCCGGGCGAGCCAGCCCCTCCTGGCTGCAGGGAGGAAGGAGGAGGAACTGTATTCCGGCCGACGTGACACTTGTATCTGATAGCGCCGCTCCGGGCTACCGCTCGTGTGTGTGTGTGTGTGTGTGTGTGTGTGTGTGTGTGTGTGTGTGTGTCGCCCCGCCGGTGCGGGGGACCGCCCAAGGAACATCCCATTCAGCTGTGTCCCCGGCCCCCTTCCAGAACCATCGCCGCCGACACCGCGCGCGAGAAGAGATCACGGAGGGCACAAAAAACCAAACAGGCTGTTGGCCGCGCCGGCGAGGGAAATTAGGAGAACGGCTACTGGAATTCGCGGGCAGCCCGGCTGCCTGCCGGGAGCCGGTTCCCACCGGCCGGTCTAGATGGGATGGGATGGCCTGTCCCACGCGCGTCACCCCGAGAGACAGCAATCTGGCTAGGGCGGGAGGAGGACAGGCATAAAAGCGCCGCGCGCTCGTCTTAATTCCTCCTGTCGGCCGGCCTGCCGGCGAAAGAATACCTTCCGATGGCTGCAAGGCGGTTCCGACTCCCTCCGAGTCTTCCGACAACCTAAAGAGCATCGGTGAGAGAGACATTTTCTGGACTGGTGCCTCTTTCGTCTACAATGCGTGAAATAGAGAGACCACCATCTGACAATACTATAAGCAGCACGTACTTTTGCAAATACTTGTAAGAGTATTTGTCATCGTATCGGTGGTGTCACATGGGTTATAGAGTAAAGAGATGACAGGGGTTAAACTTATCCAATGTGGATACCTAGAATCACTGATTGAGTATTGAATATAAATACAGAAACTTGTAGTTTATTCCCATAAACTCGTTTCCAAGTCTTTTTCAGGCTCCTATTCAGATGGGATGTGCAGAAGTTACATCTTTGTTTTCGTAGCGTAATGCCGGGTACTCACCTGCCGCAGTACGGGCGACATTGTGGTTTTGTAAGCACGTGGCAGCTTCCACAAGTAGTGGCAGAAAATAGGGCTGTTTTAATTAGTCTCTAAAAGTGGAATGATATTACTAGCAATACTGAATGTATGTCAATGTTTACGGAATATTCGGTCGGTTCTAGGAGGAACACACACGCATATTAAAACTTGAATAGACAGTATTATGTTCCACAATAACATTTATTTAATAGTTCGTCATGAACCGGCTTTCGGCTTCTTAGGCCTTACTGACATCACTTAATACTAAAAAGACAGTCCACAAAACTTCAGCGTGAGTTCATAGCTGCCTGACCTTGCGTTGGACACTACTGCAGGATAGTAGTGTCATACATAACAGGCGCAGCAAACGTTCAACAATAAGTTAGATACGTATGAAAACACATTTCATTAGCATTTCATGCTCTTTGTGTTGATACATTAGCATTTACAGAAATCATATTGTTTAAACAACACAAAAACCGAATACAATTAGTTGGTGACTAGAAAAATTTACACAAAAACTGTGCATGCTGTGGAAAAACCAATGCCAGATTCGTGTTCAGGTCGATATACATAGGATAACCTTTTTTTTGGTGCTCGAAAATTTTACAAAGTTTAATTTTGTAAACCAGTGACATCTACACATAATCGTGGAACTGAAAGATATCATTCGTGCAAAAATTAGAAACATTCCTGTGCAGATGCTTGAATGTGCCCTGAACGAGTACATCTCAGATTGTATGAGTGTCAATGTAACAAAGTTGGCCACCTAAAAGACATAATTTTCGAAACATGAACATTGCGTGAAATGGCAATACACAGGGATTCGGCGTGGTAATTGAAATTTTTTTACAATTTATCCTCTGCCTGTTACACTATATCCAAATCAGCCCGTTTTTCTGCAACACGTTGTGTTTTAATTGCCAACTGGCCATAGATCAACCCCCAGTCACCATATAAGATAATTTACGGATATTTCGACACGTGGGAGATCTCGGTACTTCTAACAACACGCTGATGTAGGAGGTAATGCACTTTAGCGGAGCAGATTGGAAGTACACTTCTGAGTAATGGAACATCTTGTTTTAACGTGTGTGTAATGTGTTGATTTTCATCGCGAGTTTTAAACAACGAAAAGAAGCCGCAGAAGATAAACCGGTAAGTCCATCATATGCTACAACACTTCATTTATAAGATTAGCAATGAAAGTAGCGGTGTATCGGTAGATGAATGGTTTCTAACAGCTGCGTTGTTGAAAGCATGCTGTTATCTTCGCCATCTTTGGAGGGAAAGTTCTCTGATTCATTGGCTGACTAGAGTGCCATTCTCTGATTCATTGGCTGACTAGAGTGCCATCTCTTATTATCTCGGTCAGATTTCGATACTCTCGCATGTGATGTCAACTTCTCCCAAAATTTCGGATTTCCTGGTTTGAAGTAACGTGTAAAACTATTTACTTATTTTGCACATGTCCATACAACACCGTAATAATAACAATAAAGAAAAGTTCTATCAATGGAGGTCGGAGGGTATGGGAGCCGCTTTTCAAGAAGTGAGAGACAGCAAAATGCCAACAAACGATTCTTCTCGGTACCGTCAAACACGCCGCGTTCAAGAGTCCTGAATGGCAACGTGTCTAACCGACAAATTGGAAAAGGAACCACCCTAACAGCTGCTGTAGAGGACGAACTCTTGAGACATTTGTTACTGCTGGATGCCAAAGAACCTGGGTTAACTGTGGTTGATGTTAGAGAACTCGCTTTCAGATTTGTAGAAAGAAACAACATTAGTCATAATTTAATTGTTCGAAATAAATGGCAGGATATGATTGAATTTATTCTTTCCTAGAAAGATATCCAAATTTAAGTGTGCGGAAAGCTTGGGGACTATCTTATGCTCGCTCATTGGGACTCAACAAAGAAGTAGTGGGGAAATTTCTTCACTAATCTCAGAGCAATGTGCTATAAGCTTCTATTATGGGGAGTTCAAAAATGGCTCTGAGCACTATGCGATTTAACTTCTGAGGTCATCAGTCGCCTAGAACTTAGAACTAATTAAACCTAACTAACCTAAGGACATCACGCACATCCATGCCCGAGGCAGGATTGGAACCTGCGACCGTAGCGGTCGCTCGGTTCCAGACTGTAGCGCCTAGAACCGCACGGCCACTCCAGCCGGCTATTATGGGGAGTTCCAGGAGGAATTTTCAATGCATACGAAACCGGACTTCAGCTCATTTTCAAAACGGGAAAGGTCATTCCTCCGAGAGGAAAGAAGGGCGTTTGTCATGCTGCTACAGGAGAAAAGGTTTCTACAGTGACCGTAATGATTTGCAGCTGCGCGACAGTGAACCCAATTACACCTTTTGTAATCTTGAAGAGCGTTAGATAGAAACTCTCTTTTGAAAATGAGTTGCCAAATAGATCATCGAGTCACATGTCCGAATCTGGATACATGGTCGGTAAGGTATTTTCTTCCCTCCTGGACCACATGAACAAATACAAACCTGAGGTGGACATTTTACTTGTTTTGGACAGTGACGCCCAACACTGCAAAAATACCATCGTGTTGGATAAAGCATCACAGTTATGGACTGAAATTCTGTGTCTTCCTCCGCACAGCGCACATTAACGTCAGCCTCCTGACGTTTATTTCAAACGCCTGAAACACTCTACTACGATGCATGCTGAAATTCCGTCGGCCATCATACAGGAAAAGGCATCACAAAGGAAGATTTCGGCAACACTTTCAAACAAGCCTGTGACAAGTAATAACCACAGACAATCTAACGAGTGGCTTTACAAAATGTGGAATCTGGCCATATACTCCAGACGTATTGGCTGACGGTATCTTTGAATGTGGCAGACGTATTGGCTGACGGTATCTTTGAATGTGGATTGGTCACTACACCACAGCATACTGCTCAAGTTAGAGTAGGAGGCGGCATCGCTGTGGAGAACGACTCCGTCGGACCATCATCTACTCAGTCGTCATTTGAGGATATCAAGATGCCAGTTGCACGAAGTAGGGTCTGGAAGAACGGTGTCTAGGAAACAGGAATCTGTACGAAGTATGGTTTCTGGAAGAAAGATGTCTTGAAAAAAAGAATCTGCCGTTCTCACATTCGAAAATCACCGAAGACAACTTCGGGAGAAAGCATCCACACACCAACGAAAGCGACGTGGAAGAATGTAGCATGCCCGTCTGCGAATCTCAAGGACTAAGATAACTACCATGGTGAATGCGGTGGTTTTTATTATGATGATACTGCTGGACAAAAATGGGTCAAGTGCGTTGGCCAGTTCCATGAGACGCGTCCTGAAAATGGTGATGAAAACAATTTTACATGTGAAAACTGTTCATAATCACTTTGTATGATCTATACAGATTTTATATCTTAACTAGGTGACTACAGTTTCTTGTCTCTTTTGCAAACCTTCATTTTCTTAAGTTTTAGTGTTTTTTTTTTTATTTTTCCCCATTTTGTCTGACACCTATAATCACGGGTCAAGATCTCCCAAACTTTAGGTTAAAGTGGCCATTTTGCTTCATTCTATAATTAAATATTTCGTTCTACCAAAATAATAACTTAAAGTTTAATAAAAACCGAAAAATATGTGTGTTGAAAAATTTTTGAACCGTGGTCCTATAATTTCAATGTACCTCGTGGGATGTCGTGTTAACACAGTAATAGAGGGTGATTTTTGTAAATGGGTACAAACTGCAAGAAACTATCCCCGAAAAGATAAGGAACAAAAAATGTCATCTAGACATATGACCGCACATGAGTTCCAAGGGTGAAGATGAAAGATTTCTGACAGTGTCCCCATTATCAACACCAGGCAGGCAACCCGCAGCATGCGCTAAGTCAGACGACCGTTTGGTACATTTTCCACAGCTGTCGCTATGCGTACCACATACGAGTGTGGTCTGGCCTCCGCAGCGACGGTTTTGTCGCTAGTTCGTCGCTGAAGCCAGCACGCTGCTGGAATTTCTGTCGTTCATGCCGTTCACCGTTCACAGATGAGGCCACCTTTACCAGGGGCGGAATCGTCAAGCTGCACAACACCTACCAGTGGCCTATGGAGGATCTCCTGGGTATGGTGACAGCGAACCTTCAGCACCAGTTAAACCTCAAGGTGTGGGCGAAGATTACCGACGACTGCCTCGTGGGTCCAGTTATAACTTCCACAACGTCTCACAGGCGAGGTATAGCTGCACTTTTGCAGGTAACCCCGTCTCTCCTGCTGGAAGATCTGCTTTGGTGGCTACCCTCTTGACTGTGGAGGTAAGACCCTAGTGTAGACAGAACATTCCCATTTGCCTGGTGTATTCCTATGTGTGCTTCCAATTATTGAAACCCACAATGTCAAAGAGCTTTATCTCCACCTTCAAATGGATGTTCCTCCCTTGGGACGCATTTCCCACCATGTGGCCACAAGATCATTTTGCTCCTTATCCTCCCAGCAATCGTTTCCTGCAGTTTACAAATGTTCACCAAAATCACGCTGAATAAATACTGTCGGCACAAATCCGCCAGCATCCGGAATATGATGTACAACTGTCTTGTGTGCTGTAAGAGGATGGTTCAAAAATTAATGTACCACGCCATCTGGAAGAAATGTAGGAGAATACCAGGATGGTTCCTATCGACAGGAAATACGCAATGAAGAAATTGTTATTAGTTTCGTTGTTATTGATCGGCACTACATTAAAAACATTTGAATAAAAATTAAACCAGACACCTACTCCGAAATGCTGACGTAGTCTCTCTAGCCTTTTCAATCCCTACACAGTGTTAGAGATCAAAGTTTAAATTCCCTTTGTACCTGCCTCAAAGCAATTTGGTAGGTTCACAAGAGTCCTTTACGGGATATGCCTTTACATTACACTGGACACTGGACCAGATCTTTTTTCCTTCCATTTTTAAGGCTCGTGTTGGGTTTTGGCTGCACGAACGTGTTTTTTCGGCAGTAGTCTCTTGTCATTTCGTCGAGATGGTACATGATCCAGTAACATTAACGTGACCATCATCAATCTGCAATAACCACTTACAGGCGTCAGATGGAAGCACAAACAGAGGAGGGTATATAAAGTGTGCCAGAGGGAGGCGTAAACAGTGGAGTCGTCATAACGCGCAAATGGAGCGATTTATCTGACGTCCAGAAAGGCACGATAATTGGCTTTCGTGCCAAGGACGAAAGCGTTTCCGAAGCGGCTAAGATTGCAAACTTTTCACGTGCCGCCGTGGTGAAAGTATATCGTGCATGGACGTTGGTGCTATACAAAACTGGCGCCGAGGCAGAGCCATAGATGACAGGGGTGAACGACGGCTACGTAGATTTGCGTGGGCGAATGGACGTGCAACTGTCGAGCAACTGATACCTAGATGAACCAAGGGGCCACCAACAGTGACTCCTCAACGACAGTTCAGCGAACGTTACTACGTATGAACCTCCGCCGCAGGCGCCTGGTGCGTGCACCCATGAAGACTGCTGGTCATCGGCCACCAAGGCTGGAATTTGCACGCCAACACCGGAACTGGATGTCCACTAACTGGTGACAGGTGGACTTTTCAGATAAATCACGTTTTATGCTCCATCGGACAGATGGTCATTGGAATTTACGAAGTGAAGCGTTGAAAGCTAACACCCCGCAACAATCGAGGGAGCGTTATGGTCTGGGGAATGTTTCCGTGGCATTCCCTTGGTGACCTCGTCTTTCCTGAAGACACAATGGGTGAACTGAAATATGCATCTGTGTTTGGAGTCTCTGTCCAACCCTACATGCAGTTTGATTTTCCTTAGTACGATGGCATCTACTCGCAGGATGAAGCAATGTGTCATACACCGGTACTTCTGGCAACTGCGTATAAACTCTCTGTGCTTCAGCCAACGCTTAATGAACCAGTCTAAAGTTTGCGAAACAAGAGTAAAGAAAAGCGTGTCAGCATAATTACAACAATGAAGACGTAATAGCTAATGGCGTGAAAGAGTTCGCCTTCGAACTCCCGACGGCTTTTTGTGAGCACTGCAACGCATCATTTGTCCTATTCTACCGAATCGCTGCCTGTGTGGGTAAATGTGTATTTTTTAAATTTGATTTACATCTCAGCAACGTGCACCGCGGTTCGGACTCTTCGCTAATCTATAAATTCTACACGGTACACAGGTGGGAGATAGGTAGGCAACTCAGAATGTGCCATGTAACGTACTGTGGCGTTCAGACGAACTATATGAATGCGTTTCGCCTCGATGGGTAAAGTGTCCATCTTCTTCAGTGCGGATGCACCATTACGTCTGACCTCCAGCGGGAATCTCAGTAACGAGCATGGCAGACTGCAGAGACGTGGCGTTCGGCTGGAGTGTGGATCCGCTGTGAGGCGTGCCGAGATAATTTGCGGCGTTTCGATAAACACTGTGCCCGGGTAGAGCAATGGATAACGCAACTGACTAGTAAGAAGGCGATTCCGAATTCGAATGCCGGTCCAGCACACATTTTCACTGGTCGCCGCTGATTCCGCGTTAAGTCCCAATGCAGCTAATATCAACAGTTACTTACCTTACCTTTCCTTTGCTTTCCTTTCCTTTCCTTTCCTTTCACCGCCCCCGTAACCTTCAGTTTACATATAATTCAGACCAACTTTCAGACTGCTGAACGTCTCTCCTGTTCAGTTATCCGGGAGCCGGACAGAACTACCGTTTTCCTTGTTCACACTTATCCTGGCGCGGGACAAAACTGGGCTAGGCTCCTAACAATGTCAGGACATGATAGATACCAAGCCGCGCGGAGTGGCCGCGGGGTTGGAGGCGCCATGTCACTAATCGTGCGGTCCCTCCCGCCGGAGGTTCGAGTCCTCACTCGGACATAGGTGTGAGTGTAGTCCTTAGCGTCAAGTTAGTTTAAGTAGTGTGTAAGTCTAGCGACCGATGAACTCAGCAGTTTGGTCCCTTAGGAATTCACACACACATAGATACCACTTACCGTTAGTAATATATTTATTAGCTGCAACTGTTGTTCCATGGTATGTAATTTTAAAGCATCTCATTGTCACACAAAGTTAAAGCAAGAGGCATCATAAATTTGAAAAAAAAAGTGAACAAGAAATAAAGAATGATTAATTCTTATACATACCGAATGTCGTGGCACACTTGAGCAGTATCACCAGCGAACAAATTCGATCACATTCCCCTATCATGGCGCCAAGAAGATAGCAACGCGAGTTAAAGTATAGTTTTTTTCTTAACCGCTAACGAGAACAAGCGGCGTAAAAAAACATGACAAAGAGGTAATTACAGAGAGAACTATTTAGGACGAGAGAAAAAATTATGACCTCTGAAATTCGTCACTTTTGTTCCTTCGTTTGGTATTTGCATACAATGCGACCGTTGTAAGTCGTGTGTTACATGTAGATCCAAAGAGCGTAGGGCTACTACCTTGCAATTCAGAAAACTTAATAACATAGTACGGCACTTAATGCGCTTTCCTTGTAACGAAATTTCAGTGGTACTACCAGGTTAAAATACACGTGAGTGAAAAACTTACAAGAAAATGACGGATACACTACGGTATATGTACTAGTAGTGCCATGAGAAATCACCTTTACCGAAATCTAAGCACCAAATGAACCAACTCGAAGTGGGATATTTCAGAGGTCATTTTCTTTCTTTCCTCAATAATAGTTGTTTCTATTATTACAGGGTGATTAAAAAAACTTACCAATTCCAGTTGGTCATATTTCCTGAACTATACGTTGAATTTAATTCAGTAAATTACACTTGGTTATACACGCATGCATACATGGAAGTTTAGAGATACTCAATACGCCCTTCTCCCCCCCCCCCCCCCCCCCCCTGCACGGATAATATCTGGTAGCTGAATTCATCCCACACTCGGTGACATACGTCTTGCCTCACTGAGTTCGCCACAGCTGTAATGGTTTCCAGATTAAACTGGCAAAGTTTCCGAACATGGCCTGGCGAAAGGATTTGCTGAGCTGTGGTTTAACACAGTAAAACACATAGTAAACATTTAAATTATATTTATTATTGGTAATTACAGCTTTCAACAAATATTTGTCACCTACAATTTTTTGGTTAAAATCGTTGTATGTTGCAAACTTCAAATTACAACGAATGCATAATTCTCCTTTTCCCAAATCGGCACTGTATTTCTAGCAGCAGAACATGAATGGTACATGTGACTGAATACCCTTTCCACATAGGCATTTCTCTACGTGGAACCGCCATTATCCTCATGATAATTTAGCAATATGAATGGAACTCTAAAAAACTAACGAACCACTTATACTTCAGTACCTGAAATACCGAACAGTTGAGTAAAAAATCTAATACCTGCCAACCCTGGCATTGATACGTTTTATTAGGTAATTCATATCTGTGGGAAGAGGTGATAAGTAAACTGCATCTTTCACGAAGCCCCGGCCGGCCGGAGTGGCCGAGCGGTTAAAGGCGTTACAGTCTGGAACCGCACGACCGCTACGGTCGCAGGTTCGAATTCTGCCTCGGGCATGGATGTGTGTGATGTCCTTAGGTTAGTTAGGTTTCAGTAGTTCTAAGTTCTAGGGGACTTATGACCACAGCAGTTGAGTCCCATAGTGCTCAGAGCCATTTGAACCATTTGAACGAAGCCCCGCACGAAAAAATCGTAGGGTGTGGTATTATGAGTACTTGGACATCAAAAGTGAAGTGATAAGTATTCACTCCCCATGCGTTATCCGTCATTGAGGTAGACATTCATTCAGGAAAGTCAAGCATTCATATACCAATGGGATGGGGCTCCGTCCTGCTGGAAAATCTAACCTCCTGAATTTTCATTCATTTGAGTAACAAATTACATTTAAAGCTCACCCGAGCGCACTCCAAATACTCCACCGACACGCGCTGCCAACCTCAGCTTTTACCTTTACACAGAAAGCCAGTTCCGTCAAATTGTTTATTCAAACGATCAGTGCTCTTCGTCGTTGGAGTTTCTACGTTAAACTTACACCGAAAAGCACGCTGCACCGCTATCGCTTTTACTGAACTCACGAATGCAAAAAATATTGAACTGCGTAGTATACACCTCACTTACAATTGACGCGGCAGTATACGCTAGAAGCGTGCGTGCTGGAGCGCTCTAGCGGTAGTATTCGAAACTTTAGATCAAACTGACTTGACACAATTCAAGTAAAATGTATAGTGCAGGAAATATAGTTAACTGCAATTGTGTCCCTCTTTTTGAATCACCCTGAATCTGCATCTTATATTTCTGACTGACGTCACTTGCTCTTGTTTGCGGTGTAGAAGAGCAGTTATATTTGTACTCATTGTTACAATTGTCATCTTGGACGCCATGAATTGAGATCTGCCCGATTCAGTCCACTAGTAATATTGTCAATGTGCATCACGACATTCGATATGTGTACGTACGACTTACACTATTATTATTGACCCCAGCTTCACACTTTAGCTCATCTACGACACACTTTATGCTTACTGAAGCTTGAAAATGGCAAACTGGCAAAGGATTGGAAATAAAAATTACATTTAAACCATGTACGGAATAAAAATAATTATCACACGCTTTTCGATAAAGATGTAAAAACTAAACGGAACCCGACATCATGACTCGAACCCACAACCTTAAGCGTACCAGCTAAATAACTTAACCGCAACGCTGTGGTGCCGTTTTGAAGATTAATGTTATTTGCAAGACTCTAGAAGACTACGAGAATTTCTTCTGCTTGCAAGCGAGGGCCCGCCAGAGTAAATGGCTGCAGGGTGGGAGACATGGGACCCTAACCTACAGCATCATAGCTTCGATTCCACCCCTGGCACCCCTCCCTTCCACTCCCTAGCGAGTGGTCAACAGTCGCTGTAAGGTAGTGCTTGTGATAGTGGTGGCTGGCAGCTGCGCTTATGGAAAGAATGTCAGCGTACAGACCTGGTAGTAACGGGTTCCTTAAATCCACATTCAAATCGACGGCGTTCTGGCTCCCTGTAGACCGTTGGGTCGCCACATATGGTTCTACGGTGGTGAAGGGACATCAAGCACTTGAGGTCGCCCTGTGCAGCGGTTTACACGTGTGGAAACATTGTCTCTGTGATACTGAAGCTCCACCCCAGACACTTTTGACCTCGGACATGCTCAGACCTATGCATATTGCATCGACTGTCATCCTACGTAATGGTCAGCGTACTCGCAAAATGCCGTCATTTTCGTACACCTGACTGTAAAAGATTTCTGAGCAATTGTGGCTACACACGCACCATACGCCGCATCTAGACCCAACATTCGAATGTCACAAACGGCACGTCTTCAAATGTAATAACACCAGGCGCGGATTCAACGCGCGAAGAGGAATTTCATAGGGGCTATGACTCCCCTCTCCAAAACACATTTTAAGAAAAGCGTTTACCACTTTTACTTACATAAATTTCCAAATATCTCTGCTTGCTTTCTGAGAATAAAGCACCATGAATACTACGAAAATGGCTAGGAATTCTAGAAATTACAAAAATGGTTCAAATGGCTCTGAGCACTATGGGACTTAACTTCTGAGGTCATCAGTCCCCTAGAACTTAGAACTACTTAAACCTAACTAACCTAATGACGTCGCACACATCCATGCCCGAGGCAGGATTCGAACTTGCGACCGTAGCGGTCGCGCAGCTCCGGACTGTAACGCCTAGAAATTACAAACAGGAAATTTTCAGTTGCTTGAATGAGGGCCTGCTCACGCTTGCAGCCTGTTCGGCCGCAGAGAACAATCCAGGCAGGCGAAGACACCTATTCACCGACTGATCGTACCTACTGCCAACCACGAATCCGACTCGGTTCCCAAGTGCACAAGTAGAAAAGACAACCAACAGCATTACGAGAAAAAAACTGACCTCCCAAATGAAGGTGGAAATTATGCTCTTTTGGTGAACGAGACGGAGTTGGCGATGTTTAATAGAAGCCAATGAATTATGTTTGTTTCCCTGAAAATTCGAGACTGGTGTTTTTGTGTGACTTTTTTCCTTAGTGACTTAAGTGTATTCTTGTTTCGTTGTCGTCGTTGAGATTATCTATAAGAGTTGCTATGAGCTGGATGGAAGCTCTGTAGGAGCTATAAGCGGTGAACATATTCCAGTCCAGTGATCGGTACTCGAAACATTTCTTAAAGTTGGGTTGACACAGGGTTCTGATTATTGACATCGTAGTAGTGAGAAATTTAATGCTGCCTCGTGGATGAGAATGAGGCTGGCGCCCCATGTTTACACTGATTGGACAGTGTGGCAGGGCAGAGAATTAATCCAGGTCCGCCAATACACCTCTCCTATTAAATCTGCAGATCAATACGCCGTGCTACTTGTCTCGCGTGCCCTACACTGGTGAGAGTGAGCAGGCTGCAATCGCAAGTGTGACTAAACGCGAGGCGACGCTACGCGTAGAAAGGTTCGGGAACGGACGAAAGGAACATTTAAGACTCAAGTTTAGATGCGCGCCTTCTTTCAGCTGATGTAAATACAAATGAGATGTCTCGAGGCGTTGCAGACAGCCGTCGTGTGACGGAGATCACGGCGCAGCAGTGTGACGTAGGTGCGGAGCGCAGTCAGAGCCCGAGAAGCGCAAGAGGTCCTGTCGTTTAGGGCACTTTCCCGGCCCACATTCCTGGCACATTCCGCGCGCTCCGCAGTAGGGGCAGCGGTCGCGACCGCGTCTCGGATTGCCTGCGCGGTATCCCTCATCTGTTTTCCCCCAGTCCACCTTCCTAGCACCACCCTCGGAATTACGTGTCTGCCACCGCGGCGAGTTCCCACAAGCCAGGTAAGGCGTCGTTTGCTCCTCTTCCCACGCACAGACACGACGAGAGGAATTTCCGCAACGCTGGCAAGCCAACTTTCGAGAACGTCCTCGGAAGCAGTTCACAATGACACATATCTTTACCAATACAAGCCTCTGTGCTTGTATTGTACCCTGTCGTGATCGGAGGACCACTTTCCAAATGCAGCGGAAACTGGAAATGGGTAGTGGTCGGATCTAGGTTCATTCCAAGGGCGAGAAATCTTTCCATGACGTTTGGTCTTTTCCGACACCCGTTCCTGAGAAATTTACGGAAGTCCTGGCAGAAAGCAGCAATGACAATGCCTAAATTCCCCTCCGGCGTCCCAATCGCTGGAACACCAAACGGTAAATAATTTCATGCACCGGGCTGAAGCTTTCAAAATTGTGGAGTCCGCCGGCAGCCTCCTCGTAGGGTGGAGGTGACATGTCGTACACCCTCTACTGGAACTAGTGATCCTTCTAGATCAACGAGATTACTTTTCCTGTGCGGAAAGTTTACAAAGCATTCACAAGTGCGTTCCCGTAGGCGGGCATTGAATTCTGCTTATAAACTTTCCTGCTCTTCTTGGCTAGCGTTGCAGATTAAGACGCGTGGACTTGTTCGGTAGAAGGAGACATGAGTGCAGAGTGTGGTGTCATTACCTAGCCATAGGTGGTGTTGGATAATAATGGCGGACTTGGCTAGAGTTTATTGACGCCGAGTATGGCGTTTTTTGAGTGACTTTTTCGCTATTGACTTAACTGTATTGCTATTTGTTACGGAGATGGCCGACGGAAGTTGCTAGTAGCCGACGGGAGACAGTGTATTTAACTGTCAGTGATGAACATACTCCAGTCCAGTGGTCGGATCTCAAATTATTTCTAGAGGTGACTGGATTGCTACAGGACTTTTAACTGGAGTAGTCATAATTTTATCCCCGTCTCGCCAGTTAAAGCTATGGTGGCGACCTTTATCAGACTCCTTCTACATGAGTAGCAGTACAGACAATTATTCTGTGGAGCAGTAGGTCGCGTAATTTGCCTCGCGCGCTCACATCGCCAATGGTGTGTGGATTCTGAGCGCGGCCACGAATGCGATTTCGCGCTACGTTATGGAAGCTCCGAGGCACAGACGAAAGCGAGTGTCACTGTAGTAAGTTAAAACACTGTCACACAGACACGGAAAAAGTGAGAAAAAGAAGCATGTTAAATACGGACGCTATGCTGATAAAGTAACCATCCAGGAACATAATCCTGAATACAGTTTTGTAGGTTTGCACCTCTCTCTTTTCAGTCATTTATGCTGCCGTACGGAGTCCAGTGTTTTACACGATTTGATACATTGTTTCTATTTTCAGTTTTTGACTAGATGCACTGTCTGTTGCCACAGTGGTCAGTCAACTTTGTCCTGTGTTTTTTCTAATTTTAAGTGTTTGTGTATCACCTTTTATGACAGGGAAATTTGGGACCAGCCCAGTAATTGCATAAACGAGCATGGAAAACCGTCCAAAACCACACTCGTACTGGCCGGGTACCACACCACTTGTCATTATCCGCCGCGAGGATTCAATACGGGCGTGGATCACTTCCCTCTCTCGCAAGCTAGCTAGCGCGCTGCGAGTTAACATACATGAGCAAGTCTTTAGTTTTTTCCACCAGCTGTAACAAAAATGTATGTATTTAATAAAACAAATTTTAATGAGAGATAAGAAGATAAAGACCTTTGTTACTCTCCATTTACATTAACAAAATGTGCTCCAGAAGAGCAGCTACCTCCTGTTGTCTGAGGTATGAATGAAGACTCGTTCCAGTAGACTGTTGACGTACCCCCATATGGCGAGGGGGTGGGGATGCTAATGCAACCAGGAACATTGTCGAACACGATCGTTTTGGGTGTCCAGATGTTATGTTATAACAGGAATAATGTTACATGGGCGTACTGACCTCCAAATTCTTGAACACGGTGTACTCATCGATCAACGTTACTGTGACACTGTGTTCCTTCCCCATGTGCGAACTTTCTAGGGGGACAGGGGGGGAGGGGGGGTTGAAGACGGCATCCATCCCTGATTTCATTTTTGTGGGTGACAATGCGCGACTGCAGCAAACTGCGCAAGTGGAAGAGCTCTTGGAACAAGAGTATATTTGGTGTATGTGCTGTGTACGACTTTATACGCAGTGGTAAGGAGTGGTGGGCCATAGAGCAGTGCAGCAACCGTCGCCGTAGGTATTGTGCCAAGGAGCAGAAATGATTAGCGAACAATTTAACACAACAAACTGAAGACTTAACTTGTATTTCTTCAATCTTATGAAGACTCGTTACAAGTGATGCAACAAGAAATAGAGTCCAGCTATCACAGTGCCTATAAGGATGAGGCACAATCGAAGGTGTCACAGTGTAGTGGCCCCAAGCACAAGTGGGCTGAGCAGCTGCCGCCGGCTATTCTATACTGTGGCAACAGAGGGCGCTTCATGGTACGCCCTACCATAAGAACTACTTACCAACCTTGTGGCCAGCACGGGAACACGTTGCAGAGTGTGCACTGCTGTCTATGGTAATCACACACCCTATTAAGAATCAGGCCTGCCTTCTGGAGTGTCCAGGGAACCACAATAAATTGCAGTGACTTTTGTGTATTTACTATCTCTGCATAAAAGTGTCATTTGTTTCTCTAATCGCGTACTTCTGTACTATACTGCAGCACTTCATTCGGTGTATGGTACAAGTTTTGTCGCACTATGTTAATTGGCAGGGACAGTTTATTTCATCCTTAAGTTTTGCAGACGAGTGTAAATTAAAATTATACATACACTGAAGCCCCAAGGAAACTGTTATAGACCTGCGTATTCAGGTACAGAGATATATAAACAGGCAGAATATGACGCAGCGGTTGGCAACGCCTACCTAAAACAACAAATGCCTGGCGTAGTTGTTAGATCGGTTACTGCTGCTACAATGGCAGGTTATCAAGATTTGAATGAGTTTGAAAGTGGTGTTATAGTCGGCGATGGGACACAGCATCTCCGAGATAGCGATGAAGTAGGCATCTTCCCGTACGAACATTTCACAAATGTTCTATGAATATCAGGAATCCGGTAAAACATTACACCCCCGACATCGCTGCGGCCGCAAAAAGATCCTGCAAGAACGACGACTGGAGAGAATCGTTCAACATGACAGAGTGCAAACCTTCTGCAAATTGCTGCAGATTTCAATGCTGGGCCATAAACAGGTGTCAGGGCGGTGAACCATTCAACGAAACATCATCGATTTGGGCTTTCGGAATCAAAGGCCCACTCGTGTACCCTTGATGACTGCACGACAGAAAGCTTCACGCCTCGCCTGGGCCCGTCAACACCGACACTGGACTGTTGATGACTGGAAACATGTTGCCTGGTCGGACGAGTCTCGTTTCAAATTGCGTCGAACGGATGGACGTTCAAAATGGTTCAAATGGCTCTGAGCGCTATGGGACTCAACATCTGAGGTCATCAGTCCCCTAGAACTTAGAACTACTGAAACCTAACTAACCTAAGGACATCACACACATCCATGCCCGAGGCAAGATTCGAACCTGCGACCGTAGTCATCGCGCGGTTCCAAACTGAAGCGCCTAGAACCACACGGCCACACCGGCCGACTCACGATGGACGTGTACGGGTATGGAGACAACCTTATGAATCCATGGACCCTTCATGTCAGCAGGGGACTGTTGAAGCTGGTGGAGGCTCTATAACGGTGTGGGGCGTGTGCAGTTGGAGTTATGTGGGAACCCCTGATACGTCTAGATACGACTCTGACAGGTGACACGTGCGTAAGCATCCTTCTGATCACCTGCATCTCTTCATGTCCACTGTGCATTCCGACGGAACTGGGGCAATTCCAGCAGGACAGTGCGACACCCCACACGTCCAGAATTGCTACAGACTGGCTCCAGGAACACTCTTCCGAGTTTAAACGCTTACGCTGGCCACCAAACTCCCCAGACACGAACATTATTAAGCACATCAGGGATGCCTTGCAACGTGCTGTTCAGAAGAGATCTCCAACCCCTTGTACTCTTACGGATTTGTGGACAGCCCTGCAGGATTCATGGTGTCAATTCCCTCCAGCACTACGGCAGACATTAGTTGACTCCATACCACATCGTATTGCGACACTCCTGCGCGCTCGCGGAGGCCCTACACGATATTAGCCACATGTACCAGTTCGTTGGCTCTTCGGTGTATATAATTAGTTAAACAGGTCCTAAAAATGAGCTGTCACCAGTGAACTAGTTCTCAAAGATGAACGAGCCTGCGCATCTGTAGTCACGATCACTCAATAGGAGACACAATCTTTAACACGCCCCTGCCTTAGAATATGTGTGTGCTAGCAAGTGGAACACGCCTCGCAGCCACAGGCGCCCTAACTCACGACCAGCAGCTGGCCGCATTCGCCACGCCGGCTCCTTATGATCAATACGTATGCGCGTGGTCGCCATTAGCACCGACACACGCCGGGCGATACCTGGTGCCGCTGCGCCGCTTTTATTATGCAAATGCCCGAAGCCATAATTCGATACCTGCTCGTCTTACAGCCGGGCCCGGCTGGCCCGCGGTAGCCGACGGGTAATCCTACTCCACGTTAAGTGGCCGCCACGCCACTAACATTTTCCGCCGCTGCTCCCGTAACGTAATAATGCTCGCCGAGTTACTGCGCGCTAAACACACATTTCAGTCAAACATATCTTGTGAGCCCACCGTACGCGGACCACCTCGAGATGCAATATTTAGGCAGTGATACTGGACCTGTCAAACGATCTATCGTTTTCCGTTTCGAGCGCCCACATTCGGGTGTTGGTGGTCGCAGTTCCAAGAACGCACTGGTGCACGGAGTGATACGCCCTACACAACGTAAAAATACTGAACCAAGAGTCGTACCACATGACAGACACCATATAAAAACAAATGACTGATAATGTTATACTGTTCGCATACCTCGAACTAAGTTTCTGACTAATACATACATACGTGTTCTTTTACCACAGTTTTCGCGATCGAGATGGCAGATTACACGTACATACGAACAACACTGGGTATACCATCATTTAGAACAAAAATTATACAACTGGAGTCCTTTGAGATAAAGAATAAATGGTTAGAAATGAATATCGACATCAACAAGTTATGCTTAACAACAACGTCCTAAGCTGAAAGCAACTGTTCAAAGCAACCATTGGCAATATCGCTATGACATGCGTTACAACGAAGAATAAAGCTTTGCCAAACTCTCTCAAACAGCATTGTTGTTTTTCCTATAGTGAGACAGGATGCTACCAATCCTTTCGTCTCCACTTCCTACGAGTCATCATCATCATCATCATCATCATCATCATCAAATCGGCGACCGAACACCCTGTAGATGCTGCGCCGACCTTACAATGCTTCTCCATTGATGGCAATCTTGTGCACTTTGGATCCAGTTGTCACGGACTCCTAGCTGGTAAAGGTCCATCCTATTCCGAGGCAAATTTGTGAGGATTTTTGGGGTAAAATGTCCCCCCCCCCCCCCCGGCAGCGTTACAGGCGCTGTGCACAGTTAGCCCAGTAGTGGGGCTGCCACTGTTCTCCCCTCAGCTGGCAAGATTTCTTTTCAAAAAAATGGCTCTGAGCACTATAGAACTTAACTTCTGAGGTCATCAGTCCCCTAGAACTTAGAACTAATTAAACCTAACTAACCTAAGGACATCACACACATCCATGCCCGAGGCAGGATTCGAACCTGCGACCGCAGCGGTCGCGCGGCTCCAGACTGTAGCGCCTAGAACCGCTCGGCTACTCCGGCCGGCGGATTTCTTTTCACGGTTTATTCCTTAGGAAAGCGGGCTACACAACGTCTCTTGGCTCTTCCTTGCTCTCTTCGTTGGAGATAGAAAAGAAAAATGAAAGACACCTTCGGGCCTCGAAACCTAATACCATTGGGGTCGATACCGTTGGGATCGAAAAAGTAAGAGTTGGCCAAGAGAGACCGATAGGAAAGGAAACAGAAGTCTGACACAAGTAAGGAGAAGTTATGTACTTCCTACGAGTAAACGAATTTATGTGATCCCAGATAAAAACTGTTCGGATGTGAAACCAGGCGATCGCGCTGGCCGTGGAACATGACATCCTCTCCAATCCAAGGATAAGGGGCACAATAGCTCACGGACAGTAATAGAGAAGTGGGGTGTACAGCGAAAAGTTCCTTCCGTTGTCTCTCGGTGGTTCTGTGGCACGGCGCAAAGCCGAATTCGAGACTAAGAACTGATTCGTATGCTCTCTGCAACGCGAGACAAATTACGCAGCGTCCTGCCCCGCAGACTTAATTGGAAGCGTTTATTGGCGGACTAAAATTAGTTCTCTGCTGTGCTATACTATCAACTCAATCTAAATTAGGGTCGCTAACCACGCTTTGACCCGCGAGAGGGGGATTAAATTTCCCACTTCCCCAATGTCAATAATCAGAGCCCTGTAGCAATCCAACTTATTTCAAAAAGACTCCAAGATCCGACCACAGGACTACAATATGCACACCGCTTACAGTTCCCACACCGACTCCAAATGGCTCCAAGAAACTCCAAGAAACTTTCACTCACCGTTTCCAAAACAGCAAAACAATAACAATGCAACTTCAATAAGGGAAAAATGTCACACAAAACGTCACTCTCAAATTTACGACAAGTCGTTAGTGAAACATCATCACCGTCCAGCTAGGTACTGTCTCCGCAATCAGATGTAGAAACGCTGCCCCCAACTTAAAAGCAACACTCGAATAGAAAATCGGATAAAGTCTAAACGTAATTCCACGCTGATTCACAGGAACGCACTTTCCATTCTTGAAAATAATCTCTACTGGAATAATATCCAGGATCACCAATTACCGCAATTACCGACTTCAGTAACACTCTTTGGAACATCCCCCCCCCCCTCCCCCCCGGAGGGCACTACACCACCTGCTCCTGCAAGGTCTGTTGGTCGATTCCTCGATTTAGCGAGCAGCACACAGTTATACAAATTTGTTTGAGTATAGCGCCTCTCGGGCAATCAGACTCAGTAACCAGGCTGCATACACTCCCTTCCGCCAGATACCGACCCTGGCAGAGCCGACAGCCACACGAAGATCACACAGGAGCGGTCAGGAAATGATATGTTATACAACACTCATGTTGAAATCGCATATTCCCGTGGGAAACAAGAGGCACGATTTCGAACAACTGTTAATGCACGTCACGAATGAACAACATGCAACGTGAACCATTCAAACGGGTTGCAACAGAAATGGTCTCATTAGTTATCTCGTAAAATTCCAGTCCAGTGATAGAGACTCGTTGCTGGTCATCTGACAGGCTCGTGGCGTATGGATTTTCATAATTCCAGTCGGCGGCTGAATACATCATCACTGTTGAAACAGACCTCATTCGAGAAGAATACAGATTGTAGGATTCTTCGGCAGTACTGGCGATGGTTAACCTACTGACAGAACTGAACTATCGCTTCAAAGATGTTTGGCCGCACTGCTTGCAAATGCTATATATCGTTATAAAGAGTTTGCCTCCGTAGCTGAGTGGTCAGCGCGGCTGACTGCGCCTTGGGGGTCGGGTTCGATTCCCGAGCGGTTCTGAGATTTTATCCGCTTGGGGACTGAGTGTTGTGTTCACCTCATAATCATCACCATCATCATCATCATCATCATCATCGACGCACGAATCGCCGATGTGGCTAATAACGTCATACAATAATTTCATTTTTATTATGAAGTGTGGACCTGCTGCTCCAATAGCGCCCTCTTGTGTTCTTCGAGGTAAGCATTTCTCGGGTAAGCTGACGGGTGCTTATCTATATTAACAAACGCCAAAAACGTTCACCCGAGCCCAATTCCAGATTGCCGATCTAACAGCTTCGTGGGGCAACAAAAATTTGAATTTCAGTGTATCATACGATTATTGTCCGAATTTTAAAATTTGAAATGCTGTCATAATCTATTCATTAAGCGTGAAGTGATCAGAAGTTTAAAGCTGTTTTATACATAGGAGTTCGATTCTTTAAAGAACCACGTGTGGAAGGAGCGCGGCAGCGTTTACAGGTTGATGCATGTTATCTCCCTCAATCTAACATCTATCCCACAAATTTTATTGTGAGGACAATTTTTTGACGGGAACCCTGGAAAGGTCTGCGTGACCTGAATGACCCAGTTCACGCCCCTCCAATTATTTGCGTATTGTGAAACTCGTCTCTGTACATTCATTCGGCTTTCTGGGCACTGCACCGCAAATTAACCACAATTCTGGAAGTTCGTCTACTGAATAACGGCCAGTCAAAAACTGTATGTTCTTGTGATCTCTATCGTGTGTACGCCCACATGCACTGCTGACTTATGGTTTCGAATAGCCCAAAATACTCATTTGGAAACATTTTTCCTTAACACTTATTTGATGGCTGTCTACGTATTGTGTAATTTTGACCTTAAAAGTTTGGGACATCCTGTATAGCAATTACACTAATTATAAAGATCAAATACAGTGTAAATATGGACTACATTGACACAATTTCGGATGTTGTTCTGGGAGTTGTCTCCGGTGATTCTTTACAGAGATATTTATTTCTTTGATTTATTATTCCTATGTCTTTTACCATCTGTTCCATTCGCTCACTTAGTTCACAACAGTATTGCCCACCTTACCTTCCGTTAGTTTTACTTTAACAGTGATACACGGCAGTATGAATAAGTTTACCGCTGAGGAATTAGTCCACAAGCACTTCGCTTATGCGTTAACTGAAAGCAATGAAAGAGCACCACACAGACGTTATGATGAGTTGTTCCTGTATCGACGGCAACCACCTGACAGTACTTCCGCATCTGTACGAAGGTGCCTACAGGAAACCGTTTGCCTAACGCGAAACAAAAATAATAATTTAGCACGGAAAGACTTCGCTTCTGGGACGTACAACCCGCTAAGTCATCCAGATTTATAGGTTTATTTATTTATTTTTGTTAGAGCGAACGAAGTACACAATAATTGTCGCTGTTCCTACGTCAGTTTTCAAATTCGCCGATGAGTGTGTCGATGTTCGTGAATTGTATGTCGAAATAAGTCAGTTTTTTGTGAAATCATTTCGTTTCGTTTTTAATGTACACACTGCAATTGTTCGTGCAAAGACGGTGGAATTAGAAATTTTCACGTTATCAGATTGTCCTGTATAATCATTTGCTGAATTTGTTGCTGTCGACAATGATGCGCGTACAGCGTCGCTTATGACAGTCGATGACAGATTGGAAATCGTTCACAGTTCAAAAGATAGAATCGAAGTAACGACATCAACGAATTTGACAAAGAAATACAGATTTCAATTTCTGTCCCCACTACACGAGAAACGTGGGATATTATGAAAAGTACGTACAGTTATTTAGATGCGCATTTGAATGGAATGAATATAAGGATACTCGGTAAAAACAATTTGCCGAAATCTGATGCTGAAAAAATTGACTACACAAACTAATTCCTGATAAACAATAATATATTGTACATCTACAGCAGTAAATTTTAGAAGAAAATATAATTATCGTTCTGTATAAAAATTCGAGACATCGAAATAATAGTTATTCCCGCGTATCGTTCAATATGATAAACTATTTCGCCACGCTCTATTTCACGTTACACTTTTTCCGCTGTATATTAATAGCACATAAATGGCCACTACTACTAAGTCGACACTAACCAATACCACAATGAAAATGATCCTTTTCATCACACCACGAAAATAATCACTTCCATAATCACTATGAACCCTCCCCCCCACCTCCACCAGCACCACCACCACTATAAATAACTACAGCAATCTCCCGATCAACAGGATTAATGCAGATCCTAGAGCGCAGTCCGCAGCTCGTGGTCTAGTCGTTAGCGTTAGCCTCTGAATCACGGGTCCCGCGGTTGATTTCCGGCCGGCTAAGGTTTTTTTTCCGCCCAGGGACTGGGCGTTTGTGTTGTCCTCGTCATTTCATCATCATTCGGGAAAGTGGCGAGAGTGGGCTGTGAAAAGATTGGAAATTTATACAGGCGCTGACAACCGCGTCTTTGAGCGCCCCAGAAACCAATCACCACCACCACCACCACCACCACCGAGAGCGCACGAATAACCGAATAATACAAACAATGCAAAATCAACATTTTTCATCGGAAATTGTTACTAACTATAATCACAAAGCAACCTGCATGTTACATTCGAAAGCCCACTGCGTTACTCGCTGGAAACTGCCAACTTATTTACAGAATTACACTTCGTGTCACTTGCTTCCACTTACTTTCGGTCATTCACCATTCATTTTTTTCTGCTTCTGTTTTTCATTCACTCATTCACACACAACAGTTCTCATTAGCCGGAGAATCAAAGCATCGGCACAGTGAAACGAATTTCGCCCTGAATGCTTTAACATCAGATCAACGCATTTGAGCGCTTCGATGTGCATGATAACCACACAGGGGTTCGCTATGTCCGCGTCCCTTAGCTGCCCAAATCCCGGTTCGTAGACATTGCTACTATTGGTATTTAACCACTCGCTTACATTTTCACCTTCGTCTCCATAACCAGAAATTTGTGGTTTAAAAGGAACTATGATTATAACGAAATATTTCAGTCTTCGTTTACATTGTTTCGAAAATCGCTGAACTATCCACGAATAATCCGCATCTGAGTTATTCGGAACTTCCTGTATACCGATACTACAGAAACGACGATGATGACCACCAATCACATCGTCGTCTACGAGCCAAGCTACGATCACACGGAATATTTTCGCAGGTATATATGACTGGCCCGGTGAATATACGTCTATTAAAACCCAGTACGTTATGCTGGACAGCGGATGTTCCACAGAAACAAAAGTACAAGGGCTCTTCCTCCCTCCCCCACCCCACCCCAATGTCCGATCGAAAACGGTGCAAGAGCGTCTTTATTATAACTGCAGTGTGCAACGGTGTGCTGTCACGAAGGACGAGTCTGATGACAACATTCCTTGTCGGTTGTTCTAAAATGACCTACGTAGACGTCGAAGAGTCGCACTGCATGAGGCTGCAGTGATGGTCGTGCCAAGTTCCATTAATTCCATCAACAAAACTGTTTTTAGGGCCCAGAACACAGTAACCGTACAGTTTGGGGTGGAGATGATTCGCTTGCACTTTTTTGTTTTATCTCCAATTTTTTAATATAGCATATACAACAATGCGTCGGATAGGATCGGCAGCACTATAGGAGAGTTCACTGACGATGCAGTGCCGGCCAGAGTGGCCGAGCGGTTCTAGGCGCTTCAGTCTGGAACCGCGTGACCGCTACGGGCGCAGGTTCGAATCCTGCCACGGGCATGGATGTATGTGACGTCCTTAGGCTAGTTAGGTTTACGTAGTTCTAAGTTCTAGGGGACAGATGACCTCAGATGTTAAGTCCCATAGCGCTCAGAGCCATTTGACGATGCAGTTGTGTACAGGAAAGTATCGTCGTTGGACTACCGTGAGGAACTGCAGAAATGGAGTAAAGAACAGCAGCTCTCTTTGAATTTGGATAAATGTAAGATAACAGCTACAATAAAAGCAAAGAACCGTGTAGTACCTAATTACAAAATGGATGGTGAACATCCTGTGCACGTCACAGTGTAAGTATTTAGGAGATGTGCAATTTGAAGAGATCGAAAGGATCGTAAAAAGTCTTCATCACACATACGAAAGTGAAACAGAAATGCCTCGTGAATGTGAACGGGACTTTTTGGAAGAAAGAAGACGCAGTTATCGCGAAACCCCTGAGTACCTGTCTTCGAAGACAAAAGTACGACATTTCGCCAAACTTTACGTCGCGTAGGATTGTACGAGAACAACGTGAGAGAGATCAGAGCGCTTTACAGAGGCATACAGAGTTACATTTCCCTCACTCAATACGCGAATGGAATACGAAAGAAAATGGATGATATTGGTACGAGGTACCCTTCGCCATGCACAGTACAGTTGCTTACTGAGTATTTACGAACTAAGGCCGGTATTTATCAAATTTCTTTGTCAAATATCTTTGTCCAATATCTTTGTCCAATATCTTTGTCAAAGATATTTGATGGTGTAATACGGAACTTTGTCAAGTGTCGTCCAATATTTGATCAAATCTAGGGCATCGCTGTGGATTTGATCAAAGAAGTCGCTTGTCTTCTGTTCACTGCAATGGTGCCACACGGAGCGCTAGCATCGCTGCAGCATTCTGTCGTCTGCAGTGTTTTAATAAACATTGCCGGTAAATACAATTGGTGTGTGCCGACAACTACAAAATTAATAGAGATGTACGAAGCTGATGAGGCGCTTTACAACGTGAGGCACGCTGAATACAAAAATAGATCAAGAAGATTGGAGACCTGACCTGACCTGACCTAACCTAACCTAACACTCTCCTGTAGCAAGGAATCGGAGTGTTACAGTGAGCCTGTCATCTGCAGATGTAGCAGTTCTTAAGTGAATATTGTGCTTTGTGATATGAGGATACACTTCACTGAGCACATACAGAAATGTATGTTCATCCGTTCTTAAGTAATTGATGTACGACTTGACGTCTTCCATTATAAGCTCACGTAACAAGTTTTGTTGAATGCTTTTATCGTGTCGTCGTAAAACCCACGGATTCACCCAGGTATGTTTACTTTTTTTCCCCCCGCTTCTCTTCCGCAAGTGCACACAGTGCAATTGTAGTACGTGCAACTGCTGCGGTTAATAACAAGTTGTTGTTGTCAGCCATCTTGAACTTTGACGAAAAATATGATGACAGTGTAATACCCCTTCTAGCGCTACGTCAAAGATCTTTGTCAAATATATTTGACGGAATATTTGATCACATCTTTGATCAAATCTTTGACAAAGAAATTTGATAGTGTAATACCGGCCTAACCAACCATGATATTACTGCACTTGGCCATTGTCGGAAAAACGTGGTGACTTGAGACTAGCGAAAGCGCACCGCACTGTCACTGCTTTCAGGTCAGTTAGGCATATACCATCAACCCCGATTACGCGCTTACTCGCGATAAGCCGACTGAAGCAATCTCACTCCCAGGTGCAATAATACTAGGCTCGACTAATAGACGTAGACATACTACAAGAACAACAACAGTCGCCAGAGGCGGCAGCATGCCCGGCGCAACAGCGGGCGTCTCAGCAGCGGCCTCTATCAGCAAATTAAGCGAAAAATTACGGACGACGGCGGGCAGCGCTGGAGTGGACGCAGGCGGCGGGCGGCAGCGGGCAGCTAGGCGGCGTGGTAATTACCGTGCAGAGCGCCTCGGCCGGCGGCCTCTGAAGACCAGGCGAGACGCGCAAGTCCCAGCGAGGGCCGGAGGGCCCCCCGCGGGGCGGCCGCCAAACTGTGATGAATCGCCGCCACCCCGCCGAGATAATCTCAACACCGCACCAATTTCAAATTAATTTACCACACCATCCGATATGCTTGACGGGGATCCCACAATTTCGTATAGGAGCTTTGTGCCGGCTGCCGCTGCTCGCCGCCGCGCTGCTGCCGCGACCGCGACTACCTAATGGCGGGCGGGTGAAAAACGCACGGCTGCGAAATTAGGCTAACGATCGCAAGGCTGCAAGGGGTTCGCGCCAAAACACTGCCACAAGGATGAGGTTGTGCTCGATCGGCTGGTGTTTGCATTGTTGAGTCACCATTCGGTAACTCTGCTTCTGCTGTGCAGTTTCGGCCTAAATCCACCCAAGCAGATATGTGGTTAATGCTACATAGACAGTCCATATCTACATTCATGGAACTTCACACCGCCGAATCATTACATTTACAGGTCAACAGCATAAGTGGTTCTGAGGTACCAGCTATCAATCCATGCTGAAACACCCTTGCTAGTATCGAGCGAGGTGGCGCAGTGGTTGGCACAGTGGCCTCGCATTCAGGTGGTCGACGGTTCAAACCCGCGTCCGGCCATCAGGATTTAGGTTTTCCGTGATTTCCCTAAGCCGCTTCAGGCAAATGCTGGGATGGTTCCTTAAAGAGCACGGCCGACTTTAAAAATGGCTCTGAGCACTATGGGACTTAACTTCTAAGGTTATCAGTCCCCTAGAACTTAGAACTACTTAAACCTAACTAACCTAAGGACATCACACACATCCATGCCCGAGGCAGGATTCGAACCTGCGACCGTAGCGGTCGCGCGGTTCCAGACTGTAGCGCCTTTAACCGCTTGGCCACCCCGGCCGGCGCCGGCCGACTTCCTTCCTCATCCTTCCGTAATCCGATAGGACCTATGACCTCTCCGTTTGATCCCCTCCCCCGAATCAACCGACCCATATTAGTACGTGGTGTAACCCCCACAGTCGGCAATGCAGGCACTGGCTCTAGTATCCAGTCGATTGTACAGATGGCAAATACTGTCCTGGGATACGTTACGCCACGGCTGCTCGATCTGCTCACGTAGTTCTCCAAAACTTGTTGGTCGACAAGTTGAATGAGTCCCTTCTCGTAGCATCACATCCCACACATGCTCCAGTGAAGACAAGTCCGGAGGGTGTGCTAGCCAGGGAAGTTGCTGTACGTCTTGCAGAGCACGTTGTGTTTCGCGGGTGGACGGGCATTGTCCTGCTGGAACAACACATCACCTTCCTGTTGCAAGAACGGCAAAAGAACGGGTCTAACAACATTCTGCACGTACCGAGCGCTGGTAAGCGTCCCTCCAGAAACACCAAAGGTGATCGGGAGTTATAACTTATCTCACCCCTGACCATAAGGCCTGTGGTGGGGCCAGAGCGTCTTGGACGAATGCACTATCCCAGACAGCGTTCACCGAGTCTACATTGTACACGCAAATCATCATAGCTTGCGTACAGTCTGTTGTCACTGTTGAAGACGCAGCGCGCCATTCCATCTACCAAGTGTTCATCTGGCGGCACCAATCAAGCCGTGAACGTCGATGCTATGGCATGAGTGGAAGACGGGCTAGAGGCGTGCGTGCCCACAGTCTCACTGTAACAATCAGTTCGCAACAGTTCGTGTTACAGGTCTGGGCACAAAAGCCCTCTTATCTCAGCTGTGGTAGCTGTACCGTCTGCCAATGTTGCCTTTACAATAAGATGATCCTGGCGGACTGCTGTTCTGCTTGGACGTCCAGAACATCATCTGCGGATATGAGGATGTTCACTTGACCACTGATACCCGCATCGATGCACAACTGACGGAACATGTCCCACTTGTGTAGCAATTCTCTGGAAAGGCCATCCCGACACTCAGCAGGGCACAATTTGACCCTTTTCCAACCCGTTCAGTTGGCTGTATGAAGCACGAGTGGGTCTCCGAGGCATGGTTGCCTGCTCGCTTCACACGTCTGCACCAGACTGAGCTTTCTGGCTGTGAGCACTCCCAATTAAAGGGTAGACAAAGATGGCGCTCCGTTAGATGGCTATCTGTTAGCAGACGACGTATAAACCATTATCAGTATGTCTACTATCACCCAGATGGCATACGCCATGATCGGATCAGGAATGACGTTGTCCTTCCAGGTGTACCAATTTCTTTTTCCCCACAGTTTCCTTTAAAGATTAACATCATACAGAAGGTGCTCCAGAATTCATTATTCCTGGAGAAACTAGTGATCAGACTTAAAACTCTATTCGACACGAAATACTCCCACTGCGAAAAAAAAATTCCGCTCTCGCCAACTTCGTCACACGAGGCTGGCGAGTCTACACTACTGGCCCCTAAAAATGCAACACCAGGAAGGTTAGCAAATAAGACCGTCGTACATATTGAGCGTTAACAGTATAGTGGAAAGATTACGTGGTTTAATTTGTAAGTCACTTTGGGGGGGGGGGGGGGGGGGGAACACGGAGCAGATGTTTTCAATGGTGAGAGCTATGGAAATTGTGGTGTCCCGGAAAACAGTCGAGCACTCTCTTTATGGAGGTAACCAAGGACAGAACGGGCACTATGGGGCCTTGCATTATCTTGTTGACACATAACGATACGCTGACCTCGGAGATAAGGCACAGCCGCCGTTCTTAATATGTAGAAATGTAGCGTCCGTTGTCCAAATGACCGACAATGAGAACCAGAGACGATGGTATTGTGTACCCAATGTCACTGCATGCCATCACGCCAGCTGCTTACTTTTACTTTTCCGTGTCCAGATCAAATTTTTTTTCCAATAGTTAGCCACCTCTACGGCTTTGTCGTTGGCTTGTAGCAGGTCACTAAAACTGCAGGGCTCCGGCAGTAGTCGGCACATGAGCAGATGTGCCTCGTCTTGTACCTCTCCGCATCCGCAAAAAAACATCATCGTTAGTCAGCAGTCCCCACTTGCACAGATTAGTTTTGCATCTGGGTACACCAGCCCTCAGCCTATTTAGTGTTCTCCACACTGTATAAGGAAGTTTGTTTCCAGGTGCCATCTGCTCTTTTGGTATTATCTGCAGTGCGGTTTGCTCATTCTCCCATTTACGGACTCTATTATCTTCCTGTGAACCGTCGAGGATCTTGGTTCTTGCAATAAAGCTATTTCTAGACTTAAGCCTCCGAGCCTGAGTGACGTGCCCATTCAGTGGGTGTCGAGAATCTGTTTCTTTCTTTGTTCTCTCAGCGTCTGCTGCCACCTGCCTTCTGATCTTGGATGGGGCAATTCCAGCAAGTAGGTACAAAGTACCCGTTGGTGTGGGTCTGAGACAGCCTGTAACAATTCGCATTGTCTCATTTACACTTACATCAACCTGTTTAGCATGTGCAGATGCTTCCCATACTGGCGCTGCATAGTCTGCTGCAGAAACACACAGAGCAAGTGCTGATGTTCTCAGCTGCTGATCCTATATGACGAATGCAATAGCAGAGAGAATAATGTCTGCCCTTGCTGGCACTAGTCGCATGGGGCCGTTACGATCATGCATGACGATGCGTACGGCCAGTGGGCCCCATCTGGAGTTGTTCGCCGTCTAGTGTAAGTCTCTTTTATTTGGCGACTCTTAAGCGACTTGGGCGTCGATGATAATGAAATAATGATGAGAAAAACACAATACCCAGTCCCCGAGCCGATAAAGTCTTCGACCCGGCCGGGAATCGAACCTGGACGCCCCGCACGGCAGTCAGCCGCAGTGACCACACAGCTACGGAGGCGGACAACGAAAAAAATAATACCCCAGAGCAACAACCGCAGTCTCCATCTGCCACGACCCTGCTGCTGTCGAATTCCACCATGTGCTGGTAGATGTTTCTCTTCCTTATACAACACATAAAATTATATTCTCACGAAGACCCGACAAATAAATGCGATTTCTGCACGAGAAACTCGCTGCGTTATCTTTTCTTATAACTGGTATATCATAACTAATAATGAAGACCGACAGGGTTGAACCTATATGATAACAGATGCAAGAAGTTCCAGTAAACATGGGCCCGCAAACGAGATCTTTGCAACATACTTCGGATGTATAGCATGTCGGTCGCTGACTTCTGGCTAAAATGTTGTCCTAGTTAGTAAAAAATGCAGTTTTCAATTAACTCCCCAGCTAACTAGCCTCAAACTCCCTTGCTTCGACGTACATCATGTTCTCTGAACTACTTACATCAAAGAAAGTTTTGCATCACCTCGGTTCCGAGAGTTCCGGAACCTGTACAGAAAATTGGAATAGAAATCAACATAAACATCATTTCCACCCTTTTTATTGCTCATGAAAACCACACACTGCAGGTTTTACTACCATTCAGCGAGACTTTCAGAGGTGGTGCTCCAGATTGCTGTACACACCGGTACCTGTAACACCCAGCAGCACGTCCTCTTGCATTGATGCATGACTATAGTCGTCGTGGCATACTATCCACAAGTTCATCAAGGCACTGTTGGTCCAGATTGTCCTACTCGCCAACGGCGATTCGGCGTAGATCTCTCAGAGTGGTTGGTGGGTCACGTCGTCCATAAACAGCCCTTTTCAATCTATCCCAGGCATGTTCGGTAAGGTTCATGTCTGGAGAACATGCTGGCTACTCTAGTCGAGCGATGTCGTTATCCTGAAGGAAGTCATTCACAAGATGTCGAGCGATGTCGTTATCCTGAAGGAAGTCATTCACAAGATGTGCACGATGGGGGCGCGAATTGTCGTCCATGAAGACGAATGTCTCGCCAATATGCTGCCGATATGGTTGCACTATCGGTCGGAGGATGGCTTTCAAGTATTGTACAGCCGTTACGGCGCCTTCCATGACCACCAGAGCCGTATGTCGGCCCCACATAATGCCACTCCAAAACATAATCAGGGAATCTCCACCTTGCTGCACTCGCTGGAAAGTGTGTCTAAGGTGTTCAGCCTGACCCGGTTGCCTCCAAACACGTCTCCGACGACTGTCTGGTTGAAGGCATATGCGACACTCATCCGTGAAGAGAACGCGATGTCAATCCTGAGCGGTCCATTCGGCATGTTGCTGGGCCCGTCTGTACCGTGCTGCATGGTGTCGTGATTGTAAACATGGACCTCGCCATTGACGTCGGGAGTGAAGTTACGCATCATGCAGCCTATTGCGCACACTTGAGTTGTAACATGACGTCCTATGGCTGCACCAAAAGCATTATTCAACATGGTGGCGTTGCTGTCAGGGTTCCTCCGAGCCCTAATCTGTAGGTAGCGGTCATCCACTGCAGTAGTTGCCCTTCGGCGGCCTGAGCGAGATATGTCATTGACAGTTCCTGTCTCTCTCTCTCTCTCTCTGTATCTCCTCCATGTCCGAACACATCGCTTTGGTTCACTCTGAGACGCCTGGACACTGTCCTTGTTGAGAGCTCTTCATGGCATAAAGTAACAATGTGGACGCGATCGAACCGCGGTACTGACCGCATATATTTTTACTCGGGGTTAAATCAGGGGTGACTCAACAAGCAAGAATAGATTTTAGTTGTTTATTACAAACAAACTGTGCAAGATAGAAACACATTGCGCGTGTCACCGGATAGAGGGAAGTTCGAAGTCTTACGCTCGCACAGACTATAGCACACACTATGCATTGCTCGAGAAAATCTAAACGGTATCCATTTCAAACCACACACTGATCAAATGGTTCCTGTTTACTGAATCGACAACTTGAATAATTCGATTTGTCAAATCTTTAAGAGTAGATGCCATAGGTGAAAAAGAATATCTTTCATGTACCCCCACAGAAAAATTCGCAAGGTGCGAGGTCTGGTGACCTGGGAGGGCAAAACCAATGGACAAAAACTTGGTTGTCCACCTCTTCCAATGCAACGTTATGAGATGGTTTTGTTAAGATAACGCCGCATCTTAAGTGAGGAGGGGCGCCGTCATGCATAAAAATGCACTACCCGCAGGAAGCGGCTACAAGGGTAGCGGAGTACGTGTGGAGTGCACATGGGTCTTTAGGTTAGAGAATTTCCTCCCTAGGCCCGACAAGACGCCACCTGAGACGCGGCAAAGTAGGAGTAGGCAAAATGCAACAGGGAATAACAATATTAACGTGCTAATAGTAAACTGCAGGAGCGTCTATAGAAAGGTCACTGAACTGCTCTCATTAATAAACGGTCACAATGCCCACATAGTACTAGGGACAGAAAATTGGCTGGAACTAGACGTAAACAGTAATGAAATCCTAAACTCAGATTGGAATGTATACCGCAGGGACAGGCTGGACAGTGAAGGGGGAGGCGTGTTTATAGCGATAAAAAGTGCAATAGTATCGAAGGAAATTGACGGAGATCCGAAATGTGAAATAATTTGGGTGAAGGTCACTGTTAAAGCAGGCTCAACCATGGTAACTGGATGTCTCTATAGGCCCCTGGGCTCAGCAGCTGTTGTGGCTGAGCACCTGAAGGATAATTTGGAAAATATTTCGAGTAGATTTCCCCATCATGTTATAGTTCTGGGTGGAGATTTTAATTTGCCGGATATAGACTGGGAGACTCAAACGTTCATAAGGGGTGGCAGGGACAAAGAATCCAGTGAAATTTTTTTAAGTGCTTTATCTGAAAACTACCTTGAGCAGTTAAACAGAGAACCGACTCGTGGCGATAACATATTAGACCTTCTGGTGACAAACAGACCCGAACTATTTGAAACAGTTTACGCAGAACAGGGAATCAGCAATCACAAAGCGGTTACTGCATCGATGATTTCAGCCGTAAATAGAAATATTAAAAAAGGTAGGAAGATTTTTCTGTTTAGCAAAAGTGACAAAAAGCAGATTACAGAGTACCTGACGGCCCAACACAAAAGTTTTGTCTCAAGTACAGATAGTGTTGAGGATCAGTGGACCAAGTTCAAAACCATCGTACAATTTGCGTTAGATGAGTATGTGCCAAGCAAGATCGTAAGAGGTGGAAAAGAGCCACCGTGGTACAACAACCGAGTTAGAAAACTGATGCGGAAGCAAAGGGAACTTCACAGCAAACATAAACATAGCCAAAACCTTGAAGACAAACAAAAATTACGCGAAGCGAAATGTAGTGTGAGGAGGGCTATGCGAGAGGTGTTCAATGAATTCGAAAGTAAAGTTCTATGTACTGACTTGATAGAAAATCCTAAGAAATTTTGGTCTTATGTCAAAGCGGTAGGTGGATCAAAACAAAATGTCCAGACACTCTCTGACCAAAATGGTACTGAAACAGAGGGTGACAGACTACATGCCGAAATACTAAATGTCTTTTTCCAAAGCTGTTTCACAGAGGAAGACTGCACTGTAGTTCCTTCTCTAGACAGTCGCACAGATGAAAAAATGGTAGATATCGAAATAGACGACAGAGGGATAGAGAAACAATTAAAATCGCTCAAAAGAGGAAAGGCCGCTGGACCTGATGGGATACCAGTTCGATTTTACACAGAGAACGCGAAGGAACTTGCCCCCCTTCTTCCAGCGGTGTACCGTAGGTCTCTAGAAGAGCGTAGCGTTCCAAAGGATTGGAAAGGGGCACAGGTCATCACCGTTTTCAAGAAGGGACGTCGAAGAGATGTGCAGAACTATAACCCTAACGTCGATCAGTTGTAGAATTTTGGAACACGTATTATGTTCGAGTATAATGACTTTCCTGGAGACTAAAGATCTACTCTCTAGGAAATCAGCATGGGTTTCGAAAAAGAGGGTCGTGTGAAACCCAGCTCGCTCTATTCGTCCACGAGACTCAGAGGGCCATAGACACGGATTCACAGGTAGATACCGCGTTTCTTGACTTCCGCAAGGCGTTCGATACAGTTCCTCACAGTCGTTTAATAAACAAAGTAAGAGCATATGGACTATCAGACCAATTGTGTGATTGGATTTAAGAGTTCCTAGATAACAGCATGTCATTCTCAATGGAGAGAAGTCTTCTGAAGTAAGAGTGATTTCAGGTGTGCCGCAGAGGAGTGTCGTGGGACCGTTGCTATTCACAATATACATAAATGACCTTGTGGATGACATCGGAAGTTCACTGAGGCTTTTTGCGCATGATGCTGTGGTATATCGAGAGGTTGTAACAATGGAAAATTGTACCGAATGCAGGAGGATCTGCAGTGAATTGACGCATGGTGCAGGGAATGGCAATTGAATCTCAATGTAGACAAGTGTAATGTTCTGCGAATACATAGAAAGAAAGATCCCTTATCATTTAGCTACAATATAGCAGGTCAGCAACTGGCAGCAGTTAATGCCATAAATCATTTGCGAGTACGCATTAGGAGTGCTTTAAAATGGAATGATGATATAAAGTTGATCGTCGGTAAAGCAGATGCCAGACTGAGATTCATTGGAAAAATCCCAAGGAAATGCAATCCGAAAACAAAGGAAGTAGGTTACAGTACGCTTGTTCGCCCGCTGCTTGAATACTGCTCAGCAGTGTGGGATCCGTACCAGATAGGGTTGATAGAGGAGAGAGAGAAGATCCAACGGAGAGCAGCGCGCTTCGTTACAGGATCATTTAGTAACCACGAAAGCGTTACGGAGTTGATAGATAAACTCCAGTGGAAGAATCTGCAGGAGAGACGCTCAGTAGCTCGGTACAGGCTTTTGTTGAAGTTTCAAGAACATACCTTCACCGAAGAGTCATGCAGTATATTGCTCCCTCCTACGTATATCTCGCGAAGAGACCATGAGGATAAAATCAGAGAGATTAGAGCCCACACAGAGGCATACCGACAATCCTTCTTTCCGCGAACAATACGAGACTGGAATAGAAGGGAGAACCGATAGAGGCACTCAACGTACCCTCCGCCACACACCGTCAGGTGGCTTGCGGAGTATGGATGTAGATGTAGATGTCGAAGTAGAAGTAACTGGAATCTTCGTGAAGTTGAGGAAACAACCAATTTTGCAGCATGTCGAGATGTAACATTCCAGTTACTTTCCTCGTCAAAAAGAAAGATCCATTACTTTGTGAACAGAAACGGTACAAAACACATTCAGTTTCGGTGAGTGTCTTTCATGTTCGACGACGAAGACAGCATTTTGTGACTCTCGGATTCTTACGTTATGACCGTTTACTTCACTTGATAGATGAAACGTCGATTCGTCCGAAAAGGTGAGTCGTTCGGGAAAAAAATGTCCTCTGCTGTATGCTGGATAATCGAAATGGAAAATTCGTACCTTCTATTGTGGTTGCCGGGACGCAACTGCTGCAGTAATTGCTGCTTGTAAGGCTTCATACGCAGGCGTCGTTTTAGAACAGGCCACACCGTTGTTCGAGAAAGTTTCAGTTCCTGACCTGCCCGTCTTGTGGACTTCCGAGATCTCCGTATGACCGCATCTCGTATACGCTCGACATTTTCAACAGACGTGCGTGGCCGACCTGTGCTCTTCCCTCTGCATATGCAACCAACTTACAATAATTTCGTATCCAGTCATAAATCTGCTTATACACAGGTGGCTTCTTGCTGAATCGACTGCAGAATGCAAGTTGCACTTGAAGAATGAATTGACTTCGCGCAAATTCCAACACAAAAAATTATTTCTTTTGTGGTGTAGTCCCCATGTTGTCACAAACAAACAACAGCGCAGCTGTGTCGTAACTTTGAACCTTCCTCTGTGCAGTGACATGCGCAATGTATTTGTATCTTTTATAGTTTGTATGTAACACAAGTGAAACCTGATCTTACTTTTTTAATCACCCGGTACATACAAATCATCTTGACACAGTACTTCAGGCGTCCACCTAACCTCCATCTTCAAGTGAGAATGCTGTTTGCTAAATGTCGCCGGAAACTGATCCCTACCACGAATGGTGGCTATTTTATACGCTTGCTCCAGAAGTTGTTGCTGTTCCCCTTGAACATTACGTGAAGGTACAGCGCCACAAGGGTGGCAGCTGACAGAAACGATTAGTCCTACGGAGTACCTCTGTCGGGAGGCTTACGCTGCCTCCGACGCGGCTGCTAGCACACGCTCAGAGCGTACCAGTGTCTTTAAAGGTAGAAAGGATTTAGAAGCGATATACCAAAATTGTGTTTCGTTCGCCAACCAAGATCAGAGCTTTCGATGGGTCGGTTGAACATTATCTAGAACTAAGGTGGTCCTGTGTTTACAAAATCCCTTGCCATTGTGGGAAAACTTGTCCTGACCAGATGATTCGCACTGCTCACAACAGATGTGTTCAGCACCATCGCCGCACACTATTACTACAATTGAATAGTAGTAGCCAAGGAACAAAGAATGATGTATGACAAGAGATAGTAGTTCGTTTTTCTGTGGCGTTTACATCCGTCAAAAAAGCGATTCTGGTACCTAGAGTCCATGATTTTTATTATTTAAACCTTTTGTGTTGATATTTCCATAGGAACTTTCATCCATTAATATATATTTCTTTATATCTAACTAAGGATAATGGAATGTGGTCGAATTAAGTCGGGCGATGCTGAGGGAGTTAGATTAGGAAATGAGACACTTACAGCAGTAAATGAGTTTTGCTATTTGGGGAGCAAAGTAACTGATGATGGTCGAAGTGGAGAGGATATAGAATGTAGACTGGCAATGGCAAGGAAAGCGTTTCTAAAGAAGAGAAATTTGTTAACATCGAGTATAGATTTAAATGTCAGGAAGTCGTTTCTGAAAGTATTTGTATGGAGTGTAGCCATGTATGGAAGTGAAACATGGACGATAAATAGTTTGGACAAGAAGAGAATAGAAGCCTTTGAAATGTGGTGCTACAGAAGAATGCTGAAGATTAGATGGGTAGATCACGTAACTAATGAGGAAGTATTGAATAGGATTGGGGAGAAGAGGAGTTTGTGGCACAACTTGACAGGAAGAAGGGATCGGTTGGTAGGACATGTTCTGAGGCATCAAGGGATCACCAATTTAGAACTGGAAGGCAGCGTGGAGGGTAAAAATCGTAGAGGGAGACCAAGAGATGAATACAATAAACAGATTCAGAAGGATGTAGGCTGCAGTACGTATTGGGAGATGAAGATGCTTGCACAGGATAGAGTAGCATGGAGAGCTCCATCAAACCAGTCTCAGGACTGAAGACCACAACAACAACATGAAGTGATGCACCAGTTTTCATCGATTTAGCTTTAACATTTTTTTAATGTATCGAAATATTTTCTCAAAAGTTTTCATCCCCTATTTCACCCCTTAGGGGTTAAACTTTTCAAAAATGTTGAAACATGTATATTTTTTACTACTGATTGAGAAACCAAGCACTACTTTTCGTAGGTCTAGCTTCAAAATTGCCTTAATAGCAACATATTTTCAAGAAAACCTCTCATCCCCTGTTTCACATCCTTAGGGGTGGAATTTCGAAAAATTCCTTCTTAAACGACGCTTACAGAATAAGAACAATACCCTCTTCCAATTTCAAGTTTCTGTTCTTAGTAGTTTGAGCTGTGCGATGATGAGAAAGCCAGTCAGGACATTGCCTTTTATATATGTCATATACCTCCGCCTCTTTTTGCCCATTAGGTAGATCAATCATGAAGTTCTGCACCGTGGAACCTCATCAGAACTGGTCAGTGTGTCCAGACTGGCCAGCCGTCTGTCTTGATTTGGCACTCACCTGAATGGAAATCCCCGGGTGAAGCTGTAGGAGGCGCTGGAAGTGATGGCGGATAGTTCCAGCAAAACACTCGCAAAGCTGATTCCCTCCGCGCTCTTAGCATTCAGGATCTTCGTGATCTGCGGAACTTTCACTGCAAAAAGAAACGAAACACATCAGCGGTACATCTAGGTACTTTACTTTCCTATAGTGTACTGTGCAACTAAAAATATGAGTTGACAAATTGTTTCGCTGCAGCAATACTGAAAGGAAATGTAGCTCATCTTTGGCCAGAAGGTAACAGCACAATTAAATCAGGAGACTTTTTATCCTTCCGCATAAATGTTACTTATATTTGTGCGTATTAACGCCAAGGCACACAAACATTTCCTGGTTATAGAATTTTACTCAAAGCTGTCACAATTTTCTGTAAAGTGCAGCAAAATCGTATGGCATTGTTGGCTGGGACACACGAAGGGATAGGTTCAGCCGCCTAAAAGGAAAAGGTTTTCTTCCGCCACGCACACTGGATTTCCTTGCGGATATGAGGGAGTTGTGTCTTATGTGTATATGGGGAGTGTAGTAGAGTGTAATGGATGAGGGTGAAGTGTGATGTCATGTTTGTGATGTATGATGGTGATGATGATGATGATGATGATGATGATGATGATGATGATGGTGGTGGTGGTGATGATGAGAGAAGGGAGATATCCGGTGCCGGTACGTACCCTTCTCCTCTCGCATAGCACCACGGGGGCCGCAACGTTAACGCCTCTGTCCGACGGCCAGATCATTACCACACGCGTTCACTTCATGAGACACTGCGGAAACGTGTGGAGTTCAGTCTAGGACATTGGCGCAAAGACTGATGATCAGGGACTTTACGCCAACACCACCAGAATTCGAACCGGCTTATCTCCGAGCCGAGACCCACTTAAGGGCAGGGAGTAGGTCTGCCTGCGTTAATGACTTCGGCGAGGTAGTGAGCGATAGAAAGCCTATAATGTGCGGCACTGCCTTAGCTCGTGTTTCAAGCTGTGGTACGCCTACACTTTCTTAAAGGATAGTGCGTCAATTTTTGTTGCCTTTCGGGAAAATTTGTAGCTCAGGACGCAGCAATTCCGGAAGAACCATTTTAAAAAATGCGCTAAGCAATATCATCTATGTTATTCGACTGATTTTCACATTTCAAAAAAAAGTATGGGGGGAGAGGGGAGGGGACTGTATTCTAAGGCCAATCTCTACCTAGCCACCCTTTGACATCACGAACTGGCAATGATGTTTCGTTTATAAATACTATCTAGGAAGAGCCTGCTAGACGACTGACGATATTTTTGAGTACTGCAGAGCGCATGCCTTTTATCTGAGAGTTTTCATCAGATTACGTACAACTTTTAGGTGTATGGTGAAAGTCTGCTAATGCCCCGACCAACACTGCTCTTCGTTATCAACACGTTTCAGCCAAAACATAAAAAAGTAGTTGCTAGCTCCCTATTCATCAGAACCAGTACCAGCTGACCTTTTCCTTACTACTGTGAACGAAGAACGAGTTGAGAAGTCGCTGTTGCGCCGACCGAAATACGAGTAGAACAAAGAAAAATTGCAGCATTATCACAGCTTAAGATTTCAGAAAACGTTTTATGTGGTTGGAAGGTAGTCGAAACAAGTGGATCTCTCTCTCTCTCTCTCTCTCTCTCTCTCTCTCTCTCTCTCTCTCTCTCTCCTTTGTGAGGTCTAACTCGGACACCATGTGGCATTGCTCAAACATAAAAGCACAAACATCTCGTACATCTCGTAAAGGCATTTAAAAACATTTAAGACCTCCTTCTGTTTCAAACGTTCCTTCATCTGCCCGCCCCACAAAGTTTAGAGTGGACAAGCAATCATTCCACAAATTGTTGTCATGTGTTGGGACAAAAAAAACGGTGAGGTTACAAGCAATACATACGCGGAAAAATTGTAACTGTTTCCTTCGTTTACATTTGTTCCATAAAGAGCTAATGCGTGCACTGTTACGATACGAGTCCTCCACTTTTGAACTCCAGTACATATATCAAGTTTGAATCCTCAGGAAAACAGTTCTACCCAGTGACTGTATTCATTGCAGTAGTAAAGGGTACAGCAATCAGTTGCAAATGATGTGTATTGCATATCTAGATTTCGGTCAGTGTGTGGCCAAATTCACTATAGTAAATGTAAATTAAAACCACTTGCATATGCACACAGTCCCAAATTGGCTATTGATGTCAGACATGAATAGTAGAGTTCGGATATGTACATAGAAGGTTTTAATGTTGACTATGTTTGCAAATATTTTATGTTCGGAACTGTGTTGTAAATTCAGCATTTGCTAACTTCGATGTTTATTTCGAAATAAGGTGATGGGATAACTGTAGGGCATTTTTCAAGCATCGTCAAATCGAGTTAAGCCATGATGGTATTCACGTTACATATTATGCATCGTTATTCCACGATCAAACTACGTGCCAGGAGGCAAATTTTGAACCAAGGACGATTCAGAAAGCAAAAAATGGTTCAAATGGCTGTGAGCACTATGGGACTTAACATCTGAGGTCATCAGTCCCCTAGAACTTAGAACTACTTAAACCTAACTAACCTAACGACGTCACACACATCCATGCCCGAGGCAGGATTCGAACCTGCGACAGCAACAGTCGCGCGGTTCCAGACTGTAGCGCCTAGAACCGCTTGGCCACCACGGCCGGCTTCAGAAAGCAGCTAGGTCTGTCAATTAAAAAATAAATAAATACAACAACAAGGCAGAAACAGATTTGATATCTCACTACGATTTACATTTAAAGATCATCGCATTAGATGGTTACTATTTCAGCGAAGTGAGAGACAGTGCGATAGCGGAAACCGAGAGATGTTCATCTTCAAATAAGTTCGATTATGGGTCATCAACGACGACCAAAATGAGCACTAGTACACTCAAGTCCTTACCAAAATACAACGGATATAAACGCGTTCTTTACTCCGCGAGTCCTGTAATAACTCGCAAAAGCATATGAAGTGTGCCTTTAGACATTACATGACTCCCCTGAAGAAAATATGGAACAGCGTCTGAAGTTTGTGATTTTATGCAAAAACTAGTGCAAAGGAAAACAGATATTATGCAGCAAATACAAGTTAAATCGAATCGTTCATTAAAGAAATATAATTGCAGCCATCAGGCTGTTATATTCGCTAGTCATATCGCCAGTCAACTAGTGCTCTTCAATCACTGCAAGCACCTGTTGATCGGGAAAAGATCCAGCACTGGAACATTATGGAAAAACGGCCTTCAGCGAATTTTCAATTTAAAAAGCCAAAATTCTACTTTTGTGGCATTAATACATTGGTATCGTATCGAGAAATGCCTCTCCTGATGAATAGAAGTTTGTTTTACCTCTGTTATTTTATCGCCATGAAATAGTCATTAATTTGTGAATATCGCGCACTGATTAATTCTCCCAAAAATTGTTTTAAAGCAGCTAGCGTACGTTCGGTAAATGCTATCCAGTTTTCAATTGATATTCTTCACCTGCCTATCAAGTCAACCTTCTCCTGTTGCCCTGTTATACCAGCGTAAACAAAGGTTAAGAAAGCTAAATAATTGTTCAATGAGCTTGTCTTATTCGTACAATAGACTCAATACTGATCTAAGAAGCAAACTTTTATTGTGGAACCAATCCCTAGACGCCGATAAAGCCTTCCTGAAGAAAGAAAGCTTTCGAGCTAACGCCACAAAGAATTAGCTCAATTACATGTCGCTGAGGAAGAAAGTGACCGTGTCACTGTTAACGAAATTATCGTGGCAATTCCCTAATGCCGAATCGAGTTAGGGGCAGGGAAGCGCTTCTGCGTTTCATTCCTTCTCTCCTTGAAACACAAATCTTCGCAAACTCAAATCCCGCCCCGCCACAGTCAAACGGATCGTTTCAGCATCAATTTGAAGAAAGCCAGAACTTATCACGGATACTGACTGGTTGCATCCAGACCCATTCGTCGAAAAATCTCACAATTCAACTGCCGGAAAAAATTAGTGCACTTGGAAAGACTATGTCGATTTTGATCCGATGACGGCATATGCCACCTGGGTGTAATAGATGTACTGATACTGGTTTCAGCGTAGTCCGCCAACAGACAGCGTAGAGATATAGCTACCACAGCGCTAGTTGTCTCTACCCTTTAATAGGGAACGCTTATAGCCACAAGGATCAGTGCGGTACAAACGTGTGAAGCAAGCAGGCAACTATGCCACGGAGGCTTCATGCAGCCAACTGAGCGAGTTTGGAAGAGGCCAAATTGTGGCCTTCCGAGTGGCGGGATGGTCTTTTGGACAACTGTCACATAATTTGGACGTGCTACGCCACTTGTGCATCGATGCTGGCATCAGTGGTTATCTTAATGTTCTCACACCAAAGAAGGTTCTGGACGTCCACGCAGCACAGATGCCCGCCAGGATAGCCGTATTGTAAAAGGCTACAGTGGCAGATCGTATAGCTACCTCAGCACAGATAAGAGGGCTTATGAGCCCAGACGTGTCAACACAAACAAACTTTTGCAAACCGATTATCAACAGTGGGACTACGGGCATGCACAGCTCTAGCCCGTCTTCCATTCATCCCACAGTGTCGACGTGCATAGTTCAATTGATGTCGTCAAAGGATCACTCGGATGCTGGAATGGCGCGCCGTGGTCTTCACCGATGAAAGCAGATTGGTAGTTTGTGCGTACGACACAGACCCGGTGAGCGCTGCTGTCTCGTGGAGTGTATTCGTCCAAGACACACGGACCCAGCCCAGACCTTGTGGTCTGGGGTGCAATGAACTACAACTCTCGATCGGTTTTGGTGTTTCTAGGAGTGGGGGAGCGGGGACGCTAACCAGCGCTCGGCGCGTGCAGAATGTTGTTACACCCGCTCTCTTGCCGTTTTTGCAGCGAGGAGGTGATTTGTTCCAAGAGGGCAATGCCCGCCCACACACTGCCCGTGAAACTCAATGTACTCTCCGAGACATGCAACAACTTCCCTGACCAGCACGATCTCTGGACTTCCCCTCGCCAATTGAGCACATATGGGATACGATTTAACGCGAAGTGACTCGTGCGCCTCATTATCCCACTACTCTGACAGAGCTACGTGAAAGTTCGAGCAGGCGTGGCATAAAGTATTCCAGGACGTATTCGCCAACATTGCGATGACTGTATGCCAGAGTTTGCGCTTGCACTGTCACCCGTGCAGGCTACATCACATAATAATATCGGTGTTTCAGCATGGCTCGATATCTGGTTCCTCAAAATTGCTTGTGCTATTGATATGTAAATGTAATCACATACAATGTTGCAACAATAAATCCTGAGTGAATTGGAAACCTCTAAGAGGATGCACAATTTTTTCCGGGAGTGTATTTCGTCTCTCTGAAAATGAGGTCCGTCCATCCCCCTCACCACGTCGCTATCCTAACTCTGACACTGGGTACGCTCTTCGCAATCGTATAAAGTAGATATGAGAAGTCCAAATCAAGCTGAATGAAAATGGGTTTCAATCCCACTCGGTAATAATACGAGCACAGGTTTTTAATCGCTGTAAGGCGTCCTGTGACTACAACTTGTGATGTTACAAAATAAAAGTGATGTTGTTATTCAATGGAAAGTTGGAAATTGAGATTTAGCTTACTGTTTTATCAATCGCAATTGGCGTAAGAATTATGGATTGACCATTGTCATAAAATATTGCATTATGAGATGTGAATAGTTTCTACTTGCAGTTTCGCGTGGCTTGAGGCAGTCACAACTAGCGTGCTATTGATTAAGAAATAGCGTTATCGTCTTTCTAATTACTTCATGATCGTAGATACGATCATACCCGGTTGTGAAGTTATTGTTATTACAAAACAATTTCCTAAGGGACCAGAAAGTTCTTAAGGGCGCAAAAACAACTGTAACATCACACAAAAGGAAATTCAATATTAAAGCTGATGCAAGAAGACGATAAAACAGTTTTCTTTTTATCAATGTAACACGCACATTGGACTGCTGATCTTGGCGTCTGTAATATTAGCAAAATGCATAATTAAAATGAAAATAATACTGAGGAGATAATAGGAATGAGCACTGCTAAATGATTCAGTATTCCCAGAACAAATATTTATTATAAACTAAAACATTTCGTACCTTAAGCTTAGTACTACAATGACGGTAGATTTTTATGTCCGTATCATGTCCATTTAGCGCTCTTTTATATAGACATTGTCTTCTTTGAGTCGCTCGTACGTCGTCACGGTAAGTTATAACAGTTCTTTACACTTCACTCAACTCAGACATACACGTTTTTATTTATTTAGTAAAAATAATTAGATCAGACCGCCACAAATCTGCGTCCGTCTTACTCGAGAAAAACAGTAAAAAGTCTTCTTAGCGCTCCAGGCTTCATTTGTTCTCCAGCGAACAAAATAGTGAAGGATCGTATATCTATCCGTATTTTTCTGTTTTTATTGCCGCCCAAAGACGACAAATTACATCACTAGAAAATTCCACCGTCGCTATGCGACGCCTCATTATACATTAATCATTATTTACAAACAAGTATTTGCCTTCTGGCTGAAAGTATTAACTACTCGTATTTGCTGTTTTAATGAAGTCAAAAATAGCGAATATCACATTGCCTCCCATGAGGAGAGAGGGAATGCCGAAGGATTACCTCGATCCTCATGTCCTCATGAGATATTCGTGATTTTTGGTGTGACATTTACATACCGTTACTGGCACACAAAGTACATAAATTGAAATCACATTTATAAACATATATCAGATATTTATCATTTTTCAAAATAAAGTTTTTCATTCTTTGTTCATCAGTCACTTCATTCCATAATACCAAGATTAACATTTATGTGCATATTTAAGTTTGGTCCATATTTGCTTATAACAATAAGTGAACGTTCATTTCGCACTTCAGGGGATAGAATTCAGGAATTACTTTCTCTTGAGCTTAACAACTAATACATGAGTACAGTGAGTGCTTATTGTCACTAAACTAGAGTGGACAATGTTCGAGCATCTGTTGACTCCTTGTGGTTCAATTACAGTTTAATAACGTAGCACTACACTTCGTGATGCTTTCACTTTCTGTGTTAGCTGTCTACGGCGTTCATTATGGAGTACATCTGTCCTTTCCACTGTGGTGCCAGGAATTCAAGTGGCTTCCCGGGTATTTATTTACAATATGAAACAGAAGAAGTGGAAAATTATTAGTATGACTTACAAGCTACTGGATACATTTGTTAAGGATCGGGACTGGTCTGGAGTTTAGGGTCTTCCTATAGTGCACATTCATTTTCTTTGTCCATCAAGAGACAGGATTATAATTCATTTTAGCAGTGTTCAGGAGTGCCGGTATTAATGGCTTTAAGGCCTGAGTAATCTAATAATCTACTTCTCACTCATCTTAACTTCAACTCAAGAAAATTGCTTAATTTACATATGAAAATGTAGTTACACAAGTGTACAAATGTCTTTCCTCCAGTATGTACGATTGAAGTCATGGCGGTTAGCAGTTTAAAGTTTGGATTGTTTCGTCACCCACACGTCAGCCACTCACAGCGGCTGCACAGTGTTGCGTGAGCTCCAATACTTAGTATCCGTTCGCGCTCAGGCTGTAACAGAGCTGATGGTCGTCGATTGCTCCCTTTTTTTTTTTTTTTTTTTTTTTCTTTTGTGAACTTCGTATCACACGAGTACATCGATACAAACACCTCGCGCGCGTTTCCCATCGGAGGAGCCGGACACTGAAGTTGCCTCCATACTTCTCTGTCAACTGCCTCCCATGAGGCTCACAGGTAAGTGACGACGAATGTTTTAGCTGTCGCTGCACTTAGAACAACACTGAACTTTGCGTTGCACCTGTTGTCGTAGCCTTGACTTCTTTTTACACTTGCAGTACAACACTACCACTAATATACAGTGAACAGTTATTTTTATGATGCACGTCGCACTTTAGTGTGCATCTTCACAGAGCATTCGTGCTTAGTTCCTTCGCCGATAGAGTTCATTTACAAAACAATTAATTTTGCAGGTTTCCTCCACTGGTATAGAAAGACTTATATTCTACTATTTACAAAATATCACTTACGAGCTAATATTTACAATTAATGGTCACTCCTTTTGTTAAGTCCAGTGAACAACTGCTTTATGAATGGACTCTTTATATCTCAAGATTTGCTTTCACTAGTGAACCTAAAAATATTCTTTCAAACTTTCTTTTAAGTGCTCATCTCCTCATTATGAAAACTACAGGTTTCGCAACACTCGTTGCATTTATTCTTTAGTGCACCCAAGATCATTTTCTACTGCCACGCAGCATATCTACTACTTAACGAGTACACATTTAACGCTGAATCTTTTTTTTTTTCTTTTTGTGCTTTCCTTTGTGCTTGCCAAATTTTTTTTATATTTGAGGGCAGACTGGATAACAATAGTTCTCCCTCTTCGCTTCATGTACTCAGCAATCGTTCTCTGTTAAAAAAAAAATAGGGTAACGCGTGTCTACTATTTTTTTTTTTTTTTTTTTTTTTTTTTTGCATGAATGGAATTACCGACAGTTCACTGGGTTTACGCAACCGGTCCATAACAAACATTACCAAAGCTAGCGAAGTTCATCACGCTACGTGTCTCATTTCTCATAAGCACTGCTTTGCCCCGAAGCACACTTGCCTTTTACAAGTCGACCCTTGGTCTGGATTAATGAACCAGGATCAAAAGGAACGGGCACAAGGAAAATGGATTTCATAAGAGGAGTGTCTTAGGAGACATTTTTACAATAAAATCTGCATGTAAATAAAATTATCATAATAAACATAGGCACATATATAAATTTCAACGTCTTTCATTACAGCATGCTTTGCTACTTCTACGTCTTACTCTGGTTATAGTCAGTATTAAGTTTAAATATCACTGAATTGCTTGTTCTTTGGATTAGCCTTCAATTAGGGTATTGATTGGTCGCTAGATTACACTACAAATCTTCTGAAGATCTTTACTTGGACTTATTTATGATACAGGGGGCTTGCTGTGTGGTTATTTAGTACCTTGATTCTACTGAAATCAATACTCTTTACATTGGGCTCAGATCACAGGGAAATAGTTTACTTTCATAGCAATTAATGGCCTCGTGGAGTACTTACGCTACATTATTGATGCTTCATGGTTTGCCTCTATTTGTACTGTATTTCACCTAACTTAGTTTACTACAGCTTATTGTCTCCTTGCGTGAACACATGTGGGTTACCACTTGTTTTTCCATTTAACAGCACGCTTTAACTGAACTTTAAGCTATTTCTTCTACTCCTGTCCACTGTCTGGACTGTTTGAACATGTACCCTTTTTTTTTTTTTTTAAGCAGGTAATTTGGGCTTTTACTACAGAACTTCAAGTACTTACATTACTAAAAATAAATCTATAAATCTTCTTGTACCTTGAGAGCAGTGCTTATTTACGCATCCTTCTCCATTTCTCACCTTTACATATTTATATAGCTCCGGGCAATCGCCCCGCAAGCACTTTTTTTTTCTTAATACTAACTTAAAATTAAATTGAAATTCTTGGTGCAACCTCAATTTCCTGCTTCAGCTTGTTGAAGAAATATCAGTTCATGTCCATCACTATAAACAATTTTTCCATACATAGCATTTAATACTTAAAGATGACATGTAGTAGCCGTTACCATGTAGTCAGTGCGCTGTTCAACACAATACTTATCATTAACAGTTCACACAAGGGAATTTCCAGTAAGCAAGAATTCATTTCCACGACAGTATTTAACCACTACCATTATAAAATTTCTTTAAGTCTTGGTGGTGAAATAAGCCTTTTACTCTCCCCGTAGCCGGGTCAGTTAATAAATAACTCCCTATGTGCGGTTTCCTTAAAATAAGGTAAGGACCTTGGTACATGTGTTGCCACTTGCGATTTTTTTTACATATTAAGGATGGCTTGAAATGAGTCTTAAGTAATACCTTTTCACCTACATGGTAATTTACAACTTTGTTTACTTTTTTATCATAGACTTTCTTCCTTAATTGAGCATTGGTGGTAATGGAACTTAAAGCTTCTCGAATTTTGACATCTAGATCTATCGCAGGGCTAGGTATCTTGGGAAGAGGGTCAACCCACTCATTCTGTTCCTTCTTTCGAGATATCAGCTCGTGTGGAGTAAAACCTGTGGAAGTGTGTGGCAAATTATTAACTATCTCCTCAAAAGGTGTCACAAAATCAACCCAACGTGTTTGCTTGTCTGGAATGTACGTCCGAACAAATCTGTTAAACTCCTTGAAGATCCGCTCAGTCAAATTCGACTGAGGCCTAAAACGTGATATTAAAATCTGCATAAAGAAGGAGGCTGAAAGGCGCTGCCTCTAATTTTCCGCAGGATGTTTAACCTGTTTGTCATTCATGGCCTTAAGTGTTTGTTCCGTTTCATATTGGTGCTGGTTATGTGGTACAAATGCCGGTGTAAAGGGGTCAAATCCACTGGGTGCATTCACTTGTGAATAGAATACTTGAGAAGGCTGATGTCGCCCGATCTTTTGGTTGCCGGCAAAACCATTTCCTTGTGAAGGAAAGTTCGCATTTGGTGCCATTTGAAAATTGTTCCGCGGTCCTCTATCCTGTGAATAGTTGTTCTTATGTTGTGCTGGGTGGCCTCCGCCTTGCCCATGCCACTTGCTATATTTCGACCTATAACTTTGATTGTACACTGGCCCATTTGAAAAATTACCACTAGTTTGTGGAGAATTTCCATACTGCTCAGGCGCAGAATTAAAGGGTGGGTTTCCGTACTGATGTTGTACCTGGTGGTTGTAAATTGGGTGGTATCTCTGCTGATTACTGTAATTGGTTTTCTGCTTCCGTTTAAAGTTATTGCCGTTTGCGTTTTGATAACCGCTGGCAGGTTGGTAACAGCGGTCGCAGTAGCTCGCTCTCTCCTTGGGCGCATTGTTGTCCGCGTGCGATGCATTCTGCTGGCTGCCAGGGAAGAATTTGCCGCTGCCAACCTTGGAGCGCACATCCTCGCTAATTAAATCTAAGGAATCCAGCACAGAAAGGAATACATCCGTGTCTTCTTCGGACACATTTACTAATTTCTCTCTAATAGACACAGGGAGTTTGCTTTTGAGAATCATAATTACGTCCTTGGAAGAAATCGGAGAATCCCAGAATTTAATTTTTGCTAGATACTTCTCAAAGTATCGCCGGAGACTTCTATGCTTCTCATTGAAAATTTCCGCACCATACACCTCCTTCCTTAATCTTTGCTGTACCCCATTACTCCAAAATTTTGCCAAGAACATTTTCTCAAACTCTTCATAATTCCTACACGTGTCTACCATTTCCGTTCCCCATAATGCTGCATCACCAGAAATAAAGCCAGTGACGAACTGAATACGCTGTCTGTCTGTCCAGCTCCTGGGAAATATGCCGGAAAAATTCTTTAGGAACACGATGGGGTGTATTTCTCGCTTCTGCGGATGAAAAACAGGAAAAGTGCGATGCTTAATCACACTTTCCTCTTGCATTAAACTCACAATTGTGGGCGGATCATTTAGTTTCCCTACTCGGGACTCAACAGGACTGTTGTTTTGCATGTAATCAGGCGGTGAACGATAAGGAGTTGACTGACATTCGTCACCGTCTAAAGAGTTGTTCCCTGTAGTTTGCGTATGTGTGTGCGGATTTTCTACCCAGTTTCTCAGCATTCTGACTTCGTCCACTACTTGCTGCTTCCACTCGGGAAGATCCCGTGTAAGTGTCCTCCGAATCTGTCCCAATTCAGAAACTACTGTGTCTCCCGACTTACCAGGAGCAGCTAAGATTTCATAAGTTACATCCTTGACAGTCTCCCTAAGCTCCTCCCTGACCTTCTTTTCGATAAAAATATCTTTACCCTTTATCCATTCACTGTAGTGTTCCGACAATGCCTCCGCGTGTGCTTTCACGGTGCTCTTAACCTGTTCTTCGATATTGATTGAGTCTATCTGCCTCGACAGATCCTCTACTACACCTTCAATGTCAGATACTGCATTTCTAACTGAGTTTATTTCTTTGGTAGCTGCCTGAATTTTTGTGTTTAATGTTCCAGATACTTCAGCTATTTCACTTTTCACCTGTTTCTGCATTTTCTGAATTTGATCACTGATCTTAGTTTGCACCTCACCCAAATGGGTATTTAATTCAGCCGTAATTTCTTTATGCAGATCTGTTTTGATTGTGCCTAGCTCTGTTTTTAATGATTCGCTTACAGCATCTAGTCGGGCGTTAACAGTCTCATTTTGTGTTTTTATAGTCTCATTTTGTGTTTTTATATTCTCATTTACTGCGTCAAACTGTTGTTTCAGCATTTCCATTAACGCACCGAGGTCATTTGTAGCTGCAGCGGGACGAGTTTGGACTTCAGGGTCACTTTCCCCTGTTACAGACATGGTTAGTTCAGTTTCCACACGGGAACCTACCGTTCGCGATCGTAAAGGGTATGGGATACTATTAACGTCTTCACTCCCGTCTCCTGTTGTCACCTGTCTCTGTTTACTATCTGCCATTTTCGTCAGTAAATCAGGTGCTACGCAAGGCTTTCGTCGTTTGTCAGTGACGTGGTGAGTCCGCTAAGAGCACCACTCTCGCGTGAGCAACAAATGAAATTCTATCTCGCAAGAAGACAAGATGGAACCTAACCGTTTCAGACAAATGAATGAAGATGCTCTTCACTGCAAATTGCGCACACTATCCACCATGTTGAAAATGCAATACAGGTATACTAACAATGGGGAGAAATAATTTCTATTATCAGACTACGAAGAATTTTACTTTGAAAGATAAAATAAAGCAGATTTTCTATAGCGGGAAGGAGATAGAAAGGATGTGGATCGACTTGGAAAAGCAACGTTGCTACTGAAGCACTACACTGCGTATGCAAAATTCTGACTTACTTTTTGATGGCTTGAATACCGCTATGTTGTCTCAGCAAATTCACGTCTCTTTTCTTTTCTTTTCTCTCGGTAATTAAACTGCATTATTGACCGTTATTCTCACAGAGAGACGATGTGTACATGAAACGACAGAACATTTATTAACACAAGCACATAGAAAATTTTCCAAGAACTTGAACTAATTTTTGGTCGGGCCCCACGTCGGGCGCCAAGTGTGATGTTACAAAATAAAAGTGATGTTGTTATTCAATGGAAAGTTGGAAATTGAGATTTAACTAACTGTTTTATCAATCGCAATTGGCGTAAGAATCATGGATTGACCACTGTCATAAAATATTGCATTATGAGATGTGAATAGTTTCTACTTGCAGTTTCGCGTGGCTTGAGGCAGTCACAACTAGCGTGCTATTGATTAAGAAATCGCGTTATCGTCTTTCTAATTACTTCATGATCGTAGATACGATCATACCCGGTTGTGAAGTTATTGTTATTACAAAACAATTTCCTAAGGGACCAGAAAGTTCTTAAGGGCGCAAAAACAACTGTAACATCACACAAAAGGAAATTCAATATTAAAGCTGATGCAAGAAGACGATAAAACAGTTTTCTTTTTATCAATGTAACACGCACATTGGACTGCTGATCTTGGCGTCTGTAATATTAGCAAAATGCATAATTAAAATGAAAATAATACTGAGGAGATAATATGAATGAGCACTGCTAAATGATTCAGTATTCCCAGAACAAATATTTATTATAAACTAAAACATTTCGTACCTTAAGCTTAGTACTACAATGACGGTAGATTTTTATGTCCGTATCATGTCCATTTAGCGCTCTTTTATATAGACATTGTCTTCTTTGAGTCGCTCGTACGTCGTCACGGTAAGTTATAACAGTTCTTTACACTTCACTCAACTCAGACATACACGTTTTTATTTATTTAGTAAAAATAATTAGATCAGACCGCCACAAATCTGCGTCCGTCTTACTCGAGAAAAACAGTAAAAAGTCTTCTTAGCGCTCCAGGCTTCATTTGTTCTCCAGCGAACAAAATAGTGAAGGATCGTATATCTATCCGTATTTTTCTGTTTTTATTGCCGCCCAAAGACGACAAATTACATCACTAGAAAATTCCACCGTCGCTATGCGACGCCTCATTATACATTAATCATTATTTACAGACAAGTATTTGCCTTCTGGCTGAAAGTATTAACTACTCGTATTTGCTGTTTTAATGAAATCAAAAATAGCGAATATCACAAACTGCATCCATCGGTGTATGCAGCAGATCTACAGTACAGTTCGGAAAAGTAGGAGGAAGGTACAGTGGAGCTATGAATTCGACTATAAGCTGTGCATCGATGATACGCTTGGTAGATTTGGTTCCGAAAGCAAATATCCAGGATCTACGTTGTGCACGTGTAACTACCTAAAATTTTCATGGACTGGCCCGGTTATCTATCACGTGAACTATAATGTAATCCAACTGCACAAATGACAGCGCACTGTGACGAACAACCATCACCAACGGCCAGTTGCTAATTCCTCGAAAAATCAGCAGGCGGTAGTGGCAGTATCGATTAGTTTTCGAGTGCCGAAGCAGACGGCGATGTAAAACAGCCAAGTGGTAAGTCACGAGCGTGCAGTGCTGAAGGCGTTTTTCCAGCAAGCCGTGGTGAGTCGTCTGCAGACTGTCGCATCCACTCGTATTGCCACCAACGCCAACACGGGCTGCGTCACGCCACCTGCTGTGAACCTCGCTGTAGCAGATGGCCTGTATCGCCGTCTCCACTTCACAGACCGTCCGTAGTGCCACACTTTCATTTACCTGCGCTCTACCAGTGTAGATGCAGATATCTCCATCTGACTCACATATACTGTTGATATCAATTAAATTTTGTTTCTATTGTGGTGGTAAGTGTTGAAATTCAAACTTACCCCACTTTCCACGACGATGACACATTTGAAGGTCATAACAAACTTAAACATAATAACGAAGTAGTGCACGATATGATATTCAAGGTCCGGCGGCAACTGGTCTATGAAACACCTCACGCCTTCGGCATATCACAACGAAGTGTGCAAGACGTGTGCAGCGCTTGCTGAATGCTGAACAGAGGCAAATGCAGAATCCATTATCTCCTCCAAGTTTAGACAGTTTTACAGATTTTGTGCGCTGGTTTTTTTATTTTTAGCGAGAGGTGTATCATCACTTTATGCCAGTAATCTAGGTAATTGGTGGAGGCCGGATCCATTGTGTATTTCAAATGTTACACCATCATTTTCAGATAGTAGGCATCTGTTACATAACTTTTTTTAATTGGAAGCATGAGTGATTTCTTGAAACAGCATGTGAGATGCACAAAAACTTAGGTTGCGAACCTAGCCTCCGGAACATATGACATGCCGCTGGAAAAAAAAAAAAAAAAAAAAAAAACACTGGGCGATGCTTCTCACTGAGAACAGTTACATAAAAGATCCCTTGAAGTTCATGATGGTGTAACCTTCGAATTGCGTTATGGATGAAGTAAAGAGTTCGTGACAAGCGCATAATTATATATTTTCTTCTTCATTTTAATTAGCAGTCTCAGTCCTCACAACATGGCCCATAATGGATGTACACGTAATTGTAACTTAATTACTAAGTTTAGAAACATTTACCCTAATCACCAAATCCCAAATTGTTTCAGTTACAACCGTTCCCACATCTAAGGAAATTTGTGGCTGAGAAACGTCTTGAATCTAAGAAAGAGGTAATAGCAGCCGTAGTAGTGCACCCTATCAAGAACCAACTTTTCAGGGATGTGTTTTAGCCGTGTGGCTCAGGGCCGGCCTGATGCCATTGGCCGTTTTAAGGTAGGAGGGGACCGGGGGGGAGGGGGAGGGGTTCGGTCAGGGACGGCGACGCTTGCAATCGCTTAATGTTCTCAGTATACATATAAGGCCCTTGGAATAGTATCTAGTTTTGAGAGAAATGTGATTAATGTATCATTCAGTCTAGTTTTGGAGAACCACGCTGTTAAATGTTGACTGCGCTTTATTAACAGACTTCGATAAAGACATTAAGAAGTGCCGGCCGCGGTGGTCTCGCGGTTCTAGGCGCGCAGTCCGGAACCGTGCGGCTGCTACGGTCGCAGGTTCGAATCCTGCCTCGGGCATGGATGTGTGTGATGTCCTTAGGTTAGTTAGGTTTAAGTAGTTCTAAGTTCTAGGGGACTGATGACCACAGCAGTTGAGTCCCATAGTGCTCAGAGCCATTTGAACCATTTTTGACATTAAGAAGTGTTTAGATGCGAATATATAAAGTATGAATGTAAAATGCTCTCTGGCAGATATTCAGAGTTTCTGAACGCTGATTTTATAGACAATGTTATTTACATAAGATATCAAATTATGAGTGTGATAGCCGAAACTGTTTTCCTGCAACGTAAACATTTTTCAAGAATTGATCTAATATTAATCATTAATACAAATAATAAGGTACACACAATAAAATAGAATGCATGAACTAATGAATATAAAGAAACACTTAATCATAAAGTATAACCTGCAGTACACCGGAAACAACTAATTGTACTGTGAGGAACCAAGGGTATGTCACGAATGTAAAGTGTCCTCATCAACTGCTGCCTCTTTCTCTCCCTCTGGTGTGTGATACATGTTTTCTTGATCATTAAACATACTTGTAAAATATGGATAATGATTCGCGGGAATGCACGGAAGAAGTGAGCGAAAATCTGCTAGTTTTTCTGGTAAAATAACTACAGGTTTAGTGCACTTATTCGGTAGACTGTCTGTCGAAAGATTGAAATGATGATCGTAGCTCACGCAGATGATGTTAAGATTCTCCGCTGCACGTAGTTTTAATGTCATATTTCATTCTGTGCCGGCCGAAGTGGCCGTGCGGTTAAAGGCGCTGCAGTCTGGAACCGCAAGACCGCTACGGTCGCAGGTTCGAATCCTGCCTCGGGCATGGATGTTTGTGATGTCCTTAGGTTAGTTAGGTTTAACTAGTTCTAAGTTCTAGGGGACTAATGACCTCAGCAGTTGAGTCCCATAGTGCTGAGAGCCATTTGAACCATTTCATTCTGTAGTTGCTGGAGAAAACAAAGCCAGCCGGAGTGGCCGTGCGGTTCTAGGCGCTACAGTCTGGAGCCGAGCGACCGTTACGGTCGCAGGTTCGAATCCTGCCTCGGGCAGGGATGTGTGTGATGTCCTTCGGTTAGTTAAGTTTAAGTAGTTCTAAGTTCTGGGGGACTGATGACCTCAGATGTTAAGTCCCATAGTGCTCAGAACCCTTTTAACCTTGTCACGAGCAGTACGTAGTCGCTTTTCACTCAAACCATGTGTGTTTCGAAAAGCAACTGCGCAAACGTTGCAGCTCGTATTTCCTTGAATCACTTTCTAATCTACTGTGCGTTATCTACGAGACAGCCTGTCTTTTGCACGCTATCTTTTTACGTCCACATCTGTCATTAGTTTACTTAAATAACAATTCTGTAGGCTGTATTTCCCCATGCCACAAAATAATTGAAACATTTCATCCACTTTATCTTGGCCCAGTTTCTCAAAACAATCACACCGGCAGGCAGACCCTATTTCTTTGGCCTTCACAATGTTGTTTGTTTTCACACGTATTCTTTACCTGTATTTCTCTTCGTCTTGGCCGCGTTCATTTTCCACTGATGCTGCTGCACGCAGCGTTTTCCAGGATGACTTACGTGATGAGACGTAGAATCACCGTTTGTACCACTCATTGTGCTTAATAAACGTACATCATTACGCTAAATGCACTAAAGGTTTGTCGAATGGTATCATCACTACACAACACTACTTTCAAAACACATTACACGCACTCAATAAATCTTAAGCCGAGTGCGATACGCCACCGGACTGCATGTTACAACGGTCTTGACACGGGCCAGATGAACTCGAAATAGACCCGGCAGATACGCCTTTGCTATTCTCGCGATTCAACTGGAGACCCGCCGGTCACGCTGTAGTCAAACGGCAAGTTCGTTCAAATCCATGGCGTATCGTCCATTCACACTTAGCAGGCATAAAATAGCATACTTCATACAACATGTTGCAAGGCGGAGGGGGGGCGGGGGTGGGGGGAAGGCATACTTTGGGGCATACGCCTCTGCTATTCTAAGGGCCTCATATGCGATCCATCCAGATAGAATATTCGATATTGGTCTATTGTCAGCTAAAAATGATGACTTCTATGGAAATGCATCATTACTAGATGACTATAAGAAACCCATAAGGATTTCCGTGAGATTTCAATTTGGAGCCGCGCGGTCAGAGGCGCCATGTCACAGATTGCGCGGCCTCTCCCGTCGGAAGTTAGAGTCCTCCCTCGGGCACGGGTGAGTGAGTGTGTGTGTTGTTCTTAGCATAAGTTAGTTTAAGTAGTGTGTAAGTCTAGGGACCGATGACCTCAGCAGTTTGGTCCCTTAGGAATTCACACACATTTGAACATTTTCAATTTGGTGTAATTAATGGTTCCTCACTTAGTGGACAATAGTGCAATATAAGGCAATCAACGAGGAGTAAAAATGCGCAACTATACGAGTACAGTATGAATGACTAACCTCTACGCTGTTGTATGAGCAACGTCATGAAGCGATATGAAGTGGAAAGAACACGGAAACTCTTTATAAGAAAGGAGGATAGGAAATTCGGTTTGTTCGAGTAAGGATACTACAGTGTGACAAAGAACGAGACTAGTGTCAAAGACTATTGCATCCTGTTCATACATACTTCTTGTATATTGTGGGTACTTGTGAAATAAGGTGGAAGTAATTGAAAGACTTTGTTACATTCTTGTAACCACCCGGGGCCAGTCCACATGAAAATTTTACAGAAGTGAAAGGGGAGCTTTGAAAAGAAGACGACGAAATTACTATGAAGCAAAACATTGTTGGATGTGTTTTGAGTAACAGTGTTGCCAATACAGTGGATAACAGTAATTCATCCGATTTCACAAACCTACGTTTTTCTCACGAATAAAGAACTTATGCATGTTGTTGTTGTTGTTGTTGTTGTTGTCGTCGTCGTCGTCTGTCGACTGATTTGACGCAGCTGTCAACGCTTGGGTATGCTGTGCAAGCATCTCCGTCTCCGAAAAACTACCTCAACCTGCATCCACTTGAACATGCTTACTGTATTCATTCCTTGGACTGCCTCTACAATTCTTATTCTTCACACTCTCCTCCATCACAAAAAAAAATTCAAATGTGTGTGAAATCCTATGGGACTTAACTGCTAAGGTCATCAGTCCCTAAGCTTACACAATACTTAACCTAAATTACCCTAAGGACACACACACACACACACACACACACACACACACACACACACACACACTCATGCCCGAGGGAGGACTCGAACCTCCGCCGGGACCATCCGCACAGTCCATGATTGCAGCGCCCGGACCGCTCGGCTAATCCCGCGCGGCCCCTCCATCACCAGGTTTACGATTCCTTGATGCCTCAGGATGCATTCTATCAACCAAGTCCTTCTTTAAGTCAGGTTGTGACATAAATTTCTTTTCTCCCCTCTCCGATTCAGTATCTTCTCATTAGTTATGCGAACTAAACATGCATTCAGCATTTTTCTCTAACTTCTATTCCCTTACTGTCAGAAATGATTATCATTCACGTTTCCCTACCGGAGAAGACAACACTGCAGACAAATGTTCGCAACTCCAGAAAGGACTTATCAGATGTAAAAAAAAAATCCTCTTTTTCAGAAATGCTTTTCTTGTTATAGCTAGTCTCTACTTAAGCTGTAATCAGTTATTTAGATGCCCACATAGTAAAACTCATCTGCTAATTTTAATGTTTCATTTCCTAATCTAATTCCCTCAGTATCGCCTGATTTCAATTGACTGCATAGGACTACATAACAGTTATTTTAGAAATGAAGCATCCGATATTAGAAGGCTATATCCTTCGCATGAAAGCACATTGGACCACAGGATATTTTCACAACTATGTTGAGGATGAAAGCGTGGTGTCGTCGCTAACTGACCAATGCAGAGATGCCGTATGTTGAAGTGCTGAAAAGATGGTTGTCGGCTCAAGGTACTGTAAGTGATCACTCACTTTTGTTTCATCATTACCAAGAGTAAAGTAGTTGGTTATTTTCGTGAGTGCCAAATACGTAAAGCTCGAACTTACGAAGTTAAATTTTAAAAGGAACAAACAGTGGATTCTCTTTAATGACAAAAACTAAAATTACCAATTTAAGTGTTAAATTGTAAGAGAACCAACAGTTGACGAGTTGCCCAAAATGGTTGTTCATCTGAAATTGAAATTATCTTTATTGTTGTTACTTACGTAATAGCGCTTAAGGAAAATTGGCCTATTAATCTATAGTAAGTCGTTTACAGTCCGTATCTAAAACGGTGTTTGTAAGTTGTCTTTGATCAGTACTGGTCATGTTTTGCAACTTTAAAAGGATTAGATAACAGGTAATTTTGGAAAAACTTGCTAAATATGACATTTACATTTTAGGTAGTTAATTTCCAAGGACTGTTGTCCTTGTTCATACAATTTTGGTATAAAAATTTTATTTATCGTACAAAACTGTCTTTAAACGTCTTATGCTTTCCTGAAGGAATAAGTGTTCATGTTTCGTAGTCGGTAGATTCTGCTCAGTTAACTTATACATTTTAAAGGGACTAGTGTTTGGGGCTGTGCAATCACTGTAGTTAATACTTAGTATCTAGCTGCGTGCATACAATGGCCGTTGGTTTTGTCTTAGGTTGAAGATAATACAGCTGGTGGCCACTTCACAAATCTGAAGTAGTACCCATACCCTTCGTCAAGATGTCATTGTATGTTGTTATTACCTTGTTTTTTTTTTTTTTGTTTTTCTTTTTTTAATGGTTCAAATGGCTCTGAGCACTATGGGACTTAACTTCTGAGGTCATCAGTCCCCTAGAACTTAGAACTACTTAAACCTAACTAACCCAAGGACATCACACACATCCATGCCCGAGGCAGGATTCGAACCTGCGACCGTAGCAGTCGCGCGGTTCCGGACTGCGCACCTAGAACCGCTAGACCACCGCGGTCGGCTTGGGTGAAACAGGTCACGATTTGGAATCACGATATAAGTAATTCTGTTGAAAACTAAGTACCAACGTATGTTCCTTAAATGATGTTAATACATGTTTTGTAAATCTACCTTTCGGTGGCTTTTCACTCAAGGATCACTGTATCCAAGCTATACGGCTCTAAAGGTTTTAAAAGGGTCATTAATTCCAAAGTAATTCCATCTACCTTCACCAATCCTAACCCCTCCTTCTCTTTCCTGTCAGACTTGTGTTGTACGCAGCTCAGTGACTTTAGCTGCTTTTGTGTATTTGAATCTCCACTAGTTCCCCGCGTGCTATCACAACCACAGCAACTAGAATAAAAAGTTAAGTGTACGGCTGTTGTATTAGTAAAGTATTCTGCTCATTAACTGGCCACTTGAATGTGCGTCCACAGTAGGACACTACACAAAGTCCGCATTTACCGTTCACAAATCTTCAACTTACCCTTTTCGGACGCGTGGAAAATATCCAAGCGATAGTGAAACTTGGCCCATACTTCTGCGAACATGCCTGGAGCTGCTGCTTCGTTGTTGTTGCTATGAGGTGTAGCAGTTCACATAAAGCTGTTGGAAGGGAGGCACATAGAAGCCTTTCGCAACACCCCCGCCCCTCTCACCTTCCAAAAAAATAAAAGAAATAATCTAATATCGTGAGATCAGGCGTCCTTGGAGGCAAATGGTGCAACCCCATTCCCTAAAATCTTACCATGTAGAAAATGCATTGCCGTATTGCCGACGAAAATCACGCCTCGCGGTTGTAACCGAATTGTATCTGCTGAAACTGAACGCAAATCGTTTTTTGTTGGTGTGTTATCGCCATCTCGACTCGACGCACGCTGTGTTAATGATCGAGAGAACCAGAGAGTAAGCTGCACCAGCGAGACACGTATAACTGGCGCAAAGGTTAGCTTTTAGTTTAGAAATGTAAGCTAAAATTCGCCCCATATTTTCATCTTCATTCGAGTTGAAGATACAGCATGAATCTTTTTGAATCAGTCTGATGGGAGTCTCGTCCAAAGCCATCAACTCAGAGGTAGCGGACAAGCATTTTATTGCAGTCGTGTACACATCCGATTAAACACATCCAGACACCTATTAGTGGACATCAGTGTGGAGTACGTCCATCCTCGTCCTTTATGAGGACTGGAACTCTGGTGGGGACATTTTCAATGCGGTGTCTGAATGTCTGTAGAGGAATGGCAGCACAAATCATAGCCTCGTAGATGCTGCTTCTTGACAGGGTGCATTGTCACGCTAGTGCAAACAGTCTCCAAACTGCTCCTCTGCTGTATGTGATGCACAGTGCCGCAAAATTTACTCATAGCGTCCCACATTAAGCATTTTCTTAAGCAAAAATAATGGAACCACACTAAACACGAAAAACACTCATACCATAACACCACCTCCTCCGCACTTCACTGTCGGCACTACACATGACGACAGGTAATATTCTCCAAGTATTGGCTAAATCTACACCCAGACCCCTTCCTCAGGTTGGCACAGGGTGTAGTGAGATTTATCACTCCAATCACTCGTTTCCAGTCTTATATTGTCCACTCAACTGTCAGTTAGCAATGACTCCAGAAATGTATGGCTTATGAGGAACTGCTCGACCCAACTCCCTACGCACAGGTATTGTGTTAGATGTGTTACGGGTAGAACTTTGGGAATCACGAATGATTTCTTCGGCTGATTTCATGAGATGTTTTGCAACTACCCTCCGCAATGCTCGACGGTCCCTGCCCGTCGGTACATGACGTCTGGTTCAAAATGGTTCAAATGACTCTGAGCACTATGGGACTTAACTTCTGAGGTCATCAGTCCGCTAGACTTAGAACTACTTAAACCTAACTAACCTAAGGACATCACACACATCCATGCCCGAGGCAGGATTCGAACCTGCGACCGTAGCGGTCGCGCGGTTCCAGACTGTAGCGCCTAGAACCGCTCGGCCACACCGGCCGGCCATGACGTCTGCCTTATCGTTTCCACTTCACAGTGACATCAGCGACAGTCGACTTTTACAGCTTTATAATAGTTGAAAGGACTCTGAAACTTCCTAGAGGATTACAAATGTGTGTGCCAGACCGCGACAAGGAACTCTGGATCTTTGCCTCTCGCGGGCAAGTACCCTACCGTGAGATACCCGACCCTGACCCACGACCAGTCCCCACAGCTTTACTGCCGCCAGTACCTCGTCTCGTACCTTCGAAACTTCACAGAAACTCTCCTGCACAAGAGGAGAGTTTCTGTTGTGAGCCGTTTTTGGGTAGCTCAGTCGGTACAGAACTTGCCCGAGAAGGGCAGACTCGGTCCGGCACATAGTTTTAATTCGCCAGCAGTTTCATATGAGCGCACATTCCGCTGCACAGTGAAAATTTCATTAAAGTCTCTGATTGGTTTATTACTCAGGTGGCATCCACGGAGCTCTCTTGGCAGACCCACTCTGCTGTCACTGCTTCCCCGTTGACCACACAACACTCCTCGCCTCCTTTTATAATGGCGAATCCGCCTCTCGTGACATCTAGTGGTTAACTGCGCATTACACAGGAACGTCCAGATACCTTTGATTAGTTAGTGTTGCCTTCAAAGTAGGACCCACTTGAGTCCACACACGTTTACTTATTCTGCTCAAAATACAATGCTACCGAAAAGCCGCATGCATGAGAAATGGTTCAAATGGCTCTGAGCACTATAGGACCTAACATCTGAGGTCATCACTCCCCTAGACTCAGAATTAGTTAAACCTAATTAACCTAAGGACATCACACACATCCATGCCCGAGACAGGATTCGAACTTGCAACCGTAGCAACAGCGCGGTTCCGGACTGAAGCGCCTAGAACCGCTCGGCCACAACGGCCGGCCGCGCGCATGAAACTGAAAGTGTCTCTAAACAGGAGCTGCATTGCATTACTTTTATCAGCCACCGCAGGAAAGCGCCACAGGTATTACCAACAATCAAAGACACTAATTTAACAGGTACGAGTCACATGACGTCTGCAGCACTAATCAAGTCACTGCTTGGTTAACATTTCGTTTTCCCAGCAGCAACGACTTCTCATTGTTTAACAGTATTTTGCCAGTCATTTCTATGCACGCGTTGTAGACGCATTCCGTGGAAAATATTACGGGAACGTGGATGAGCTACAGACGGAAATGAACCAAGAAACCGGCCATTTTGACGGACGCTAAAATGGCTATGGCGAGAAATGTTATGCTGCGTTCGCCTTCACAAAGTTTGAGGAGACTATTTGTCCAATCTCAGATTCTGTATAGCAGTGCACAAAAAGTAGGTCAGAAGATAAAATTTCGCGATTATCATGTTCGCAGTGTGCAAAAATTGAAGGTTCCGGACGAAGAAAAGCGTCCAGTGTTCTGTACATGGTTTCGGTAATTTGCTGACATCCATGGAATCGCACGACTGGGCCGTTTTGCTTCATTGATGAGGCATCGTTCCATCTTAATGGATACGTGAGTAGTGTGATATATTTTTTATTAAACTATAGTGAAGTGTGTTGTGTACCAACGCATTGTTACGCAGTTCATTTCGCATCTTGTGGCAGGTAAATGTTATAGCTGGCTGCAGCAGAACAATGTCACTTGCCACGTATCTAATGACAATTCATTTCTTAAGCGATTCAAAAATTCAATGCCCATGTCCTCCCAATTTTACGTTTCCAGATTTCTTTCTGTGGGGCTACCTCAAAGGCAGGGTCTATAAAATCAGACCGCATACACGGAAGTAACTACAGATTAACCCATTAACCAGATTTTTAAAGCTTTTTTTTTATTACTATTCACTTACATCCAAATTGTAGGAAAAACATCTACTTTCAAGTACTGTAGCAACATTTTTTGAAATAGTTCAAATTTTTGGCTAATCCCAAACGTGGATCGTGATGCACACCATCTATGTTTGATGCCCATGTTCAAATTATTCCCTGCATAATCACAAATCACATTTATAGCATTGTTTTCTTGCATTTTTCTTACATACTGCACATTTCCTCTGTTTCCTCTCAACGGGAACACGATGTTTGAGGATTTAGCGAAATTTTTCCGACGAGCCTTTTTTGGATCAGATACTGGTGAAGTCAGAGAAGATATGACCTGGCAGTCCAGCAGGGAAATGTTAAAGTTTACGAAGCGAAACAGTACGCGAGTTTTCACCAGTACTATGTCAATGGCGCTGGTGACCAGAGGGAAGTACCACTTCTTAGCCCTTATTTTGATTTTGTATTATTGTACGTTCCAAAACATCTTTTCCTCTCCTCACTTATGCTATTTTACACTCTCATCAGTTTAAGTTCAGGGACGCATAATTCTTTCTTTTCATACCTACTCCATCGTTCCACTAGCGAGAGAGGCTCAATCAATGGTTTCAAGGCTGCACAGTAGCCCCACATAGCTGTTGTCATTCCAAGTGACAGTAAAAATTTGATTTTGCGAATCAGTCTGTTGTCAAGAGTTCCACATTCTTTTACCTTCATCTACCTGTCTGTCGAAATGGAGCACTGGTTCATTCTGTTGAATCGAACAGTTCCTGTCCTTCTGACATCAATATCTTACAAATGTTTCATCAGAGAAAATCAAATCAAGAAATTGTCAAAACAGAGTTTGAGAATCATTGATGTATCTAAAACGGAAATGATTCTTTTTATATGCATACATAATTCAAAACACCATTATATTAAATAAATTATGGCATGTAATTACTAATTAAATATTTCCGAACAACAGTTGACACCAGTCCGGAGAGGCTTGTACACTTGCACCTGGTAACAATAACCTATTTCTGAGCAGTATATCGCCCGTCGTTTGAACCCAAACCTGAAGGGTTTACCACGTATAAACTGCTTGAAACAGTGATGTCCGTAATATCGAACCACCTGTTCATCAACGCTCAAATTGTAAGAGACACCTGCGTCGACTCGAACACTTCCTCAAGCAATTGATATCCATTTCATCGTCTTCACACCAACAGAAATCATCCTGAGGAAGATAATGACAACCAGCAAAACTAGAACTCCAGTAACTCGATGCAGTCATTTGACAGCGTTCAGGCGTTCTGTGCGACGTGTTTCATTGCCGCCGAACAATATTTGAGACAGCTGTATCATCGAATAGTTTCTTATAATACTCTTAACGGGCTTTTCCCTTGGAGATCGCTAAGGAGATCATTCCTCCTTGGCTGTACAGAATCCGAATTAGCATACACTTTCGAGTGATTACTTTGTTTTTTCTTTCATTTTTCCTCTTTCTGGGAGATTTTAGGGCTGCATCCCCTCTACTTGTACTTGTCTATGGTACACCCATGTCCACCACAGGGGAGTCTTAAGTTCGAGGGATTAACGGTATCTTCAAGATATTCCAAAGAATCTTTTGTCAAGCCATTTCTTGTAAACTGCGATTTAAAAAATATTTGCTGAAATTCTAGTTAGCATCAGATGTGATTCCCAAAGACGCTTTATGTATGTGTGTCCACTGTACCAATGTAAATTACCCTGACATGAAAAAAGTTTTATACCGTAATCAACACTTACCAATAAAAAATCACGACGAGCAAAATACGCCAATGTCTGTAATGCCAGATCTGTCTTCAAAATTCACGTTTCACATTTGTGTTAAGAAGAGACGCATGGAGCGGGAAAATGAGCTAGTGTACTCAAAGCAAAGCACGCACGCGCACTTAACGTTCGTTGCTACACGTTGGCATTCTGTGGAAGAAGTGAACGTTGTAATTTTCTCACACACGTGCAGCTTAAAATGGAGAGCCATTACACACACACACACACACACACACACACACACGCACGGACGCAGAGAGAGAGAGAGAGAGAGAGAGAGAGAGAGAGAGAGAGAGATGATGGTTGGGGGGGGGGGGGGGGAGGGGTGAAATCGCACGCGATTGGCTGATCAGATGCGACTTCATTTTTTGCCATGGGTCTCTCTCCATTCGTATGTTTGCATAATCTGGAGCTAGATTATTGTTTTGAAGACTTCTAAAAACTCTTTCAGTCTATGGCACGCCATGTCTACAGCTTTCTTCTCTTGTGAAGCAAAAAATTGACTCGAAAATTTCTGGGCACTATTATGTATGTACAAAACATTTCGCCTGTTTGTCATAATGTCCCGTGTAGCTCAGTGAATAGCACCCAGTATTAAAAATCGTGCTGTCGGCTGTTCGATTCTCACTGTCACAAAATAACTTTATCTGAATTGCATTTATCGAATTGAAACGTCAATTAACTTATCCTGGATCATAATACTTTTGAACTTAATTACTAATCACATGGAAACGCAAGTAGCGATCATATTAGAAGTGCCATTTACGAAAATCAGCTACTGCGAAACTGTTTTACTTACTATTCTTCCCTTTTTTTAGCGTTTCTAAACATAATTGCTGAATTTTTTATTATTTTTCCGATCTAAGACGTAGTTTCTAAATCCACAATGATCTCATTTAAAATGCCTATATAAGCTGGGAAGGAAAAAAAATTTGCAAAGCTTGGAGGCTTTTAACTTAAACAATGAATATCCAAGAAGGAAACACTGAAATCGCTTCAAAAATGATACAAATGAAACTTTTTTTCCTGGTCGATTCCTATTTCTTTCGATACTTTGTATAAAAGGCTTAATATACTGTATCACACCACACTTTAATTGACTCCATATTAAATTATACTACTCATATACAAAATAACAAGCTGGAATGACAGCTGTAATGTGTCAAATCCATGACTTGTGACACTCAACAAACGACAGAATTTACCGCGCAAATTCGGCAAAGAAATGGCGGCCACCTGAGCTGATTATTAGCTTTGTAAGGAGCAGTGGCTAATTTCTCTCTGTTATAGCCTCTCTAAATTAAACTACGTGATCCCCAAATGGAGACCACAGCAGGACGGTTAACTTAAGAATCGAGATAGTGTCAACGTGCTCCGCAAAGTGGTTTCGAACACGGTAGCACGAGATCGTGCACGAGTTACTGAAAAGGGTCGCCATTTTAAGCATACGTTATACACTACGTCTATGAGATTATGAGATAAAATGTGGACGGTATGGACGCAGTTTCCTGTGAGACTGCCCACGATATTCGGCAGTTTGATGTCCCGGCGCAGCTCAAGAACACGCCTCTACTAATTTGCTCGCTCATTGCAACTGAGCTGACGGCATTCTGATGTATTTTGTCACAGGATATGAGAAAGTCGACCAACACTCGCGCATTAATATGCCACGTAATACATTACCTCAGCATTGCAGGCAATTTAGTACAACAGGCGTCTTTTAAAAAAAGAGTATCGTTTGCATACTTCCAACAAGCAGGGAGACTTTCGTCACACGATTTTGCACTGACGCTCGCAGTAACTTCCGAATCTGGATAGTTAGCAGCTTATTTGAGTGGCGTGACGGCATGTCCTTTCATCTTTACACTTGCTGGCTTAGGCGCTTTTCTCGCGGTTCCCACCAGTTCCCTTTGCATCTGTTTAATTACTCTGATGGACCAACGGTTTAAAACATAGTAGCTACTAAGAATGCTAAGTATTGAAGGTATGGCTAGTAAATGCTGTAAGCAATGTTCGAAATTATTTGGGAATCACACGAAATGTCGGAAAATGTTCACAAACAACCTTTAGATTCACTCCGATACCACATACTACACACTTTGCGATACAGTATAACATAAGATACTTAACGGATTATCTACTTACGTATGTATCCATCAACCGAAACATGAAACCGCAGTTTGTACAAACAAGCAAAATATCTCAGAAGCAAGTGAAGCAACTAAAATTACTATCTCCCCGTTCCTCCCCTCTCCAATACGATGTATGGTCACTTCGAAAGGTCAATAGTGGTCCTACTTTTATTTCGCATTTGTGTGGCAACTTTCAGAAAGTTTAGTAGTATGTTCGGAAGGGGCATTTTGGTATTACCCGGAAAGAATGATTTCTACAAAAGTCGTGGAGGGTACAGGCTTTGTTGCAATACGAACGAACTCACGAATGACAGATGCATACGAACAACGTAATTTCTTTGTGTCTGTATGCTTTAGGGCAGTCTACGGAAAATTTCTGACGTGGAGGTTCCAACCACCGCCATGTTGAACCGTTAAGCTACCACCACGATACTGCGATGGTCTACACACAAATATTTTCTTAGTTCCATCTTGTGTAAATGGAATGGGACTGCGGCTGGCCAAGACTTGAAGGAAATAAATAACGACAACCGTAATTTTATTAATTATTATGACTACCAGTTTTAGTGGCTCATTGGGGCCATCTTCAGGCCCCTTATAAATCGGCAAAATCAAGCTTACCACAGACAACAGCATGACCACAGCTTGTAATACCATTAAATGTACGACATGACTTAATGTTTTCTTTCAGTGAAGGCTCTTCTAGTTACTAAATACGAAAACTTTTACTTTATTTCCTGATCCTATCTTATCATTGTATTTTAAACGGTTTTTATTAGTATGGTTAAGGGGTAAATGAAAATTCTGTGACCAATGCTTGTATTTCATGCATATCATCTTTATATCGTTGAGCTCTCTTCTTATACTTTTTTCCTAAAGCATATGTATGGTTAATTTATTTTAAATGATGACAACTGATGTTGCATATCAGATTTGTCGTCTATCGTAAGCTTGATTTGATCGCTTTATATTCAGGTTGCTGAGGATGGTGCCAGTGGGACACCGAAACTGGCAGTCAAATAAAATAATAAAATTACGGCTGCTGGTATTTATTTTCTTCAAATATTTTCTTTCTTTCTTTTCCCTTTTCCGCGTGCCACGATCTCTTTAAGTGTAAACTTGTAGATTTTCGGGTGTGATACTAAACTGTACTCTCTAGGCAATAAAATTGCCCCTTCAGCTCATGTAAATGGGCGGTGAGGTACTGCATAGCTAATAGAACACACATCGCGGATCGATGTCAACAGATGCTACATCTGAAGCAACTCCATTAATTTGTTTGTAAGGTATCTGTTTTTCTTTTTATAAGACATTATTTGCCCAAACAGCACGTATTTTGAGTACCGAGAATAAGTTAACAAATAACGTAAATTAAACATCTGTCTAAGGATTAAAAAAATTTGACTTTCTTATTTCAAACTGACTGCTCACAGTTACTTACATATTAAGGGGCAAAACCACTGCAGACTTTTCAACAAATCCTTTTTTTATTGGCTTAAAAGATGATTCAAATGAAACTTCTGAAGTAGGAGGCAAAAAGTCTAACCCATGAAAAAAAATTGTTCTATGGGATTTCGAGCTGCTTCTCTAGCGTCTCGGATGACCCGCAACGACCTACATGCGCCAACTCAATACCCCTGTATCTGGGTATAGTTGGAAGCATTTCAAAACAGAAATACTTTTGCTTGGCATCAGCAAGCGTCAGTACGTGTACGAAAAAGACAATTCTTTCACTTCTAATCTTGATTTTCGTGTGCAGCACTGACTGCTGACAGTTTGATTGAGATTTTACAGTATACAGGTTTGTCTTTCAATTTCAAGTAAGTATGAATGGTAAGAAAGTGCACCTACCTGAAGTAGGGCTGAACAGAACTGTTACTTCCTCGGAATTGTGCGTTCCATGGAATTGTCGCGACCGATATTTCAATCGTTCTATGATAATTAGCGGAAGATTTCGATCACAAAGGCAACAGTACAGCAGACCAGTCCAGGGAAAGCAGATTGACGGTAAAGTTTTCTAAAAATAGATGATTTCAATTTGTTCGTGTGTATAACACGTTTCAAAAGTTCAAATGCGTTTTCGTTGGAATATTATTTTTCGTTGGAATATTATTTTTCGTTGGAATATTATTTTTCGTAATGGCATGCAGCATAGCTTCTACAATTTTCAGTCTTTTTATTTGAAAATTTGGCCACAACTTTGAACCAACATTTCAAAGTTAGCCACGCACAGGATTTTCGATTAGTTAATTTAAACAACATTTATTAATTTATGACTGTCTTTTCTTTTGGTGAAAATTGAGGACTTCATTCAAACACCGTGCTATTACGCAAAAACCAAAATTTCTAAAATTCCCGTACGTGGTTCACTAGCTACACTCATGTAGATTACACTGACTTCTTTCTTTTTTCCTAATTCAAATATCAGTTATAGTGCGTGCCGCAGATCGCCTCAAATTCGACATGCCATGGGAGACTGCTGCCGTGTTGCCACTTTTTAATATTTTCCGTCAAAATATTTTTGCAATGTACTTAAGAATATTCTCAATAACTACCCCAAACATACCTTTCCATCCACAAAAAAGTCAAGAAAACGCTTGTTTAGGCCGCTATGTGGTGTTACCCCTTAATAATATTTGTGGGGATAGGGAGCCTATCAATTTCTTTTAAGGACAAATGATAATTATGCCATCAAGAAGCAGATTGGCTAAGGATGAGGAAAGACCTCGCCCGAAACCATTTACAAGTAAACGTTGTCGTATTCATTTCGAGTGACCCACAGAAAAAGTTGAAAACTTAAATAACGATGGCTGGATTATGATTCGAATCAAGCTTGTACCGAATACGAGACCAGTTTTGAGCACTGTATTTTGCTCGATTGAAATTTCGTCAACTGTAACTTTCTTTCAGATAAACAATTTTAGTTGAAAATCAAGTATTTGCACACAACGTACAGAACCGGTGGCTATTGTACTCAGTGGCGCCTGCGTAAATACGACACACGTCCTTCACCCACGTGTGTGAGGAGTAACGCCACGACATACAGGGTACTTACTACATTGTCGACAGAACCGCACCTTGTCGACATAACAGCGCTGAACTTTCAACCCTATCTGCCTAGCGAGAGGGCAGCTACACTATGGACAGTATCCAACACAATCGATACCATCATTGCACCCGCACAACTGATAGTGGCAAGGTTATGCAGTAAACACTACAAAACACAAACCCAATACACAGAAGTATGACAACAAACAGAAAACAGTGGTGTCCCAAAAAGTTTGCAACGTAAAACATAAAAAATGCATACTGCTGCAGAGACACTAAAAACTTGACCACGACTATGTGTCTAAAAAGGAAAAACATCAACGATGAGCTAGCAGACGACATTTCCCGATGTAGGCGAAAAATTAATTGGAAATCACAGTAAGCAAAAACCAGCATATTGTTAACGAACTGTTTTTCGATCTTAAAGCAAATCAAAATGTAAATAACTTAATTACAGACCACTGACGATGCTTTACCTCACAAAAGCGAAACGCGTCTGTTGAAAAATAGCGCGCATTTTTTTGTAGTTGCAACGATAGATCGAAAATGCCCTCAAGAATTGTAAAGCAACTACGGACAATATGATCACATAAATGAAGAATTTAAAGAATAAATTACCTCCTGTTCTGAGCTGGAATTATAATTTCGTCTACGTAGCAGACGCCGAAATCGTCTAAGTACATTTCAAGACGTTGCCAACAGATCAGTCACCAAAGAGTTCACTCAAAAAAGATCTTAGTTTCTTATAATACTTTTATACCGAAATGACAATGCTGTACAATGAACAAAATTTCTGCAATCAGTTTATTCCTGGTACTGTTTCATTTTTGAATAAAATTTTATAAAAAATGAGTAAATTGACAGAGTACAGACCCTTGATTCTATTCCTGGCCAGTCCTACCGCATATGTCCTTACCACTTCTTTCACGTCTGTGTTTGAATAAGTGACAAATTCCGGAATGCACCGTGGTCCACTTGTAAAGTCGGTGGAAGGCAAGGACATACCACTTTTAATAGGGTCATGCACTGTAGTGTTCAAACCAACCATCGTGTTAATGGCAACTCTACATTTTCCACTACTTGGTGGAGAAATACATCCATGCTAGAGGCAGGCGACCAATCAGATGAAATATGGAAAAGTCTTGAACGCACAATTCTTTATTAAGCGTTGCACGTTTCAAAATTTCATCATCGGGCAGAAGCTGTGGGATAAATTGTGCAAAGAAATTAACGATTGCGATTACATACATACTAACGTAACTATGCATAGTAGTGATCCATATGCACAGTTTACAATTGTTAAAATTAATATTATATTTATATTTAAATCGAACTTTATTAAAAGGCTTGCGAAAGTGAGCACATAATACTGAATAAAATACAGATCTAATCTCATATAGGAATATCTGACAGTGTCAAACTGACTGTGGTGAATGCGTAAACAGTCTGAGAAGCAAACAAAGGCTGTAGGGGGCGCTAGCATTGACCATAGACAGTGGAAGCACTGGATCTCTTGGAATAGACAACGGCACTGTCGGCTATTCCTATGTGAGATGAGATCTGCACTATATTCAGTCTGCGCACTCACTTTAGCTGGTCTTTCACTAAAGTTTGATTTAATGTAAGTATGATATTAATAGTAAAAATTGTAAATTCTGTGTATGATTCACTACTATGCATACTTACGATAGTATGTATATATTTGCTATCGTTAATTTATTTGTACACTTTATCCCGCAGCTTCTATCTGATGATGTAATTCTGAAACGCGTAATTCTTAACAAAGAACTGTGGTATCAAACATCTCCACATTTCTAAGTTGTGCCACCTTTACATTTACCGGACTGCCATAGTGGCCATCCGTAACATTATAATCTTAAGATTTTACATTTTGCTGCCAATTGTTATCCCCCCCCCCCCCCTCTCACGATTTTTTCGACAGCTTGTGGCTTCGGGCAACATTATGTGTCTTCACTTATCTTCAAATTGGGCTACTTCGCTCGTTGATTAATTTAATAGTAAATCGAAGAGTAATAGCCCGTACAATTAATGGTGAAAGAAATCAGCCGAGAAGTATCGTTGCGCCAGCTTTCTCACATTAAAATGGTAAATGTGTTCCGGATGAGATGGCACGGTAATGCACAGAGCGATTACGAAATCCCATCGTTCTGTTTGCAGATATTTTTGTTGGTTTTATATGGGCTTTCCTGCTACAGCAAGCGCATTAATTTTAATAAGTAAACTATTTTGTGCGGTAGGCTAGTGCATCACTTGATAATGAAACACAGGCGAGATATTTTGATGATAAGACATATCTCTACTCATTGTCAGAAGAAATGAAATGATCGTATGGCATTTGTTGGCCGGGATATCCCCAAGAAAAATTAAACGACGAAAACAAGCACCCCCGAGTCAATGTTAAGACAGGAAGAAGGAAACCCAACAGGTGGCATGACGTTCATACTGTTCGAAAATGTAAACCTGAGTTATGTTGATGTACACTATATACAATAGCCGCAATATGAAAGCAGGAAGTAATACAAACAACTAGTAAAGCTGAAGAGGAGCAGGGCTCATATAGGAAGAAAGAGTGAGTTTTAAGTAGGTGACGGGATGGGGAGTCGAATTCGAACAACTGAAAAATCATTACTAGTAATGTTGGCGTCAGTGCACAATACACGGATGTAACTGTAGGATTCTTAGTGTAAAATGACATTCTTCCTATAAATACAAACCTAATACTCATCAACGAAGAAATAATTCAGGTAGTGTCAGTACAGAAGAAATTGGCTTTATAGATGAAGTAGTGTAGGCTTCCCTATACGGGGACACCGAAAACCGCAAAAAAATCATTTCCTGAAGACCAAATTCGACAAACAGCGACAGTACTTGAGCGTATCTTTCTGGAGTCACGATGTATACACACTGATTTCTGTCGTTATCGGCCAAATCAACATTTTGCAGAATTCCGAAGCCTACGTCTTCATTTAAGTAAAAACAACGTCACTAAAGAAAAAAATACGCTAATACATCCATCAACAAACCCAATAAACAAATAAATCCAGAATAACGAAATACTCGTCAACAAATAGCTGACAGCCTTTTACAGAATCTAAGTAATGAGTGCCACCACCACTTCAAAAATTTTGTCTGAAGCGATGCAAACCGCAACATGAAACACCATTTCGTATAAAGGTATAGAACAAAGAACAGCTTTTCATAAACAGGTGTTACGAAAGCGAATTTTGCTCGTAATAATCGAAAGTAACGTATCTATGGCATTATTTTTCATAGGTTTGGAAATATGTATTTCGTTCTCAACAGATCACTGTAGCATTTATCAACTGTGCTTCCCACGTCTTGTTTGGCCGATGGCCCCCAGATGGCAGCACGGCACGCCGCGGACTACAGCGCCATCCGCCAGGTCCTTCCAGAACTACGTGAACCACCAGCCAACAGCACCAGGCAAAGTAACGAGGTCACCTCGAAGCACGTTCCTCAAAACTGTCAAATGGTTACTACGAATCAAATAACAGCACCAGATGCATGTTTATTTTCGATAATAAAAAATGCTGGAAAGAAACTTCTTTACTGCTTTGCGGAGCATTGATTTTAAAGTAACATCACACACGTTACAATGCGAAGAATATACATTATGGCCTCAGGTTCTTTTGGGCTGAAACCGACGAAATAATATTAGTTATGCGTGCAGAATAATTTTTGATAAAGGTTACTCAGAAGATGTTGAAGCTGAGGCGTAATGCCTTTCTACAACGTTCGCAAATCTGATACTTTAACGAGAACTTATACTCTGTGGCTATTGTATCTGGAACTGCAGAAAGAAAAAGAAACAGCAAGCTCATCGCTCACCCTTTACCTTTGAAACTTGTAGTAACTATTTTGATAAGAAATAATCTCCTTCACAACACTCGTTAACGCAATGTAAATGTAAACGGAACATTAGGGGGACCCATTCTCTAGTGGCCTAGTATCTAAAGCTAACGCAGAACTGTAAATCGTCAAAGCGGATACTGGAAGTAGAAATGTAACAGTAACTGGTCCAAAGTTTAACTGCTCCACGGACTGCAAAACACTCATATCGTACAAAAATTTAACAGTGTTATTAAATGTGAAAATATACAGATTCTATCATGGATAAAGATGTGTTCAGCATAATATTGTATATCGGAAACTGCTGTTGATATATGAAGGAGTTTGCGTATTCAATTTATCCTACAATAATTCTTAAGAACGGAAAACCGTAACATGTAAACTGAAACAGGAGGTGAGACTTCGTGGGAGATTAAAACTGTGTGCTGGAGCGGGACTCGAACCTGCCTTTTGCAGGCAAGTGAGCACTCCGCTTCAGAGTGAAAATTCGTTCTGTTAACAATGCTCCGGCTGTACTGATGGGTTTGTGCCGCAAGGTCTGTAGGAGAACAATTTTGAAGTCTGGAAGGTAGGAGATGCCTGGCGGACGTAGAGTTATGGGCGCGAGTCATGAATCATGCTTGGATAGCACAGTCGGTAAAGCACTTATAAGCGGAAGGCAAGGTTTACGTCCAATCCGGCGCATAGTTCTAGTCCGCCGGGAAGTTTCAAATCGGCGCACACTCCGCGGCAGAGTGAAAATTCATGCCAGTAATGAATACCTGCATCTGTTACCTATCACGCGATTCGAAGGCTTGCACCCTCAATGTGGATTTGCTCTCCATGCATCTATTTATCATCCACTACTGGATAAAGGCCGGATATAGGTTGCAGGCTATAAATTTATTGTGGCCATCAGGTACAAACATACATGTTGAGCCAGCACGTTTTTAACGTTATGTACTCACCTTTCCATTCGGCCACTGTTTCGTTCTTTTCCTACCTCTTGGAATGCGGCGAAGAACTTCCTTGGTCCATTTGCCATCAATTCACCTGGCCTGATGTACCGCCTACCTCCACTTCATTTTCATTGCAGTCACAATTACATCCTCCACTCCAGTCTGTTCCCTGATTCATTTATTTATTTCCCTGTGTCTCCTAGCAATGCCCAACTTGCATCTTTCGGTTTGCTTGCTGAGTAGCTTGTTCGACTTGGGGTGGAGCATGTACTTTCCCGTCACAACAACTGAGTCACAAAGAGCAGAATAGTTACTGACGTATAAAACCTAACCTGATCACCAGACTGTGCCGTAATGTTTTGACATCGGTACCAAAGATCTTTCCAGTGCATTAAAGTAGTAGGGGTATATGATACTTGATGGTGGTCCATCAATCATCTTAACCCTTAGGCTCCCGGGTCATGTTTTGCCACACTCTTTCCGGTGCGGTCTGACAGACACTGTATTTAAGTAGCCATAAAAACTGCATTCAGCAATTGTAGTCACACAATTCAAATTTTTATGTAATTGGTTACATAAATACCACACAAAAAATATATTAAAATAAATTTCACAGTTTATTTTTTAAAAATGCATTAAAGAGAAAAATGCACAAAATTAACGTAACTATACACGATAATGTTAGTGTTACAAAAATTCAAATACTCTGCACTCTAAATTTTACTTTTTGCTATATTTATATGTTTATTATACGTGTAATAATAAAAGCAACTCCTATAAAACATTCAAAAAATAAAAAAGAGCACTAGTACTTTTTAGATTCCTTTTCGGAAGTTCTTTGCACTCGCTGCAAATTTTTATACAGCATTCAAGGCAGACTGGCTTCTTCGATTTACATCGACTTCTGCTCCGGTTCTGCTACACCCAAAATACGGCGAATGGATGCACGAAATTCAAGGGACATGCGAGAGAGTTGTTGACACTCTGTTCCATCTGTGGTGTCGCCAAAGAGTCTGCAAGCTTCTTCACAAAATTAGAGCGCCTGACTTGAATACTGACTTTGTAGGAGCTGTGAAGGACAAACGCATTCACCCCACTTACGTGCATTGTGAGGAAAAAGAATGCCACCGGCCATCTTTGGGCACATCGTGAGTTGAATACTTGGCACATTTCTCATCTAGGACATCAACGCCCCTTTTAGTGTTATTCCTGCATGCAGTTATTTCTGGTTTACTTATATCATCATCTTTATATTAATCACGGCGCGTAGACGAAATTATATCACTATCCTGCTCTTTCTGGCACGAAAGAAACTAGACTTACATCGTGCAAGAATGCATAACCAGAACCAACTTCCTGTTTTCAAGTACGTTAGCCCTTTGATTTGAGACCTGTTGCTAACACGATTGAGTGAAATCAGTTGTCTGCAGTAAAACTGTGGTTGGTCTGTTTAGCTGCTTTAGCTAGTCTAATCACAGCCTCCGTTGTTTTTGAACCTTTTTCCTAATGAACTAATATTTTGTCCATGTGAGTCCCTTCCTGTGTAAATATGTACATTATATAGATAACGAGTGCGAGCATTGCTAAGGAACATGGCTTTAACCCATACTTGCATGGTTTGTAACGAATGAACATTTTTTATCTGCATTTACCATGAAATGATACCAGAATTCCATCGTTACATGCATATTCTCCAGTACTGTACAACGTTGACAGCTGTCACTAATTTTGTAAAACTTTGTGATACTGGAGCGAAAGGATAGTTTTGCTTGCATTCAAGAAGGGTTGCAGGGTCATCGAACCTCAAGCGTGCTAGAAGTAAGCCAAGCTGGATTATGGATATAGCGCATCTAAATATATCACGTCCAGTACCAGCTGTGGCACAAAATAATTTGTAATCTTCTCTGCTGGATTTGAAAATAGCTGAATAAAACGTAAACCGAGAAATGCTTTTTGTTCACATAAGCCAGCTTCATACCAAACATGTGGATCATTTTCTGCCTTTTCATTCTTTTTTTTCACATTTGTCCATTTCAATGCGATAATTAAAATGTCTTCAGTCTTAAGCGAATTCCAAATAGTAAGAGGTCCTGGATTATTACATACTCGAGCAAGTGGTCGCACTGCCGGCAAACGAATGATGGTATGCTCCAGAACATAAGATCACTTGAGAAGAGGCTTCGTCGACAACAGTATTTGTTTCGAACAGAACCTTTAGCTGAAGATTCAATCTCTACGCTTCTGTCTTCATTACTTTTATCACTTGCTTCATTCAAGAAATTCACCAGGGGCAAAACAAAGTTGTCTTCACTTTCACACTGTTGCGGCTCTGAATTATATTTACTTTCAATTTCGTTGTCCCTACTGACCCAACATCATTTTCTAAATTGTCCTGCGACCGTTTTAAAATAGTACCTTCAAAGTGAGGGTCTGCAACACTAATAGTAGACGAGGACCTGGCTGCTGAATCCATAACACTAAGTCCTTACTTGGGACGCTATGAGTTAAGCTCGGTGGACACCTGACTGTGTTACGTGCCAGCATCTGGTTTTACCCTCTCGCTTCGTCCCTTTCATTCTCTCATCAACTACAACAAGAGAAACAATATACTGCACAAGCACATCAGTCTTCTTTCGTATTTGACGCTTCAGAGCAGTTACTAGGAGAGCGAACAATCGCCTCACAGCCTTTGCCTACGATAAAAGTGCAGGATCATCGTTCCCACAGCCTATTTAGGAGTATGGAACGAAAGTTTTTTTTTCCCCCTCAGTTCTGCAGGAGGAAGGAGGGACTATGTCTCATCCCTTCTAACGAAGTTTACATAGGAAGACGAAAAAAGTTAGGCAGGTCAGAATTTATCGTCCCGGCGCCAATGAATTCATCAAACGGACCACAGGCTCGGACTGAGGAAGGATAATGAAGGAAATAAGCCATGTCCGTTTTTCAGGAACCGTTCTTAAATGCTTGAAGTACACTGGGGAACCCATGGAAAACCTAAAATGGGATGGTCGGGTGGGTATTTGCACTGCCACCCTCCGCAATACGAATCAAGCGTTTTAACCACTACGCCACCTACCTGTTAGAAAGACGAGACCAATATGTTTGTAATACATAAACGACCTTCACTGTTCCATACAAAGACACATCAAGGTACGACAGAAACACACACAGAGAGAGAGAGAGAGAGAGAGAGAGAGAGAGAGAGAGAGAGAGAGAGAGTGGTGGGGGAGGGGCGATCCCCCCCCCCCTCTCTCTCTCTCTCTCTCTCTCTCTCTCAATTGTGTGTACACTTAAATTAGATAATATTAATCAAAAAGTACGAGATATAATGATGTGTGACGGTAATTACGTTTATCTCACGATATGGTATTCCAGGTATTCTCTTGTCGAACGTAGATAAGATAAAATGGCGGCTCCGCCTCACAGTGCCACGTAAGATAATTTTTTAAGCTGAAGTTCTGTGATTTGAAGATGAAAGGTCAGTTATTTGGAGGGATGCCCATTCGCGGATAATTCATGGCTCGTTATGTGCTTCGCCATACCCGGAACTCGTAGTGTCTAGAAGCTACTGCAGGCCCTTCCCCGCCCTAAATATTTTTGAGTTTTTAAGAGAAGTTGAATCACATACGTGTGTATACCGATTCTCTAGAAAGACAGTTTTCCTGGGTTGCATCGCACCTAACACTGATTACGTGTTTGCTAGCGTTCACAGTGGTTTGCTTTTTTAGGTTAGTTTATTTGCAGGAGGGAGACAGGGTTATTCACTCAAAAATAATTTTACTCAACGACGTGACGAATCTGGACACAATACAGTTGCACATATGTAGTATGCATCAAGCACTCCACATCAACAAAAGTAAGACCACGAAATATAATTCCGTCATCTCTAAATAAATAAGTGTAGTATATAATACTGACTACATGCTATTCTCATTACGTCAAAAAAATGAATGGCGGAATATTTCTTCAGGAGAGTAGCCAGATGACCAGCCGCTGTTTCATCGCCATTCGTGCCGGCCGGTGAGGCCGAGCGGTTCTAGGAGCTTCAGTCCGGAACCGCGCGACCGTAACGGTCGCAGGTTCGAATCCTGCCTGGGGCATGGATGTGTGTGATGTCCTTAGATTAGCTAGGTGTAAGGAGTTCTACGTTCTAGGGGACTGATGACCTCAGATGTTAAGTCCCATAGTGCTCAGAGCCATTTGAACCATTTTTTCAACGGCATCCTAATGCGTTTTGAACTGGAAGAAGCGGCTTACAGAGCTTCTCAAAACAAGTTCTGCTACTTTTGCTTTCGTACAGCTGCTAATCTTGTCAACGTCCTGACATGTTTTGCATATTTCCACTCAATAATGTCGTGCGGAACAATTTTCTGGAGTAACTCATCATTTCGAAAGAACTGATTGCACAAAATCGATCGGTAAGATAGGGTGTTCGCCAGTGGACGTCATGCAGATAACCTCTTCAAAGCGCTAGGCATTTTAACTCCGCCGTCACAACACATATTTTCACTAACGAAATTTGTGATGAATAATAAATCACAATTTGAGAAGAACAGTGATGAATAAACCTAAATTACCCAATATCAAAGGTGCCAATGGCTCAGGGAGGGATCCAATATGCAGCAGCAAAAATATCTGATCATTTGACCAACGACATAAAATGTCTGACAGGTAGCAAGGAAATGTTTAAATCTAATTTAAAATCATTTCTCCTGGACAACTCCTATTTCATTCACGAATTTCTTCTTAAAACCGGGTAGCCAATTAAAAAAAAAAGTTTTTAAGTGTACTTTCATGAGTAGTAAGAAAATGACGCTGTGTTCATTAATGTTAACACTAATCATGTATACATATCCTGTCAACTGACTCGTTCCACATCGCTTCAATAAAACGCTCTTTCAGATGATCTATGGAACACGTAACTGACTCAGAGCTGCAAGTCGACAATGTGTGGAAATTTAAAATCGCGTGCCTCTGCTGGACTCCGACCCGGATCGCACTATCAAGCACATCAACAACGGACCGACCCAAAAGTTTTAACTCGACACTTGCTACCCTCCACTCCTCCCAAGAGGTTTCCAGGAGACAAAGGATACGGCCGAGGGTTCGACCATTGCCTCAGGAATATTACTAACGTAACATATGTCTACTCTTTAGCAGTGTGCATGCAGCAATGAACATTATGCAACAAGTGATTGATGCTGTTGTTAAATCGAACCATTCGATGTAACCTTTCCCCCCATATGTGCTATTGCTACAGCCTAGCACAGAGGCCTGTGTGGAGCTTGGGACATGAAAGGAAACAAGTGAAAAGTTTGAGCCTTTAACTCAGTCTGTGATGCGTGCTCTGAAAGCACAACTCGCAGTTCACTGCCTGCGAAAGACAGTGGTCCGTGTTCTAGTTCTGGCTCGGAAAATAAAATTTCGGCTGTCGCACAACGTACATCGCAGTATAAACGCCAATGAGAAGTATAAAAGTGTTATTATTACTGGAGAGAGAGAGAGAGAGAGAGAGGGAGAGAGAGAGAGAGAGAGGGGGGGGAGGGGTCGCCCCTCCCCCACCACACACACACACACACACACTTTCTCATACCATAGGCTACTTATCTTCCGAGACGTCAGATGCTACTTCTCCTGCAATTAATTCCTCAACCCTCAAGATGCTAAGGGGACCACGTTCCTGATCGCTCATTAAGAAAAAAAATGATTATGGTATTGAATAATGTAGCGAGGGGCCTGCATGTGTTAACGCTGACCGTTATGACGCGGACTAATAATGTAGACAACAAGAGACACAACAGAATTCCACCAAATTTTACATACTAAAATTCCTTTTTATTAAAAAGAGACTTCTGTAAGACGACAGGAAACAAATTAAAATTTTGTAACTGTTTTTAAAGTTGTGGAGCAGAAAGAGAGACGCTGCAGAAGAGCAGGCGAAGCCAATGACCATTACGCATTCCAAAACAATGGACGGATGTATCTTAGAAAGATTGGGGTTTGAAGTTCCATCAATGACGATTTCTGTGGAGATGGGGTAAAAGTTCGGATTTTGAAAGGTTAGGACAGGAAATTGGATATAGCATTCTTATAGGAAGTCTTACGTGATTTAAGGAAACTAAAGAAAACCTAGAGTTGGATGACAGGGAGGAGACGTGAACGAAGTCGATCCAGACTAAAAGATCAGTGTCAACTCTCTTGGTGTATTAATACGGATTTAGCGCGAAATGAGTGCCGATGTAGATGTAGCATGCGCAGCAGGTTCTGGTTTGAATAATAACCGAAGCCGTGTCAAACACTTACGCAAATGCATTTCGAGACTTATCAGAAGATCATAAATGCAGGAACTTACAATATGCTGAAATCTACTTTCATCCACTGGATGAGCATCAAATGTGCTCAGAGAATAAGCAATTGCTGTAGTATCGTGGACATTGCCTACACGAAATCTTTTATGTAAAACAAAGGTACTGCTTCACAGACCAAGTAAGTGAAACAATCAAAAAGGAAGGGGTTGTTCTTCATGTGATATTTTTTTCCGTCACTCAGTGGACGCCGATGTGCTCTACAATCACATTTTATCTCTCACACTGTACATAATGCACCTCCAACGGCGTCGCTGAAGACTCCCGCTCTTACAAAGCAGCAAACCTGGAAATATTTGTCGCTGTTTCACTAAAAGTGCTACGCTGAAATCTGCTTAATCAACATCACCTATGTAACAAGAAGGAATATCGTAACTGAGCTTTGCGTCGACAGTAAGGTGACTGGACGGAGCACTAGCTTACATGAAGTAAGATGACTGAAGGAATCCCCACTGACTTTATAGAAGGATCCATCGTATCCTGTAGTAAAGTTGTACTTGCACAGAGGTGAATTTAAAATTCTTCTGAACCTCGTTATTAACAAGGGCGAGGACGCCGAGAAGGAAATTAAATACCGGAATTTTACTTACTCGCGTAGAGTATAGTTGCTAGAATGCATGAATAAATTTTAAAGTGATTCGGGGGTGTACAGGATATGAAGTTTCATACACAGTGCTCCCACCTCCGGAAGCAAGAATGGCCCTAAACTTAGGTGATCAGTAACTCCAGAAGCTTGGATTACAGACATGGTTACGGCATTCCAATTTAGGAATGGTAAAAACCGACCGGTTAAACCAGATACTGGTATTTTAGTTCAGATTAACCATTATTTTCCGGTATTTTCTGGTCCTGGTTATAAGAGGGCTTTTTAAATTTTTTACTGATATGATAAGCAGATAAAAAAATTGTCAAATCAATTTGGCATAGCATCAGTGCTAAAATGTTTTGTTTTTAAATCAAACTTTTTCTTTACGAACGAGTAATGTGTATTCGTTTTCGTAAAATTTCCACTGCTTTGAAATATTAGCTTATTACAGAAAATGAGAAAAAGCAATCAATGCTATTTTGGTAACAACGCCAACGGTTAGAAACTCGCCAGAAGCATATAAGAAGCGGTATAGTATTGCTGAGACAATAACGTACCTGTTGCCGTGTGGCGTGGTCTATCACACGTACATTGTCAATGCGCTAGTTTCTCACTATCGTCCTAGGACATCAGTTGTGTTGTAGAATCGTACCATCGCTAGGTTGGAAGTATTTTCTAAGTGTGGTAACAATGAAGTACAATCCTCTATTTGCGCTAAAGGGGTTTCCAGATTTTTTTTTGCCACTGAGTACCATGCGACAGTTTCGGAAATTTGTACGTATTACCACAGCCTGTTCACTTTTTTTTAACAAACTACAGGGTGGGGGGGGGGGGGGGGGGGGTGGGTGGGTGGGTGGGGGGCGTTGCAGTTTGAGGGACGATGTCACACACGGAAAGGTACGGGGGAAATGATTTTGCCAACTCGCTCAGTGCTGACAACAAGCATACGGTTTTTGCGTCGTGTCGATCAACTACTATGTATGGTAGAAATGTGCCACACACAAATAATACGGTTTCGTGGAAATTTGTGGTAAGTTCTATGGGACCAAACGGCTGAGGTCATCGAGCCCTAAGCTTACACACTACTTAATCTAACTTAAACTAACTTACGCTAAGGGCAACACACGCACCCATGCCCGAGGGAGGACTCGAACCTCCGTAAGGTTTCGTGGAAGCCCTTTCTACAGAGTTGTTCTCATGTAGTGTTTACTTGTGGCAAATGATATGAAATTAAATGAAGCCTATTCGGATACAAATATTTCGTAATAGGGAACGACATTTACAATATTTATTAAACTTTCACAGCACAAATAACGTAAACGAATTGTGCAAGAGAGTAATAAACTAAGCCTGCAGTATAGTAATTTTAGAGTGCAAAAAATCAGAACCAGTAATTAGCTTTCAAATTTAGATTTTGATGAAAGAATCTCTACATATTTTAGTTGGAAGCATTTTGTGATTTATCTGTAATCAGAGCTTCAAAATCTATCTCGACTGAGCTCAACTTGACTCAAGTCTTCAACACACAGTCTGTTTATGTGTTTATTCTTAATGCCCAACAACTATAAAAACACTTTCACACTTGTAAGTAGTAACAAACGGCTCCAAAAACAGGTTTTTTTTAAAAAGCATATTCCACTACACTGTCGTTAGTCATGCAGATGAAAGCTCCTTTCGTGATTACTTCTTATCCGGTCATATTAGCGTAATCTTCGGGAAAGTACTTTCAAAACTTTTGATGGACCTCTAAATTGGTAATAATGTCTCTTAACTGCCGGTCGGAGTGGTCGTGCGGTTCTAGGCGCTACAGACTGGAATCGAGCGACCGCTACGGTAGCAGGTTCGAATCCTGCCTCGGGCATGGATGTGTGTGATGTCCTTTTGGTTAGTTATGTTTAATTAGTTCTAAGTTCTAGGCGACTGATGACCTTAGAAGTTAAGTCGCATAGTGCTCAAAGCCATTTGAACCATTTTTGAATGTCTCTAACTAAATCTTCCATGGGAGCTAGTTCTTGTCTCCGAAAAAAGATGTTATGAGTAGGGCATGCGAAAAAGTTTCTCACCAGCACTTGTGAACTAAAAACAGTCAACTTTATTTCGAAAGCCGATATTTAGTTATCCGGACAAGAAAGCTGTTGGGCCTCATCTCTTTAGGCCCATATTCAAAATCTGAACCCTATCAAAGATGTCAGGAAAAAATGACAATCTTGATAATCACTGACCACCAGCGTAGTTGTTTTTGCCACTGAGAAACAAATAAACCTCGGACTGCAGTTCGGTTTAAAATCTAGCCGCGAGGGAGCCATCTTATTTCAGCACGAAGAAGCCAACTTTTACATTTGCTTTCCATAACTTCACGCAGTAGCCGTGAGTTTAGAGCACTTGCCTTTATAAACTTTATAGCGTTTACAGCGTCTATCAACCCTACAGGAAGAGATTCGAGCATATTCTTAGAAGCCGATATTTCACTGAAATCAATTTTCTCACTAAAATTTTACTTTAAAAATAATTAATGTAAAAGAAAGAGTACGTGTGTCCTTGCGTACCACCTTGTGTACCACCAGCTGTTCCAGTTTCCACCGTCTGGGAATCCCTGCTCAAAAAGATTAAAAACGGGAGGAGGCAAAACCGACTTGCGACACCTCATAAGGATACATCCACAACATCCATTGCAAGAGAAGGTAAATCTGATCGATATCTACAATTTTACTGACTTGCTATAAACTGGGAATCATAACAGAACTCTTAATTTTTTTGTTACTTCAGAGTCGAAAATTGATACCGTCCAAAAGTGACAACGCAAAGCAGTTATCAATTTATCAGCTTTCGCTGCAGCCACTGCCACCCTTGTCTCCTTCATCGTCGTCATCTTTACTGGAGATAGGAGACCGATTTCTGCCACGGTCTCAACCTCATACCTATCCTTCGCCCTCATTCGAATTTTTCAATCTTTGTGAAGTCTATGTCTATTGCTAGAAATAATAGCAATAAAAAATCCGAAAATTGGTTATTCTGAGCGTTTTTAACAGTCACATCAAACTGGAGACGAAACAATCGGTACAACCGAAACACAGTTGTCTCATCGCCATACCTAAATTCCATGTTGCTTGAATTCCATGCCAGAGTTCGTGGAACGCAATCTCGATATATTACGATCCTCTTCTTCTTCTTCTTTGTTTTTTCCCGCTTCTCGACGAGGTGGTGGTGGGGGTTAGTGTTTAACGTCCAGGTGACAACGAGGTCATTAGAGACGGAGCGCAAGCTCGGGTTAGGGAAGGATTGGGAAGGAAATCGGCCGTGCCCTTTCAAAGGAACCATCCCGGCATTTGCCTGAAACGATTTAGGGAAATCACGGAAAACCTAAATCAGGATGGCCGGAGACAGGACTGAACCGTCGTCCTCCCGAATGCGAGTCCAGTGTGCTAACCACTGCGCCACCTCGCTCGGTCGACGAGGTCTACAGGCATTGTTATACAGAGTAGGTCAGAAAGGACTTTACAGCTTTGTAATTATATATAGATTTATTGGGATACCTAACAGAATAGGTAGATATGTCATTTACTAAGTTTACATGCAACACATCCCCGAAAGATCAAAGCCAAATTTCGGAAACCGTTCTTCGCTGTTGCGTTTACATGTTAAGGACTAAATCGAATTTGCTAGTCCAGTCAAATATGGCGTCTGGAAATCAGCTGTTCCAGTTTCTGATTTAGTCGGGCCAATCGGCATTTCTCTTCAGTTAAATATTAGAAGTAGAGAGCTTCAAGCCCCCTGTAATAATTCTACTTCTCCTTCGCCGTGCATAAAGTCATTCCGTCTTTACTAGCTGAAATTTTTTAAAAGAAGTCGTAACCTGACAGCCCAACAACGTTGCAAAAATGGTTGTGCGTTTACACAGTTGCGAAAATCGATTGTTGAAGTAAATTTCCAGAATCGATTTTGCAGTGCTTACATGACTAACCAAAAGTGGTATTGGGAAATCGGTTTACAAAATCCGGTTTTAGGAGTCCATGGAAGGCCGCTGTGGCCGAGCGGTTCTAGGCGCTTCTGTACGGAACCGTGCTGCTACTACGGTTGCATGTTCGAGCCATGCCTCGGGCATGGATGTGTGTGATGTCCTTAGGTTAGTTAGGTTTAAGTAGTTCTATGTCTAGGAGACTGATGACCTCCGATGTTAAGTCCCATAGTGCTTAGAGCCATTTTAAGCATTTTGGGAGTCCATGTAAACATAGTGATTTTGCAGTAAACAAACAGAGTAGTTTGATTCACTTGGTGCATCAGTATCCCCTTTCCGCTATTCGAGTACTCGCTTGGTGTTTTGGTTTCATGAAACCAACTCTGCAACAACTGTTCGGCGAAAATTTCGCACCGAATACGCTGAAGAACCTCCAAGGAGGCCTACAATTTACTCTTGGCACAAGAACTTTGCTGAGACGAGTTGTTTACTGCGACATGATAAATCACCATGTCGCACGCGTGTTGTTGATTATGTCGAACAGGTTTGGGAGAGCTTTTCCTCTCGGTCCACAATAATCAACGCGACGTGACTGGCAAAACCGTGTTCCAGGCTGGCCAGCTCACCAGCACTTGTCGTTAATCGGCAAGGCGGATTCGATGCGAGACAGGCTCACCTCCCGAATCCCGGAAGCGGTGCGTTAACGCGCTCGGCTATCCCGCATAGTCTAGACAGACTATGATCTTGCTGCTGTGGAATCCCGACACGTACTGGTAAATGTCTTTCCCTCTTACACGAGGCGTAATACGATCTTTTCACAAATAAATATCATTCAAACGCGATTTCTGAATGATAAACCTACTGCCTAATCTTTGCTTATACGCGGAACGTACATGGCATTATTCGTTATATTCTTTGCGTGTTTGCTCTGAAATGCTAATCATTTGTATTCCAACCATGTGCAAAATGCAAAGAGCAGGACAATGGCGCAAATACTGGCAGTGAAAATTTCAACCACCACCAGGATTCGAACCAGTTTAACTACGAGGCGAGCGCCACCGCACTAGAATATGTGCAGCCAGCCCTCTGACAGAATACACGGAACTACCGTCCCGGCATCTCGGCTACGGACGTGGGTACATCCAAGCATGTACTTCATGCTATTTTGACATTCGTTGCATGTTGCCTTCACGGTGTTGCAATTTTAATAGCCGGCTATGTTTTTCCCACCGGTAAGGGCCGTTTGTCTGATCCATGCCTAGTGCCACTAAATCGTTTCGTGCAAATCCAATGTGGTCTAGTGGCACGTAGAAGATTCATAAAAATTTTCTTCGTATGTAGCCTGAAAACTATGGAATATTGGTGGTGTGGGGCAGAGTACAGCTAAATGATAGCAAATTACATTCGTTCAGATTCAGCACAGAGGCCTAGTGCACGACTGCTTTTAAAAGTCCAGTAGCCAACCTTATACGCTCGTGGTGCACGACGTTTCAGGAGGTTTGAGGTCGCGCTGAACTTTCACTATGAGTGCCGTCTGAGCGCTCATAAAAATTGAGAACTGCTGCATACGGATATACGGATTCTGTCTGCTCTCCACGACTTGTGGCCTCGACGAATTAGGATTTGAATGCACTTAGGTTTTTTTTAAGTATAGTGTGATCAAAAAGTCAGTATAAATTTGAAAACTGAATAAATCACGGAATAATGTAGATAGAAAGGTACAAATTGACACACATGCTTGGAATGACATGGGATTTTATTAGAACCAAAAAAAAAAAAAAAAATACAAAAGTTCAAAAAATGTCCGACAGATGGCGCTTCATCTGACCAGAATATCAATAATTGGCATAACAAAGTAAGACAAAGCAAAGGTGATGTTCTGTACAGGAAATGCTCAATATGTCCACCATCATTCCTCAACAATAGCGGTAGTCGAGGAATAATGTTGCGAACAGCACTGTAAAGCATGTCCGGAGTTATGGTGAGGCATTGGCGTCGGATGTTGTTTTTCAGCATCCCTAGAGATGTCGGTCGATCACGATACACTTGCGACTTCAGGTAACCCCAAAGCCAATAATCGCACGGACTGAGGTCTGGGGACCTGCGAGGCCAAGCATGACGAAAGTGGCGGCTGAGCACACGATCATTACCAAACGACGTGTGCAAGAGACAAAAAAAATGGTTCAAATGGCTCTGAGGACTATAGGACTTAACATCTGAGGTCATCAGTCCCCTAGAACTCAGAACTACTTAAACCTAACTAACCTATGGACATCACACACATTCATGGCCGAGACAGGATTCGAACCTGCGACCGCAGCGGTCGCGCGGTTCCAGACTGTAGCGCCTAGAACCGCTCGGCCTGCAAGAGATCTTTCACGCGTCTAGCAATATGGGGTGGAGCGCCGTCCTGCATAAACATCGTACGTTCCAGCAGGTTTTTATCAGCCAGGCTGGGGATGACGCAATTCTGAAACATATCGGCGTACCTCTCACCCGTCACAGTAGCAGTTTTGCTGTCCAGCGCCACCTGTCGGACATTTTGTGAACTTTGTTTTTTTTTTTTCTTCGGTTCTAATAAAAGCCCATGTCATTCCAAGCATGTGTGTCAAATTTTACCTCTCTATCTACATTATTTCGTGGTTTATTAAGTGTTCAAATTTATACTGACTTTTTGATCATCCGGTATATTGTTTATGTTCCCATTGAAGATCATCCAATGATGATACGAAAAATAAGAACTGCTATGGACGAAAAAGCCGTTTCCTTCTCTACTTCCTCTTCGTCATACTAATGCTGCTGCTGCTGCTATTAATACTACTACTAACGCAATGTGTTAGAAATAATATGCGCACAGAGGATGTTGATGATGTTCCATGTACATGCAGCGCAGAATTCTTTCTAGGTGCGTTACTCCACGCAGTCCTCCGTGGAACAGGCATGTATGTAAAGTAGTTCCATCCTAAACTTCACTGCAATCTCCGCGCAGCAGTATGTCAGTACTGATTTAAAGCTGTTCGCGTCCGGAAGAGAGGAAGTTACTTACGAAATGCTTGGTGGTTTTCTAGAGGCGTTTTGGCCTGGCCTACCTGTATAAAGCCACGTCTTAAGACTGACGTACTTTCTGAGAAGATGAAACAAAATTTTCAGTACAGTGGATTAGTAAGTGAATGCGTATGACCATTTATGGATTCTTCTATACGTCGAAGAGTTTCAGCATATGAAGTTCGACAAACCTTCAGCGCCACTTACGTATAATGACCTAGTGAATACAAAGGGGAAACATTATTAACGTTACACTTGATGAAGTAGGAATACAAACCATCTTACTTAATTTTAACATACTCTAGTAACAGATTTTGAAACATATAAATTCCTTAGTGATTCTGCAACATGCACTCTGTAGAAGAAATATCGTTCATATTTTTTGGTACTAGCCTCCTTTCGCCCTAACCTAATTCCAGAAGGCCTCGAATCAATTGCTCTCCTTTCACCAGGGACCACGCTGGCTGTCAATATTGCGGTATCACGAAGGAAACCGTATCTACTAGCGCAGTCCACCAGGTTTAGCTGTACAGTTTAATACCATAACTTTGTGAAACGGACAAAGTTCACATAATCTTCACAATTTATTCCTTACCTGATTTCGCAGTATTCTAGTTCAAGAGCAGCGGTAATCTTCCGTACTGAACTATGTGTTACACGAGGCTTCATAGTGCATAATTCTACCAAAACTTTAGTTTAAGAAAAAGGCTTACACTTACTCTATGCGCCATTCGTTATCAGACTCCGACGTACAGAATGAAAACGAGTGTCCTTGAAGTTTTCGCCACGTGCAGTTCCCGTGTTTGATACGTGAATCTCATTTCTTAGCACATCGGAAAAATACTTAATAACCATCGTCTTTTCGTACGTGAACCGATGAACTGACACACTTACCAAATACTGGAACTGCTAGTTAGACCTCAATTCCTCGTTAAGCTCCTGCTGCGCATACATAAGACAGCAAACAGCACTGATTCCAAAATGGTTTCACAGCGAAGTCAGCTGCCAACAAACAAGAATTAAGAATTTACTTCTATTATTCTACGGACTAGAATGTTTAAAAATGCTTGTCGTCGCCATTTTTCCATTGAAGTGCAACGTACGATAACGGTAGCCCGTCTGTTGGTCTCTTGCTACTTCGGCGTTGCTTCCTCATTTTGTCTTCTATGCCTCCACTCTCAATTGCGCTTCGTTGGTCCGGAACAGAAACAGCTTTATGGTTCTATTGACTTAAAAATGACATTATTTTCGTGGGCTGCTTTTATAAAACGCAGCTGCTATGACTGACTTATGGGATTTAAGGTAGATAATTGTATTTTGTGCAAAACGGTGCGGTTTCGATTTCAAAGTTTTCTATTTTACTTAATGTGGTGGACACAAGTACATTCATACGTAGGTCGCATTACGTTGCGTTATTGAGAATACAATGTGTACCACCATCATCCCACTTTCTTTTCTACTATAGTGCGTGGGAAGAGTAACTAGACTATCGATAAGCCTCTATTTTCTATGATTTTACAGTCGTGGTCTCTTCGTGAAATATACTCCAGGAGGGCGTAATTTATTATTTGAGTATTCTTCGGACGTATGCTGCCAGAATTAAAAAAAAAAATTTTTTTTTTAAAGAAACGAGCCTCTTAGTGATGCATACCGCGTTGCTTTACGAGGGCGTGTTGAAAAGTAATTCCTCACAATTTTGTATGTGAAAACTCTTGAAGCTTTTTAATTAAAACAAACGTTATTAACATTCTAAATCTTCATTCGTCATGTTTACATATTTATTTCTCAACATAGTACTCGTGCGACTAACACATTTCTCCCAACGAGAGATCAATTTGCTTATACCTTCATTGTAAAATGTCTGACTTCGTTGACGAAGCCGCAACCTCACTTCTGCTTGCACCGCTTCATCAAAGTGGAGTCCTCGAAAGTGTTCTTTAAGTTCTGGAAACAGATGAAAATTGGATGTGGCCAAGTCGGGTCTGCATAGTGTATGATCTATGACTGTGAACGCAAGGTATCGGATTGCTGCAGATGTCGCAGCGCTCGTGTGTGATGTGGCACTGTAAGGCACTGATGGAGAAGGTGTTCCATGTGAGGACGAACTCTTCGAATTCGAAACTCGATAGTTAAGTTACACACTGCAGTGTTACACGCTACAATTCGGAGCCCTCTAGCGGCAGGGGGATGCAAATATCCAGGCATGAACAATAAAGATGTAGAATGTTGATAACGTTTGTTTTATTTAAAAGCTTCAAGAGTTATCACAGAAAAAAATCGCAGGCATTACTTTCCAACACTACCCCGTAGCGAGGGCTACGGTATCGGTTATGTCCATAAAGCTCATGTACTGACTAAATGAACTCATTACCAGACCGTCAGCTCCACTTCGAATCTTCTCTATTTTCCTTTTTTTTCAACATTTTTTGTGAGGAAGTAGCATGGTATTTTATGTTCGTGAGTAACATTTTATCGCACAGGTCTAGTGTTTCCACCAGATGCTTCATGACCGTTACCCTCCCAGTGACACAGAAAGTGGAGTTTCATCTAACAGCCGCGACGAGATACGCGCGCCTGTCCGTTACCAGGCGATGTTCTCGACAATACGTAGTTAGTGATGGTGCATTGTTCTAGGTTTCTCTTTGTGTAATAATGTTTCTGAGAAGTAACTGACGAAAAGTCACAGAGTAAAACAGAAGTGATTTCTGGCGTTCCCCAAGGTAGTGTTATAGGCCCTTTGCTGTTCCTTATCTGTATAAATGATTTGGGAGATAATCTGAGCAGCCGTCTTCGGTTGTTTGCAGATGACGCTGTCGTCAATCGACTAATAAAGTCATCAGAAGATCAAAACAAAGAGCAAAACGATTTAGAAAAAAATATCTGAATGGTGCGAAAAGTGGCAGTTGACCCTGAATAACGAAAAGTGTGAGGTCATCCACATGAGTGCTAAAAAGTTCGGTTACACAATAAATCAGTCTAATTTAAAAGCCGTAAATTCAACTAAAATACCTAGGTATTACAATTACGAATAACTTAAATTGTAATGGACACAGAGAAAATCTGGGGAAGGCTAACCAAAGACTGCGTTATATTGGCAGGACACTTAGAAAATGTAACAGACCTACTAAGGAGACTGCCTACACTACACTTGTTCGTCCTCTTTCAGTATACTGCTGCGCGGTGTGAGATCCTTACCAGATAGGACTGACGGAGTACATCGAAAAAGTTCAAAGAAAGGCAGCACGTTTTGTATTATCGCGAAATATTGGAGAGAGTGTCACAGAAATGATACAGGATTTGGGCTGGAAATCGTTAAACAAAGGTGTTTTTCGTTGCGACGGAATCTTCTCACGAAATTCCAATCACCAACTTTCTCCTCCGAATGCGAAAATATTTTGTTGACACCGACCTACATAGGGAGGAACGATCACCACGATAAAATAAGGGAAATCAGAGCTCGTACGGAAAGATATAGGTGTTCATTCTTTCCGCGCGCTATGCGAGAATGGAATAATAGAGAACTGTGAAGGTGGTTCGATGAACCCTCTGCCAGGCACTTAAATGTGATTTGCAGAGTATCCATGTAGATGTAGATGAAGTATCGCGAAGGTATGAGCCACTTGTTACTCGTTTATTTACCGCTACATTCTGTGTTCTGACTCGTGTTACTTTAGGTTGTATGTTTCCTTACCACCACGCGTGTAAGTTAAGCCTAAATTTTCTTCATAAACTAAAAACATTACGTAATAAAATCCAGATTGCTGCTACAGTAGTTTAATGATGATTTATTGTGCACGATCCATTTCTGCTAGACTGCCATCTTCAGACCAGCTGCAAAAGTTACATAACTTTTTTTTATTTTATTATAATGTTAGTCATATTTTTGGATATACAAATTTGGTACTTACGTCCATATATCACAATCGCTGTCACTCTATATTGTATTAAAACTTGGTGTAGGTTTAGGACTTACGTTTTTAGCTGTTTTGTTTTCCACATCGTCCACACACGGAGTATCCTCTCCTTCAGAATGACAATGCCAGACCACACACGAGGGCTGAGACATCTGCAGCAATCCGATGCCTTGGGTTTACAGTCATGGATCATCTTCCATACAGCCCTGACTTTGCGCCATCCGATTTTCATCTTTTTCCAAACAACACCTTCGAGGGCTTTACTGTGTTGGTGATGAAGCAGTGCAAGCAGCGGTGAGACTGTTTCTTCATCAACAAAGTCGAACAGTCTACTGTGACGGCATCAGCAAACCGATCTCTAGTTGGGCGAAGTGTGTTCGAAGCCAGGGTGAGTATGTTGAGAACTGAATGCGTAGATATGAAGAATAAATACGTGAAGTGTTAATAAACCAGGTTTTATTTAAAATCTTTACGAGTTTTCTCATAAATTCGGAGGCATTACTTTTCAGCACGCCCTCGTACATACCACATTAGTTACTCTGAGACCCCTGTGTCATGATCGAGATGCAAAGGGGCCAGCAGTAAGTGCCTTCACCGTCTACTTCAGGCAACGCTAGATGTATCATTACATTTCGCCACGGCATTAATTGTCAACAAGTTGTATTGTGATCCTGCCGATGAAGAAGTTCTTCTTCTTCTGCTAATATTTCGTGGAACTGGAATTGTTGTCCCAAGTCTTGGATGGCGGTCTAAGCAGCCGTTTCCCTTGCAGTCATCCATGTTTCAAATTTTAATGAGTCTTGTGGGGTCCATCCTTTCCATATGGTTCTTCGAATTTCTTTTCCTTGTCTTCACCCATTTATTTGTATCTTGTATTCTACACTGTTCCCTTATCGATACATTTGTTCTCTTGTCCCACATGGTTACTCCTTGGATATGTCTTACAAGGGGACCTTCCGATCTCAGAAATTCAGTTCGGGATGAGACCTCGCCTCGAAGGCGTCCACTCACAGAAGTTTTAAAAAGCACTATCCAGAAAATTCCGAGAGAAAGGGCTCTAAAGTTTTAAATGTAGCTCATACGTACCTCATATATGGACCGTAAGTAGTAGGGCAAAGATAAGTGAAGTTGTTCAGTGAGTAGTATGCTAGGCTGTCATGTGGCCGATCTGGGTCCGATTTTACCAGCCGGTACGGTTTCATTTCGTTCTTTAATTGTTTTAAAAATTACAAAAACTGTTAAAGTTAATGACCTAAAGTATTATCAATTCAAACAAACAATTTTATTTTGTTTATGTAATGGATGTCGCAGCTACTTAAAATGTGAATTACACACATCAATATTTTCTTTTTAAAAAGTTGAGTAATTTCAAATGCATTTTAATTGACGTAAATTAATCACCACTGTCACACAACTCTGGGTGGAGTTCCAATTACACAAAAATTTTTACAATATCATGTTCATTTGTCAGTTTTGTATTTTATATGCAAACACCAGAATGATAAATGTCATAAAAACATTGAAAACAAAAAATATTTTGCCATCTTGTGCAATTAATGAAGGACGACTGTCTACAGGAAAAACGTTGTTTTAAAAGATCTGTTGAAAAACGCACTTCGTTGACATTCCGGAAAACGTCTCTTTCATCAGAAAGCCTGGAAGCATACCAGGCATGTCGGATCATTTCCTTAAAAGTTGGCGATGACATCTGATGTTGGTCTATTGATTGTTTTTTTATACTGTCTTCACGAGAATTTATTTTTCTTTAATTTTCAATAAGATAAGCACAATTTTGCAGAGGTTTGATCAAATTTTTTACTTGTCTATAACTACAGACGTCACATGGTTGGACAAGTGGCTTACATTTCGGGGGAATCACTTCAATTGTACATGTTGGTGATTCTTCGTCATCCTGAAAGACTTCGTCGTATAATTCAGGCTTTGTTTGTCCATCTCAAGAGTCAATAATAACAGAAGCCGTTCTTCACCCACATAAGATTTCAAACACTGATTGAGAGGGCCAGTATACAGTTCTGCCGTTGGCTTCCCAAATATTGTTGTTGTTGTTGTGGTCTTCAGTCCTGAGGCTGGTTTGATGCAGCTCTCCATGCTACTCTATCCTGTGCAAGCTTCTTCATCTCCCAGTACCTACCGCAGCCTACATCTTTCTGAATCTGCTTAATGTATTCATCTCTTGGTCTCCCTCTACGATTTTTACCTTCCACGCTGCCCTCCAGTACCAAATTGGTGATCCCTTGATGCCTCAGAACATGTCCTACCAACCGATCCCTTCTTCTAGTCAAGTTGTGTCACAAACTCCTCTTCTCCCTAATTCTATTCAATACCTCCTCATTAGTTATGTGATCTACCCATCTAATCTTCAGCATTCTTCTGTAGCACCACATTTCGAAAGCCTCTATTCTCTTCTTGTCCAAACTATTTATCGTCCATGTTTCACTTCCATACATGGGTACACTCCATAAAAATACTTTCAGAAACGACTTCCTGACACTTAAATCTATTCACGATGTTAACAAATTTCTCTTCTTTAGAAACGCTTTCCTTGCCATTGCCAGTCTACATTTTATATCCTATCTACTTCGACCATCATCAGTTATTTTGCTCCCCAAATAGCAAAACTCCTTTACTACTTTAAGTGTCTCATTTCCTAATCTAATTCCCTCAGCATCACCCGATTTAATTCGACTACATTCCATTATCCTCGTTTTGCTTTTGTTGATGTTCATCTTATACTCTCCTTTCAAGATACTGTCCATTCCGTTCAACTGCTCTTCCAAGTCCTTTGCTGTCTCTGACAGAATTACAATGTCATCGGCAAACCTCAAAGTTTTTATTTCTTCTCCGTGGATTTTAATACCTACTCCGAACTTTTCTTTTGTTTCCTTCACTGCTTGCTCAATATACAGATTGAATAGCATCGGGGAGAGGCTACAACCCTGTCTCACTCCCTTCCCAACCACTGCTTCCCTTTCATGCCCCTCAACTCTTATAACTGCCACCTGGTTTCTGTACAAATTGTAAATAGCCTTTCGCTCCCTGTATTTTACCCCTGCCACCTTCAGAATTTGAAACACAGTATTCCAGTCAACATTGTCAAAAGCTTTCTCTAAGTCTACAAATGCTAGAAACGTAGGTTTGCCTTTCCTTAATCTTTCTTCTAAGATAAGTCGTAGGGTCAGTACTGCCTCACGTGTTCCAACATTTCTACGGAATCCAAACTGATCTTTACCGAGGCCAGCTTCTACCAGCTTTTCCATTCGTCTGTAAAGCATTCGTGTTAGTATTTTGCAGCTATGACTTATTAAACTGATAGTTCGGTAATTTTCACATCTGTCAACACCTGCTTTCTTTGGGATTGGAATTACTGCATTCTTCTTGAAGTCTGAGGGAATTTCGCCTGTCTCATACATCTTACTCACCAGATGGTAGAGTTTTGTTAGGCCTGGCTCTCCCAAGGCTGTCAGTAGTTCTAATGGGATGTTGTCTACTCCCGGGGCCTTGTTTCGACTTAGGTCTTTCAGTGTTCTGTCAAACTCTTCACGCAATATCATATCTCCCATTTCATCTTCATCTACCTCCTCTTCCATTTCCATAATATTGTCCTCAAGAACATTGCCCCTGTATAGACCCTCTATATACTCCTTCCACCTTTCTGCTTTCCATTCTTTGCTTAGAACTGGGTTTCCATCTGAGCTCTTGATATTCATACAAGTGGTTCTCTTTTCTCCAAAGGTCTCTTTAATTTTCCCAAATATGGAAAAGAAAACGTTATTACAAAGCTTTTTTTTATAATTTTGCTCATTCTTTTACTGTTTTTTGAACTCTGGGACGAAAATTACCGGTTGCCTCTTGTAAACAAACACTTGAGGTAGGATGTTTTCAGACAGAGAGCATACTGAGCGGTATTATGTATGCATAGCTTTACTGATGTGTCTTTTGACGAAATTAGTTTTGCTTCTTTTGACGGCCAGAGTCCTTTTGTGCACGGACAGATACTAACATCCTAAAAAGAATAAACAACCAAAATTTGAAGTATTTTGTCAAAGAATCGTAAAAATAGAGAGCAAAATGAATTTTTAAATACTCTGCAATAAATATCCGTCTGATCAGTGCTGATAAGAAAATCTTAGTTGGAATTCGTTATTAGTTTTAACGTCTGGATTCGAAAAGCGACTGTAGCAGCCAAGATTTCTTCGATTGTCGCTGTTTCTTTTCTTGAAATAAATCTTTAAATTCAAAATCTGTAAACTGTCGTTGCTAAAACCCACTGTTGTAAACTCTGTGTAGTCACTTACTGATAATTCTCTCGGACTTCAACAAAACGATTATATATCACGGAACGATTGCTGCGTACATACCAAATCGATTTCTTCCTTTTTTTTATTTCTTCTTCCAATTGGGATAAATACTCTTTCTTTCTTAACCGGCTGCATCTTTTTTTTTTTTTAATGTTTGTAGTTTCTGCATGGAGTGAGCCTTTGAGGTATTAACAATGTTAATTTTGTAATCCAAAGAAAGACGGTCTGCTTCTCTTGCCTTCGTTTCTTCTTGTTCATATTCATCCAATGAGCTGTGGTCTTCGTACTTTTCCAAACGTTCACCTTCACAGTTTCATTTTCGTGAAGAAGTTCATCATCAGTCACAAGTATTTTTTCAGCCAACATGTCTATTATTACGTCTGTAAATTTCTTCACCCATCAGCACTGCTTCACGAGAAATTGTCGCTGAAGATTCTGATGCAAGCTTTCGTAATAAACAACCGCATCTTTTAACATGACCTTCGACGCTTCACTGCATGATGAATCTGCAGCTTCTGATACTTTCGCAATGTCTTCACCGGCAGAGAATTTTAATTCACAATATTGTAAAAATTCCAATAATATTTCACAGTACAGAACGCTCCTGTCTCTGCGAAAGTCAGGAATGACCTGGCACTGTGGCGGGTAAGGCACATTGCTCGATTACTTCCGTGCGGGTCTTGACACTTCCTGACCGTCCGCCTGTCTGTATATACAACAAGGCAACAGCTATACTCTGCTTTTCCACGAAGACACAGGTTCATCGAATATTTATAACCTTTCCACAGCTTATAATATCGCCCAATTTTGTATTAACACTGTAATGACAGTAATCAATGCTTTAATTTACCTCCATTAAAGATTCATTCGAAGTAACTCAATTTTTTAAAAAAAAGAGAGAACTGAAGAGTGTAATTCACATTTTAAGTAACCTGCAACAGCCATTTTATAAAAAATAAATTATTTACGATTTAACTGTTAATATTTAAGGTCATTAACTTTTAAATAAAGTTGTTATAATTTTTAAAACAATTAAGAAAACAAAATAAAATCAAGCCTGGAGGTAGGATCGAACCCAGATCAGCTGTATGACATTTTAACACGCTACTGACTGACCGGTAAATTGGATTGGTATTTCTGACCGTATATGAGCCACATATGAGCTACGCTTAAAACTTCAAGAACCCTTTTTCTCTTAATTTTCTAGATAGTGCGGTTTAACACTTCCGTGAGTGGACACCACTGAGGTATACTACCAACCTTCGAAGTCTCATCCCGAACTAAATTTCCGAGAACGGAAGGTCCCCTTGTAAGACATATCCAAGGAGTATGTTAGTGCTTTTATTTCCACTGGCTGTAACATTTGTTTATCTTTTTCGTTTCCGCTCTAGTTTCTGCTGCATGTCGTAACATGACGCATTTTTACTTTCCTCTTAGTTGTCATAAATTTGTTTCTCCATACAGTATTTCGCAGGCATCCGGCTATCCTTACTGCCTTTGTCACTTGGTTTTTTCACTTCCATGGTTAAGTCCATACATAATTAAAGCTCATCACTTGTTCAACTCACGCACCATCTATTTCTAAATTACATCTTACAGATGGTTTTGATCTAACCAAACTCTTAAATTTTTTGATGTGATTTCCATGTTATACTGCTTAGCTGTTTTGCTGAATCTGAGAAGTAAGCTTTGTAAATTACCCTGTTTATCTGCTGTCACTACTCTATCTTCAGCATAATTTTTAATACGTTCCATTTTATATCCTGATTTTTTCCTTACATCAGTGATATGGTCCATTACAAAGTTGGAAAGGAGTGGGCTTACTGAGTCTCCTTGTCTTATTCCTTTATCTGTTGTTCTACTTGTGTTTTAATTTTCGTTTTATTATCTGTATACCTATAGATCTTCGATGATGTTTTTACTTAACCCAGTGGCACTCTTTTGTCGATTCAGGTCTGAATTACATCCCTTTTTCTATTCTACGAAGGGCTTTCGACAAGTCAACGAAATACATGTAGGATGGGTTATTAAACTCTATGGTAATAAGTGTTGTCAACAAAACGTTCTTACGAAATTTCCTTGCAGATTAAAACTGTGTAACATGGATTCTAACCTGGAACTTTGCCTGTTTCGGTCTATTCTCTTACGGACTGAGTGTGTGTGCGTGTATATAAATATCTATCAAAGAAGGCCTCTCCGCCATTTTGTTAAAAACAATACAACGATATTGCAAAGCTTAACCATTATCAACTCATTCTTCAAATTATTTATATTAAGTGACGAATTTTAAAGAAAGGTTGTAATACCAGTCCGTATCCGCAAGAATACATTTTTTTAACAAACAACACAAAACAAATTACTTCTTTCGGAACATTTTCGTTACGCTACGTTCATATCTTGTTTGAAATGGTTTCAAATTTAAGTTAGAGAAATTAAACAGCAGAACTGCAACAACTGTCGCAGGATATATGTTATCCTAAAACTAGAATTTCTTGTGTACTCCATGAAAGTGAACAAGTAATACTGCTGTCCAGGCACGACTCACGACCGCCCTTACATTTTCGCTTCCGCTCTCTCCTTCCTTCTTACTTTACAAATAGATATTCTCCTGCACACCTTGATGGAAACAACGTTCTTATGTTATCAACATCGCGTATAGAAATTAAAAGGTTACAACTGAGTTTCAATCACACACTACTTTCGCCATACAATTCTTTGCTGTTAAGTAAGAGAGCGCTCCCTGCTGTACAATAAGACATTTTTCCTCATTCATTCCCTCAAGAAGTAAACACTTACGTCACCAAGTCCTTGAACGGCAGCACAGTAAATGTCTCAGACCTGCACAAGGATAACAATGAAAGCAAGGTCAGGCAGCGAGGACTTCACAGTGGGCGCAAATCACACGATACAAGCTGCCTGATAGGGCCGCCATGCATGCAAGTCGCTCTAGCTTAGGCGGTGAAATCACCACAGTGATTTCTTCCTCCTTACAAGGTCGAAACATCTGCTTGGTTTCATTCACTTGTCCAGCAACTAAGACGAAAATAGACGTGCCTGTGAGGCTAACTGTAGAATCCCAAAAAACTGTGTTAGTATATCGTGACCTTGCCTTCCTTCCTAGTAAGTGTAATTTACTCACAAAGATCACTGCTTGTAAAACCTTCGTATGGCATTTTTAAAGAAGAGCTGCACAAAAAAAATGCTCAACAAGCTCAATTAAGTGACACCTAATGGGCAGTTGTGGGTAAAGCAGAGTCTTATTCTCAAATTTCCAAGCTGCTAATTACCAGTACGAGTAAAACATTTTATTCCTCCTCCAAATACATATCACTTGATGACCATGACTAAAATTATGAGGAATTTGTGCTTATGCAGATGTGAATCAATAATCGTTCTCTCATCGAAGCATTCACGACCTTAGAGGATAGTGGAGACTGCAAAATGATGATTAGAAGACTTTTTGAGAGGGCATACTGGGAAATTCAGTGAATTTAGGTACTGTTGGGAAGTTTCCCCCTTCCGTCTTCGTTCACCATAATTACAATGGAATTTAATATTTTTTCTTCACCTGGCATCAAACACTGTATTCGCTGATTTGATTGTTGAACTACGTCACCTTTGTTGCTAAAATTGTGCGCTCACAAAACCATTCTTTGTTTACGTGGTTTCTCCCCATACACTTTTTCAATGAGTTGTTTCAGCGTCTTTACTATGTTGCACAACTCATTTGTTAGGACGATTGCGGATCAATGTAGAATGTGCCATTTTCAAATTGTGTTCTAGAACATTCGAAAATAGTCTTCAACATTCGAGAATATTCATAAAACTCGAGAATATTAAAGGACAATCTTGAATTTTTTCCCTTGAAAAATACATTGACGCGAAAAGGACAAAAGATGTCAAACGGGAGTACCAAGGTTAGCATCAGATATTAAAACCAGTCATTGGTGGTGACGAACGAACGCACGCACCCCCCCCCCCCCCCCTCCTACACACACACACACACACACACACACACTTTATTTTTTACAGATACATACTGATGTATCGAGCTTTTCCTGATCACTTACAAAGGGGTGTGTGGGTACACTCCCAAAACCCCCAGCCGTGCAATGAGACATTCACCTACAATCCTAATAAGCAGTTCCACTTCAATTTCTACTGGGGCTTCATACGCCAACGACATAGCGAAGCAACCTAAGATAAAAATCCACCCTGAACACGCCATAGATGATTGAACATCGTTTATTAAGGTAACAACCGCGCTCGAAGCAGAAATATAAACAGTTAACTGACACTAGTCTCTCGTGCATCGCTCAGTCAAGACATCGACCCGCCTGAAATATTCCATTTGCGTCCACTGGTTCCTGGTTCATCATCTCAAAATAATTGGTTTGGAATCCTGTACCGTCAGTGTGATTTTGAGTCTCAAGGTTTGCATGTGTATCAATCTTCTCTCTGAAATCTTGAATCTCCTAACACCTAACAAGAAAACGTTGACTAGAACGGTATCATCTTTCCCACTGTTCTCTAATGCAATGGCCACTTGTGTGCAGTATTCAGGCTTCTGGGAACTTAATATCTTAACAACCTCTTCAAATGGTTCAAATGGCTCTGAGCACTATGGGACTTAACTTCTTAGGTCATCAGTCCCCTAGAACTTATACTTAAACCTAACTAACCTAAGGACATCACACACATCCATGCCCGAGGCAGGATTCGAACCTGCGACCGTAGCGGTCACGCGGTTCCAGACTGAAGCGCCTAGAACCGCACGGCCACAACGGCCGGCACAACCTCTTCCTTCCCTATTCAACTGCATCGTTATCAAATACAAGCCGCTTTTTAACAGATAAGGGACGGAGTAAATACCTTATCAAATCTAGCAACGACAATAAGTTATAGCCATATTGAAAGCAACGTCAAGATCTATATCCCCGTAGCATATTCCACGAGGACCGAGGCAATACATGGCTAAAACTAATTTGCCATTAAGCACGCTTCTTCCATTCCACTCGCGGAAAAAGCGAGGGAAAAGGCTATCTGTGCGACTTGAATGGCGACCTTCTCAATCCTCTCTTGTCTGTATCGCCCCTTAAAGAAAATTAAAATGTGTACAATAGAACAGTTTTACAGTCTGTCCCAAATGCACATTCTCTAAACTTAATCAAAAGCCTCCAGTGAGAACAATATCGTCTTTTTCCGTCTGTCCGAAAGTTCCCCGGCGATACCAATAGCAGTTCCATATAATTCAACAGCACACTTCTCAATTCCGTGCACGACAACTATCTTGACGTGGCGAAGATCGCAAACAAAACGACAGCAGTACATCACAGTCACACTAGAATCCTGCGTGTTTATATATGTTGAATCTTACATCTAAGGTAAAAGCAACCACCCATTTTTTACAATGCTACTTATTTATTTAAATGGCGCCGTTAACGGTTTCGAACCGACATGTTCATCCAGGGCTCTGTAATACATCGTGTCTAAGATTGCGTACCATCTTCTCGAGGCTACGTACTGTCCGATCATATACCCTCCAATACTACTCTCCGATCCCCACTTGGCTTTCTAAATATCTCCTCTTTCTGCAGATATATTAGAAGAAAGTGCTCTAAACTGGACTCTCCCCCCACCACCAGCCACTCTAAAGCGGACTTTTGGTCTCTTGGCTCTGCATTCTCATGAACTCGAGCACACAGTAGATTAGGCTTCCACTACTATTTAGCGGGGCGAACAACTCGCTCGCTTCACTTGTTACTTATCAGTTCGCCACCACGTGTTTTGACAATGAAAAATGTGTTACAATTTGCTACATTTGTCGTCATCTCTCCTAGATATTGGCAGGTAATAGTTTCAATCTGTTCTTGAATAGCACAGTTGAAGGTGATCAAACCGTTTCATTTAGATGTTTGGTTAAAAATGTTTTGACTAACAAAATATAAGCTATAGTTTCGTAAACTGGGCCTCCTGCAGCTGGTTAAAAGTATCCCTTACTTTTTGATGTTTAAAATCTGCCTGTTCTAGAACACACACTTATCGTTTGGAATTCTATAGCAGATTCAAGGAAGGAAACAGGGAAGCTTGCAGTCTGTGCAAAATGACTAACACAGTTCAGGAAAAGAAGATGAACGGGAAGGAGGCCTGTGAACAGTTTAATGTTCCTAAAACAACACTTATGAGGTTACACAACATTAAGTACGGTACTTAGGACGAAGCAGCAAAAACAAAATGCATACCTACAATTTTGGTTAAAGAGCTTGAAGAAGAGCTGGTTTAGTGCTGTACTGCTTGGAAGCTTGTTTCTTTGGTCTTACTCGTAATGACTTGTGAAGACTGGTCGCACAGTTGGAAAACAGAAATAAAGCTGAACAATGTTTCAAGGGCGAAACTGCTGGGCAGAAGTGGTCTAGAATTTTTCTTAAACGTCGCAAAACCAAATTGTCAAAAAGAACCTGTAGCAGGGCTCTTTCGTTCAAGAAAGAAAACACAAATTATATTCCTCCTGGGGGATATTATAACTACTCTAGGTCATGTTTCCTCCGACGTAAAATCTTTTTCCAATTTTGTTTAGAAGGAATCCCATTTTGACAACTATTTTTGAAACTTCTGAGTGCAATGTTTATGAACATATTTTTTCATTGTCACTTTTAATTATATTTTCTAAGAGTATAATGTAAATAGCGCATCACATCAGAAAGTAAATATTGAATGATTTCATAACTAATCTATTAATATTTTCTATTTTTTTTAAATAAAAAAATTGGAGTCTGGTTTTGGGCACTTTCCTCTATCTAAATTAAATGTTAGGATTTAGCTAAAGCAGTTAACTGGTTCCTCATTTGTGTGGTCATGGTCCCTAGTGGCTGTACAGTTACTCTAAGTTATTTAAAAATGCGCCTCTGCCACTACTAAAAATACGTATTTATTCTATTACACGCATTTCGTTTATACTCATTTAAAACATCACCAGCGGATTGGAATCAAACATATCTACAACTTTGGTTTTGGTTCTAAATCTACAACTTTTTTTTACGCTATTGAAGTGTTTAGTCACTACCTTTTCCTCTCCTTTGTTTAAATGCGCGTGCAAACGGTTACAGGCAAATTAGAAGAAAATGCGGTAAGTGAAGAAATCAACAGTTTAAAAAGCGAACTGTTTTTAGAACTAGAACGGAAACTGAAATTGTAAACATGTTTGATTCTAGATTGCTGATGGTGTTTTAAGTGAATACAACGAGACATAATAGAATAAATAATTTAGTAGTTGCAAAGAACAATGGTGACTTTTGTTAATTTTTATCCAGGAATAAAGAGGCTTAAGTGATTTGGCTATATCCGCTTAAATGTTTATTGCCTCTCGATATATCTTTAGCTACTTCGTTAATAATGCAGGTTATGTATTTTTTTCGTAATGTGAAAAAACATTTACTCGTATTTAAATGAGCATGGCATCTATGAGCAACAAACCGGCAGAGTTGGTATTTGTTGAAGCGTGACATGCAAAATATACACAAGCGGCCGCCACTTCTTTACCCTGCTGAGGCGGACTCGTTTACGACTAGATAACTGCCTACAACTGAAGTAACAACACTGTGCCCTCGTTCTTTATCCTATGCTTCTGAAGGTGAACAAGAAGGACCTACTCTTAAAATAAAACTGAGATGTTAAAATTATGTAAAGAAGACCTTCGTGGTCCTTCAGTGAAATTTACGACAGCGGCAGTCGACTCGTTCTGCAAAAGAACGTCGTCTTCCATCCCGGTATTTCCACTTGAATTGACAAAGCCTCTCTGTACCACTCACGTGATGGTCGAACTTACTGCTAACAAATCTAGCAGTACAGCCTTTGAATTGTTTCGGTGTCTTCCTTCAATCCGACCAGGAGGAGACCGCAAACACTACTTCAGTATTCAAGAATGGGTAGTACTACTGTTCTTTACGCGAACTACTCCACAGATGAATCACACTTTCCCAATAAATCTGAGTCAACCATTCGCCTTCCTTACTACCGTCCTTACATGCTCGTTCCACTTCATATCGATTTGCAACGTTACGCTTAGAGTGTGAACCGGCGTGACTGTATCAAGCAGCACAACAATACTGCTGTAATGGAGCATTACACGATTTTCTTTTCCTACTCATCTAGATCAACTTACATTTTTGTGTATTTACAGAAAGCTGTCACCGAAGCTCCCCGACGAATGTCATCACCCTGCCGTTGATGTTAACTATTATTCGCTCCCACATCTCAGTTGATATAACAAGAATATCTTCGTAAAGTTACGGTCAAAATTCTTCGAATTGGGGGAGGGGGGGGGGGGCGTATGGATCCGACTCCTAAGATAGCTCCGTGTTAAAAATAGAGAGAAGTGAACAAATCTGCTGATGGTTCAAATGGGACTTAACGTCTCTGAGCACTATGGGACTTAACGTCTGAGGTCATCAGTCCCCTAGACCTTAGAACTACTTAAACCTAACTAACCTAAGGACAACACACACATTCATGCCCGAGGCAGGATTCGAACCTGCGACTCTGCCGCACCGGCCGGCTAAATCTGGTGATCTTGAAGGCCTCTCGCTTCCCACGCCCGGGTTCCCGGGTTCGATTCCCGGCGTGGTCAGGGATTTTCTCTGTCTCGTGATGACTGGGTGTTGTGTGATGTCCTTAGGTTAGTTAGGTTTAAGTAGTTCTAAGTTCTAGGGGACTGATGACCATATATGTTAAGTCCCATAGTGCTCAGAGCCATTTTTTTGAAGGCCTAGGAACGACATCAGATCTGGAGATGGCCCTAACATTAACTTCGCAGTCTGCAACGGCACATTACCTGTAGAAACCAGGTGTCCTCGAGTTATAGAAAACTGCACATGAAAGAAAAGACTGCAGCTTTGCATTATATCGATCCGAGGTCACAGTTATCGTGGGCGGAACTTCGTTTTAGAAAAAGGACATTCTAAGGCGAAACCGTACACCAAACCGTCACCTTGCAGCTATGCAGAGGTCTTTCGTGGACAGCATTGCGGCTCTGTTCAAGTAGGAACAATAGTTCTGCTTATTTATATTGCCCGTGGGATTAAAATACAGCTCGTCAATGGGCGGGTCTTCCAAGAATTCACTATCCTCGTTTTGTCTGCCTTCATTTGTTATCTGAATGCAAACTGCTCTGGTGATTGTTCTCCAAATTTTACATGTCTGTAGTATGTAGAATACAGTAACGAACAATCTCTCCCGGAAAATCTGGCAATAGCTGTCTGGTTATGCGCTTCATAAGAATGAAACTGGAGTACGCGTACTTCTCGGTCGTCCTGTAAGTTTACTTTTCGAAGAAAACAGGCTCGCTACAGTTTTAATCTGGTGGTTCTAGGGGGAACGCGATCACGACGCCTCAACAAGGAAAATGCCGCGCGCTCTGAGAGACTTCCCACCAATCACTGTTTTTGTATGGATTTTGAGGGAGAAGACCTGTGTCGCCTATTCCGCTGTTCCTGCTTGTTTGTAACCGACAGCCCTGTTACACAGCCATAAAAAACTACGTATGGCTGCTACCACGCATCTCAGAAATCCCAGTTCTTTTCGGACCACCCTGCAGTGGACATTCCTATACAGCGCGCATGCCTTGTTTGTGTGACGTGAGAAACTGGAGTGGGGATGGGGGTGGTTGTGAGAAAACTAGGGTATCACACCAATGATGCTTGGTTCATCGCGCCCAGTGAGAAAGACGGCCTTCCCAGTGTCTGTGTCGCTGCCGCATGTGCCCAGGCAGTTTGCGGACAAGGCCACCGCTCAAGTTCCGGCACATGGGACAGCCGCCGCTCACCGTTCCACTTGCTGACTGCTCGCCCTGGCCGCCAAGACTGGCGGCCTGTCTGCTGGGTTACTTCCCTCTGGAGTCAGCTGCCAGCTTGTCCGTCAAGAAACGAGACTACAGCAAGGGGGAAAAACGCACTAAAAAGTTGTAGAAAATGCGAAAGTTATGTTGACAGCGCAGAATTGCTGGAATAAACTATCACATGCCATTCGACGAGACTGCAACTCACTAGCATCCGATGTAGAAAACAACTGCATGGTTTAGAGGATAGGACAAGAGTTAGTGCTATCAGAAAGATACTTGATTGGGTCAGCCAGCTCGGCCGAAATACTTTCGGAGGTCAGGAATCCACTGCGAAGGAGGGTCATCGGCACACTAAGTTTAAGTCAACCTTACACAACCGTGTACATTAACTTACACATTGACTATCTTCTTCAACAAGTTTTAACCGCTATTTCGGCATACGGAAGGTTCAGTCAAGGTTTTGCAAGTTATAAATGACGAATACAGTATTGCGTATCTTCCAAAGGATTAATTTATTGAGTTAAGCAGTTTTCGGCTTACAAGGCCATCATCAGATTTTAACTGACTATCGTCATCAAAGAAATTACAGTATTTGTAAATAATATTGGAATATATGTTACTCATCTAGAGTGAGCACAAAAACAGAGCAAATTTCATCTTTGACAATGGAGTAGTAATGCAATTGTAAAGTTAATAATTGAACACTGAATAAATATAAAGGGAGCAAATCAGGGAAAAAATTAACGCCAAACACGAAAAATGGTGCCTTTACACGTGTATCACAATTAATGGCGCACATACCGGATGATCAAAATGTCAGTATAAATTTGAAAACTGAATAAATCACGGAATAATGTAGATAGAGAGGTACAAATTGACACACGATTGGAATGACATGGGGTTTTATTAGAAAAAGAAAAAAAATACAAAAGTTCAAAAAGTTCGACAGATGGCGCTTCATCTGATCAGAATAGCAATAATTAGCATAACAAGGTAAGACAAAGCAAAGATGATGTTCTTTACAGGAAATGCTCAATATGTCCACCATCATTCCTCAACAATAGCTGTAGTCGAGGAATAATGCTGTGAACAGCACTGTAAAGCATGTCCGGAGTTATGGTGAGGCAGTGGCGTCTCATGTTGTCTTTCAGCATCCCTAGAGATGTCGGTCGATCACGATACACTTGCGACTTCAGGTAACTCGAAAGCCAATAATCGCACGGACTGAGGTCTGAAGACCTGGGAGGCCAAGCATGACGAAAGTGGCGGCTGAGCACACGATCATCACCAAACGACGCGCGCAAGAGATCTTTCACGCGTCTAGCAATACTTTGTTTTGTTTTTTCGTTCTAATAATACCCCCTGTCATTCCACGCATGTGTGTCAATTTTTACCTCTCTATCAACATTATTCCGTGGTTTATTAAGTTTTCAAATTTATAGTGACTTTTTGATCACCCTGTACATAAGTTGTAATTACAAGATACTACAAACAAGGAAGTTTGATAAACTTGAGCTCCAAAATGCATACCCGAAGATATATGGTCACTTCTTCCTCTTTGAAACAAATCTCTTCTACTGCAAGCTCTTTGTTTTCCGTATTTTAGGCAGTATGGATCAAAACAAGAAAAATTGTCTAGTAAACATGAGACCTAAAATGCATACGTTAAGAGCTATACGCACTTGTTCAGTAGAAGAGATGTGTTTCACGGTAGCGAAGATGAAGTACCCATAGCTATTCAGATCCCATGTTCAGAGGGCTGTTTTGCTTCTAGTGTCATGTACTTTCAACTGTTTGCATTTATGTCATTCACTGTAGTAGACTCTTTATAATAATATGAGTTAAATTAACAATTTCGTGTTCAGTGTTAATATTTTTTCCTGGTTTGGTCTCTATGTATTTATGTACCGTGCAACTTTCAACTTTTTAACAGCATTACCCCGCCACTGTCGATGATTACATTTGCTCTGCGTTCGTGCATCACTCTGGATGAGGAACATCTTTTCCAACATTGTCTACAGACATTGTAACTTCTTTGACGAAGATTGTTTGCCTGATGATGCCCTGTAAACCGAACACTGGTTAACTCAATAAATTAACCCCGTAGAACACACACAATATTGTGTTTTCCTGTGCCCATGTTTTCATTTATTTCTTCCCTCGCCGATTCTGCAGAGGACCACCTCACTTCGTATTTTATCAGTCTACTTAATTTTCAGCAGACCTCCGCAACAGCATACTTGAAGCTTCAACCTTGCTCCTTCCCGTTTCTCCAATAGTCCATGATTCACTCCCATACAATTCTATGCTCCAGATGTACATTATCAGAAATATCTCCCTCTAATTGTGGCCTGTGTTTCAGCGTAGTAGACTTCCTTTAGCGAGGAAAGATCTTTTTGCCTATGTGTCTGCTTCTTTCATCCTTGTTGCCTCGTATTTGACCAGAACGGCAACTTTGCAGTGCCCCCAATATGTTGCAATGTCAGTCATGGACGGGGCTGTGTTCTGTTTAGTTGTGGGCGCATTATGTTGGAGCTAAGTGGATCTGAACGTAGGCAAATTGCTGGTGTTTATAGTGGGCGCTTCTGTGACCAAGGCACAGAAGTATTTGGTGGCACACAGGGAGAGTGGAAAAACATCATCGGCAAAGTCACAAAGCCGGCAAAATTGCGTGTTGAGTGATCGTGACGGACGGTCAATGACGAGGATTCTTACGAAAAACAAGAGGCGACAGCTGCAAAATCCAGTTTTGTAATGAACACTGGATGTCGCGCGAACCGTGTCAGCTCAAAAACAACACGAACGAGCCCCATAACCTGCAATTTGTCGGGAGAGCTGGAATTCAAAAATCACACAACACTGATTGTAATGCCCGTAACCGGAAAACATGATGCCGAAGCCACAAAACCTGGAGTATGGAGCATTGTAAGAAAATCATTTGGTCGGATGAGCCTACTTTCACACCGTTTCCAACTGATATGGGCAGTCACAGCGTAGTATTCAATGGGCCCCACGGTTACTCTGCAAGGTGGCCGGCCGCGGTGGCCAAGCGATTCTAAGCGCTTCAGTCCGGAACCGCGCGGCTGCTACGGTCGCAGGTTCGAATCCTGCCTCGGGCATGGATGTGTGTGATGTCCTTAGGTTAGTTAGGTTTAAGTAGTACTAAGTTCTAGGGGACTGATGACCTCAGATGTTAAGTCCCATAGTGCTCAGAGCCATTTTTTTACTCTGTCTAGGTAACATTACTGCCGAGGATTATGTGACCATTTTCCATCCCATGGAACAATGGTGATGTGTTTTCCGACATGACAGGACTAGTTTTGCGAACACGAGGATGAATTGTCGCAACTCTCCTGGCCACCAGTCACATCATCTCAATATTATTGACCTTGACAACCATACAGGATCTGCATTTATCCATTTCGAAACGACTGGAAGATGTTTTGAATGTCAACAGTTTTCCTACACCGTTCTAGGCATAATAATGTGTTGTGATTTGGTGGTTACATATTTTTGCCAGCCCGTGTACCCCTTGGTCTTCCATTCCTGTTGTTTCATAGCTGACAATGATTTTGCTGAGAATTTCGAACATGTTGTCGAACTCTTTCTATAAGTCGACAAATCCTGTGTGTCTTGATTCTTCTTAGATCTTGCATCCATTACTAATCACTACACAAGAACTTCCTCTCTGGTGCCTTTACCTTTCCTAAATCCAAACTAATCATCATCTAACATATCCCCAATAGTGGTCGCCGGAAGGGTTACATCAGCATCAGTCATGGTGTCCTAAGTTCACACACAGCTCTATTAAATATGGTACAACGCGAGGCGACGAGCGTCACCCCGATTGTCAGGGAATCCGCGCTTGCAGTGGTCACTCCAACTTGTACGCTGGACTGTATAGCAAAAATGGTTAAAATGGCTCTGAGCACTATGGGACTTTACTGCTGAGGTCATCAGTCCCCTAGAACTTAGAACTACTTAAACCTAACTAACCTAAGGACATCACACACACCCATGCCCGAGGCAGGATTCGAACCTGCGACCGGAGCGGCCACGTGGTTCAAGACTGTAGCGCCTAGAACCGCTCGGCCACACCGGCCGGCGACTGTGTAGCAACAGAGGGCCATTCGTACTATGGACAAGAGCAGGTTTGGCTGGGAAAGTGGCACCGGATTTACCGGATGATCAAAAAGTCAGTATAAATTTGAAAACTTAATAAACCACGGAATAATGTAGAGAGGGAGAGAGAGAGTAAAATTTGGCACACATGCTTGGAATGACACGGGGTTTTATTAGAACCAAAAAAAAACAAAGTTCACAAAATGTCCGACAGTTGGCGCTGGACAGCAAAACTGCTACCGTGACGGGTGAGAGGTACGCCGATATGTTACAGAATCGCATCATCCCTAGCCTGGCTGATAAATACCTGCTGGAACGTACGATGTTTATGCAGGATGGCGCTCCACCCCATATTGCTAGACGCGTGAAAGATCTATTGCGCGCGTAGTTTGGTGGTGATCGTGTGCTCAGCAGCCACTTTTGTCATGCTTGGCCTCTCAGGTCCCCAGACCTCAGTCCGTGCGATTATTCGCTTTGGGGTTACCTGAAGTCGCAAGTATATCGTGATCGACCGACATCTCTAGGGATGCTGAAAGACAACATCCGACACTAATGCCTCACCATAACTCCGGACATGCTTTACAGTGCTGTTCACAACATTATTCCTCGACTACAGCTATTGTTGAGGAATGATGGTGGACATATTGAGCATTTCCTGTAAAGAACATCATCTTTGCTTTGTCTTACTTTGTTATGCTAATTATTGCCATTCTGATCAGATGAAGAGCCATCTGTCGGACATTTTTTGAACTTTTATATTTTTTTTTTCCTAATAAAACCCCATGTCATTCCAAGCATGTGTGTCAATTTGTACCTCTCTATCTACATTATTCTGCGAATTATTCAGTTTACAAATTTATACTGACTTTTTGATCACCCGGTACTTCGATTTGGTGAGAGCATAAAACCTGTAAATATTCGTCAAACAACCGTGAAAGGACTGTCTTCAGATGAGATAACTGCTGAACATTACAAAGTATGGCAGTCAAGTTCGTGGATGGATCATACCGTGTATGCTATGAAAAATATAAAGGGTTGTCACTGCTAACTCTGCGATTATACACTCCTCAAAGAGTCCTCTACTTGTCAGTTCCTTATTAAATGTCATACTGAGTGCAGTTCGTCCTTCGTACACGTGTATTGTTATTTTGTCGTTGGACAGCAATAGTATTTTTCAAGTCTGCACGTTATGATGAAAATTTTTTCTGTAAGGTTTATTTCAGGCGAGACACGCACTGCAGACAAGCAACAACTGCACAACGAACGGAACTAGCAACACATTGTGATTTTAGAATACAACCGAGGTGGCAAGTAGATGTCAACAATACGCTTTCAGTAATGGCCTTCTTGTCGACTTGACATTAAATCATAACTTTTTCTCCGTGTACGTATCATTTACGGACTGTGACCGTCGGCGAGTGCTCGGCGCTATTGTGAGAGACAGCGCCGGTTTCCGAGTGACTGCGGAACTGTGGATACTCTCCATAAAAGGGTTGGGTTATACTAATCCAACTAGTGTGTGGTGGCCTCGCCCGAGTGGGTAGTCTCCAAAGGAGAGTATGTTTTCCACAGAATGGCTGGCGTTTTCTAGTAGCCTCTGGAGAATAAACTTCTGAAAGAGCCGGAAGGCAGCAGCACTTAACGATAGTGCGATGAACGTTAGCAGGACATTGCCTGCTCTTTGATCTGGAGGCAGATTGACCGAAATGTCGACATGTGAAAATAATACCCTTGCGCTGAGGGCAGCCTGCGAATTCTAGGAGTCGGTCGGCGGCAGTGATAGGGTACAAGCGGAGAGCTGAGCCCTCTAAGGAGGAGGTGATATGGACGAGTATTTTGGAAGTTGGTAATCGGGGGCCAGCAAGGTTGTTTTCGTGCATGGAAGGTTCAGAAAGTATTAGTAAGTGCGTTCCTTTGTGTGCGCGTGTCAAATATCTTCGTCTATTGCCTGTTTTCTAGGTGTTAAGCATACACGGAGTGTTAAGGAACAGGCTGCCTAAAAGATTTTTGAGCAACTAGCTAATTGGAGGCGTTGTGTAACAAACGAAGCCGACATCGCGAGGGTTATTAGATGATGTATAAATTGAGTTTTGCTGCGATAGAAATTTGAAGTGGAGCTCTGATTTCCCTTATTTTATTATGATGATCGCTTCCTCTTATGTTGGTCGGCGTCAACAAAATAGTTTCGCATTCAGAAGAGAAAGTAGGTGATTGAAATTTCCTGACAAGATTCTGCCGCAACGAAAAACGCCTTTGTTTTAATGATGCCTACCTCAAATCCTGTATCACGTCAGTTACACTCTCTCCCCTTTTTCTTGATGATACAAAACTTGCTGCCTTTGTTTAAACTTTCTCGATGTACTCCGTTAATCCCATCTGGTAAGGATTCCACACCGCGCAGCAGTACTCCAAAAGAGAACGGGCAAGCGTAGTGTAGGGTAGTATTCTCTTTAGTAGATTTGTTGCATCTTGTAAGCGTTCTGCCAATAAAACGCAGTCCTTGGTTCGGCTTCCCCACAACATTTTCCATGTGTTCTTTTCCATTTAAGTTATTCTTAATTGTAATTCTTAGGTATTTTAGTTGGAGTCACGAACGATGGCGGTCGAATTTAAGATTGTTCTGCGCATCTACGTCACATATTCTCGACAGCCAATGAGCGTTCAGTAGTGTTCTGCCCGCTCTGCTGTGAATGCCGTTGCTACTACGAGCATTAAAAGTGATTGTAGCGAGTTGTTTAGTGAATTTCGACTCCATTTGTTGAGAGTTGTCATCACTGATTGTAGTGGTAAACGATAAATTCTGCATAAGCAAGCGACATACATATTCTGCAATGTATATGCTTTCCTCAAGCAGACAGCAGGCGCATGCGCGTACCGCAACTGTGGCTTGGAATCAGCAACAATGCTATCCTCGTACGTGCCTCGTTATGCGCGAACCGCTATCGTTCGTGGATCGGACTATGGCTGAATTTACGTCCTTTAGGTTTGACTGATTTATCGTGTAACCGAAGTTTAACGGATTCCTTCTAGCACTCACGAGGATGACCTCACACGTTTCATTATTTAGGTTCAATTGCCGATTTTCGCACCACAGAGATACCTTTCCTAAATCGTTTTGCAATTTATTTTGATCTTATAATGACTTTACTGGACGATAATCGATAGCATCATCTGCAAACATCGTAAGACGGCTAATCAGATTGTCTCCAGAATCGTTTATATAGATACGGCACAACGGAGGACCTATAAAACTACCTTGGAGAACGCCAGAAATCACTACTGTTTTACTCGGTAACTTACCGTAAATTACTAAAAACTGTGACCCCTGATAGAACTTCACGAATCAAGACACATAACTGAGACAATGTTCCATAAACAGACAATTTGACTACATGCCGTTTGTGAGGTACGGTGTCAAAAGCCTTCTGGAAACCTAGAAGCACGGAATCAACTTGAAATCCCAGTCCATAGCACTCAACACTTCATGTGAGCAGAGCTACTTGTGTTTCACAAGATCGCTGTTTTCTAAATCCATGTCGACTGTGTGTCAATAGGCTGTTTTCTTCGAAGTAGTTCATGATGTTCGAACACAACATATGCTCCAAACCCCTGCTGTATATCGACGTTAATGATATGGGCCTGTAATTTAGTGGATTACTCCTACTGCCTTTCCTGAAGGAAGAAGAGATGGGAGAAACCTGTTGGTGACGATGGGTAGTGATTGATTGCGTTAGTAATCGGACTTGGGAACTTCTAAAGGTAGCCCAATGGTTTCACGGCAGTGTATAGTGTTATAAAGGAAGGGACTGTTTTAACCATGTCTTGCGACAGGATTTCACCAGACGCTACGGAAGCTCTGAGACGACGTTCGACGAGGATCGTTTCAGTGGTTTGGTGCAGGAGGCGTTCTCTACATCACTTCAGCCTGTATTCCTTATCTTTTATCTGCCGATATACAGCAGACTGCAGACCAAAAAAAAAAAAAGGTTCAAATGGCTCTGAGCACTATGGGACTCAACATCTGTGGTCATCAGTCCCCTAGAACCTAGAACTACTTAAACCTAACTAACCTACGGACATCACACACATACATGCCCGACGCAGGATTCGAACCTGCAACCGTAGCGGTCACGCGGTTCCAGACTGAAGTGCCTAGAACCGCACGGCCACGCCGGCCGGCAGACTGATATTGCATCTGGTTTCACCCGATTTGTCTGTGATAAGCACGCGAATCATCACTCAAGATAATCCTCTCTCATTTGAAGACCTTGCGTCACCACTTCAGGTTTATCTAGCTCCAGTCTTACGACAGCACTCCACGGCTTATCTGGCGACGTCTTTTGTATACTTGAAGTGTTGCGGTCGTGATAAAAACGCAGCTTACTTCGAATGCTGAAGACCATGTCACCGTACTTCGGTGTTAAGTCCCTTGTATTTACAAGTGATTCACGGAGGAGGGCGACAGTGAACTATCTCCAGTGCCTCTCACATATCCTACAATGACAATACCTTTTCAGTATACGACTAACCTTGAGTTGTGGCAATTTATATGGTGGACTTTTAACAATACTGAAAAAACTTCTGATGTTGTTTAGTAACACTTTCTGAGTATTTTGCTGTAAGATACACGTGGTCCCCGGTAGTTCGTTACAGAGTAACTATGTATTGGTGATTTATTAGTTTTGTTATCCACAACTACCTTTGCTCCTCCGGAAGTAACTTCACAGCAGTGAAATAGCCTGCAACATGCAACGATTGTAAACATAATGTTTCGGTTTCTCGTAGGCGCAAGGGTGCAGAAGTACGTTGATGTGTTCACGCCGTTGCGTGAAACAGCTCAGCAAAGCGTCATCGTATCGCTCCACCACTGCGCTCAGTGAACTAAAACATCAGGGGAATACCGTCCAAATCTTCACGAGTTAACCTACCGGCACTGCTATGTATCACTGTTAATGTACAACTAACACTGCTAGAGGAACAAATCTCTGGCACAGGCGAGCAATGCTGGGAGAATAGTAAGGTGTTGAAAACAGCAAAGACCAAGTTTGTTTCCAAACAAGACACACAGGGCATACCATCGACATTTGTACATTTCCTTGAGACAGAGAAGTTGCTGTCCATGCATCAGCACGGCTTTAGAAAGCATCGCTCGTGCGAAACGCAACTCGCCCTTTTTTCACATGATATCTTGCGAACCATGGATGAAGGGTATCAGACGGTTGCCATATTCCTTGACTTCCGGAAAGCGTTTGACTCGGTGCCCAACTGCAGACTCCTAACTAAGGTACGAGTATATGGGATTGGTTCCCAAGTATGTGAGTGGCTCGAAGACTTCTTAAGTAATAGAACCCAGTAAGTTGTCCTCGATGGTGAGTGTTCATCGGAGGTGAGGGTATCATCTGGAGTGCCCCAGGGAAGTGTGGTAGGTCCGCTGTTGTTTTCTATCTACATAAATGATGTTTTGGATAGGGTGGATAGCAATGTGCGGCTGTTTGCTGATGATGCTGTGGTGTACGGGAAGGTGCCGTCGTTGAGTGACTGTAGGAGGATACGAGATGACTTGGACAGGATTTGTGATTGGTGTAAAGAATGGCAGCTAACTCTAAATATAGATAAATGTAAATTAATGCAGATGAATAGTAAAAAGAATCTTGTAATGTTTGAATATTCCATTAGTAGTGTAGCGCTTGACACAGTCACGTCGATTAAATATTTGGGCGTAACATTGCAGAGCGATATGAGGTGGGACAGGCATGTAATGGCAGTTGTGGGGAAGGCGGGTAGTCGTCTTTGGTTCATTGGTAGAATTTTGGGAAGATGTGGTTCATCTGTAAAGGAGACCACTTATAAAACACTAATACGACCTATTCTTGACTACTACTCGAGCGTTTGGGGTCCCTATCAGGTCGGATTGAGGGAGGCCGTAGAAGCAATTCAGAGGTGGGCTGCTAGATTTGTTACTGGTAGGTTTGATCATCACGCGAGTGTTACGGAAATGCTTCAGGAACTCGGGTGGGAGTCTCTAGAGGAAAGGAGGCGTTCTTTTCGTGGATCGCTACTGGGGAAGTTTGGAGAACCAGCGTTTGAGGCTGACTGCAGTGCAATTTTACTGCCGCCAACTTACATTTCGCGGAAAGATCACAAAGATAAGAGAGATTAGGGCTCGTACAGAGCCATATAGGCAGTCATTTTTCCCTCGTTCTGTTTGGGAGTGGAACAGGGAGAGAAGATGCTCGTTGTGGTACGAGGTACCCTCCACCACGCACCGTATGGTGGATTGCGGAGTATGTATGTAGATGTACATTTACTGTAGTGTACATTTACTGTGCTGTCGCCAGCACACCTGTCGGCAAAAATGTAGGTGCTGGATCAAGTGCGCACACGAGAAAGGCCAGACACACATCGACAAGCAACACGCCGCCAACGCCCTCTTAACAGCAAGTATTCAAACCGCCGCCACCGACCGGAGAGCCTCACTGACTCAAGCAGGTTACGTCAGTACATAGCGACCAGATTAGTGCCTATAACGGGAACAGTGAGAGTAAAGTTTGTAATAGCCAGATTACCCGTACTGTCTGAAAGAGGACTATTACTGATGAGCTTGTACCATGAACATGGACTCTATTCCAGTTAAGTAGCAGCTTCATGTAAATAAAGAACCGTATTAATCCACGTGTGCATTGGTGTTGTAGAAAAAATACACTGGCGACCCATAACAACATCCCCTCCCTTTCGGTACAAGATTCTACAGTGGCGACTACATTTTCAGTTTGAACACATGAATAAAAATAAATGGGAGGGGGTAGGAAGGGGGTGGGAAGGTAAGAAATCAAACTAAATGCAGTTACTCAGTAACGAATCACCAGAGACCACCGAAATACTCATGAAATATCACATAACAACCTCCGAAATTTTTTCGGTGCAATTTGAGTCCACCCAATAGGTGCTTATGTTTTCGGTACCGTTTCAAGTTCGCGTAGTGTGAACGACATAATCAAGCTTTCTGAACATTTGGCGCTGCACTAAATGAAAAGGTGTGTTTTTGATACCAATTTTGGTAGCTAATACAGTTTTCAACTTCTCCACCAGACGCACAAAAAAGCATTGTTTTATTCTCTTAAGGTCGGAAATAATATAGCAACAATAACCTTTTCGTTACATGCTACCAATTTCTATATGAACTTGCCATCGGTAATACACGGAATCATCGAAGAAGATGATGATGATGATGTTATCCTTCAAACGCTTTGTGAAGAATTATAACTGAGATTTGCGGTAAGAAATTTTTTCTAGTATAATCTCCAATTTTATCTGACCTCGTGAATAATAAAACTGAGTGACTGACATCACTTTGGTTATACAGTAAGCGCTCGCCACCACGCTAACAAACGCATAACCGTTCCCTTTCACGATTACGTTTCCACCGCCAAAATCATCATTAGGTTCAGAGATTCAATTCATGTAGTCAATTCAAGGGCCATCTTACCGACGAAGACAAGAAATTAACTGCCTTAAGATTTGTATTTAGAACAACGTACAAAACACATAAGTTTTCAGTATCCTGAAGACAGTAGTAGGGTAACAATCCTCAAATCCTCGCCAATGACATTCGACGTGATCAGGGAACAATATTGGATTTTGATGGAGAGGTAATGAGACTAACAGTACTTTAATCCATGCCATGACAACATCACAGACAACACAAGCTGCGAAGAGGCAGCGGCATTCAGGAAGCACGGAAGCCTGCACACAATGGTTAAGCACGCTCCTTTTATAATTGCTTATACAGGGCAGTGACTCACCAGACGTGCACTGGTTATCGCATACGTGTTAGCCAGGCTCGCTGACGATGTGTGTCTGCATCAGTAGCGGCAACAGCTGTACGAACAGCACGCATGGAAAACTAGAGCGCCACAAAATTCGTAAGAATTCAGAATGTTTACAAAAAGAGGAAAGATCGGTAGGTACAACATAGACACGGCACTTCCAATACATTTCATTTTCGTAGGACGAACTGTGAAAGAAACTTTACACTTACTTCATTAATTCATTTTTCGAGTTTAGCCTCTCTTCTTTTTTTTTTTTTTTTTTTTTTTACAGGCCTACTTGGACTTTTGGAAAACTACAATAGTTCTTATAAATCAAGGACAAACTGCACAGATACCAACAACTCACTGGACTGTGTGTCGCATGTGAAGTAACTTTGCCGAAATGTAGAACCATACGCATATTATAAATAAACACTGTTCACATAATTCTAAGCAGGGAATTTACGATCGAATTTAGAGCGCATGCCAAACGCACAAAACAGAAGCACATATGCAAAAGAAAGAAAGATTAGAGTGTAACGTTCCGTCAACAGTGAGGTAAAGGACCAGCCATCTCGTCAGGGACTGCATCACATTAGAAGCACGAAGGCAATTACATATGTTTCCCAGGGCTACCTCACCTGTAATCTATAGTGAAATACTGTAATGGTAAGTGCCCATATTTCTGCGATGCGTCTAGACCTAGGTTCCATCTAACAAATGATGATGCTAGACAATACACACTGGTGGACGGGTACTTGCAGACACACATCTAGGGTGGATCATTACCGTCTTCAAGAGAGCTCCTGTTAAACCATGGAAGAGTGGGAAGCCTTTGTGCATCCTGAATTAGCATACGACATTATTACACACTACTAACGCAATATGTATGCCACTGGCAGAGGAAAACTGCACAAAAACCAAGAGCCACCCGCTGCCTATAGCTGGTTTTCAAATACATCTTGTATCCGTAACACTGTCATGAGACAAAGCTGACCCGCCTTGAGAGACTTGTAAACTGAAACTTGTATAAGGGAACAGTTGTATCTAATTGATGAACACAAGAGAATACCCTTGAACACTGTCCAAGAATGTGGGCAATACCTGGCACTAAACATTTTAATAAGTTATCACAGGAGTTTGTTGCTGCTGTTTTCAGCTTGAAGACTGACTTGATGAAGCTCTCCACGCTCGTTTATCTTGTCCACGCCTCTTCATGTCTCACACAACTCCATCCATTTCAATCTGCTTACTTTATTCAAGCATTGGTCTCCCTCTACAATTTTTACCCCCCTCGCTTCTCCCCATTATCCCACTGAAGACTTCTTGATGCCTCAGGATGTGACCTATCAACAAAGCTCTTATTTTACTCAAGCTGTGCTCTGAATCAGGGTGTATAAGCGGACAAGGAAAAAAATTCCCAGATTTTTCCCGGATTTCCCGGTTAAAAATACATTTTCTCCCGGATGAAAACACACTTTTTCCATGTTACTAAGTGACAATATATTTTCCCTCGGAACTGTAAAACTTATCAATCCTTTGAATGGTTATGTTTTTATACACAGACTTAGAATTTCCTGGCACTTTAGAAAACGAAACTCAGGGAAGAAAACTCCTTTTGGAAAGATTTTTGTTGTGCAGCAACATGTACGCTGCATATTTTCGTATTACGAAAGTATAAATTCGAATTCCACCAAACTCCACATGTTACTTTCCGAACCATACATAGTGTACACTATGCACGCATTCAAAATTCAACTTATGATTTTTTTTTTTACCATGGGACTAAACTGCTGATGTCTTCGGTCCCTATGCTTACACACTACTTAATCTAACTTACGCTAACAAGGGGAGGCCGCCAATTGTGAAATTCAGATTAGATTCATACTGCGCATAATAAAAGCTCATGGCCAGAGGTGTAATGTGGCAAAGCACCAAGATGCACTTCTCAGCCGTTGTCGAGAAAATCGACAGTTAAAAGAAACCGTTGCGGTGACATACTCTCTACGCTTAATAATTTTCTATAGCGTCGTGGCGCAGCGGTAAGCGCTCGGGTTCGTAATCCGAATGGTCGCCGGATCGAATCTCGCGCCATGCAACCTTTTTTTTTAGTATTTGTGTTTTGTAATTCAAATATATAATTCCCGGCAATCAGTTGCAACAATTATGCATATAATAAGTTGTTGAAAGTCGGTTGTCGTAGAAAAACTGGCGACTTCGAACATCATTATGTTTTCCGCAAAAAAAGTTGTATTTCACAAATGTTATTAATTGTCTTCATAATGTTAGCCACGTATAGTTAACGGAAGACGTAGAAACGATATTCCGAAACGAATACGTATAGCGTAAGTCAAACGTTCGAATTAGAATAGAGACCCCACGAACACAAATTTGCTGTGGCAGGTATGAAATATAAACTCCGTTACTCGCTCGTTACACTTGAATGACAGATGTTGAATGGGCCGAAACGAGCCACCGCATAACAGCGTAGTTGCCTGCTAACTTCGAAAGAAGTTAGATGCGGTCCCTAGCGCAACTTATAACGTCGTCGAAAATCAGTGCGGACGGGAGAGCTTTGGTACACCCTGTTAAAAAAAAAAATGGAAAAATGGAGGCGGTACAATTGGAGAGCGATCCGCCTTCACCAACGTGCATAAGCAATATATATATATATATTCGAATTACAAAAACTAATAATAAAAAAAATTACATGGCGCGAGATTCGATCCGGCGACCTTCGGATTACGAACCCAAGCGCTTACCGCTGCGCCACAACGCTGTAAAAAATCATTAATCGTAGAGAGTATTTCACCGCAACGGTTTCTTTTAACTGTCGATTTTCTCGACAAAGGCTGAGAAGTGCATCTTGGTGCTTTGCCACATTACACCTCTGGCCATGAGCTTTTATTATGCGCAGTATGAATCGAATCTGAATTTCACAATTGGCGGCCTCCCCTTGTAAGATCAACGCATACACATACACCCATGCCCGAGGGAGGATTCGAACCTCCGACGGGGGGGTTATCAGCGCCCATACAAATTCCCGATCTTTATTCAGTCCAATCTCGTTACGAACCGTGACAAGTCGCCTTAAACAGCACGGCAACCCCGCGCGGCTTATGATTCATTCAGAAATTAACTTACAGAGTGTGTTCAAAATCAACAGGGATGCGCATCAAAATCATATGAGTAATCGATAGACCAACGTGCGCTGGATGCTAGGCACTTTGCGAAACTACTCTTTTACTCCTTGAGAATATGAATATGAAACTGGCGAATTTCTGGAGGATCAGTGACAGATCCTCAATAGCCACGAAGCTATTTGAGAGAGCAGTCACGTTTCGATCAGATGCATGTATAAAACTCTTGTACACATGGAACCTATACATACTCAGAGCGCCAGACAGTTTTATCTTGACAGACATTAGTCACAACTGAGCTGCTATGATACGACCCTGAAATTAAACGACTGATATGCGCGCGGACGCGGAAGAAGATAGCTTACACAACAGCGGTGTACTACCTGGACTGAACGTTCAAAACAGGTAGCAGATGCATGTCTTGCCGAAGATTCGGAGCCCTATTGTTTGCCTTTCGTGAGTGGTGACTGCTCTTCAATTTCAGCCACTTGAAAACGACTGAAGCTTGTGTAGTTTCAAGTCATTCCATGAGCCGGGGCCGAATGATTTGAAAAAGAAACACCGCCAGCGAAAGATTTGGTATCGGGTTCGAATCCAGATTTCAGAGTCAGTTTTTGAATGGCACTGCCTAGTGAGGAGTCTATACATCTCGAATACGAAATTTCATTTCAGAAAAATGTCTTCAGCTGTCAGAACGAATGTGGATACAAGGCATATGAGAGATAACAGCTGTTAAAGTTTCGAGGTAGCACTTAACGGGCATTGGTATGAGGGCGAAGGATAAAGGAAACAAATTAGAATTTAACTTTCTGTCGACTATGTCACTAGCGGAAAAAAATGCTCCTACTGGGGAAAAAACGGCGATTAGCTACTGTGTAAAAGAGGGGTGCCAGGTGGCTCGTTCTACCTTCCTCAGCACCTTTAAAATTTTTCCAAAAATTTTGGCATGCCTACATATTGGCACTCTTTTTAACATGCGACTCACTTCTCGGTCCCACAAACTCCTCTAACTGTAACTCGCTCACAATCACTAGCCCATTGCGCTCACACCCATCCAATTCCACTTGCCCATTGTCACTCACTCACTCAGTCCAACTCATCGTCAATAACTTTTTGTGTCACTCTGTCACTGTCTCCTGTCTCTCAGCCACCCACAGCCTCCCTCGTTCTGCCCTACTACTACTACTATTACTACCACCACCACCACCACCACCACCACCACAACTGTCTCCTCTCACTGTCGTTGTCTCCCTCTTGCTCTCTCTGTTATTATCTCATTCATTCCTTCCAACTGCTGCAGTCTCTTCTCACCATCACTCCATCTGTTCACCTATTGTCATTGTCATCGACTCTGTTGGTTGGTTGGTTTTGGGGAAGGAGACCAGACAGCGTGGTCATCGGTCTCATCGGATTAGGGAAGGATGGGGAAAGAAGTCGGCCGTACCCTTTCAGAGGAACCATCCCGGCATTTGCCTGGAGTGATTTAGGGAAATCACGGAAAACCTAAATCAGGATGGCCGGACGCGGGATTGAACCGTCGTCCTCCCGAATGCGAGTCCAGTGTCTTACCACTGCGCCATCGACTCTGTCTCTCATTATAACTGGTCCTCAACCATCTCCACTTTCTCCTTCTCTTTATTCCTCTCCCACTTCCAAGCACAGTTCTCTCACTGCCTATTGTGTCCCTCCCTCTCTCTCACACTGCCATTGTCCCCTTCGCTCTTTCTATGCCACAACCACTGTCTACCATCTTCCGGTATTCATTACTTCCTCGTCTCTTTCCCATTGCCACTGTCTGCTTGTTTTTCAGCAAAAAAAGTACGAATATATTCGCATGCCAGAAATTTTTATAGGTGCTGAGGCATGTAGAATGAGGCAAATTTTCAGTCAGTCACTTCAACAGGAGCATATTCGTCCTTTTTGAGGTCTGATAGTAGCATTTTTTCCGCTGGTTCTTCTTTTCCTTGGTACAGCACGGTATGTCACTCATTTGAAAAGAACTCTATCGGTCAGTTAAATTTTGACATTTTACTTAAGTGAAACTGAAATAACGCCAAAGCCTCTGAACCTCTGTACCTCGGAAACGGACGAAGATATCAAGAAAACTTTCAAGGTTGTTCGAGATCGGGTTTTAGGAATATAGCGTAAAAATTTCAGCAGTTTGCTGTACATAGTCGCCTTGGAATCCGCGGCTCGGTTTTGGTACGAAAAACCTTTCTTTTTTGGGGGGAGGGTTTCCAAGGAACCGCCCATGAACTAATAGTGCCTCCATACGCTCTTTAAGGCCCAGCGCACACCACATCAATTGCAAAAGAAATCAACCTATTGTCTATTTGCCCACGCAAGAGGTGGTGTGTAAGATTCACACTTTGACCCTGTACTATTGGACAGCTCCACTAAGACGATCCTTCTGTTGGGTATAAAAATGGTCCCTGGGTCAAAGGTTATCCAAAAGAATTGACCTTACTTTTCTATCACCGACAGGACCTTATGTATGAGCCTCAGAAGAATCTCAATTTTATGCGTGGCGTTTTGGAACACAATATCGTGTATACTGCTGCACGTGTACAGATTAGATATGTAGCACAAGATCGGATTAATGAAGGATTGGGAAGGAAATCGGCACATTTTCATAACATACGCAGGGGGAAGAGGGTAGGAATTAATATGACCCAACATGAACAGAAGCCTCATGTGGTGCTCCGGGGGGCATCTGCAGCAACAGAAGAATCACTAGGATTGATCCAATGGCATAAGGACTGCCTTAAAAGAACGCAAACCTCACTCTACACTTCAGGTGCAACTATGCTCTACCGAATCATTTTTCGGTGTATATTAGTATTACTGAACAGTGACTCGCCCTGCTGTTCACAGACTGTTGCTTTTGTACACCATTACACGCGGTACATTTCTGAGACCTACTAGATAACCTTGGGACATTTTTGAGACCTACTGCATAACCTAAACTGATATCCGGTTATGAGCCACGATGTATTCTGCAGGTGATCTTGTAATACTATTTATTATGCACACAGAGAGAGATACATAATGCTTAATGGTTACTACTGTGGTAGCAGTGCGTTAATTACTGTCGTGTAGTCATTGCAAAAAACAATATCAATCTTGGCATGAATCTTTCTATGCATTTCATTACGTACACCAGTCCAGTCGATGGAGATAAGTAGGAAAGTCAGCCGTGGACCATACAAAGGTATATGGGCGATTTAGATAGTCCACGTGAAACGTACCTCTACAGTACGATTCAAGAAAACGTTTACAAACTGACACGGCACATCGGACATACAACAAGGACCAGTAATCACACTGGAATCGGTGGTCGCAAAGGCCTTCCTGGGCTACTGAATGGCGTTACAATTATTTAGTCACATGCTACAAATGGACCTACTACAGGAGATGCTCAAAGTTTTGTCTAGAAGCATCGAGAAAAGTCTGACATCGACGCTGTACTGAAAGGCACACCCTCTCAGAGATACCTTGTGTATCTCGAAGACATCCTGCTGCCGCAACAATCCTGCGCACTAGGTCCTCCGGCGATGTCACAGGTGCTCCAGCCACAGATACCCACAGGTAAAAATCGTGGCCTTGCGACTGGCCCACCGCGACCAAACTACCGGCCGGTAAAGGTTGCCTGCAGATGTGCCATCACTCGTCTGCTACGCGGGGGCTCCGTCCTGCTGAAATCGAATGCGGCGACAAATAGGCATGGAAACATCATTTAGCACGTCCGGCAAAACCTTTCGCAGGAATACGAGATACGTACGACCATCTAGTCGATTACTGATTTTTGTTGTACTCCCGATGTGCCACGTCAGTTGTAAAAGTTATTTGAATCACCATGTATAATGGACGCTACCTATGCAGCAATGGCCGGCCGTTGTGGCCAAGCGGTTCTAGGCGCTTCAGTCCGGACCCGCGCTGCTGCTACAGTCGCAGGTTCGAATCCTGCCTCGGGCATGGATGAGTGTGATGTCCTTAGGTTAGTAAGGTGTAAGTAGTTCTAAGTCTAGGGGACTGATGACCTCAGATGTTAAGTCCAATAGTGCTCAGAGCCATTTGAAATACAGCAACGTACTGCATTTTCTGAGACATCTGGTAGTGCTGCTAAGCTGCAAGAGAGCGTACACACTGTGAAGCAGACAGCAGTTTTTCCTTGAAGAGCGCAACGATAATTCAGCCCTTGTGGAGACGCAGGCGAGGAACTGAAATCACTCTCAGAATGTATGTATTTCTTCTCTTATTTCATCGCAGCCGTACTGTGTAAAATGTGATTTATGTGTAACGTTTTTTGCCGTCCCAGAAAATCAAAACACTGACGCAAATGGAAAGTTTTAAATCATGAACACCTTGACCCAACACTATAAAATTGCTGCTCCAGCATTTCCATCCTTGTGGGATATATTAACAAAAATTTCAACCGTATGCGAGCTTATTTCCCGTGCACAAGAGAGCTATTCCTACTGATGATTGGTGCGAGTAATCACACGATGGCTACTGAGCGTAACTTAACGTTACTGGAAATTCTGAAAATGGCTCTGAGCACTATGGGACTCTATGGGACTTAACATCTGAGGTCATCAGTCCCCTAGAACTTAGAACTACTTAAACCCAACTAACCTAAGGACATCACACACATCTATGCCCGAGGCAGGATTCGAACCTGCGACCGTAGCAGCCGCGCGGCTCCGGACTGAGCGCCTAGAACCGCTAGACCACCGCGGCGGGCCCGGAAATTCTAACGGTAAACAATTTTTGCGTAATTAAATTCTGGATTTTCCCCTTAAGAGTAAGAGGTGGGAAGGTTTTTGTACCTTCGTCGTCATATATAAATGGGTAATCGTGTTGTTTATTAATGTTATGTTTCAAAGGTCCGCACTTTTGCATATGGTATTATACTTGTCAGTACGAATATTTGTGTTGTGCTGTTATTTGTTTGAGGTACTAAACGGGCGGGGTGCGGCGGTTGGAGTTCGGCATTAAACTTCTTTACGTCACTGAACTATGGAGCTTCCAACACCGCACGGACCGCAGAAAGGGCCCCTCGGAGCAAGTAACGTCGAGAATCACCTAGGAAGAACGTGTATTCAAAAATGTATAGATCAAATGAGAAGTTGGTAGTTTGTTTTAGTGTTATTCATATCAACACACTGACAACATATTGTACACGTTAATGTAATAAATCTACATAGCTGTTTAAAACGGTTGCAAGTTATTGCAACTACAAAAAAGTGTAACTGTCGATCGATATGTAACTAGGTATGTTTCAAGTCTTATTTTACTATGTAGCAACCCATAACCCTCTCAAACTTTCTGACGGTGATCGCAACACAGCGGGTTCACAGGACGTGTACTTGCAGCTGACTGCCATCTTTCGGACTTCGAGAAAGATCGAGTCATTGGCAAGAAGGAAATGGAAGCATCATACCCACACATCGCACATACAGGTGGCTGAGGTTCAATGTCTTTAGAACGAGGGGTGACGGTGTGGACTCACGAGAACAGTGCGGGGAGAAGAGTAGGCAGGGACTCTTCCAAAACGATTATACCACGAGGATATCGTAGGACTGTTCGACTGGCTGTGACGAACAGACGGATTACAACAGCTGAAATGTGGACAGAGGTTACAGGCAGAAACCACAATCCGCTGTGAACGGATTACTGAAAGTTGGATTCAGATCTCGAGTTCCCATGCGTCGTTTACTTCATATCATACCACGCCACTTGCACGTTATGGAGCCTCTGGAATTACGATGTGGGGTTACTATTGGATATGACAGGAGGATTGCTAATCCTCGCTGTTATGTGGCAAGAGTAGAAAACCATTTGTCAAACCCTTATGACAAGGATAACAGTTGACATATTGCAGCAGGATAATGGAAAATCCCCACAAACCCCTTGAGGGATGTACGGATCCTTGACTGGCCTACCTAGTTCACTGATTAGTCACGCATGGAACACGTCTGGGATGCGATGGGAAGAGTTTCATAGCAGCCTACAGCCGGTAATCTTTATGAAGTGACACATCTTGTGTTTCAGATATGGAAAGAAATTTATAAAAACGACATTCGGAGACTGCTTTCAAGTCACATTGCATACAAGAGCGGTTATACTGATGTCGATAATGGACATCAGCTCAGAATGGTATGATATCATAATCAACCGTTATGTGACGAACATCTCTACGAAGTTTCATAGATATCGGACTGGTGTTTCGTGGTGGGACGCTTACACTCCCGTTAGTGTGTGAACGTGTGTTTTCGCGGACCAAGCCGATTCAGTGGAATTCTTCTGGTATGATTTTTTTTTTTTTTTTTTTTTTTTGTGGTTTTAGGGCGCACAACTTCAATGGTCATTAGCGCCCAGACTAAGTTAGGAATGCGCCGCGAGGCACAAGTTTAAAACAGCAACTAAAAGGGAAAACACGATAAAAGACAGATTGACAGGCATAGGATTAAAAAAACAGCATAATCAAATGTCCTTAGACAGGTTTGTCAAGTTGATAAAACGAAGAACGCGAGCAGCTGCTCCTGGGTCATCCGCTAAAATGGCATCTAGAGTACATGGCAGGCCAAGATCAAGACGCAGTGTATTAAAATCCGGACAGGACGTTAAAACGTGGTGGACCGTCAGCAATTGCCCACATGGGCAAAACGGCGCCGGCGCAGCCGTCAGCAGATGGCGATGGCTGAACCGGCAGTGTCAAAGTCGCAACCGGGCCAAAACTACCTCCTCCCGCCGAGAAGGGCGTGAGGAGGACGTCCAAGCTGCGGGAAGAGGTTTCAAGGCCCGAAGCTTGTCCGTAAGTGCAGCCCAATCGGCATGCCACAGCGATAAAATGCGCCGACAAATGACCCTGCTACAATCTGATGAAGGGACACAACAAGAAGCTGTCCGAGGCTGGAGGACCGCAGCCTTGGCCGCGGCATCTGCAGCTTCGTTCCCAGGGATACCGACATGGCCAGGAACCCACATAAAGCTAACCGGAGAACCGTCGTCCACCAGCTGCTGAAGAGAGCGTTGGATCCGGTGCACGAAAGGGTGAACCGGATACGGATCACTGAGGCTCTGGATGGCGCTCAGGGAATCGGAGCAGATGACATAAGCAGAACGTCGGTGGCGGCAGATGTAAAGAACAGCCTGGTAGAGGGCAAAGAGCTCAGCTGTGAAGACCGAACAAAGGCCATGGAGCCGGTATTTGAAACTTTGTGCCCCGACAATAAAAGAACACCCGACCCCGTCATTGGTCTTAGATCCATCTGTATATATATAATTAATTATAATTATTATAATTAATAAATAATTAAATAATTATTATAATTAATAAATAATTAAATAATTATTATAATTAATAATATTAATGAACTTCGAACGAAGTTCGACAAAACGGGAGTGGTATACCGAACCGGGGGTAACCTCCTTTGGGAGCGAGCTGAGGTCAAGGTGAACGCGAACCTGAGCCTGGAGCCAAGGTGGCGTGTGGCTCTCGCCCACTCTAAAGGTTGCAAGGAGTGAAAAATCAAGGTGTTGAAGGAGGCGACGAAAGCGAACTCCAGGGGGTAGCAGGGCAGAGACATACAACCCGTATTGACGGTCGAGAGAGTCGTCAAAAAAGGAACGATAAGACGGGTGGTCGGGCATTGACAGTAGCCGACAGGCATACCGACAAAGCGGTATATCGCGCCGGTAGGTGAGTGGCAATTCACCGGCTTCAGCATGAAGACTCTCGCGGGACTAGTATAAAACGCTCCGATCGCAAGACGTAAACCTCGATGTTGTATGGAGTTGAGGCGGCGTAAGATGGACGGCCGTGCAGAGGAGTATACGAAGCTCCCATAATCCAGCTTGGAGCGGACGATCGACCGATATAGGCGAAGTAGGACGGTTCGATCCGCTCCCCACGACATACCACTGAGAACACGGAGGACATTTAGAGAACGGGTACAACGGGCAGCCAAATATGACACATGTGGAGACCAGCTAAGTTTCCTGTCAAATGTAACACCTAAAATTTTGTTGTCTCCACGAATGGGAGAGCAACGGGACCGAGTCGTAAGGACGGTGGGAGAAACTCTTTGTAGCGCCAGAAGTTAATACAGACCGTCTTCTCGGCAGAAAAACGGAAGCCATTGGCGACACTCCAGGAGTAAAGACGGTCAAGAGAACCCTGAAGACAGCGCTCCAGGAAACATGTACGCTGCGCGCTGCAATAGATGGTAAAATCGTTCACGAAAAGGGAGCCTGATACATCAGCTGGGAGGCAATCCATTATTGGATTGATCGCTATGGCGAAGAGAGCGACGCTCAAAACTGAGCCCTGCGGCACCCCATTCTCCTGGCGAAAGGTGTCTGACAGGACAGAACCCACACGTACCCTGAACTGTCGATCCATTAAAAAGGAACGAATAAAAAGAGGGAGGCGACCGCGAAGGCCCCATGTATGCATGGTGCGGAGAATGCCCGCCCTCCAACACGTGTCGTAAGCCTTCTCCAAATCAAAGAACACAGCCGCGGTCGGGCGCTTCCGCAAGAAGTTATTCATAATGAAGGTCGACAAGGTAACCAGATGGTCAACAGCAGAGCGGCGCCTACGAAATCCACATTGTACATTGGTAAGTAGGCGTCGAGATTCGAGCAGCCAAACCAAACGAGAGTTAACCATTCGCTCCATCACCTTACAGACACAGCTGGTAAGCGTGATGGGTCGATAACTGGAAGGCAAGTGCTTGTCCTTCCCCGGCTTAGGAATCGGTACAACAATAGACTCGCGCCAGCATGCGGGAACATGTCCCTCAATCCAGATGCGATTATAAGTACGAGGAAGGAAACCTTTACCCGCAGGAGAAAGGTTCTTCAGCATCTGAATATGAATAGAATCAGGCCCTGGAGCGGAGGACCGTGACCGAGCAAGTGCATTTTCGAGATCCCGCATGGTGAATGGGGCATTATAACTTTCACGATTCGAGGAGCGGAAGTTAGGTGGCCTAGCCTCCTCTGCCTGTTTTCGGGGGCGGAAGGCAGGGTGGTAATGAGCGGAGCTCGAAACCTCTGCGAAAAAGCGGCCGAAGGCATTGGAGACACCCTCAGGGGCCACAAGGACGTCATTCGCGACCGTCAAGCCAGAAACTGGTGAGTGGACCTTAGTGCCAGATAGTCGGCGCAGGCTACCCCAGACAACAGAAGAAGGAGTAAAACTGTTGAAGGTGCTTGTGAAAGCAGCCCAGCTGGCTTTCTTGCTTTCTTTAATAATACGACGACACTGCGCACGTAATCTTTTATAATTGATACAATTCACCACTGTAGGGTGGCGTTTAAAGGTGCGTAAAGCACGTTGACGAGCACGTAAAGCATCTCTACATGCTGCGGTCCACCAGGGGACCGGTACGCGACGTGGAGAAGAAGTAGTGTGAGGGATGAAATATTCAGCAGCAGTGAGAATGACTTCCGTGAGGTGTGCGTCCTGACTATCGCAGCTTGTGAAGGTTTGATCCTGAAAGGTCGCCCTGGAAGAGAAGAGTCCCCAGTCTGCTTTGGAGATGTTCCAACTATTTGAGCACGGAGAGGGGGTATGATACAGGAGATGGATAACACAGGGGAAGTGGTCGCTCGAATATGTATCAGAAAGTGCATACCACTCAAACCGGCGTGCAAGTTGGGTAGTACATATAGAGAGGTCTAAATGGGAATAGGTGTGAGATGTGTCCGAAAGAAAAGTAGGGGCGCCAGTATTGAGGCAGACAAGATTGAGCTGGTTGAAAAGGTCTGCTAACAGGGAGCCCCTCGGGCAGGATGCTGGAGAGCCCCAAAGGGGATGGTGGGCATTGAAGTCTCCAGTTAACAAAAATGGTGCAGGTAGCTGAGCAATAATTTGCATCATGTCTGCCCTGGTAACGGCAGACGACGATGGAGTGTAAACGGTACAAATGGAAAATGTAAAAGCGGGGAGAGTAATTCGGACAGCAACTGCCTGCAGGCCGGTGTGCAATGTGATGGGATCGTAGTAAATATCATCCCGGACCAGCAACATAACCCCTCCATCAGCCGGAATACCTACCACAGGGGGTAGGTCAAAACGCACAGAGGTGTAGTGTGCCAAGGCAATTTGATCGCATGGGCGCAGCTTCATTTCCTGGAGGGCTACGACGAGCGGACGGTGCAAGCGGAGCAGCAACTTTAAGTCCTTTCGGTTGGAGCGAATGCTGCGAATATTCCAGTGAATAAGTGCCATCGTGAGAAGAAAAGGAAGATGAAAGAAGGGGTCACCTCGAACGCCGCTGAGGGCCTGGCTTCGAGCGAGCACTGCCGCCGCTATCAGTAGGCGGACAGTCATCGTCCATTGGTTCTATAGGTTCATCGGCCATCTTGTTAAGATGGCCGGGAGGGGGAGCTTCCTCTGCAGGTGAACGGCCAAATGTTCGGCTACCAGCGGTGCGGCCAGGCGAAACGGATGACGGCCTGGGGCGGCAACCACTGGGTGGCGCAGGAGAAGAAATGCGCCGTGGCGGAGGAGAACTGTGCTTCCTATGAGCCTTCTTGGAAGGTCGTTTAGTGGAAGTACTGGTCGACGGCTGGGAGTTCGAGGGACGTAGGAAGTCTGCACGGGACGGTTCCTTCTTGAAGGCCCGTGCATCTGACTTCTGGGTCTTCGTCTTGGCAGAAGCTGATGAAGGTGCTTGTGTCTGAGGGGTGACGGGAGGAAGAGGAGACGTCGACCGCGCGATCTTAGCACTGGCCGAACGGACGACCGTGGTGCTGAAGGTCAGATCGCATGTCTGCGTCGCCACCTCCCTGGTAGTCCGCGAGGACAGTACTGTATTTCCCCGCTGGGAGCAGCGTGGGCTTCCTACTAGCAAATAGCTTGCGAGCAGCCGAGGTAGACACTTTCTCTTTGACCCGAATTTCTTGGATACAGCGTTCTTCCTTGTAGATGGGACAGTTGCGGGAGGATGCTGCATGGTCACCCTGACAGTTCACACAACGAGGAGAGGGAGGTGGATAGTCACCCTCATGGGCATCCCTGCCACAAGTGACACATTTAGCCGCATTGGAACAAGACTGTCGAGTGTGATTGACACGCTGACAATGGTAGCAGCGCGTAGGTGTCGGGACATAGGGGCGAACAGAAATAACCTCGTAGCCCGCCTTGATGCGCGATGGCAGCTTAACACTATCGAAGGTCAAGAAAAGTGTCCGGGTCGGTACAAGGTCATTGTTGACCTTTTTCATGACCCTATGGACAGCAGTCACGCCCTGCTCAGCGAGGAAAGATTGAATCTCCTCGTCAGTCAATCCGTCGAGGGATCTAGTATAGACCACACCACGAGACGAATTCAAAGTTCGGTGAGCCTCCACCCGGACAGGGAACGTGTACAGGAGTGTGGCCCGAAGCAGTTTTTGTGCCTGAAAGGCGCTCTCAGTTTCTAGTAATAAGGTACCGTTACGCAACCTGGTACACGACTTGACAGATCCGGCTATGGCATCTACGCCCTTTTGGATAACGAAAGGGTTGACAGAGGAAAAATCCTTTCCGTCCTCAGATCGAGAAACGACGAGGAACTGTGGGGCAGGCGGTAGTACTTTTGTCACTGGTGGCTGGTCAAGTTTCCGTTTGTGGGCAGAAGTCGAGAGAGAAGAAGAAGAGAAATCTATTGCGGAGGAATCCCCCATGATTGCCAGCGTCTCCGATGGCGCGCTCCTTCCTTGTGGGGACCCTCTCAGAGGGCACTCCCGCCTTAGGTGAATGTTTACACCTCAGGTCACACCTCCCGAGAAACAGACGGAGGGACCAATCGACGTGGTCAGAAGGTATCAGCTCAGGCAATCACCCCTCCCTGGGCCTGGCCTTTACCAGGGAGTACGGGCGTGCCTTACTTGTCTACCCAGGGCGGGGAATTACGCGTTACCCCGTCACCGGCTACGCGTGCGAACGCGTGGGTCGGCCTTCAGGCGCGCACAGGGAGGAAGGAAGAAGAGGAAAAAGAAGAGAGAGAGGACGGACTGTCTCAAACGCCGAGGCGGAGACCAGACAAGGCAAGGAGAAGAAGGCAAGGGAAAGAAGGCAAGGGAAAGAAGGCAAGGGAAAGAAGGCAAGGGAAAGAGTAAGGAAGACAGTGAGATGGAGAAGAACAAAGAAAGGAATCAACCAAAGGAAGGAAGAAACGAGAAGAAGTGAAAAACCAAAATGACCGCAAATATAGGTCGTGGAACCGTCCGTCCCCGGACGCAGGCGCTAACTACCCCCTTGAGGGGGAGGGACTCCTTTTAGTCGCCTCTTACGACAGGCGGGAATACCTCGGGCCTATTCTAATCCCCGGACCCGCAGGGGGGCTTCTGGTATGAGATCGTGTCATGATTTGATAAGCTACTGGGTTTAGACTGCTACTGCATGCAGTCTTCATCAGGGTTACTGTCATTCTGATGGTTTCATGCAATGGTAGCCGAAACGTCGGCATTTCATCACATCATGTCACGGTCACACACCGAAACAATTTTATTGAGAAAAAGCCAGCAATTAAAATTTGCGAATATTGATCGAAAAAAATACGGAATTCAAAGAGCATATTTATTTAATTACTAAAAATATCGTTCCACAATGATGAGTCAGCTCTTGCTGGGAACCTGAGCTATGTTTCTTCCGTACAATTACCCACGTCAAGTAACTACATGAAAAATCAGTCATATTAAAGCTGATATGGAACGCGTCTCACAAGCTGCTTGTCATCAACGAAAAAAAATTACCACTTCGTGACTAAAGCTTTTCATCCAGTTGAACAGTGATACTTTATTCCCTTATCTCCGAGTGCCACAGCACGGTATTTCCATATGAATGGTTTATTTCATTTCATCGCGAAGCTGATTGAGCCACTCACATAGTAGCTGATATGTAATGTGTTTGTCACGATCCTTTATTAGCTACAATTTGATCTACAACATAATTACTAGGGATTACCCAGATTTGCAGTGAGATTTCATTTCGTTATCTCAAACAAACAGAACGCTATTTTCCCGGTATTGCATCACTATTTGGAAAATCGTTAAGTTGGGAGATAAGATTAATGATCTGACTAAGAATACGCAACACAGATTAAAACGTAAATTACAATATAGTATAATCCGAACTGGAAGCCTCTGCAGAACATCTTATGAATACAAACGGGTGTAACTACACTGTACCAAACGAGACCTCGTTTATACCTTCAGAGACCTGTTCTTTAACATAACTGTGGCATGGATATTCGGCAACATCACAGGAAGACGAAAGAAATTACTGTGTACGTGTACAAACTGCTAATGCTTGCACGGTGGAATATTCTAGGATTCGTAATAACACACATAGCTTACCCAAAAATATCACTTTACCAAAATACCCGAACAGAAGCGTGTAACTAAAAGAAAGAAATCATTTATCGACTGGAAAGTTTTCTAGCAGTCTATGAAATTTACCACTATTTTCTTATAAACCCTATGATACTATTTAAGAGATTGAGAAAGCTTTCACTCCCCAGTTCGAATACTCGCGATTATAAAACGTTTCTCGGCAAATTTTCATACGCATAATCTGTTAATGTGATACAAGGTAATTTCACAAATATAAAACCCAAGTAATTTAATGACCTGCGATATGTTGCGTAAATGTGAAGGTGCCATAATACGCGACACAAAAAGCATACGAACGTGTGCGAATGAGAAACAGCCAGTTGAGACCAGTTACCTGTTATAGTGTATCTCTAACCAAGATATAGGAGCGAAACGTCTATTGGCACGAGTATAACAGAGATGGGTGTAAAGAGATGGCCACCAGCTCTTTGTAGCGCAGAATTTTGTGCAAAATAAGTTAGAAGTCTCGTGTTGGTAACGAGCGCCGAATACCGCTGTAAGCAGTTGTTGCTTATGATCTTGTTTAACTTACGGCTTCACAAAATAATCTGAACATCCACTTAATATTGTGTACAGCTACCGACGTCAATCTAAAACAGTTTGAACCTTCCTCGAGATCAAAGTGTATAATTCCTGTTTTAATTGCCTGAGATATGCTGGAGTGTGTTACCAGTATTTTGACAGTTCATCGAATACAGACCACAGCAGCTTGATAGCAAGAATCGAACTATTGCTCAGACCATGGGAGGCGCTAATACATAATTTTCAAACCAATATCTGACGTTTCCAACTTTTTAGGTGAGGTCATTAGCATCTTGGATGGTTTGTTGATTCGGGGGAGGGCACCAAGCAGCAAGGTCATCGGTCCCATCGGATTAGTGAAGGATAGGGAAGAAAGTCGGCCGTGCCCTGTCAATGGAACCATCCCGGCATTTGCCTGAAGCGATTTAGGGAAATCACGGAAAGCGTATATCAGGATGGTCGGACGCGGATTTGAACCGGCGTCCTCCCGAATGCGAGTCCAGTGTGGTACCTACTGCGCCACCTAGCTCGGTCATTAGCATCTTGAAAGAAGAAATGCCCTGCTCGAGACGACCTGTCAATGAATATGGCCATTTGTCATAAACCGTTAAGAGTAACTTTTTCTTTCTGCGTGATCACAGGATAGAAAATAACGATATGATATCCGACAGCATTACAGGTTGGAGAAGTTAAAAGATGTTCCATAGTTGGGAGGGCAGACAGAACTGTGGAGCAGCAAATAAATTATTTGGCTAAGGATTTTAAGACACCTTCCTCGGTTAACGGAAGAAATAAGGGAAGCATGTCACGTCAGACGGATGGGCAGAGTTACGCCAAGGCTGCCTGCTGATGCAGAGAGTACTTGCGCCGACGCTTCGAACTGGTTACCTCATGTTGTCGGCAAACTGATGGGCCAAAAGCGTACATACTATCAACGCAGTAGAATGACAAAGACACCACGGTCTGGATGGCCTGGTTACTTCACATCCGAGCCACGGATGTCTTGTGGCTTACGCGATAAAATATATGCTGCACCATAACAAAGACGTCCCAAGACCGTATAAATACTCATCATTTACGTCATCTGTATGGAAATCTGTAGGTCACTAGTCCCGAGGAGGGACCTACTTCGGTCCACGAGTCTCCAGTCATCCTCTCTAGACTCTGACGCTGCTAGCTGCAGCCCTGCCACTGGTGTCAAGTCTGATGGTGTGTACTAAGCGCCCTCTTAACTAGCGAGCCACTTGGGAAGCCTACTTTAGCTGCTGCCGGCTTTCCACCCTAGAGGTCTGTGGCTCTCGCCCGGGGACATGCAGCTGTTCAACCGCCAGAAAAATTCCTTGCTACACGCCTCCGCTCTGGGCAGATATGCTGTTGTAAGCTGTCTTTCTACACGGAGTCCATGACGGAATCCTTCACGCCAGAGTATGAGTCGACCTGGGGCTGTTTCACTGCTTGCAGCCAGCTCGGCTCACGCTGTGTGCTCTTCTAGTTGAATCAGCGGTCTAGCAGTATCGTTTGTGTCGGCACAACACCGCCGCCTGCCCGTGGCTGCGGACCGAGTGCCGACCGCGACGCCTTCGTCGTTGGGAGTTTATGGCTGACGCCCCCAGAGTGACGACACGACTATTGTAATATTGGGTAATAAATCAACAGTTTGCAATAATGCTTCTCTAACGTCGCGTCCGACGTCTACCGGGCGATCTACTGCTACGTTGCCCAGGAAAGGTGGACTGCCGACATTTTGACCTCGCTCCACTCAGCTCCATCACCCATCATAACAGCCAGCCACCTCGGTCACTGCAGCACTAAGAATTTACCACGCGTTCTGGACGCTAAAGGGCGCCTTGTGGTGGAGAACATTATAAAAGCGATGCTGCCGGACCAAAAATCACTGAAGCCTCTTCTTTAGTCTACAAGAAGTTTACCAATACGACGAATGTTCTGTCGCGCACTTCCCGTCCAATTGCTTTCTTCGGCATTGTCTTTTTTAGACGCATGCAAAGCTCATCTACTGATCCTGTGACTGTGGTGGTCTTTTGCATGTAATAACCCTCTGTCTGAAAAAATTAATTTTTGTGCCAACAGCTGTACAATTTTGTATATTCTCTACCAGTTTAGGTACTGGTTACCATCTGCACAGCAGATGATAATGTACCTCAATTGGTCAAAAATACATCTCTGTCAAATACGGCCACATCGAAGTCACGTTAATATAGCAATTTTATCTTTGGACTGTATTATGGCCCGTGTACTGTATGTTAACGAAAAAGTGTTCTCGTATAGATCATGCGACTCGGCTCATGAGGGTTATTTGATGTTAAGATCAAGTGTGTACATGTTACCACATTTCGATTATATAAACCTACTCTACTGGAGATTCAATTAAACAATTATACTGACAATTCGTCACACGTTGTACTTGATGTTACCGTAACTATAAGGGATGTATTTCTGACTAACTTATGTGCATTATTATCTGCTGTGAATGAGATATCTAGTACCAAACCAGGAAAATAAATTTGTACAGCGCACACATGTTTTTTTCTACACATTATCCGCTGCAGCAGATTTTTATAGACGAAGGTGCGAAGTGCACTCTCTGCGCTGTCTTGATTCTACGCATAGTAATTTCAGAGCTATATAGCGCCCGTAGGTTTGGGGCTGTCATGGGTACATCAACTAAGCGGCAACCAACAATTTGCTGCAGTTGTGACTCTGATAGTTCTAATATGGTAACTGAGCGACTGAATGCTGTAATTATCACATACAAATTGGTAGTTTGAATAAATATGTTACAGTACAGTCGGCAAAAAGGACTAAGTGCGTCAAAAATAAGACTGGAAGCTCCGGAAATGAGATGCTTACACCAGGGTGTTTGCAGCATTCTGCCACACAAAAATCGCAGTTAAATTGTTACACGTTGGAAACAGTGATTGTCTTGCCAATTTACTTATTCGAAATTTCACATATGCTCCTACCCCCCCCCCCCTTCTCACTACCACACACAGCTGATTCGTGGCACCGTTCCTGAACGGCGGGCACCAGTGGGTAGAAGACCGATTTCTGGGACCAAGGTCATGCGCAACTATAGCACCGTGACAGTCGCTGCAGCGTATCGAGGTCAATACTGAACGCCGAGCACTCTGGTCAATTTCAACAGTCATCACATCGTGACTGAAATATCACTTCGAAGATGCAATATGTACGAAGTTCTGCAACTGCATACCTACAAACAACTGTGAAGTGCATGTGAGAGGGTATTTAAAGTTGTACCGCGCATTAGGTTTCTTCCCGTTCCAGTCAGGTATCTACATCTACATTGTACTCCTCAAGCCACCTAACGGTGTGTGGCGGAGTGTACTTCTGGTACCACTAACTGATCCCCCCTTCCTTGTTCCACTCGACAATGGCGCGGGGGAAGAATGATTGTCAGTAAGCCTCTGTATTAGCTCTAATTTCTCGAATTTTCTTGCGTGGTCATTTCGCGAGATGTATGTCAGAGAAAGTAATATGTCGTTCGACTCTTCCCGGAAAGTGGTCTCTCGAAATTTCAGTCTCCGTGATACACAGTGCTTCTCTTGTAGCGTCTGTAATTGGAGTTTGTTGAACATCTATGTAACGCTCCCGTGCAGACTAAACGATCTAGTGACGAAACGCTCCGTTTTTCGTTGGGTCTTCTCTAACTCTTCTATCAATCGTACCTTGTAAGGCTCCCAGATGGATGAACAAAACTCGAAGTCGGTCGAACAAGCGCCTTGCAACCGACTTCCTCCGTGGATCAGTTACATTTCCATCCAACGAATGCCAGTCTGGCATCTGCTTTTCCTAATACTTGTTGTATATGGTCGTTCCACTAAAGGTCGCACTGGATAATTACTCCTAGATACGTTAAAGTAGATAATGTCTGCAGCAATTTGTCATCAATAGTGTCCTTGTACAGCAGTGGATTTCTTTTCCTTTGTGTGAGCAATATGTTACATTTGTTTACATTCTCGGTCGACTACCAGAACATGCACCATTCAGAGGCTGGTTAATCTGCAAATAGATTCTATCTTCTGGCTTTGCTACGTTCTTATAGGCAAGTGCATCATCTGCGAACAGTCTTAAGGAACTTCCGACGGTTTCTACTAGATCATTTACATATAATGTAAACAGTAACGGTCCTATCATACTTCCCTGGGGTACTCCGAAAATTCTATGGAGTATGTTTAAATGCCTCTGCACGCGCTGTAATTAGCCTAATTCTCTTTTCACCCTTCCTGTGGGAGCAACAGATGCAAAATCTCTAGTGTTTTTTAGCAGGCTTTCGCGGGAGAATTTGCGTCTATCATCAAGAATCGACTAATTCAGGTTTTTTCAACATTTTCGTGAGTCAAACAAACTTATGAAAATTCTTGCTATCTTTCTTTGTGTATATTCAACATCCCCCATTAGTCCTATGAGTCCCACACACTGGAGTAATTATATTTATTCATTTATTTACGTGTTAATTTGCCCATGAAGATTAACGATTGTTGCTAGCGCCAGGATTTCCTTTTTCTTCTGATCACCCGAAGCCCTCTCTTACATTTAGACATTCTCAGTGAGTAAACATTACAATTTGCGTGATATATAACAATAACAACAACAATAATAATAATAAAACAAAGAGTCGAATTCTTTGACAATTGGAGTAAAACCAAAACGTACATGATGAAATGGACTGGTGACATCAAAACTGATCTGAAGCTGGCAGGAATTACACCAGAAGATGTCCAAAACCGGAAAATCTTCAGGCCCACAATACACAAATGGCAATATGAGCAAGAGGCAAAACCAAAAAAGAAGAGCAGAACGGCATAGACTGAAGGGAGAAATGGAGTCCACAGGAAGAGCATAAAAAAACAAAGTACTTACAGATGGTTATTTGTTTCCTTTGTGACTATGTGACTAGTTCACTCGCAAACAATAATAATAACAATAATGACCATGTGTAATTTAAGAAATGTCAGTCTTATTAAAAATTCAACCAATTTCCTCACTATGTCCTTGTCGGATGTGAGCGGTCACATCAAGAGAATTGCACGACAAGCGTACAGAAGGAATGACTGTGGAGAAGTTGACTGGTCAGAGAAAGAGTGAGAAATAATGTTGTGTGATTAGCAGATGAGGTGCCAAGAAGAAAACAGAAATAGAAAGGGATAAGAAAAAGATAAAGGTTTACTCTAGTCTTCAATGCGGAGTGGTTTCAGGGTCACTGCCTCCATGGTCGTACGATTCAAATGGAGGAGGAGAGAGATTTAGTGTTGTGCAAAGGTATCTGCTGAGTGAAGTAAAGTTCTACATTGTGGCCCTAGACAGGCCAATGGAGCCCGACAACAGAGCGCCGCATCATCCATAGTTAGCAACCACAGGGATAGGTCCCTATGAATAGGGACTTCTGGCCCTTTTTCCAAGATCCAGGGACGGGTTTCTGATTCCTCTGTAGAACTAGAGATTTTAGAAAAACTGCAAAATAAGAATTTAAAAAAGAGAAAGTTGCCAAATTGCATAAATTTTAAGCATTGTACACGTCTGTCGCCACTGCGTACGGAAAGTTAGCCAATAAGGTCAGGGACGAAACGAGGTACAGAAGGAAAGTACTTTAGTCAATGCCTGAAGAGGGTACGTAAGAGGGGGAAATACTGACATGTTTGTTGCTAAGCGCTCCTCACGCTGATAAGCTGCGGCCTCCTTAGGTACAAACTCCGCACGGAAGTAACGTAGATTATGGAATGGGCATTACGAGACAACCACTTTCAAATGAGGCACTTATTTGTAGCAAAGAACGCAAATTACACTAAAGCTGTTGCAATGCAACGCAGTGATCAGAAGAAAAAGGAAATCCTGACGCTAGCAACAAACGTTAATAGAAGACAACAACGAAGAGCTCCGACTGGGGCCGACAAACGACGACCGAAACCAGGGGCCCCATCAGGCAACTTTCAGCGCACCTACTGCTATCTCTGTATCATTTTTATTTCCACAGTTACATCCATAGATCCCGTGGCGGCGATTGTGTTTTTGTTTTTGTTGTGTGTTCACATTTTGAACATAAAGGAAAACACCTCGCTTACATCAGTTCACTTGTTTAGCCTTAGTTTCTAAAATTTCGTTTTTAGGGCGTAACACTGTAGCATTAATATATATATATATATATATATATATATATATATATATATTATAGCTTCAGCGCCGAAAAAGAAAAGAGAACTACAGAACAGTGACAGTCAATGGCGAAAACACATAATTATGAAGTGTGCCAAGAGGGAAACAGTTTAAAGGGTGGTTAACTGTAGGTCCCGAGGACAGTTATCGTGCTCGTTGGAGGGCGTGTGATATTAGTTTGTATGCTGGAAGAAGCGAATTTTTGAAACACACAAAACGCGATTCGCGCAAAAGTCGAATGTCGCAGTTTAATTAACCATCTGCGCTTTCATCGTGGTTGCATCAACATACTACAAGCACCACAATTGGGAAGAGGACATCAAATTGGCGACAGAATTTTCTTCGGTTCTAGAACTGCCGTAAACACTAACAGCAGCAAGCTCCCCAAATAGCTTTGTGAATATTTTGTTTGAAAACAGTGACCGTTCAGTGTACAAAATTGTTAATAAAGGGGTAATATTACTACCGAATACGTCACTAGCTTCTTGTCATCAGTCTACAATTTTTTGCGCTTGTAGGGACTCTCAAGGCGAACGTAGGGACTTCTCACATTTCGTGTAAGGACATGGTCGAATACGAGTTGGCAACATTGGTGTCATCCCTCTTAATGGCACCATCGGATGCGGTATGGAGGGATACGTGGTCAGCACACCGCTCTCCAGCTAGTTGTCGTGTTTCTTGACCTTGGAACCGCTACTAATAGGTCGAATAGCTCTTCAGTTAGCTTGACGTGGCTGAGTGCTCTCGTACCAGTGTAAATTCTTGGCAATGCCAGTTATCAAACCCAAGCCTCCTGCATGGCAGTCAGCCGCACTGGCCACTCAGCTACGAAGTTGGACATGGCTGTGGAATGATTATAAGTAGTTCGTATGTGGGGAAAAGTACTGAGGACACCAGTGACTAAATAACCGCCCAAGTACGCAGAGTGTGTGAAAACCATGCAACCTATCCGGCTGAATCCAACCTAACTGAGCACAGGAACAACTGATAAGATCAAACAGCCAAATCTTATCCAAGCATTCATCGCTAGCTCTAGTGGTCTGGAGTTTTTTCACTACTTGCGCCGTGTTGGTCTTTTAATTTTTTTTCTTTTTTTTTAATATGAAAATTGGATGCCACTGAGAAGCACTTGAAAGATTGCTTCACAAAAGTGTCCACTGATCGGCTTTTGGTGAAATATAAGGATGACTTGTGACTTCTTAGGGTTTAGTTTAAGACTCAGGTTTTGTGCCAATTGTGATACTGAACGAAGATCATCATTCATACCTGATATGGCAGTAGCAATGCTCTTAGGGTTGCCACTTATATGTCTAGATGCCGTCAGTATGTAAGTGATAGTTGCATGAGTGAAGTGCAGATGAAACATCACCGATATATGAGAAAGCATTGGACCTCAGGTAGAGCCGTGAGGGGCATTTTATTTTTTATTTTTATGGGACTTAACTGCTAAGGTCATCAGTCCCTAAGATTACACACTACTGAACCTAAATTATCCTAAGGACAAACACACACACCCATGCCCGAGGGAGGACTCGAACCTCCGCCGCACCAGCCGCACAGTCCATGACTGCAGCGCCTCAGATCGCTCGGCTAATCCCGCGCGGCGCCTGAGGGACGTCAGAGAGCTCATTTTTCCATGATCACTTCTCCGACCCATAGATGACTCGCTGACATCTATTTTTGAGGTAAGTGTCAGAATTACAGTACTGCACTGTTTGAGAAATTCAGCTGCTTCATTTCAATACATGTCAAAATCAACCCGTCAAATACCTCCTTGAAATCACGCAGAGTTACAATGGTCGCTTCACATCTGTCCTTGGCATGTTTGATGTCGTCAGTCGCATTCATCTTCAGAAATTGATATTTATAAATGAGGCTATAAGTTTTAGGTAACCCGTGAGGTTCACCTCACACGGAGGCCTTTGGCAGTTTTCAAATTCTGCCAAGCACAGAATGTACATTTGCTTCACGAGCTAGACCGAGAATGTAGCTGCAATGGTCACAGAATGAGGGAGTTCTCACACCAGTTGCTAACAGTTTGTGGGCTACCACAACTGTTTGGCGGAAAAATCAGGCAGGATTTCAAGTCTACCGTGAATGCATAGACCGTAGATGACACATACCTTCTTGCAAAGGTGGAGGAGATTATGTCCATACTGTTGGGCGTTACAATCTTTGTAAAGATTGACCTCCAGGAGGCATAACTACAACTCCCGTTGGATGAGGAGTCTAGATGCCATTTGAACGGTTTCAGTAAAATTATCTGCCGTTCAGGACATCCTGCTGTATTTTAATAGTATTTGACTGACTCGGGAGTTCCCCAGGTTCCGAAATTGCTTGGATGACAACGTCAAGAGAAAAAACGCCAGGGATCTTTCCTAATATCTGGAAGCCCTTTTACGAGACTTGAAGACAACCAGTATAACATGCAACAAGGACTTATTCACTAAGTCGAATACTTCGGCCATATTTTTTTGCACTTCCGGGATCTGTCCCACACCACAAGTGAAAACTATCCAAAAGTTGCTGGCGCCATAGGCTGCTGAACAGTTAACACCAGTTCTTGGGCAACTTAATTACTACCATAAGTTCGTCCCCCATGTGGATCTCCGCACAACTTATTGCAGAAGAACATCAAATGGAATTGGTCCAACATTTGTATATATATAAAAAAAAAAAAAGAGCATTCTAACATCTTACGCGGGCTCTTCCCCAACCGACGTACCTGATAGCTTATGACCCTAACAAACTGCTTATTGTGGCAAGGGACGCATCGCTTGGCTACCTTTCATAAAGTACATGGAATGAAATGCTCAATCATTGTTGCATCAAGTCCTGTCACCAACACAGCGAAATTATAGTATATTGAAAAAGAGGTCATAGCCATTATTTTTCACCTTAAAATGTTTCATTATGGTCAGTAATTTGTCCTGCTAAACGATCACAAGCCACTGTTGTTCCTGTTCAACACTAACACAGGCATACATCTAAAAATACCAATGTACCTCCAACGTTGGTCTATGATTTTATCTTTATATTTATGACATTCAGTATCACTCCAAATCACAGCATGCCAATTCAAATGCATTCTCCTGAACACCAGTTGGACAAGACATGGGCTTTGACAATGAGCCTGAAGTTCGCTTCCACATGGACAGTGAATCTGCAGCAGTTGTCACACAGTTCCCAATCCATGCCAACTCAGTAACCAAGCTGCTACAAAAGGATATCCTCCTACAAAATGTGATGCAATATGTTCACCAAGTGTGGCCCATAATGTGGTTGCTTACTGGCACCGTTTCTATGAACTTTCAATGTTTAAAGAGATCCACCTCCTCAAACACAACAATGGGAAGGCCAGAGCAATCATTCCAAAAGTTCTTCAGTACTATGTTTTGGACATGCTTCATCAGGTCCTTTGGGGTGCAATACTGACACAATGTATGGCCCACAAACACGTTTTCTGGAGAGGTACAGATAAAGACATAAAAAGTACACTCATCAGTTGTGGCCAGTTCCAGCAAAACCAAGCAGCTCTCGCAGGGAAATACTTCCCATGGCATTAAGCAATGCACCTGTGGTTCAGGCTCCATATCAGAACTGTGGGTCCATTCATGGGGTCATATTGGCTCATATTAGTGGATACACTGAGAAATCCCTTAAATTTCTTGCATGCGCCCTATGACAACGCCAAAAACTGACCAGAATTTTTGCCACTGAAGGCCTTCAGAAAACAATTTTCACCAATAACGGCCCATGGTTTACATCTATACAATTCCAATACTTGTGAGCCTAGTGATATTCAGTATGTGCAAACACAATATTCAACAAAACAGTCCCATTTCACCCAGCTTCCAATGGGATGGCGGCAAAACTGCAGTAAGACTAAATTGTCGACAATGCACACACTTTGTTCCTGACATTGTACTGTTCAACTACACAAAAAGGGGAAAGTCTGGAACAATGATTACATGGCAACCCCTGCAAAAATTGTGGGCAATGAAGACTATCTGCCACAGTTGCATCGACATCACTAGCACCTTGAAGGTGCAGTGTGGTTGAGAGTCTCTAGGCAGGATAAGCATCGCTAGCATTATTAATCAGCTTTACCCTCACAGGGACCCAGCTGCTTCTGCAGTCCACCAGTCTTTCTCTTCCAGAGAGCCCACATTTGGTTCCAAGCTAGACCATCCACAACCACAGCAGCAGCACCTTCTGCAGTGGAAATCCACCGGTCAAACCGACACTGACACCCAAAACAGTGTGATTGAAACAACAGATGTCCACATCCCAATATATATAAACAGTGAGGACTCAGAATATCACCCCCGACAGATGCTGTCAACTCTTCCAGACTTCAACACGTCGAGACAGTCATCCATCTCTTCCCCTAGAGGACTGGGTGGGAGAGGGGAGGGGTAAAGTTGTATTGAGGCACAACATGCAAGTCCAGTGAGATGTAGAAACACTGACCAGCAGACAGTGCATCTTCAGGAACCACATACAAACATATTTGAATGACAACATCAAGTTTTTTTAATTCTAAGGGCAACTCTGGCAGCCGCCACCACAAGTGGCGCTCAATTCGTCTACACGTGGTGCCCATATCACCACTAGGAATTGTGATAAACATGGTACTACTTGCTTCTGCTGTGCCACATGTCAGCAAGTAGGCCACGCCCTATCCATCCACCCAAGCAATATTTAATGCCACCACACTACCTCACAAAGCCAGTTCCAGCAGCCTCACCAGTGTGGACATCAAATGCCTTCACAGCCAAAATGGGCAGCCAACCGTCAGCAACAAGCCTCAGTATCAACAACAGTGGCCTCTGTGGACTATGGTGCAAGAATTTGGTACCCACCAGATTACTGACTTTGGTGATTTTGATTACGGACATCCAGCCTCTTATGGTCCATCTGTATTTAGAACTGTTCTATTCACACTCAACAATAGTTGTCGTTCGCACCAGACACATTACTTTCAAACTTGTCATTTTATCGTAAATGCAAGAGAATTCCTCAGAATTCAGATTCTTTTTGCTAAGTTATCATGCAATTAACTGGTTCAGTGGATGTTATGTGAATCAAAGCTTTTATGTTTGTTAAAAGTAAGTGGCTCTTGTTTTATGTCTACCTGGGAGCTTCGCTTGTGGAACCTGCACAATGTCACAACACCGATGAAGAACTATTCTGGTCCAGCAACCATTCACTTGTCTAGATGCATGCCCCACCCCCTCCACTCAATGACCTTCCATTTCATTTCTATTACAGATATGTAAAGTCTTCCACTCTAATGTCTTTCCTGGCCCATTTGTTTATTTTCCTGCCGCTCCTAGTAATTCTTAAAATGCATATATCTGTTGCTCACTTATCAATCTTCATTTTTTGAATGGTTTTTGCATAACACACTGATTATAAACTTTCCTTTTCAGACAAAATGATCACTTTCTGGTAAGTAGGTTTATCATACAATATTATTTCAGCTCACAGAGTGCAATCTGATATGAGTGATGTGTGTGCAGAACCAATGGATAGAAGAGGGCCGTATTCAACAATTAGAGGGTACTGGACCACGCATTTCAATCACAGCAATGGATGACAGCAATGTTTTCCACATGGCTGTATCATACCACACAGCTGTATCTATAATGTTGGCTCAATGCTGGGGAAGTGCAAGGGACATAGTCAATTGACATGTGTCAATTGTTCAGTGCCATTTACTGCAAATTGGTCTACCAGCGCACCTGGCACTGTATTTCCTTTGCTCACAAACACCACAATGGGCAGGTACACCATTACTGACCAGCCAAGTTGTACGTTCAACTTTTCTGGGTGAGTCCCATTAAAAAAATTACCTACAGTGGTTTTTGCGTACATATGATGGAGCATGTTGAAAATTACTATCTGGCAATTAGTTTTGTTGACCATTATAGCAAAAAAGTACAAAGTGTGACAGTCTGCAGTGCCACACTGGAATATGTGGGCAAGCTCTACTCATAGCAATCTGAAGATCAACCAATACATCAGGGAGGTACTGACTGCAGCATGCAGGATTATCACAACACAATAATTTCTCAAAGACAAAAAAGTACTTGCAGTACAGCAATTCTAATCATCTTTCTATTGTCATGTACCTTATTAATACAATGATCATTTTAGTTACAAGTAGACATGACAACTGACACTAAACGAATTCAGAGGGCACCACTAGGCTCATGAAAGGTTGGTTTAGCACTTGTAAAGAAGAGCACCAGAAATGCTTGGGGAACTTTTATGGGAATCCTTGGAAGAAAGACTATGTAGTTCTTGCGAAATCCTGTTGAGCGAATGTAGAATGTAGCAAACAAGATTGTAACACCAAGAACAAAGTGATCGGATTAACATAGGTATAAGATGGGGTGAAGTCTTTCACCACTGTTGTTCAATGTATAAAACGATGAAGCAATGACAGAAATAAAAGAAAATCTTAGAAGTTGAGTCAAAATCTGGGTTGAAAGGATGTCAATGATAAGATCTGCCCATGACACTGCAATCCTTAATCAAAGTGAAGAAGAATTACAGGACCCGTTGAACGAAATGAATAGTTTGCTGCATACAGAACATGAATTGAGTGTACACCAAAGAATGAAAAAGACAAGCAGAAGCAGCAAAAACGTTACTTGCAGTAAACTTAATATCAAAATTAGGGACCAGAAAGTAGACAAAGTGAAGGAATTCTGCTATCTTGGAAGAAGGGGGGGGGGGGGGGGGGACACATGATAGACGAAGCAAGGAGGGCAGACCAGCACAGGTAAAGAGGACATTCCAGGCCAAAAGAAGCCTTCTGGCATCAAACACCAGCCTCAATTTGAGGAAGTAATTACTAAGAATGTCCATTTCAACTACAGCATCGTATGATAGTGAATCATGGGCTGTGGAAAAACAAGAAAATAAGAGAATCCAAGCATCTGAGATTTGGTGCTATACAAAGATGTTGAAAATTATGTGCATTTATAAGATAAGGAATGAGAAGGTTCTCCACAGAACTGAAAAAGGAAGGAAAGAACAGAACGTATTGACACGAAGAAGAGTCAGGATGCTACGACGTATAAGACATCTGGGAACTATGCCTGTGATGCTAGGGGAGCTGTAGAGGGTAAAAACTGTAGGGAGATGGACAGCTGAACATATACAACACATAATTGAGCACAATGGGTGCAGGTGGTGCTATGAGCTGGGGCTGGCACAGGATAGGAATTCATGGTGGGCCACATCCAACTAGTCAGAGGTATGAGCAAAAAAAACTTTATTTGAACAAAACTGTGCTGGCATTACACCAATGCCATCATATAATATAAGAGAAATTATGACACACAGTCATTTTCCTCTCGCTCAATATATGAATGGAACAGGAAAGAAGATCAATAACAATGGTACAATGTACTCTCCACCACACACTGTACATCTGTTTGTGGAGTGGTTATGTAAATGTATCCCATCATACATCTACTTTTCATTGATAGAATACCATTAGTAATTCTCTGCTTTACCAAAAGCTATTACAAGGAAACAATGAAAAATTGAATCTTAGGTTCGATCAAAGAAAATGCATTATATGATTGTAGTCATAGAGAAGGGAAAATTACACAAATCTCTTCTATTGGACACAGACAGCTTTTGCAGAACAGGAGGTAGACTTGTAACTGATTTAGTAATTTTATCACCTAATGACAAGTAATTAATCCCTCTAGCATATGTCTGATGCAATTTGCCGGTTTGTAACTCAACACAACTGAAAATACAATAATAACTATAACAGTGACAGTACTCTTATAACACATTCTTGGAGGAATCTCAAGCATTCTTTAAGTCTCTGGACAAAAATACTTCATATTTCATAACTGGCCCATTTTCATTAAAATCTGTTGGATTAATCTAAGATAATTTGCACATACATTTTATGCAAATTGTTTACACAATTCTGATAATATATGGTTGCACAATGAGTTCTCTTGCACGAGATTAACTGCTACAACCTCCTTTTACAGTAATACGTACTGCAATCTTCTTTCCTATGGTAATGATGTAGCAGCTACGCAATCATCACAAAACAGAAATAATGTTCCCACGAATACGCACACTAGAACTGTATTCCATACCCAGTGCTGCCACATTGATTTTAAGTTTTGCATAGTAGCCCAAGTCACTTAGTGGGTTACTCCACACCAAGTGGTCTGGTGGTCCTCACCTTGTCACTTCAGACTCCGTATGTATGTGCCTACACAAGTTACAGATAATTCCACAAACTCTTTGCCCTCAATATGCAATCGTTCAGGATCCCCTTCAGTCAAGGTTATCAAATCTGCAATGAGGATGTATTGTTGTGGTAATGTCTTTCGTTGCATTGTTAAGCTATATACCCAAGAGTTGGTGCACTAGCTCAATAAATTTAACTGTGTAAAGTATGCCAGTTTTGAGAAAGTTGATACAGGTAATACCACAGGGACACTTACGTCATAAAGAAATTTAATTATAAGAAGAAATGTTCAAAATTCAAGTCTAATTATTGCCTAAGTAACTGTCACAGACATTTTTGCTTTTGGAAAACTATTAATTTCTTTGGGGGATCTGCAAATTTAGCTTTCATGAGTATATGGTTCTTGGCATAACCATTGATGAATTTTCACTAAAAAATTATTCCTCAATATTCTGGCAATTCTGAACTCTCACTTCTCAAAAGGGCCACCTGTAATAGTGTTTGAGTAACACTCGCTAAAACGAGCACTTTTTTTCCTGAAGTTCTTGTAATGTGGCGCCTACTTGAACTAAACTTCGTCTGAACAGGTCTCGAAAGACCCAATGATACCGACCGACCACCGTGTCATTCTCAGCCTATAAGGTATCACTGGAAGTGGATTTGGAGGGGCAAGAGGTCAGCACACCACTCTGCTGGCCGTTATCAGTTTCCATGACCAGAGCTGCTAATTCTCAATCAAGTAGCTCCTCAATTTGCCTCACAAAGGCTGAGTGCACCCCATCTGCCAACAGCATTTGACACACCGGACGGTCACGCATCCTAGTGCTAGCCAAGCTTGATGGCACTTAACTCTTGTGAATTGACGGGAACTGGTGTTACCACGGAAGTAAGGCCGTTGGCGTAATGTGGTGGCAACTAAGCATTTAATTTATAACATTACTTGCTCACTATTTGATTACTTGTACCTCTCTGGTATAATATTTAATGCAAGTCACTTCCAGCTGACAATGCAATCAGTATTGGAATATTCTGAAAGAATATAATTAATCCAATACCAAAGACACAAGGAACCAAGAAATGCAGTGGGCTCAGGACAATCGGCTTCACTTCACATGCAGCCCAAGTTATGTCACTTCCAGCTGACAATGCAATCAGTATTGGAATATTCTGAAAGAAGGAATCATAAAAACGGGGTACAAAGGTAGTACAATATGTATATGGTAAAAAAAAAAAAAAATCACAGGTTACAAAGAAAATGATTTCAAAGATGGAGAAGAGAAGGAAATTCATCAACAAGAACAATGAAGACGCAGGACAAGAAAGATTTACTGAAGGTTGAATAACAAACTAGGGAGAGAAACAGAGTAGGCTAGGAAAAAAAGATAAAAAGAGGAGTGTCACATAACTGATGAACTGGAGGGGAAGGGAAGATATGATTTACTGTACAAAAGAGTAAAGATTACAACATGGGCTCAAAACTGAGCAGAAAATGCTATTGTGGAAACTTGCATTGAAGATGAAATGCAGTGTACAAATATCATGAGGGTGCTCCCCTTGAATGGTAACATTATTTAAAAGATCTGTATGACACAGACCAAAGCTAACAACCCTGGAATTTGTATTCTTGAACAAAGTGGATGATGATGAGAAAGAACTGATAATCATAATTAAAGAAGTAAAGAGTGTAATAGCTGCAATGAAAAATAGGAAAGCAGTATGTACAGATACAATACAAGATGAATTATTTAAATGTTTGAACAAAGACAGAGCATGAGAAATATTCAGGTTATGTAACAAAATATACGACAATAGTCAATGGTCAGAGGACCTCCTGACAACAATAATTAATCCAATACCAAAGACACAAGGAACCAAGAAATGCAGTGGGCTCAGGACAATCGGCTTCACTTCACATGCAGCCCAAGTTATGTAAAGAATCATTAACAAAAGACTGGCAAAGGTAATGGAGGAGAATCTGGCTGAAAACCAATTTGGTTTTAGATGGAATACAGGCACAAGAGATGCAGTAAGACTTCTGCAAAATTTCTGAAGTGCATTGAAAAGGTAAGATACCTATACATTTGTTTTACAGGCCCAGAAAACATGTGGACTGGAATAAGCTTGCAATCATACCTTAGGAAATGAAGAGTGGCTGAAAAATCTGACAACTTCTAAACTCATTAAATTTAAATCAAAAAGTGTGCATGAAAGTGCAAGGAGAAAAATATAAACTGGATAGAACTTAGAAAAGAAATAAGGGGAGGACTGGAACAATCAATAAGGGGAGGACTGGAACAATCACATGGATAATGTTGTGAGGAAAGCAAAGTGTTTTATTGGCAAAACACTTACAAGATGTAAACGGTCTACTAAACAGACTGCTTACACTACACTTCTCTGTTCTCATCTAGAGTACAGCTGTGCAGTATGAGATCCGCATCAGATAGGATTAATGAATGACACTGAAAAACGTTCAAGAAGAGCACCTCGTTTTGTATTAGCGCGAAATAGGGGGGAGAGTGTCAGACATATGATATACAAACTGGGGTAGCAATCATTAAAACAAAGGCATTTTTTATTGCGGCAGGATCTTTTCATGAAATTTCAATCACCAACTTTCTCCTCCAAATTCAAAAATATTTTACTGGTGGCCACCTACATTGAGAGAAAGGCATTTTTTATTGCGGCAGGATCTTTTCATGAAATTTCAATCACCAACTTTCTCCTCCAAATTCAAAAATATTTTACTGGTGGCCACCTACATTGAGAGAAATGATCATTGTAATAAAATAAGAGAAATCAGAGACCACACAGAAAGATTTAAATGTTAGTTTTTCCCACATATTGTTCGTGAGCGGAGTGTTACAGAACGAGCTTGAAAGTGGTTCAATGAACTCTCTGGCAGGAATTCAATTGTAAGCTACAAACTAGCCATATGGTTGCAGAAGGCTGCTACACTTAGAAAACATGATTGACTACTGCCACTAGGTGATAAGAGGGGAGGATGAAGAATATGGTGGTTGATGTTAGCAGACGAGAGGCTCCTTCTAGCAACAGATGAAAAACACAGTTACGCAGTGTAGGGGATACGACTGATGCTAAAGGAAAGATATATGGAATGAAAATCAATACAATGAAAACAAAAGTACCGTAATGGCTCTAGGAGAGAGGCAAAATGGTAGAAATGATGCTGAATGGAAAAATATTAGAAAATGTGCAAAGCTTTAGGTACTTAGGAAACAGGACAGAAACTGACTGGAAGAGCAGCACAGAAATTAAATTCAGGAAGGCAACAACAAAAATGGCAAATTTTAAGAACAGAAGAATTATCTGCAGCAATACAGCCAACGATTTGAAGAAAAGACTAATAAAATGTTTTATAGTATGTCTTCCTGCGTGGTGCTGAAACATGGACATTGAGGAAGGAAAAAACAGGTTGGATGAATAAAATGCAAAATGAGGAGTACTGAGAAAAGTGAGAGGGTAAAGATACATAATGAATGTAATAAAAAGAAGGAAAAGAAACTGGACTGAACATATATTAAGAAAGAAGGAAGGGTTTATAAAAAAATAGCCTGGTGGAGTGTGTGGAAGGGAAGATATTTCAGATCCTGGATGATGTGATAGACAGCAGTACATACAGTAACTGTACTTTTACCACTTCACTTCATTAAGAACTACAATGTAAATAGACTGTTCGGCAACAAACTCATTACATATTTTTTAAACTGAGTTCAAAGAGATTGAGTACTAGCAGTGTCTGAATAAAAAAAACACAGTGCCAACATTTATCTTGACCAGTGTATGGCACGTGTTTTTTCTTCCTTCGTTAGTTTCAGGTTCCATGGATCATTTACACAATAAATCTTAATGATGTGCAATTAGTCATTTTATATTTACATCACAAATTATTTTGTAAATAATTCTTGATGATTTGCAAGTGTTCTCAGATATCACTTTGCTTTCTGGCACACATTTTATACCACAGTCTAAGTGTTCAAAAATTTTGGTTACAGCATTGTGCACCCCTTTTTGTGCTCAAGATAATCTTAATGTGGTGTAATGAATTCTAAAGAGCAACACAGTCACCACTTTTCAACAAACTAAATTAGCCTACTTCACTTGACACCAGTGGATATGTTTCCCTTGCAAATATAAATGACTTGTTTAATACCTAACACTCTAGTACCAATAAACTAGTGAGTTGTCTGGCAAAAGATTGCAAAACCTGGTAAAATATTATGTGAAGTAATTTACTTTGAACAGTAACTATATGCAAACATACTGTGGTATGTAAGTTAGAGTTTTTTGGGTTTCTGTGCCATTCAGTCATTTTTAAAGAGCCCATACGTGGCACTGACCCCAATCATTGGATCACAGAGTATGCAGAATAAACAGATGTTTATACTTGACATTTTTACAACACGCATTCTATGTATGTCAGCATTATGCAGGGAGATGTCCTTAATTGGTACCATCCACTGAAGTTTGTGATATGGCAAGTCATATATTTATTGCTAAACTACAATGTGATCCCCCCCCCCCTTTTAAAAAAAGAGCACATGAAGCATGACCTATCTGGAAGGACCAGAAGAAAATTGCAGGAGTATGTGATCTGACAGACTGTCCTCTCTATGAGGCAGGGTAAGGTGATGATCTACACTACATTAAACATAAAAATAGAGCTTTCTTTGTTTAGTAAGACACCTTTAATCATTCAATCACTACATACATCTTGGAGGAATCACTTACAGATATGCGAAAATAATTATCAAGTAATTTCAACCATTTTTAAAACCTGTGATACAATAACTTCATTTGTTGAACTACATAAAACCAGAGCTCCTCAGTGAAACAGTACGGTGAGGAGAGGCTACAGGTTTGTTCAATGTAGAGCAGAGTTTTACAGAAGTGCTCAACAATTTGACTTCGCAAAACCTCTATAAGAAATTCCTGATGTTTCACAAAAATGTATCCACAACATTTTAAGACCTCATTTTCTGTGAGACATAGGCTTATTCAAACACATTTGCCTCTTCGCAACTTTAACATTGTCATCAACTGAATTTTCAGCTTGATAAAAACATATAAAGCCTGCTCATATGTAGAGACAAAAGTATCATTTTAAATACTGGATCGACCAAAGCGTCCGATCCCACCCGTCGGCTTTGACTCGTGACGTAAGGCTGTTGTGGTGTGTGACGTCACAACGGCGCGGAATTTAGTTTGTGAGAGTGGCGTGTTTGTAGGTGTCGTTTTGATGCGATCGGTGGTGCTCTCTGGTGGTGTGTTAGGTTATGTTTTTGGTTTAGTTTGCGAGTGTGGCGTTGTGTGTGAATTTTGGTAAATTGCTTTTTTTATGTCTTTGGTAGGTATGGATATGACTGACAGGGTCAACAGTTTTCGGTAGTCGGCTATGATGGGGGACAGTACGTTGTCTCTAATAAAATTTCTTCAACTATTCAGATTTTTGGATGAAGTCGTGTAGTGTTCAGTATGTCACGGAGAAATGAGGCTTACTTAAAGTTCCGGCGTCTCGGACCAGGGATGGGTGTATGTGGAGATGTCGTAATGATAACAGGTCAAGGGAAGTGTTCGATCCCAATGTGTGGCTGTGAATGTTGGTATTGGTATCGGGAAATGTTTTTGAGCTATATAGGTCAAGGGAAGTGTTAGGTCCTAATTTATGGGATCGGGAGCTGCTGTTGAGCTATATAGGTCAAGGGAAGTGCCCGATTCCAGGTGATGTGTCTAGTGGTATTTGGGGAGTTTTGCGATTTCGGTTTCTTTCGTTATTTTGCGTGGTTTTGTATGGAGGTGGGTGTCTAAATTTGTTTATATTTAGTTTGTCCCCACCCAAAAACCCCCTATTTCCTGCGCTTGTCCCGTTAGTGTCATTAGGCTTCTTGTGGAATGTGTGTGTGTGTGTGTTTGTTTTTCGATGTATTTTCATCCTCATAATGTGTACGTAACGACTTTATATGCGCCATATTGGAATCGTGGTTTATGGTCGTTTCCGCCATATTTGTGACGTCATGGGTCAAAGCAGACGGGCGGGATCGGACGCTTCCGTATTTCCTAAATACCTACTAATAATATTCCAGAGTGATATATAATGAAACAAATGTGTAACAAGACGGTAAGGTAAAGGGAACAGTTAGGTTAGTTCCAGGGATTCGGAGAAAATGCATGACACTAGTTAAGGGAACTAAATACCATCTACTAATACACTGGAACCAATTGTAAATCACTACTTCAGCATTCTGGAAATATATCACACGGACCTCACTCAATAATGTGATGGTGGGATTCAGAAGAGAAAGGCAACGCAGATAATGAGGCAGAGAAATAATGGCATTGACAGGAGCACATTTGTAGTCTTTCTTGAATTACTTTACTACTTTCATTCTCCACATGTCATTGGAAGATGAAAGGAAGTAGCTAATATTGGTACAAAGTAAAACAGGCCTATCCTCTACTACACACTTTATAGTTGCTTGCAGAGTAGCCTATATATACTGATGTATATGTAAGCTGTTATCCTCAGTACTAGCCACGGTTGGAATGAGAACACTTACTAAGTTATTACAATAGAAAAGCACTCATTGCAGTGGATGTGTGTTCTAAGCAATATGCAAGTCAGTTTAAACCAGAAAAAAAAGTGAATGACCAAGGTTCTCTGCCATTCATACATTTACACATGGCCACCTGATACCTCACTATAAGGACGGTAAAAGTTACATATTGGATCCCCCTTGCATTTTTCAATTTGGCACAGATGTGAACATTAGGCTTCGCTAGCAGTCAGTAGGTTACCACAACCCAGGATTTTCTGCTTTTACATTTGCTGGCTTTGCCAGCTCACAACCAAATTGTCACCTTCCAATCTAAACTAGACTTCAGGCTGCATTATAGCTCAAGCCTAACCACAACCAAGATTTTGATGGGGTCTAATGCATAAACAATTTTACGACCATAAAAAATACATTTTCTGTATGAGGATTATCTGAAGAGCAAATTACCTTTCACACAGAATTTAAGTGACCATTAGAGAAGAGATTTGTGGTAAAAGTACAGACCATATTGTAGAACCTTGCTGCTTCAAGTAGGCCCTAATTAAATAATAAAAGAGAAAAATTCTTCCATAAATGATAAGAGCACAGCAACCAGTGTCCTTTTTTGCAGGTTTCACTTGGCAAATCCAGATTTCAGCTAGTGTCTAGCTATTATCAACGCACTATTGTCTATTCTCAATGCATGTCAGTCCCCTGTTGTTTGGGTGTCAGTCACAATTCTTCAAATACTACTGTCAGACAGTCACATTAGTATTCAAAGAACTGTGATGACACCCAAACGACAGGGAACTGATATGCATTGAGACTAGAAAATAGTGCACTGTTAATAGCTAGGCACGGACACTGATTGCTGTGCTCTATCATTTATAAATTAGATTTCAGTCACTGAGTGCACCTACATTCGTAATGGAAGGTAACCTGCTGAGAAAAATCTGTCGACTAAATTCTATACATTTAGTGCATGATACATTGCCCTGGTCGCATATCCTGTTTCGCCATGAACTGTTTAGAGTATTTTCGACTCCAAAACTCTCAATAATTTCATGTAGGCTATCAATCTGATCTCCATTGCTGGAAAATAAAACTTTCCGTTTGTAAGCAAATATAGTCAATGTCTTGGCACATACCTCACCCAAAATTAACACAGCACACATGTTATGAAAATGATACCACTTCCAGTGAACATGACCACTGTACAAAGTTTCATATTTAATTTGAGCTCAGCAATCGACTAGCAACTGTATAAGGCAGTGAATCTTGTGAAACTTTCAAAGCAGTCACTGACAGGATTACATCTAGTTTAAATCTTTTCTTCAAAATATTATGTGCTTGGCAGTAAAGAACTGGTGGGGTGTCATCACTGTATGAACAGTGTCAAACCATGACAGAGTGTAACAACATAAGCACAGCTTTGCATGCACAAAGCATCTGTAATGTGAAAAAATACAGAATACATGGGATTGTAGATATTAAAATGAACTTCTCAGTCAAGTAATACTGAGGGTCTTCACGGGCACTTTCATGACAAGAAATCTGTATTTCGCACGTCCCACATACGTGGCAAAGCCGTAAGGAGCTCCAACAAAACACGTTAATTACAGTGTAATACATAAAACACGGTAAGAATATGTAGGCCTAATCCCACAGTGCTCAAACGGTAAAGTGTACGGTTTCCAGATACCGGTGTCACAACTTCATCCAGGCAAGCGGCTGACTATTCGACAACAGCACAACACGATAAGTATGAAGAAAATTAATCATACCCATAACTGATCCAGCGATTATGACCAACCCGAGGGCTTTGCTTATTGTTGCCTTCAAGCATGGTACTGAAAACAATAATAATGCACTCAGTATAACACATCATAAAACAACAACAAAATTGACAAAACCATAATACCGAAAAAAGTGATTCTAATATGACCATCTGTAAGCAACGACAACTTGAGGTTTACATCTCAACGTACACTTCATACAATCGTACAGAAACCTTTAAGTTTAAACAATGTCCAGTAACAATTAATGCAAATGTCTTGTAGGACTTTTCATGTTAACAAAATGATACCTACCATGAAAAAAATTGAAATTTACAAAATACTCGTCGAAACATTCTGGCGTCAGGAAAAGTAAAATAATTTTCTTAATTAAGCCTTCCATGCTGACGCTCAGCTGCAAGCAGAAACAAAATTCAACTGGACTATCTGCGCGGTAAGCAGTTCATATATACTTTGATTAGATCTCCAGCGCTGACTTGTCACAAACCCGAACTACGTACGTCGTACTGACACGCGCTTGTTAACTTTGCGTATTGAGAATGACGTGGTCGTAAACGGAGGAGTAGCGCACATGTAACACAGAACTGCGAGTACAATTATTATCATGCAATTGGTCGTTATCTCTTTAGAAACCTGTTAGAGATGGCAACCTTTATATGACTTTTGTTTAAGAATAGAACACGTGTGTCATGTAGCGGGGGATATGCTGTTGACAAACCATCACTTGTGTCGTAAACATCAGTTCGTCATCATTCATGAACCACAGTTTGTGAGCCCAGATACTGGAAATATATCCTGTCATTTCATTCTAATATTTTGAGCTGCAGAATTCTTTGCTTATTCTGTGACAGCGGCACACTGGAAGTAGTTACAGAATGTGATGAAGAAAAGACGAAAAGCCAACGACCCTATTTTGCATACAGATTGTAATAACATAAAAACGTGCATGTAGTTACGTGCTCCGCAGTGTTTCAGAAACGCTTAAGAACCTCAATAATTTGGTTGCTCATATGGTCACATTTCATGTGGATATGTTATTGTAAAAGCATTCTGCCTTTTAAGTGACGTTTCGCCACCGTCAGTGGGTTCCTTTAATTTTGTTAGTAGCACATGTTTATATATGTATGTCCGTCGCCTGCAGCAAAGCTGATAATTTGGTACAATTTAGCATTGCAAATTCTGTGGTTTCTACGCTGACATCACGTAAAAGGCTTTCGAAACACTCGACTGCTCCATTCTATAACATATTATATACAAATAACAACTATAACAAAATATTAACTGTCCAGCAGACGAAAGACAGCTACGATAACAATAACGTACTACTAAAAAAAATTAAGAAACTGCTGATTTTGAAATGTCAGTGAAAGGTGTGTGTGTTTGTGTGCGTGTGTGTTACATTCTTTTGAATGACAGTTTCGAGAATAACTGATCTGTAACTAAGAATTTTATGTTTGAAATATCTACATACACACACAGACAAAGTATAAAGTAAAAAATATGCACATTTGTTACAATTAATTCAAGTTTGCGTACAGCTTATGTACTGTTGCCTCAGAATATATAACTAACACCTGATTTTATTTCATGGTGGCGTAGCATCAGAACTTGGATCACATACTGAAATCGGACATGAATTAATCTGTTCGGAATTCTGCTATTTGTTTTGAGGTTTGATATATGATTACGTTGGCCCATTTCTCTTTTTGCCAAATGTTAATGGGGACAGTAACCTTCATTGCCTTAGTAAACTCCAGTACTAAGGCTAAAATGACAATAATAGGAATTATAGGGCGCTGAAAAAAAATTACTCAGCAGTAAATGCTACACAATGATAAAAAAGTCTGATAAGTAACTTACAGTTTGAAAACCAAAAGATTGTTATAGGTGAGAGTTATGAACCTATCAGATCCTAAACATAGAATTACATAGACTGTAGTAATATTCTGTTATATTTTTCCAAAGTTCTAGATACTGGATGAAGTGCTTATTCTTATTACTGTAAAGAGCCATTATTGACATGTACATTATCTTTTTGTCACTTGTTATTGAAACAACAAAACCAATATGAAGGACAAGTTGCAATAAAAATAGACTTGTTTGTGTGTTACTTGTTACACAGCTGTAGAAATGGCAAATACTGATGATATGGAAACCTACTTTTTTGAGGGAAAAAAGCTAGAAGTAAATAAGACCTGAAGACAAAATTCTTGTAGTTTTTCTGTCAACATTGCAACATTTGTTATTTAGAATTTGTATTGTGTGCAGTTTTTTTGGGTAGTCATTGTTGACGAGTTGCAATATTAAGTACTTCAGCAATGCTCTCATTCCGTTTGTGTTATCAAAGCTCAGTAGTCAAGATTATCAGAGATCACAGATTGCTTATCATGTATTGTTTCAGAGTCTACTAGTGTTTGTCTGAGCAGCCCAGGTAGTATGTCTGAATACCATCTTGATCAATTCCTGAATAAGTCACATCTTAAATCCCCTTTCTTTTGCTGGATGAAAGCATCACTGAGTTCAAAACATAAGTAGATATTCTCTTCATCTCATGTAATTGCAAGTTCTCTTTTTGGATGTTGTTTTTCTTCTAGATGCATATGGATATGGTCTAATGCCTAAATGAATTACAATGTTCCCAGTTAGGATTTAACTGATAAAACCAATCATCATGACACACCTCGAGAGCATGTGTCACAAGGATGGAAACTATAATCACATAACAACAGATACTCAGAATTTGAAGCATTATAGATGGTGTGTCGTAAGGTTATATTTTAGGTCAACTGTTTTTCCGTACATATGTTAACTAATATGTGGGCAACCTGAGGGGAATGGATAGAGGATTCAAAAAGAAGTAAAAAACATTCATATATACATATGGTTGATTTTGTTATTATTATTATTATTATTATTATTATTATTTTCTTCTTAGCTGCAGACACATTTTTGTTATATGCCCACTTCGTCTCCCCTCTCTCTCTCTCTCTCTCTCTCTTGCTCTCTTTGAGCTTGGTTCTACAATTACTTTTTCTCTTCAAATGTTGGTCTTCTGGTGGCTAAATTAAATCCTCAAAATGTCTACCATTAGCTCCAATATGAGATTCTAAATGCTATCTAATGGATTGTTGCACTCGCTTACATATTCTAGGTGTCTGCTTTCTCTGCTGAGACCATTTTTGAACATGTTGCTGAAGAAAGTCAATGTTTGCCATAGGTCTTATATACACTGTGTACTTTAAATGCCCCCAAAAATAAATATCCGGTGGATTGAGATCAGGAGATCGAGCAGGCCAAGATGTTGTTGCCCCACAACCTATACAATAATTGAGAAACGCTGCCTTAAAATTGGTATTGGTTGCAGAGCAAAATTAAGTGGTCTCCATCGTGTGTGAACCACATATTCTGACATAAGTGTAGGGGAACATCCACCAGCAGAACATTTAAATGTTGCATTAAAAATTCATTGTATAGCGCTCCAGTTTGTGCCCAGAAAGTCTGATTAATTTGTCTCCAGTCATGCTAGCCTTTACATTAATGCTAAACTGTTGTTGATGTTCTGTTTCCAAAACTGCAACAGAATTCTCATCCATTCATATAAGTGTCATGAAAATTCTGCACGCCAATCCTTGTAAACCTTTCTTCATCAGTGAATAGTATGGTAGACAGAAAGGATCAGTCCTGAACCCTCATAACCAATAGCCAAGTGCAAAAAGCTTTTCTGGATTGAAAATTTATTTCTTTAGGACCTTACACTCTCTGAAGATGGTAAACTCATATTCTTACTTTTTGCTATTTCTCTGGTACTGCTGCCAGTATAGTTCTCAATGCGATGTATTCTCTCTTCTGGATCAGGTGTTCTAACACTATTTGGTTTTTCTCAGTTGTACAGTACACAGTAGTCCAATAAGAATGTGGCCGATCAGGTGTCTCGTCCATGACTGTATGTTGGACATAACATATCGCTCTTCAGCTGAGGTTGTTCTTCAGTGGCATCCCTCTTAGAAATAGCTGATTCAGTTACTGGTGGGAGAAGAATGCACAGTTACACACTAAACATTAGTCCAGTAACAACTGTAAAGTGAGCTTCCACTACTGATTGTATTATCAATACTAAAATGGTTTGTCTGTTTAGTAGTAGCATGGCAACCATGCTTGTTTTTCAGAGACTGCAAGTATAGGAGTAAAAAGTAGTACCAGTTCTCTTAGTGAAAAGGCAGCTAATGACATGTTCAAAAACATCTAGAGATTGTTCAAAACAAATTGATTAGATCATCACCGAATTTTGACAGGACTTGCAACATACAATTTAGTACTTCATATAGAACTACACAAGCTATAAAAATAGTTTTCTCAAAATGTGAAATACAAGAAGTAGGAAGAGTTGAGTTACCAGGAGTACAGATAGAACACAACCTTGATTGGAAAATCCACTGCCTAGAATTGATGGAGCACCTTAGATCAGCTACATTTGCCGTATGGGTGGTTACTGTTATGAACAGTTTAAAACTGAATAAACTAGTTAACGTTAAATGTGTCCATCTGATAATGAGGTATGGGATCATTTTTGGGGTAAATTCAACGTAACCAGTGACAGTATTTTCACAATACACACACATATTTTAGTATTATCACCTGGTATATTTCTGTTTTCTCAAATAATTATGGAAGGCAAGTATACAACTGTAGGAGCAGAAGTAATCTCTACAGGGATTAATGGGGTTAACATTTGTACAGAAATATATCAGAAATGTGGATATATAAGTACTCTACAACCTGGCAGTCTATATTAATGTCTTGTCGATACAATGGCAGAATTTTAGATTGGATTAAACAATGTTATATTGGGAAACTACTACTATTCAATTGAAGAATATGTTCACAGAAACTCTTAAGTGTAATGTTTAGCCTTATTTTATAATCAATAGCCTTCTGTATTTTAAAGTCTTTTCACTGTTCTGCACTTGGGATTAAATGTCCACCTGTGACTTACTTCTACATCGTGGAGGCCCCTCTCCAGGGATCCATGAAACATGACTTAACATAATGTAAAATCAGACAATGGAACCTCCAGGTTTGTTGAACTTGTCATCTTTACATAAATAGTACACCACATTTTTAATGTAATGCAACATACACTGAAGTGAGAAAAATCATGGGATACCTCCTAATTACCATGTTGAAACACCTTATACCTGAAGTAGTGCAGCAGCTCAACATGGCATGGACATGAAAAGTCACTGGAAATGCCCTACAGAAATATTAAGCCAGGCTGCCTCTATAGCTATCCGCAATTGCAGAAGTGTTTTGCCGAATTTTGTGCATGAACTGATCTCTCGATTATGTCCCAAAAATATGTGATGGGTTTCATTTTGGGCAATCTGGTTGGCCAAATCATTCACTTGAATTGTCCACAATGTTCTTCAAACCAATTGTGAACAATTGTGGCCTGGTGAGATGGTGCATTGTCACCCAAAAAATTCCATCATTGTTTGGGAACATGGAGGGCTGTAAATGGTCTCCAAGTAACCAAATGTAACTATTTCTAGTCAGTGATCAGTTCAGATGGACCAAAGGATGCAGTCCATTCCATGTCAAAACAGCCCACACTGTTATGAAGCCACCACCAGCTTGCATAGTGCCTTGTTGACAAGTTGGGTCCATGGCTTCATGGGCTCTCTGCCACACTTGAAACCTACTATCAGCTTTTACCAACTGAAATCGGGATTTGTCTGATCAGGCCATAGTTTTCCAGTCTATGGTCCGACCAATATGATCATGAGCCCAGGAGAGGCTCTGCAAGTGATATGCTGTTAGCAAGGGCCCTTGCATCGGTCTTTTGTTGCCGTAGCCCATTAACACCATATTTCATCACACTGTTCTAACAGATATGTTCGTCATATGTCCCACATTGATTTGTACAGTTATTTCAAGCAGTATTGCTTATCTGTTACAGCTGACAACTAGACACAAACGCCACTGCTCTCATTTGTTAAGTGAAGGCCATCGGTCACTGCATTATCCGTGGTGAGACGTGATGTGCGAAATTTGGTATTCTCGGCACACTCTTGATTCTGTGGATTTCAAACTATTTCATCTCTATTTATTTCTGAAATAAAATGTACTGCATCTAGCTCCAACAACCATTTGGTGTTCAAAGTCTGTCAGTTCCCTTCTTGCAGGCGTAATGACATCGGTAACCTGTTCACAGGAATCACCAAGTCACGAATGACAGCTCTGTTATTGCACTGACCTTTTATACTGTGTGTATGCGATACTACTGCCATCTGTGTATGTGTGCATATTGCTGTCTCATGATTTTTGTCACCTCAGTGAAATCCCTGTGTGGTCAGCTTGGTTTAGGTTTTCCATACTTTCCCTAAATTACTTCAGGTAAATGTCGATGATGGTTTCTACTGTAAAGCCTCTTTCTTATCTGACTAGAAAAGTAAGTCTGTAAATGCACATATATTTGAATTTATTTTTTCTTCTTTTTAACCATACAATGACATCCCCAATATCAATGTAAAAATAATCTATGAATTAATAAAACAGCTGTTGTGTCTGTTGGTGTAACGAGGTAAATGAACACTCTAGAACACAATTAACACTTTAGAATGTTTTTTTATGTAGTTATTAACAATAATACACAATTAAGCACACAAACCCCCCAGGGGATCCACAACTCTTTTGTGGATACGTGCGTAGCGAGCACGGGGCCCCGAGCTAATGTGGCCTTCCTTCCTTTCCGGGCTGCATACCTTCCCTTTCCGCATCCTTCCCCATCCCCTGTCTTGGCCCCCCCCCCCCTCACCTCTGGCTCTTTCCTTCACTTTCTCCCCCTCTGGGAGTATGGTTTGCGCCTACGTCCGGAGACGGATGCTTGTAAATGTACCGCATTCTTCGCCTTCCTTGCTTGTATGTCTTCTTCCTTCCTTTGTCCTTCTCTTTTCCTTACCTCTTCTCTTTACCCTTTTCTCTGCTGCGGCGTTTGAGACCCCCTCTTCTTTCCTTTCCCTTTCTCTTTCTTCCTCCCTGTGCGTGTCTGAAGGCCGACCCACGCACTTCCATGCGTAGCCGGTGACGGGGTAACGCGTAATTCCCCGCCCCGGGTAGACAGGTAGGACACGTACGTACCCCCTGGTAACGTCCAGGCCCGGGGAGGGTTGATTACCCGAGCTGATACCTTCCGAAAGTGCCGATTGGTCCCTCCGTCCGTTTGTCGGGAGGTGTGAACAATCACCTAAGGCGGGAGTGCCCTCAGAGAGGGCCCCCACAAGGGAGGAGCGCGCCATCGGAGACGCCGGTAATCATGGGGGATTCTTCCGCAATGGTTTCCTCACCTTCCACTTTGTCTGCTCACAAACGTAAGTTCACTGAGTCTCAGCCACAGTCAGTTCTTCCATCGTTGCCACAGTTCCTTGTTGTTTCTCGGTCTGACGAAGGTCACGACTTCTCCACGGTCAACCCTTTCATTATTCAGAAAGGTGTCGACGCAATTGCAGGTCCTGTAACGTCTTGTTCCAGATTACGGAATGGCACCCTGTTGTTAGAAACAGTCAGTGCCCTCCAGGCACAAAAATTGCTGCGTACCTCACTGCTACACACCTTCCCTGTCCGGGTGGAACCGCACCGTACTTTAAATTCCTCGCGTGGAGTCGTTTATACACGCTCCCTCGATGGCTTGTCTGACGAAGAAATTCAGCACTACCTGTCTGATCAGGGCGTAACGGCTGTTCGTAGGGTTATGAAGAGGGTTGACACAAACATCATTCCAACCCGCACTGTCTTCTTGACATTTGACAAATTTCAACTCCCATCAAAGATCAAGGCAGGCTATGAGATAATTTCCGTTCGCCCTTACGTCCCAAATCCTACGCGTTGCTATCGGTGTCAGCGGTTCAATCACACTAGCCAGTCCTGTTCCAATCCGGCCAAATGTGTTACGTGTGGCAGGGATGCCCATGAGGGTGCTTGTCCACCTCCATCCCCTCGCTGCATCAACTGTATGGGTGACCACGCTGCTTCCTCTCGAGATTGTCCCGTTTTCAAGGACGAAAAGCTCATCCAGGAGATCAGAGTAAAGGAAAAGGTGTCGACCTTTGCTGCTCGAAAATTATTCGCCAGTCGACAGCCCACCGTGCCTCAGAAAGGAAAATACAGCACTGTCCTTGCTTCTCCTCGGCCAACAAAGGAGGCGGCCACGCAGACTTGCGACCTCACTTTTAGTGCCACGGTCGTCAGATCGGCCAGCGCAAAGATCGCCCGTTCAACCTCCCGGCTTCCGCCTGCCCACTCTATGGCTCACCCTTCGTCGGGTTCTGCTAAATCTCGAGCCCACAAGTCAGACACGAAGTCTTCGAAAACAGAGCATACTCGTGAAGAGTTTTTACGTACCGCAACTTCACAACCATCGGTTCCTCCTTCATCTAAACATCATACTTCCAAGAAGGCTACAAAGAAACCCAGTTCCTCTCCTTCTCCGCCAAGGCGTGTCCCATCTACAGCACCACCTGGCGGAAATCGCCCTCGGCCGTCCTCTGTGTCGCCGAGGCGCATTGCTGGTGGCCGGTCAACCGGCCGATCGCTGGTGGCAGGAGCTGCTCCTGACCAACCTATGGATCAGGATCTTCTGCCTTCGGCTGAATGCCATTCCATGCTGTCGGTCGCAAGCTCTGAGCAGTCGTTGAGTTGACAGCGACCTTGGTCACAGTCCTCAATTTTCTGTTCACCCTATGTCCATTATCCACTGGAATATCCGCGGCATTCGAGCCAATCGGGATGAATTGTCGATCCTCTTACGATCCTACTCGCCGGTCATCTTCTGTCTTCAGGAAACAAAGCTGCGTCCCCATGACCGCTTTGTTCTCCCTCATTTTCAGTCCGTCCGATATGACCTCCCCTCTGTTGAAGGCACCCCAGCACATGGAGGACTCATGATTCTTCTCCATGAAACTCTCCATTATCACCCAATCCCCTTAAACAGTTCCTTCCAAGCTGTCACTGTCCGTCTTTCTCTTTCTGGATACACGTTCTCTCTTTGTACTGTATACATTCCATCGTCCACACCAATGGCACGAGCTGATCTCCTTCATCTTCTTGGTCAGCTTCCACCCCCCTATTTGCTGGTTGGGGACTTCAATGCCCACCACCCGCTTTGGGGATCTCCACATCCTTGTCCACGTGGCTCACTATTGCTAGACGTCTTCCACCAAGCGGATCTAGTTTGCCTCAACACTGGGGCCCCCACATTTTTGTCTGCCTCCACGACACATTTATCTCATTTGGACCTTGCGGTCGGTACTGTTCCGCTAGCTCAGTGCTTCGACTGGTTCGCCCTTGATGATACACACTCGAGTGACCACTTTCCATGTGTCCTTAGACTGCAGCCTCAACTGCCATATATGCGCCCGCGACGCTGGAAGTTTGCCCAAGCCGATTGGACACTTTTTTCGTCTCTAGCGACTTTCGATGACCGTCGCTTTCCCAGCGTCGACGATGAGGTCACACATATTACCGCTGTTATTCTTACAGCTGCGGAACATTCAATACCACGCACCTCCGAATTGCCCCGGCGCCCCCCAGTTCCTTGGTGGAACGAGGCATGCCGTGACGCAATACGTGAGCGGCGACGTGCTCTTCGCATTTTCCGTCACCATCCTACTTTGGCCAACTGTATCCGCTATAAGCAGCTCCGTGTGCGATGCCGTCGCGTCATCCGCGATAGCAAGAAGGCAAGCTGGAAATTCTTTATTAGCTCATTTAACACCTTCACTCCCTCCTCGGAAGTTTGGAGTCGGCTTCGAGGGTTCTCAGGCGCGCCTAGTTTCTCCCCGGTCTCTGGGCTCACTGTCGCGCATGATACCTTAGTGGACCCCGTCGCAATTTCTAACTCATTGGGTCAGCACTTTGCTGAGATTTCGAGCTCTTCCAATTACCCGCCAGCATATCTCCCGAAGAAACGTGCAGCGGAAGTGCGACATCTTGCTTTCTCCTCTCAAAATCACGAAAGCTACAATACTGTTTTCTCCATGCGGGAACTCCAACATGCCCTCTCTTCTTCTCGCTCCTCCGCCCCAGGACCGGATGGTATCCATGTCCAAATGTTGCTGCATTTATCCACCCATAGTCTGCGTTTCCTCCTTCGCCTTTATAATCGAATTTGGACCGACAGTACTTTTCCCAGACAATGGCGGGAAGCTATCGTCGTTCCCGTTCCGAAACCTGGAAAGGACAAACATCTCCCCTCTAGCTATCGCCCCATTTCTCTCACGAGCAGTGTCTGTAAGGTTTTAGAGCGTATGGTGAATTACCGTTTAGCTTGGTAGCTGAAATCCCGCAGTCTTTTAACACCTGCCCAATGCGGATTCCGAAAGCATCGTTCTGCAGTTGACCATCTTGTTGCTCTCTCCACTTATATCATGAACAATTTTCTCCGGTAACGCCAAACGGTAGCAATATTTTTTGATCTGGAGAGAGCATACAATACCTGTTGGAGGACAGGCATCCTCCGCACACTGTTCTCTTGGGGCTTTCGAGGCCGGCTGCCCCTTTTTCTTCGCGAATTTATGGCGGAGCGCACATTTAGGGTGCGGGTGAACACTACTCTCTCCCGTACTTTCTCCCAAGAAAACGGGGTACCCCAGGGCTCCGTGCTAAGTGTTGTACTTTTTGCCATCGCCATAAATCCAATTATGGATTGTCTCCTTCCTGATGTCTCGGGCTCCCTCTTTGTGGACGATTTTGCGATCTACTACAGCTCTCAACGGACAAGCCTTATTGAACGACGTCTTCAAGGATGTCTCGATTGCCTCCACTCGTGGAGCATCGAAACCGGCTTCCGTTTCTCACCCAGTAAGACCGTTTGTGTTAATTTTTGGCGACGTAAGGAGTTTCTTTCGCCCTCCTTACATCTAGGTCCTGTCAACCTTCCGTTTTCCGACGTCGCTAAATTCTTGGGTCTTATGTTTGACAGAAAACTGTGCTGGTCCTCCCACGTTTCCTATCTTTCGGCTCGCTGTCTGCGTTCCCTTAACACCCTCCGTGTCCTGAATGGTACCTCCTGGGAAGCGGACCGAGTGGTCCTTCTCCGCCTCTATCGCGCCTTAGTGCGCTCGAAATTGGATTATGGAAGCATAGTCTACTCCTCTGCTCGGCCGTCTATTCTTCGGCGTCTCGATTCTATCCACCACCATGGATTACGTTTAGTGTCTGGAGCTTTTTACACCAGCCCTGTGGAAAGCCTTTATGCTGAGACTGCTGAACCTCCGCTGTCCAATCGGCGGGCAGTCCTTCTGAGTCGTTATGCTAGCCATCTGTCTTCCATGCCTGCTAATCCAGCCCATGACCTTTTTTTTCGACGCCTCCTTTGATGTAGGGTATGCAGGCCGCTCCTCCTCCCTACTACCCCAGGGAGTCCGCTTCCGTCAACTGCTCCATTCTCTTTCCTTCCGCTTTCCTAAAACCTTCTTGACAACTTGGGGTACAGCACCGCCTTGGCTCCGTCCCCGGATCTGCTTGCTCCGTGACCTATGTCAATTTCCCAAGGATGGTACCCCTACACTTGTTTACCGTCGGGCATTTGCTGCTCTATGTGCACAAATGACTGACGCCACATTTATTTACACCGACAGCTCGAAAACATCGTTAGGTGTAGGGAGTACCTATATTGTTGGCGACACCCCAAATCACTTTCGGCTTCCCGACCAGTGTTCGGTTTATACTGCGGAGCTTTACGCTGTTCTCCAGGCTGTCCACTACGTCCGCCGCCATCAGCGGATACAGTACGTAATCTGCTCAGATTCTCTCAGCTCTCTCCTCAGTCTCCAAGCTCTTTACCCTGTGCACCCTCTGGTCCACCGGATTCAGGACTGTCTGCGCTTGCTCCATCTGGGGGGCGTCTCGGTGGCGTTCCTCTGGCTCCCGGGACACGCTGGTATCTGTGGGAATGAGGCGGCCGATATAGCGGCCAAGGCTGCAGTCTCTCTTCTTCGGCCAGCTATTCAGTCGCTTCCCTTCACCGATCTACGGAGCGGTTTATGTCGCCAAGTTGCTCATTTATGGCATGCGCATTGGTCAACACTTCCCCATAATAAATTGCGGGAAGTGAAAGCCCTTCCTTGCGCTTGGACCTCTTCCTCCCGAACGCGTCGTCGGGAGGAGGTAATTTTTGGCTAGACTCCGGATAGGGCACTGTCTTTTTAGCCATCGACATCTTTTAAGCGGCGATCCTCCCCCACTCTGTCCCCACTGCTCTCAGCTGTGGACGGTCAGACACCTTTTAATTGAATGCCCCTATTTTAATCAGTTACGCTCCCGTCTACAGCTATCGCCTGATCTATCGTCGATTTTAGCAGATGACACGCCCTCAGCCGACCGCGTTGTCCAGTTTATTAGTGACAGTGAAATGACTTCAGTTATTTGAAGCTTTTTTTGGGGACAACCAACCCCTTTCTGTAGTGGATTTTTAAGCATTCCTTCTGCTTTTAGTTTCTCAAATTTTATGACTTTGTTCCCATTGCTGCTGGTTTTAAATTTCGGTTTTTTCCTGTTTCCTAAGTCACGGGCTGGGCGCTAATGACCATAGAAGTTTTGCGCCCTAAAACCACAAACAAAAAAAAACAAAAAAATTAAGCACACATAACTTTGTATCCTTGTCTCTCTCTCTGTTCCATTAGTACTGGTTATCAATATTCACAAGCAGTTGGAGTATCAGTAGTTTCAAGCTAGGTTTGTGAAGTCTCACTGGTGTCATAGTGGGTTCATAAGATATCACTGCACTTTTGTCTGCACACTCATTGTGATCTGTTAGTAGTCTGACAGCTTAAAAAAGCAGCAGCTTAAAAAAGACACATGTGCCAAACACAATTGCAGGCAGTGAGGTGATGTGAATTCAGTATTCTGTGGTGGTGTGTGTAATGCCACCTGGAGGTGTATGGTGACACCCTCTATATTTAGCAGCTCATAACAGCCATTTTCACAGTTTCTTCTGTGAATATGAGAGTAACACACAATGTGCCACCTATTATTGTTGTTGAAGACACCATTGGTACCACATTCCTCCCCCCAGAAATAGGGCACAGTCATCGCTTATGTGGGTGCGTGCGACAGTGTGGAGGAGTTCTGTGCTGTGGCTTTGATTATGGAGTTGGCTGTGGCACAATGGCAGATGGTGTCAACCAGACTGGGTCCTGACATTTGTCTTGCAAACCACTGGCAACATTTGCCAAATACTTGAGGGTAGAAGGTCCATCCAATGGTAAAGGTTGGTGTAGCATGAACACCGAAGGCTGTATGGTCTTGTGCAGGCTTGATGACCATGGCTGATGTTGCTGTGAACTGTGACGGATGCTGTGGAGATGGTGGCATAGGTGACCAGAGGTTGACATCTATGGCAGATTCGTCTGATAACCCAAGTGCCCGTATATCAGATACCTGCAAGGGCTGCTCGGGGGCAGCAGTCTGGGATACAGCTAATGTTTCCGAAAGATGTAAATCTGTGGCAGGATCACAGTAATCTCAAAAAGTACTTGGTTTTGGTGCTATTGGTGTGTGCCTGTTTTGCCGCAAATGACAAAATGAGCTCAGCCAGTCATCTGGGTGGCATTGGCTGATTCCCAGTTATGAGGCTTGTTAAAGGCCTGATAGAAAACTTTGTTCATCATTGCAAAGTTGGCATCTGAAGCAGGCTATTGAAGGTACTCTAGATAAAGCAGAATGCTGTGATAATGACCACATAATAATTGTGTTGGTGAAATACAGAATGTGACAGGTGGTGAGAAAGAGTAACAAAGCATTTTTCCTCAAGTGCAAAGCACAATCCCTAGACAGCTGAGCCTCAATACTGCTAATGTAATGTTCAGCTCCATTGTTCAATTGAGGAAAGAACAGTGCTGTTTGTATATGACGAATCCCTTTTTGTTGGCAGAATGGCTGAAATTTCAACAAAGAAAACTGCAGATAATTGTCTCAGACAATTATTTGTAGCAGACCAGCAAAACAAAAGACAAAAGCAAATGTTTTTTATAGTGGTAGTGCTAGGTGTTGAATTCATTGGAATGACAAATGGTTATCTACCGTATGCATCAACAATAATTAGCCACACTGTGTTCAGAAAGGACCAGCTAAATCAATGTGGATGTATTGTCAAGGACAGTCAGGTTGAGGCCAATGTAAAAATTCCTGCTATGGTGCTGCCTGGTTATCCACACATGCGTGACGGTGGGCTGTTTTCTGCCTGTGTGCTTGTCGGGACTGAGCCAAGTATAATGCTGGTGCACTGTCTGGTTAATTCTAATGATTTCCTAATATCATCAATGTAATACTTTCAATCCTATTGCTGCAGTGATGTGGGAATCATGACCTGTGTTTTTTCATTAGGAGTGTGCCATAAAATACAGCACTCTGAAGAGAGAGGCTATTGTGTGAAATTGATTTCAGATTATGAGGTCTGAAAGTAATGTTAATGCAATCACAGTGGTTGACCTGCTCAATAGCCTGCACAATCTGCCAACAATCAATGGGAAAAGCTTTCAGTACTTGTGTATCATATTGCTCAGTTCGAAAACAAGAAGCTTCTGATGCATTGAATTCCAGATCTTTTCCCATAGGTAAGGGAGAAAGTGTGCCTGCGTTTGCATGCTGTACCATAGGGACCTAGCGAATGTAGTAGTGACCAATGTTGGAGCTTCTTTGATGTACAATCAAGAACATCTTTCCATTAGATGAAAACAAGCAGTCAGTGGCTTACGATTCATCATATAAAAAATTTCTAACATCCAGACATTGGTGAAATTTCATGATGGCTATGGCTTCCTTTCCCAGCTGACTGTAATTGACATGAGCCTTGTTCAGCATCTCAGATGCCAAAGCTGTGGGATATTCAGTATCTCTGACCTTGTGAGATAAGACTTCCCACATTCTGTGTGTTGAGGCATCATCTGCAAGCACTATTGGTTTTTGTGGATAAAAATGAATTAGGCATGGGCAGCTAAGCAATGCATTTTTCAACTTTTGAAATGATTGTTAGCATTCTCCGGTCCATTGGAAAGGAACATTTTTACACTGGAGGCAATGCAAACAAACAGTGATTTGTGCTACATTCAGAATAGATGTGATATAGTAGGTTAGTTTGCCTAGAACTGCCTATAGTTTTTGTATGTTTTTAGGAGAAGGTAATCACCAAATGACCCTTAGTCAAGGGAATAGTGCTGTGGACATCAATGAGATGCCCCAAATATTCAGTTTCAGAATTGAAAAACAAACACTTCTCTAAATTACGCAGAAGCCCTGTATTGGTCAAAACCTGAAATTAAGAGATTCCTAGTTTTTGAGATGCTATTCCTGTGTTGTCTGGACACAGTGATGCCATCCACATAATTTGAACATGGTAAACTGTTTGACGGCACTTAAAGAAAGCACTGAAATAAGACAGAATCAGATGTGCTTCTGAAGGGAAGGTGCTGGTATTAATACAAACTGATGTGTATATTGACCACCGTCAGTCTTCTTCATTTCCTCATCAAGCACAAGGTGATGGTGAGCATCAGGTAATCAATTTCAGAAAAGAATTGTCCACCTGCTAGGTGGAAGTGGGAAAGGATTAAAAACCTTCTGAGTATTAACAGTCAGCACAGGGCCTGATTTTCCCTTCAATTTTCTTGTGGTAACTAAAGAAGCTGCCCATTGATTAGCAGAACTTGGTTCCAGGATGCAAATTTGTTCTAATCTGTTGAGTTCAGAAGCAACTTGAGGCTCCAGATGTGCATGGTAGAACACTGGTTGAGCATCGTTTTTCAGTGTTACATGTGCTTGAAAACTCTTTGCATGTCCCAATGTTCCTTCAAACAAATTTCCATATTTTTCACACAGTTGATGATTATCTGTTCCAAACATGCAAAAAAATTGAGACTCGAGCATGACTGAAGTATTATGAATGGCACTGAATCAACTGCATTTGGATATTTTGCTTGAAAAGTATGCATCCCAAGAAAGAGATACTTTTGCCATTGTAGGATGTGATGTGCAGGTGTTATGTATATAATAGTTTGTAGTTTGTTCTCTAAACATGAGTGTCAGTTCTGACTTTCAGAAGAATGCTTTTATATGTTTTTTGAGAGAAATAACCTTTTCGTGTTTGCCCATGTGAGGGGAGCTGATTTGATTCAGCCAAGTTTGACAATGTGTGTGTTGCTTCACAAATCGTGCACTTGTGTCTACAGTTCCTGTGAGTATTGCCAGGAGGAGAGGGTAAAGATTCAGAATGTGAGGCCGTATTGATTTCCATTTGGTCAACTCTAGATTGAGGTGGAAAGGAGTTCGCTTTTCACTTCTTTTGCAGATGCACTTGCCTTATGTATCCTGACTTGTGACAGTATCGGCATTCTGCTTGGTAGAAGAAGCAGTGTTTGCAATCATGCATGACACAACACTTGACACAAACCTTCAGAGCACATGAATTTGCAATTTAAATGTCTGGGCATCACATGCCCTGCTACACCATGGCTTGCAGCTGTTGTCAGCTCATGCTATGTATGGCAGAGCCAGATTAGAACTAGGCTCAGTGCATGTTGCATCAAAACACACATTGAAGTCAGATTTTTGCGATTGTCAAATGTCAGTATTTCACATTTTAATCATTAAATCGTAATGTAGGATGAATATTTAAGTCCCTTGAACTTAAGTGGGTAATGCAAATTACATTAAATTAAATAGAAACTCAGTCTAAATGTTTTCAGTGATACAAACTGAGAGACATACCACCATTGAAAAAAGTCCCAGTTAGATAAAACTTACTTATAACTAACACAGTCTAATGAGGCAGAAATTTTCGTTTGATGGAACCTGTTGCCTCACTCATAGCCGACATCTCCTAAGTTGTCAAGGAATTAATTAAGATGACTGTTACACAGTTGATTACCACTTTGAATGACACCCGTGCAACCCTTTCCTTGATGTTCATCTTTGTGACTAATTCTTTGTCACGTGCAAGTGTCCAAATCTTGGGTCCATTAAACGCTCTTGCCTTGATCATCTCAAGGGGTAAAGCAGGAAGAGCACAGGCATACACTCTCTCTATCTAATGCTTTAACAAACTGTTGAATCAAAAACAGTTTGATATGGAGTGGAGGGAAAATTACTTTTTCTCAACTGAAAATTGGATCATTGACATTTGGCCTACTGACTTGCAGAGTCTCAAGTATGGATCAGTCCTTCTGATTCCAGTGCATATTGTGCTTGTGTGTCCCACACACAAAGAAAGCTGGACTATTTTGTAAATCCCCTTTGCTGGCCTGGTAGCAAATTAACCATTTTGAGTTCTGTGCATATTGTCCAGTTGTGCTCTTAGTATTTGAGTAGGTTAATCACAGTCTTCATGTCATTATGCTACTTTCAAAATACACAGTATGACCAACTGGAAAAGGTGTGAAGACATTTCCATTATATGATATAACACACTTCAGCCAGGGTTTTGAGTAGTCTACAAATGAACACCACTCATCTGGATTATACAATGCAGTCCCTGATTCCTGGGGAACATGTGAAACATTATGACGATAAAGAAAGTTATTTTGCTCTGTAAAATATGAAATAAAGGCCTCTGCCTGCTTTTTGTAATATGACACTTTTACAGTACCACTCAGTACACATTTTTCTTACAATCTAGGGACCAACACTTCAGCTGCAAGTGTGGAGAGACCCAAATGAGGCACAAGGTCATTCAGTTCATGCTGGCTAAACTGATGTCAAGTTGAGGATCGTGAGGAATTAAGGAATACACATCAAAGTCACTTTCGTCACCTGTCTCTGAGTCATGTTTGCCATCTGCATACGGAGTAAGTCCTGTAAAAACTGGCTGTGGTTGCTCATCAACATGCATAGTGGGTCTGATTGCTGAGGAGATATTAGGACATGATATGTTTTGTCTGCTTTTGTACCAGTTCCCTTTGTATTGACTATATAAAATAGTAGTCACTTTTGTGATCCACATGTTCTCACCAGCACATGGGGATTCTGGAAGGTAAACCCTAATGCTTTCTTTCATCTTATCGTGCAGCATTTCCCCAAAGTTGTTACATACAATATGTGTGGTGCAGGTTCTGTCGTGGTTGCCAAGAGTAAGTCCAAAGTATGTTTTATGAGCTTGCCTCACAGAGGATGTTGCATTGCTTCTTTGATGAATAAGGGTATAGTACCCACGCAAACTGTCTGGATGATTATTACATTGATGTCTCTTCATAGCCTTGATGAAATGACATCAGATCTGAAAGAAAAAAGGTACAATATTACAACCCTGTAAATAACATAAAAACATCTAAGTAAATAATTTAACAACAACAAATGGCTGGAGTGGAAAGCTCAAATTGCATGAAACCCAGAGCATGGAGAGCAAAACCAATTTCATATCTGAAGGCAGCAGATAAAAAATATTAAGAATCAGTAGAAAAAACTCATGGAACCGAGAGTTCAAAAAGCATTGTTGGCCAGGGTTATTCATACGCCTGTCTTTATATACTCCCATTAGACAACGAGCCAGCAGTCAGCAGCCAGAATTCAGTTGGTTAACATAGTGTTCTCTCTTGTGTGCAAACAGTCAGATTCGAGCTATCACACAGTTAACCCTTCAATATTGATCCATGTGATTACTATCGGTAAAACAGAGTCAGCAAGTAACATTCATTTCGATCACATCTTGGATCACAGTCTACACTCAGCTAATACCTGGCTTATATCTCTATGCAACTTAGCTTATCACCAAGCAGCAGTCATTTCATCAGTGTATCGGTAACAAGGTCTTCTTCTGGCAGTCAGCTGATTCACACTTCAGTGTAAACCTGTGTAAATGCTTTTGTATGGGCTTCCTTGGATAGTCAGCCAGTGATCTGTGTAAATAGGAGGAAGACAAAGTCACAAGTGTTTAACTTGTTATTGATGAGTCTTTCTGCAACTGTTATATTCAGTCACCAACTTGGCTAATTGTTGTTATTATCTGGAGGGAAAATTGACTGATCTGATGATTATTAATGAAATTCTTGTTAACAAACTGCTGCTTATATGAAAAAGTGTGGTAATAACTGATCTTCACTCAAATTTAATTTAATATCAATAAATGTGGAAGAATATCAAAATGCTGTTCCATCTGTCATTGAACTGAGAGACCACCAACTGAAACAATTTCAGCATATGAGACCAATTCTTCGTGCTCCACCAAGGACTTACAGTGAAACTGCCAGGTTAGTAACCTTATAAACTCCTCAAATTATCTATTTGGGATTTGGCATTTTGTATGATAATGGTGGAAAGCTGTATCAGTTTAGAGATACATGGGGAATAGTTTGCAGAAATTTTTCAAATGGGATACTTAAGGGGACTGAAATAAAATTTATGTACAAATTTGCAGCTCCAGTTTTTTGTGTAGAGAAGCAAAAGCATAGTAGGGAAGGAAAAAGATGAGGCTCAAATTCAGATGATAAATAAATGAAGTAGAACCATTGCTTAGTAAAACAAAAGTAAACATCAGGAAATGGTGTGCACATTTGCTGATGTTGCAGTGCAGCCAAAGGAAGTGAAGGATTTATTCTGGGAAACTGAATAGAAAATAGATTAATGTACTCCTTGCAGAAACCTTTTAAAAATCTAGAAACACATATAGTTGCTTCCAATTACATTTACTCCTTAATGATGTTTCTTGTTTGTAACAAAACTCAGTTTCAGCTGAACTGTGATTTACACAACCACAATATGAGGGTGGAGTTGAGATTTTGGCACATAGGTCTTAAGCAGCAAATTAGGGATCTATAAAAACAAAGTAATAAATAATAAAAATTGAAAATCATAACTTATTCTTATGGTGTACTCATCATATTCAGAAATACAATTATCTTTAATTGAATCATTCATGCAGTTTTACTGTTAAAACAAATAAAGTTTCTAACTGAGAAACATTCACATTTTCATGAGAGACATAAAGTGTGATGCTTGTCATTGTTGGAAATTTTGTGATCGCACTACTGCTACAAAATATTGGAAAAAGAGTATTTAATCTTAATCCTTAGAGCTGATGTGGCAGTTTCTCAGGAAGAATTAGCCAGCTGTAAGCTGAAATTTGCAGCAATAATGCCGGGGCTTTATCCACAGACTGAACTATAAAATCACCCTAAATAGAGTAACAGTCCAGGAGTCTTCCAGACTTAAACCTTCAGCTAAGTCATGAAGACTGGGACTTGTACTACAGATGCCCACAACAACATTTCTGGGTTGCTCAGTAGCACACTTTTTTGTCAGTTAATATTTTTCAATTAGTGTGACTTCAGAAGAAATTGCATCCCCACACTAATCCTGAGTGTATAACATTATCAGAAAACACAGTAAGGCCTCTTTGTGCTATGAACAATAGACTCATGCTGTACCAACCAAGTACACTTTGTTTTGTTGCTATGAGAAATTGAATCAGTCCTACACTGCACGAGCAGCTGATTCCAATGTCTGCTGCACAAGTATCAGTTCAGGTGTGGAGAATGGCTTGTAATCATTCCTGTGCTGATTATGTACTATGAGGTGTAACAGTCAGGTAGACACCCAATAAGCAAGTTTGTGCAAAAACACTTAAAGTAGCAAATCCCGCTGTAGAGAAAGTATCAGCAATTGCAAAAATATTCAAAATGTTAGCTGTTGTACAGTAATTTTTTGATCAATCTGACATACTTTCCATAAAGTGCATTCCTACTCACTCCACAGTACTCATATCACACACAGAATTCATCTTTTTCTTGGATTCCATAGTCAGGTCCTAACTATCCAAATAATAAATAGTCCACAACAGGTGTGTGGTAATTTACAGATAGTTAATAAATTTTCTTGCCAAATACATATCACTGGATACATATGTACCCAGTAGTAGTAGTAGTAGTAGTAGTAGAACAGTTCATAATGGGTGGGAGCCTCCATGGTATACAGCCACTGTAAAGAAACTTCTAAAGATACAGAAATTAAGTGTAATAGGTGTAAAACAAAGTGTAGGGCTATAGATAGAGAGATGCTGAATGAAACACATTTAGCTTTCAAGAGAGCAATGTGTGAAGCCTTCAGTGACTTCCATAGCAGAAAATTGTCAAGTGATCTTTTACAGAACTGAAAGAAATTCTGGTCATACATAAAGGCTGTTAGTGGCACAAATGTTAATGTCCAATCCCTACTGAATGACACAGGAAGTGAAATTGAGGCTAGCAAAGCAAAAGCTGAAATGCATAACTCTGTTTTCAAATGTTCTTTTACGAAGAAAAAACCAGGAGAATTGCCCCAATTTAATCCTTGTACCACTGAAAAGATGAATGAAATAAGTATTAGCGTCAGTGATGTTGAGAAACAGCTGAAATAATTAAAATTAAAAGCTCCAGGGTCTGATGGAATACCTTTCAAATTCTTCACTGAATTGGTGACTGAGTTAACCCCTCTTGTAACTATAATCTGTCATAGGTCTCTCAAATAAAGCACCATGTCCAGTTCTTGGAAAAGGCACAGGTCACACCCATCTGCAAGAAGGGTAGTAGAAGTGCTCCACAAAACTGCCATCCAATATCCTTCACAGCAATTTGTTGTAGAATCTTAGAACTTATTCTGAGCTGAAACGTAATGAGGCACCTTGACCAGAATGACCTCCTAAATACCAACGAGCAAGGATTCTGAAAACATCGATCATGTGAAACCCAACTCACACTTTTCTCACATGACATACTGAAAGTACGGGATCAAGGCAACCAGGTAGATGCTGTATTTCTTGGTTTCTGAAAAACATTTGACTCAATATCACACCTATCCTAATTGTCAAAAGTACAATCAAGTGAAATTTGTGACTGGATTGAGGACTTTTTGGTAGGGGGGATACAGCTTATTATCTTGAATGGAGAGTCATCATCAGATGACTCTACATTCAAGATAATAAACTCGTTCCCTACCAAAAAGTAGAAGTAACTTCATGTGTGTCCCAGGAAAGTGTGTTGGGATCAATGGTGTTCATGTTGGATATTAATGACCTTGCAGACAATATTAATAGTAAAATCAGGCTTTTGCAGATGATGCAGTTGTCTATAATGAAGTACTATCTGAGAGGAGTTACATAAATATTCAGTCAGTTCTTGATAAGATTTCAAAGTGGTCCAGAGATTGGCAACATGCTTTAAACGTTCAGAAATGTATACTTTTGCACTTTACAAAATGAAAAAATTTAGTATCCTATGACTATAATGTCACTGTAGGAATCAGCCAGCTCATACAAATATCTGGGTGTAACACTTTGTAGGGATACAAAATTGAATGATCACATATGTTCAGTCATGGGTAAAGCAGGTGGTAGGCTTTGGTTTACTGGTAGAATACTGGGGAAATGCAATCAATCTGCAAAGGAGATTGCTTACAAATCACTCATGCAACTGGTTCTAGAATAGTGGTCAAGTGTGTGGGACCCTTACCAAATAGGACTGATGCGGGATATTGAATATATACAGAGAAGGGCAGCACGAATGGTCACAGGTTTGTTTATTCTGTGGGAGAGTATTACAGAGATACACAAGGAACTGAACTGGATGATTCTCTAAGACAGATGTAAACTATCCCGATAAAGTCTATAAACAAAGTTCCAAGCAATGGCTTTAAATTATTGCTCTAGAAATATATAACAGCTCCCTACATATTGCTCGCATAGGGATCATGAGGATAAGATTAGAATAATTACTGCATGCACAGATACATTCAAGCAATCATTCTTCCTGCACTCAACAAGTCAATGGAACAGGAAGAAGCCCTAACAACTGGTACAATGGGACATATCCTCTGCCATGTACCTCACAATGGTTTGCAGAGTGCAGATGTAGAAGTGAGGAAGCCTATGTCCAGATTGGATCTCTGCAGCTCCTGCTTACATCAGAGAAACAAAAATTCTGTAGCCAACATCCCATCTTATCGCACAGTAGGTGTACGTTTAACAGCATACGGAAGAATCAGCCATTCACTTAAGGTTTTAATTATATCGTCACTGAAGGCACGAAACATTTGGAATGGAAACTTTCACAGTTTTTTGGTTTTATATAACAAGCAACATTAACATCATATTTCCGATGGTACTATGCAGTTATCTAGAATCATTATCCACTGATTTTTCTGATCACTTTTCTCTGTATTTATGGGTTGCCAATATTGTGTGTCTCACATTCAGACAAAATCTTCTGCAGTACCTCATTTTTTCTGAGCCTGACCAGTCCCAGTTACCTAATTCTGGTAATGAAACAAGGTATCACCACTCCTATCACGTCTAATCAATGGCCTTGGTAGTTTAAAATAAGCCAAATGCTTTGCATTTGTAGTTATTTCAGAGTAACTGTAAATACACACTCATACATCAATGTCCATCTCATTTTCCAGCCAGCAGAACTGGCGTCAAAATTATCTGGAGGCCAATATTTCTCCAAGCTCGATGCCATGAACACCAGAGGCACACTCGACTGATGTATCCGAGCAAGTCGGTGGTCGCTGAACATTGTTTGTCGGAAAATCATGCTATGGAGTATGAACGCACGAGGATTCTGGTACAGACGTCGAGATACTGGGACAGCGTTGTTAGAGAGGCCATCGAAATTCACACCAATGACGACCTCATAAACCGTGACTGTGGCTGTAATCTTAGCAAGGCTTGGGAACCAGCGATTGGGTTAATCAAGAGTAAATCGGGAAAACGTATAGTTGTGACGACCACGGCGGACAGAGCCATCACACCAATGTCATCTAAGCCGCCGTCGCAATCTGTTCCACCGAGCGACCGTGACGCGGACGGCGGAGGGAGTGCGCCACAGGCGGAGGGTATTTAAATCGGCTGCCGCCGCGACCGAAGCCAGTTCCCCCTGAGCAGCCATAGCATACGGATCTCCGTACCGGCACATTCACAGGAGCTCAGTCCGTCAGTTCACCTGATGATAGCGACATGTATGATCGCCGAAATACGAAATTGTGCCCGTTGGACACTGTAGACCGGCAGTACACCCATGGATATTTTGATTAATTGTATTTATGATATACATGTCAACATCACAGGCAGAAGATAGAGAGTGTATTAGGATACTGAATGAATGATTCAGTGTGTAAAGGAAGATGAAAATCTAATAGTGATGGGTGATTGGAATGTGGCTGTAGGGAAAGGATTAGAAGAAAAGGTTATGGAAGGATGTGGGCTTGGCACTAGGAAAGAGAAGAGAAGGACTAACTAGTAACTTTTGGATGGTAATAGTGAATACTCTGTTCAAGAATTACTAGAGCAGGTAAACTAGGAAAAGATCTGGAGACACAGGAAGATTCCAGCTGGATTTCATCTTGGGCTGGTGTAGATTCTGAAATTAGATATTGGATTGTAAGATATACAGGAGCAATTACAGACAGGTCACAATTCATTAATGATGAAGAGTAGACTGAAGTTTAAGATAATTATCTGGAAGAATCAGTGAGGAAGGAGGAATGATGAGACACAACTGAAGTTCACAAAGCATGTAGATGCTGCAGACTGCAGGAATACCAGATTAGGCACTTCAGTTGAATAGGAGTGTAAAACTCTAAAAAGGACAATCACAGATGTTGAAGGGACAAACATTAGTACAAGGAAGGTAAGTGCAAAGAAACCATGGGTAACAGAAGTAGTACCTCAGTTGATTAATGAAAAGAGGAAGTACAAAAATGTTCAGGGAAAGACAGGAATGCAGCAATATAAATCAGTTGAGAATGAAATAAATAGGAAGTGCAGGGTGAAATGGTTGTAGGAAAAACGGGAAGAAATTGAAACAGAAATAATTGTCGGGAGGACAGACTCAGCATATAGAAAAGTAAAAACAATCTTCAGTGAAATTAAAAGCAATGCTGGTAGCATTGAGAATGCAATGGCAATTCTACTGTTAAATGTAGAAGAGCAAGCAGATAGGTGGAAAGAGTACATTGAAGGTATCTATGAGGAATATTTTTCTGGTGGTGTGAGAAAAGAAGAAATTGTAGTCGATATGGGAGAGAGAGGAGATCCAGTATTAGAGTCAGAATTTAAAAGTATGTTGGGAAACTTGAGATCAAATAAAGCAAAAGAGGTAGACAACATTCCATCACAATTTCCAAAACCATTGGGGAAGTGGCAACCAAACACCTATTCAAGTTGGTGTGTAGAATCTATGAGACTGTAATGTACTGTCAGACTTTTGGAAAAATATTATCCACACAATTCCAAAGATAGCAAAGGGAGATAAGTGCAAGGACTATTGTACAATCAGCTTAACAGGTCATGCGTACAAGCTGCTGACAAGGGTATTATATGGAAGAAATGGAAAGGAAACTCTAGATCTGTTATATGATTGTCAGTTTGGCTTTGGGAAAGGTAAAGGCACCAGAGAGGCAGTTCTGACATTGCATTTGATAATGGAAGCAGGACTGAAGAAAACTAAAGACACGTTCATTGGATATGTTGACCTAGCAAAAATGTTCAACAATGTAAAATGGTGCAGGATATTTGAAATTCTGAGAAAAGAAGGAGTAAGTTACAGGAAAATATCAGTAATATACAGTATGATCACAGGCCAAACGGGAATGATAGGATTGGAAGACCAAGAACGAAGTGCTCAGATTAAAAATGGCGTCAGACAGGGATGCAGTCTTTCAACCCTGCTGTTCAGTCTATGCACTGAAGAAGCAATGACAGAAATAAAAGAAAGGTTAAAGAGTGGGATTAAAATGCAGGATGCAAGGATATCAGTAATAAGGTAGATCATGACATTCCTTTCCTCAGTGAACACGAAGAAGAATTGCAGGATCTGTTGAATGGAATGAACAGGTAGATGCAGTGTTTCATGATTTCTGAAAAGCATTACACTCAGTACCATACCTAAAATTATTGTCAAAAGTATGATCATATGGGGTATCATGTGAAATTTGTGACTGTATTGAGGACTTTTCAGTAGGGAGTACACAGCATGTTATCTTAGATGGAGAGTCTTCATCAGATGTAGGAGTAACTTCAGGTGAGCCCCAGGAAAGTGTGTTGGGACCCTTGCTGTTCATGTTATATATTGATGACCTCACAGACAACATTAATAGTAAAATCAGGCTTTTTGCAGGTGATGCAGTTGTCTGTAATGTAGTACTATCTGAGAGAAGTTGTATAAATATTCAGTCAATCTTGATAAGATTTCGAAGTGGTCCAGAGATTGGCAACTTTCTTTTCCAGAAATGTAAAATTTTGCACTTCAAAAACCTAAAAAAAGGTAGTTTCAGTGAGTAACAATTGAAATTGGCCAACTCAAACAAATATCTGGGTATAACACTTTGTAGAGATATGAAATGGAATAATCAGATAGCTTCAGTCATGGGTAAAGTAGGTGTTAGGCTTTGGTTTATTGGTACAGTACTGTGGAAGTGCAATCAATCTACAAAGGAGATTGCTTACAAATCACTTGTGAGACTGGTTATGGAACATTGATCAAGCGTGTGGGACTCATATGAGATAGTATTAACAGGGAATATTGAATGTATGCAGAGAATGGCAGTACAAATGGTCACAGGTATGTTTAATCCATGGGAGAGTATCACAGAAATACTGGAGTGGCAAACTCTTGGAGATGGATGTAAACTATCCTGAGAAAGTCTATTAAGAAAGTTCCAAGAACCAGCTTTAAATGATTACTCTAGTAATAGACTACAGCTCCCTATGTATCGCTCACATAGGGACCATGAGGATAAGATTAGAATGATTACTGCATGCACAGGTGCTTTCAAGCAATCATTCATCCTGCGCTCCATACGTGAATGGAACAGGAAGAAACCCCAATAACTGGTACAAAGGGTGTATCCTCTGCCATGCAACTCATGGTGGTTTGCAGAGTATAGATGTAGACATAGATGTATATCTCTAATGAGTATAGTATAAAGAGTGAGAATAAACTGGAAAAAGACAAAGGTAGTGAGAAGTAGTAGAAATGAGAATATTGAAAAGCTTAACATCAAAATTGATGATCACAAAGTTAAGGAATACTGTTACCTTGGAGGCAAACTAACCAATGATGGACAAAGCAATGAGGTCACAAAGGGCAAAACTGGCATTCATAGACGAGAGAAGTTAACTGGTATCGAGCATAGACCTTAATGTGAGGAAGAAATTTCTGAGAATATACGTTTGTAGCACAGCACTGTTTGGTAATACATCTTGGATAGTGGGAAACCTGCAACAGAGGAAATCAAAGTGTTTGAGATGTGGTGTGCACTGGTATGATTCACTCAGGTTCATGTTTGCCTTACTGAGGGTACCTACTTCGTGAAGTGATCTGGCGCCCTGATACTGTCTGTAATATTGTTTACCTTGAATATCTTTTTATGGTTGCCTTTTTGCCAGTTCACCACCTTTTTGCTAATTGCTCTGTGGGATTCCATATTCAACTGCAGTAGATCAAGGGCTACAAGAGAGAACCTTACAAAATCATGTAACCACTTTTTAAAGAACTCTTTTGAATTAAAAAAAAAAGAAAAGAAAAGAGAGAGAAAACCCTTCTTTTTAGTGTACTTGCGTGAGTAGAAAAAAATGATGATATATTCATTAATGTTAACATTAATCATGTATACATACGAGGTGCAACAGTAAAGTAATGAGACTGATGTGTGTGGGGGAAAAAAAAAAAAAAAAAAAAAAAAAAAAAGAAAAAAAAATTTGCTTACCGTTTTAGTCAAGTTTAGTGTTGTCTTCTTCAAAGTAGTTCCCTTCTGATTGCACACACTTTTTCCAGCATTTCTGCCATTGATGGTAACATTTCTGGAACTCATCTTCTGTAATATCCTCCAAGACCCTCATCACAGCTTTTTGAACATCTTGTATTGTTTAAAAATGGAGTCCCTTGACCACTGTTTTGACTCTTGGAAACAGAAAAAAGTCACATGGAGCGATATCTGATGAATAAGGTGGCTGTGGTAGTAGTGAGATTTCTTATGAGAATAATAATTGCTGTACTGACAGAGCAGTATGGGATGGCGCATTATCATGATGCAGAATCCAATTATCAGCATTGTTGACACAGACACGAAGAACTCTTTTATGAAGTCTTTCTAAAATTGTAAATTCCCTTGGAATCATAGAAGCACACAAGCATGCATTTCATGTTTGACTTTGACATGTGAGCTTTTTCTGGTCTGGGTGATCCCTTTGAGCACCATTGCAAACTTTGGCATTTTGCCTCTGAATCGTACTGAAAAAATCAACTTTCATCACCAGTGATAACACGGCTCAACAATTCTGGATTGATTTCTGTTTGCTGTAACAGATAGGCTGTCACATTTTTCTGTGTTTCTCACTGTTGTGGTGTGAGATTTTTGGGGATTTTTGCACAAATCTTTTGAATACCAAGATCTTCAGTTATTATGAGATGAACCATTTCTTGATTGATGTTCAGTTCTTCTGCAATCATTTTCACGGATAATCATTGATCAGGTCGTACGAGTTCATGCACCCTGGCCAAGTTGACATCCATCTGTGAGCTTGATGGTCATCCACTGCGGTCTTTATCTTCAATATTCGTTCTGCTTCACTAAACATTTTATGCCAACTAAACACTTGAGCTCTTGACATAACCTCCTCTCCAAAAGCCTTCTGAAGCTTACCATAAGTTGTCTCCATGTTTTCACCCAATTTAATGCAAAAAGAAATGGCATACCATTGTGCAATATTATGCAGTTCCATTTCCGTGACGAGAGACACAAACGCATGTTAACTTGAGCAGTTGCATCGATGTGCCGCTTGGACTAGAAGCAGCTTATAGACCAAGGTCAAAGATATTGTGCCTATGCAAGCTTGCAGGGTTGCCACATCTTGCAGAGAAAATCAGTTTCATTACTTTATTGTTGCACCTCGTATCCTGTAAACTGATTCATTCCATGTCATCCTGATAAAAGAATCATTCAAATGACCTATGAAACATGTAACTAACTAACTAACATTCCTCATAAACAGTAACAATATTGAGTGAATGGATCTCTCACTTACAATATGCTCCTAGCCAGTCTAGACATGATAAGTCATTGAATGACAGACGGTAAGTAAGTAAGAGATTACAAAATACAGCTTCATTTGTTCTGGAGTTGGATCATAGTCGTTAGGCCCCTTCTTCTCTGGAGTCCACTGCATACCCAAAGTGTGACTAAAAACTAAACTCCGTCTGAACAGGCCTCGGAAGGCCAAATGGTATCGACCAGCCACCATGTCATCCTCAGCCCACAGGCATCACTGGATGCGGATATGGAGGGGCATGTGGTCAGCACACTGCTCTCCCAGCCATAGCTCCTCAGTTTGCCTCACAAGGGCTGAGTGCTCCCTGCTTGCCAAAGTATGACTTCTCCATCACAAGTAAAGATACACACTCTGTCATCACATTTTGTAAATACACTGTGCTCACATTTCACACTTCACATAAGTCCAAAAAATGTGTGGACAGTAGGTCACTCTTCGTACATTACTAGTTAAAATTGTTTTTCTTGATAAACATCTTTCATTGGTACAGCAGGAAGAAGTCAGATATATTGCTGAATTGAGTAACAACATGCACCACTACAGATCCTTCCACTAAGATAAAAGATATAGTGCAAAATAACTTACATAACAAATTACAGTATCTCTAAAAACAAAGATGATGAGACTTACCAAACAAAAGCGCTGGCAGTTCGATAGACACACAAACAAACACAAACATACACACAAAATTCAAGCTTTCGCCACAAACGGTTGCTTCATCAGGAAAGAGGGAAGGAGAGGGAAAGACGAAAGGATGTGGGTTTTAAGGGAGAGGGTAAGGAGTCATTCCAATCCCGGGAGTGGAAAGACTTACCTTAGGGGGAAAAAAAGACAGGTATACACTCGCACACACACACACATATCCATCCGCACATACACAGACACAAGCAGACATTTGTTTACAAATGAAGCTCAAGAAAACCTTTACAGAGACACACAAAATGATGCAGGAACCCTACAGTGATGAGTACTTAAGCTGTACTTAATGTCATAAATGGTTTACACAGTCCAAAAATTGCCAGACAGTAGTTTAAGGTGATCCTTGCTCTGGACGCCCTTTGATGTCTAACAATGATGCTCATGTCAGGAACGTCAATGAAATTGTGCATGCCAATGGAAGATGGACTGTTTGAGAGATTGCAGAAGAATGTAACATTTCAGTTGGATCATGTCATGAAATCCTGACACAGCATCTTGGAATGCATTGTGTTGGTGCCAAGTTCATCCCTCAGCTCATGAGTCAACACCAGAAAGACCTTCGCCTCGCTATCTATGAAGAACTTCTGGGGCATGCAAATGAGAATGAGATGTTCCTTAAGGGAATCATAACATGTGGGTTTACAGTTATGATGTTGAGACTAAGGTTCAGTCTTCACAATAAGCTCACTGGGTCAGGTCAAATATCAAAGCCATGCTGATAGTTTTCTTTGACTTTGAAGGATTAGTTCATCATGAATTTGTGGCACATGGACAAACTGTTAATCAATGCTACTATTGGGGTGTGTTGTGATGCCTGTGAGAAAATGAGGGAAGGAAATGGCCTGAAATGTGGTGAGGCAATTCATGGCTCTTGCATCATGATAATGCACCCGTGCCTACATTACTGTTGGTGTATAACTATTCCATAAAAAGTGAAATCCCTGTGGTGCTGCATCCTCCATACTCTCAAGACTTGGCCCTTGCCAGAAAATTCCATGCGATCCAGCAAGAGGTGTACCAAGACCTCTTCCAAATGTGGAAACAGCATTGTGGATGGTATATCAATTGTGGAGGAGAGTATTTCAATGGAGACCATGCGCAATAAGTAAAAGGCAAATGTAGAAAAATTTTGTGGGCAAAGTTCCAGAATTATGTTTCTGAACTTGTAATTGTGCTTGCCTATGCAGATTTTCGTCTAATATCTTATATAATTCTTCTGATTCTACTTTTTCTAAAGATGGTAACTTGAATAATTGTAATAGAGGTTCCTGTATAGAATTTTTATTTATAACTTCAGCAGGAGCCAACCCTGTAGACATATGTGGTAGTTCATTTAAGCTCACCTGGAACTTTGGAATCATTTGAACACAAGATATGTGTGTATCAGAACAATATGTCTTACACAGTCATCCTGTATCTGTAATTTTGGTTTCCATCAGAGTCGCAAATAATATTTTTATTAGTGACTAGTTTTGAACTTTTCGTTGATTCTCAAATGGTTACCTATATTAGAAGATACAATGTTGTTAACAAAACATGAAATACAACATTTTCAAACATTTTGTGTGCACAGATTACAGCAGTGAAATAAATCATTTTTAATGTTTTACTGAATATAATATGTTTGTTTTTACGTAAGATCAGTATGACAAATGTCACTAGGCTGTGTTATGGTTTGTTAATTATCTGTATTACACTTGCCTTGATACATTCAAAATCTGATAGGCATCTTTAGTTGTTTAGAAATAAAAATTTGACAGACGCACCTCCTCTTCCTTTGGGTACTTGGGCAAAAAAATCTAATGCCTTAAGTTTATATGAAGCTTGTTGGATGATAGGATACATTTTATATAGTACATGAATCTTATCTTATGTAACTTTTGGCATACCTCTTTGCTTTCCTAATTGGGTTCTTAAAATAATAGATTTACTCATATGATTGATACACCAACTTCTATCACACCACAAATTACATTATTGGTGACACAATCAAAAATATGTCCGATTCCATCAGAGGCATGCTCACAACTCCTAAAATTCTGCAGTACTCACAATGTTCCAAAGAGTTTACAAAGCTAAAGCATTAACAAACTTTCTTGATCAAAAAGCAATATCATCACCAAGATATACACTCCTGGAAATGGAAAAAAGAACACATTGACACCGGTGTGTCAGACCCACCATACTTGCTCCGGACACTGCGAGAGGGCTGTACAAGCAATGATCACACACACGGCACAGCGGACACACCAGGAACCGCGGTGTTGGCCGTCGAATGGCGCTATCTGCGCAGCATTTGTGCACCGCCGCCGTCAGTGTCAGCCAGTTTGCCATGGCATACGGAGCTCCATCGCAGTCTTTAACACTGGTAGCATGCCGCGACAGCGTGGACGTGAATCGTATGTGCAGTTGACGGACTTTGAGCGAGGCCGTATAGTGGGCATGCGGGAGGCCGGGTGGACGTACCGCCGAATTGCTCAACACGTGGGGCGTGAGGTCTCCACAGTACATCAATGTTGTCGCCAGTGGTCGGCGGAAGGTGCACGTGCCTGTTGACCTGGGACCGGACCGCAGCGACGCACGGATGCACGCCAAGACCGTAGGATCCTACGCAGTGCCGTAGGGGACCGCACCGCCACTTCCCAGCAAATTAGGGACACTGTTGCTCCTGGGGTATCGGCGAGGACCATTCGCAACCGTCTCCATGCAGCTGGGCTACGGTCCCGCACACCTTTAGGCCGTCTTCCGCTCACGCCCCAACATCGTGCAGCCCGCCTCCAGTGGTGTCGCGACAGGCGTGAATGGAGGGACGAATGGAGACGTGTCGTCTTCAGCGATGAGAGTCGCTTCTGCCTTGGTGCCAATGATGGTCGTATGCGTGTTTGGCGCCGTGCAGGTGAGCGCCACAATCAGGACTGCATACGACCGAGGCACACAGGGCCAACACCCAGCATCATGGTGTGGGGAGCGATCTCCTACACTGGCCGTACACCACTGGTGATCGTCGAGGGGACACTGAATAGTGCACGGTACATCCAAACCGTCATCGAACCCATCGTTCTACCATTCCTAGACCGGCAAGGGAACTTGCTGTTCCAACAGGACAATGCACGTCCGCATGTATCCCGTGCCACCCAACGTGCTCTAGAAGGTGTAAGTCAACTACCCTGGCCAGCAAGATCTCCGGATCTGTCCCCCATTGAGCATGTTTGGGACTGGATGAAGCGTCATCTCACGCAGTCTGCACGTCCAGCACGAACGCTGGTCCAACTGAGGCGCCAGGTGGAAATGGCATGGCAAGCCGTTCCACAGGACTACATCCAGCATCTCTACGATCGTCTCCATGGGAGAATAGCAGCCTGCATTGCTGCGAAAGGTGGATATACACTGTACTAGTGCCGACATTGTGCATGCTCTGTTGCCTGTGTCTATGTGCCTGTGGTTCTGTCAGTGTGATCATGTGATGTATCTGACCCCAGGAATGTGTCAATAAAGTTTCCCCTTCCTGGGACAATGAATTCACGGTGTTCTTATTTCAATTTCCAGGAGTGTATTATTATTTTGTTAATGAAACCAGAAATAGATTTAACAATTCACGTTAGATTCTGCAATTAATAATATGAGTTTTAAGTATGCCAGAAATTTTGTAGTTTCAAATATTTCCAAAAGAAAAATATTTTTAACCACACATACAGAGTGTAACAAATTTATTTCTCTTTATACATTTTAGCCTGAAGTATAATACATCATATACAAAATCATATTAAATTCTTTTAGTGAAACAGCGGAGATAATGTTCACCTATATGAGATTCGAGATTAATCATGGTATCGGCTACTTCTATAAAAAGAAAGGTAATGCTAGAGGATGGTGTTCCATTACAGTAGTGAAATCTAAGATAACCACATTTGAAAGCACTTTGTAATTTCAGAATTCACATCATGTTATTACGCTTATATTTATATAGCCAGTCCCCTCCAAAAATCTCAGTCTGTGATCAGCTAGCACACAGACAACTTTATGCTGGATTACTTGAGTTCACATCCAAGTAGTATATGACAAATATCTCTCTGTCAGATTGCATTAGACCTGCATAAGGCTCACCATCCTGTGTCAGGTGAAATTCTGCACCTTGATACAATGTGAACAACAACAATCTCTGTGAAGAACATGAAACTTTAAAATATCTTTGTGTTTTTAAATCACTGAGGAACTAATAAATATTAACTGTAAAAGAGCTAATGGTCTGCAAAACATTTATTGGTCTGCATTTTGTATGCTGGCAACAATACTGTAAATACTTTCAGGAGCACTGGTAGAACAGACAATCTGTTGTCATGATTGAATGACTTATTTCAATAGTGGTACAAGTCCATTTTTGTTCATTCTGAGATACAGGGTCCTAAAGTTAAATGAGTGCTGAAAAATCTGCAGTTGAGATACCAAAAATATTTGAGTATATATACATGAATATTTCTGGTATCTCAAATACTCAAGTATATATACTTGAATATTTCTGGTATCTCAACTGCAGATTTTTCAGTGCTCATTTAACTTTAGGACTCTGTATCTCAAAATGAACAAAAATGGCCTTGTACCACTATTGAAATAAGCCCTTCAATTCTGCCACAGTGAACTGTAACTAAATCTGTGAAACTGTTTCGTAGTAGGGTGATGTTCCATCTTTATGAGATTAAAAGGAAGAGATGCACCTTTGTTTACCTGTATAGTCTATGAGTTGCGAAACTGTAACTGACCATCATCTACAATATAACAAAAATATTATTATGGTGAACCATTTTTTAAAATGCATTTTTTGTCCATTTTATATGATTTGAATCTCTGCTACCTCACAGCAATTCTCAGTGTATTATTTAAGTCCAACAAGATATGAGACCTCAAGATTATTCAAAACAGAGTGAAACTAAGAAATAGGTAAGCAGAATCTTGCACATTAACTAAGTTACAGCTTGACAATTAGCCAACTGTCTCTTTCGGTTATGATAATGTCCCCTGGTCCTGCTTGTATGAAGAAAATATGCTGATTCTATGCTCAGGAGTGTCTGATGAATCACTAACTATGAAATGAAATAAAATGTCCATACTGTCAACTCTCTGAATTTTGAACTATGCAAGTACCAGGCTGACACAACTTAACATCCATTTGCTCCTTTGAGCTACAAATTCCAAACATCTCTGCCTTCTGCCACATCTCAAACCTGACTTGACTCCATCATACAACACCTTCTGCCCAGATAACACTGGGGCAATGAGATTTAAATGATTTCCGTTATTGTCCATTATTGTATCAATTAAATGGTACAAATTAACAAAACTTAGTAAAAATAAGTTAACATATTTTCACATTAAAACTACAAAATGATCCTAATCATATAAACAGTTATGCATGAAATAATCAATTTTAGTTAACACAGCTTTATAGAAACTTTTCTACTTATAAATGAAAATATCAATACCAATCTGTATCAGAGGGTTCGAAATTTGTATCAGGCTTGATTACATCACAGTGCTCAGATTGCTGAGGTCAGAAGTCAGCTGGCTGGCCAAGTAGTTGTTACAAGTGAAAAAGTAGACAGTTTGAAGAAAGGATGAATAAGGTAGATGATAGGGTAACTTCCACAGAATCCAGAATGCAAACAATGGAATTGAAAGTGACTGAGGTGGATTCTAGGCTCAGAGATGAGATTTCTACTGGATATTCTAAGTTCAAGGGTCAAATTAAAATTCAGATCCACAGTCAGAGTAACATCCATGTTAATACTAAAAAGAAAAAAACTGAAAGGTAGAGAAAATTGAAACTGGTAATGATGACCAGTGCAAAGATAGTGTGTTTATCTTGCAAGAGAATGTAATAAATGCTCAAAAGCAAGTACAGTACTTACAAGAGGAGACTTGCTCAAAAAGTTTATTTAGTGCTAGGTATAATACATACTCAAACACGCACATGAAAATTTTTCCTGGGGTCAGAAATTCACATCCAGTGAGTTTCATGCAACATTGAAAGGGTAACATTCTTTGTGAGATGGGTAATGAGGTTAAAACTAAATTGGCAAAAATATTTCTTGAGGGGGAACCATTATCTTGGGCCTAACAAATCAACTTTATGCATTTGACATTTGTAGAATCTGAAGAGGAGTTTTGGAAAAGTTTTAGTCATAATCAGAACAGGCCAGGAGAAAGAGTGGGTTTCTGAATAGGTCATACAACAGAGAGCAGAATGGTGACATGTTGGAGTTTTGCGAGGCTCAGTTGAAATGACAAGTTCACTTGAATCAGTCCTTTGATGAGCTGACAAAGACTGACACAGTAAAGAGAAGACTGCCTGAAACCATACAGTGAGATTTGATGTATGGACTTGAAGACTCCATTGAGCAATTCTTGAAATAATAATGATAATAATAAGTAACTGAAAATTAAGAAACTGCTGCTAGAAAAAAATCACATGAATACTTTGATGTGAAATGTTGCAACATCCGGTTCAAATTAAGGGTGAGTATGATTGGCTGAAATAAGCAGAACAACTGCACAGCAATGTAGGCATGACAAAATACTATCAGCTCTTACATCCTGTATGAAAACTGATAAACATAAGCTTGTTTTGTCTGAAGATAAATTTTCTACAAGGTAGCACAGTAGTTTTGAAGAAAATGCAGTAAAACATATCTGCTGGCTAGAAATAAAGTGACCTCTTTTTTTGACAATTATTTTATAGCAATTTTCAGGTTAGTTTAAGTTTATGAATGAAATATTCACTCAAACAGTATACGATTTTGTACAGGGCTGGACATAATTCTGGTTTGGTACTTGTGCATGCATTGTTTTGCAAGTCCAAAGATCCTTTGATGCGTTTAAGTGACTGGTGAATAAAATCCACAATGTATAAACAACAAAATTATAATCAACTGTAATAACATTAAGATAAATAATCTACAAAAAGTCGTGTCTGGCCAGTTTAGGGTAGATAATTTTGGTGACATCACATCTGGAATTGTTGTTGTTGTGGTGGTCTTCAGTCCTGAGACTGGTTTGATGCAGCTCTCCATGCTGCTCTATCCTGTGCAAGGTTCTTCATCTCCCAGTACCTACTGCAACCTACATCCTTCTGAATCTGTTTAGTTTATTCATCTCTTGGGCTCCCTCTGCGATTTTTACCCTCCACGCTGCCCTCCAGTACTAAATCGGGGATCCCTTGATGCCTCAGAATATGCCCTACCAACCGATCCTTTCTTCTAGTCAAGTAGTGCCACAAATTTCTCTTCTCTCCAATTTTATTCAATACCTCCTGATCAGTTATGTGATCTAACCATCTAATCTTCGGAATTCTTCTGTAGCACCACATTTCAAAAGCTTCTATTCTCTTCTTGTCTAAACTATTTATCGTCCATGTTTCACTCCATACAAATACTTTCAGAAACGACTTTCTGACACTTAAATCTATACTTGATGTTAACAAATTTCTCTTCTTCAGAAATGCTTTCCTTGCCATTGCCAGTCCACATTTTATATCCTCTCTATTTTGACCATTATCAGTTATTTTGCTCCCCAAATAGCAGTACTCATTTACTACTTTAAGCATCTCATTTCCTAATCTAATTCCCACAGCATCATCTGATTTAATTCGACTACATTCCATTATTCTCGTTTTGCTTTTGTTGATGTTCATCTTATACCCTCCTTTCAAGATACTGTCCATTCCGTTCAACTGCTCTTCCAAGTCCTTTGCTGTCTCTGACAGAATTACAATGTCATCGGCGAACCTCAAAGTTTTTATTTCTTGTCAATGGATTTTAATTCCTACTCCGAACTTTTCTTTTGTTTCCTTTACTGCTTGCTCAATATACAGATTGAATAGCAACGGGGAGAGGCTGCAACCCCGTCTCACTCCCTTCCCAACCACTGCTTCCCTTTCATGTCCCTCGACTCATAACTGCCATCTGGTTTCTGTACAAATTGTAAATAGCCTTTCACTCCCTGTATTTTACCCCTGCCACCTTCAGAATTTGAAAGAGAGTATTCCAGTCAACATTACCAAAAGCTTTCTCTAAGTCTACAAATGCTAGAAATGTAGGTTTGCCTTTCCTTAATCTATTTTCTAAGATAAGTCGTAGGGTCAGTATTGCCTCACGTGTTCCAACATTTCTATGGAATTCAAACTGATCTGGAATAACAAATAATAATCTTATTATGCATTTGAATATTGGAGGTTTGCCAAATAATCTCACCAGTAAGCTTCAAGACTTAGAAATATTTCTAGAGAGAACAAACTGGTCTGTAAAGGTTATTTGTTTAAGTGAGCATTGGCTTAGAGAAGAAGATATAAATTGATTGAACAAACTTACAGATTGTGAAGTAGCAGCTAGCTTCTGTAGAGACAATGTGTATGGTGATTCATGTATTCTGGTTAATTCATTAGTAAAATACCAAATTAAGCAAAATTTCAATCATTTAAATGAAGAACACACATTTGAGAGTTGCTGCATAGAACTTAAGGATTATAATGTAGTGTTGGCAGAAGATCCAACACTGTTTTTCTAGAGGAGGCCGAAATGCACGCGTTTAATTACACGCTGACTCGCGTGAGGTCTGGAACAGGACAATATCTTGAGAATTGCAAATAAAGTGCATAGATGATGTAATACTTAACTTTAATCCACAATTGTAGAACATCTCTCGTTACGGTACATGCTTCATAATATTAATTATCAATTGAATACGGCGCCTTGCTAGGTCGTAACAAATGTAGCTGAAGGCTATGCTAACTATCGTTTTGGCAAATGAGAGCATATTTGTCAGTGAACCATTGCTATGAACGTCGGCTGTACAACTGGGGCGAGTGCCAGTACGTCTCTCTAGACCTGCCGTGTGGTGGCGCTCGGTCTGCTATCACTGACAGTGGCGACACGCGGGTCCGACGTATACTAATGGACCGCGGCCGATTTAAAGGCTACCACCTAGTAAGTGTGGTGTCTGGCGGTGACACCACATATAACATGCTGATATTCAGCATATACTGTACCCCTGGTTACTCAGTCTCCTGCAGTTTTCTGGTCAAACTTGAAAATTTACTCCACTAATTCAAAACTGAAAAGGTATGTAAAAAATTGTTGTTTGTGCTGATTTTAATATAGATGTGAGAAAAAATGTCAAATTTGCCTTTAAGACAAAGGAGCTGATGTCTGCACATGGTTTTGTTCTAAATTTTGTAGAAATGACAAGGGTAACTGCTTCATCGGCATCCTGCGTAAATAACATTTCTAGTAGCTTAAACTACAGAGCAACAGAAAAATGTATAGTAAGCTTAGGGATCTCGGACCACAGTGCTCTATTAGTGCCATTATCCTGTGTTAGCCCAAAGCACACAACTAAGAAAATCAGATATTTTAGACAATAAAATATAGAAATGTTTGTCAATAAAATCAGCCTCATCTCATGGCCATTTACTGCTAAGTCCTCAGTAAATGAAAATTTCAATAACTTTCTGGTGGTCTTCTTGATGGTGTTCAGTGAATGCTTTCCTTTTATAACTATAAAAACTGACACACCTAAGAAGGGTTAATGGATAACAAGGGGTATTCAGGTTTTAAGCATGAGGAAAAGAGAACTTCATATGGATGCGAAAGTCAATCGAGACCCAGAATTCTTAAATTATGTAAGGCAATATGAGAAAGTCTTTGATAAAGTTGTCAGACAAGCCAAAAAATTGGCAAATAATAATTACATTTCAAATGCTAAAAATAAGTCTAAAGCAATATGGACCATTGTAAATAATGAAATAGCTATCAAAAAGGGCAGACAATGGAAACTTGAACTGGTGGTTGAAGGTGAGACTATTCGGAACCCTACACAAATCTGTGAAGCGTTTAACAGCCACTTCATAAATCCATGTAAAACTGATGAACTTTCACCGCCTAACATGTACCCTGTTTCCAGTTTATGTAACCCCACTAAATTTAAATTCACCCATATATCCTACTCTGAAGTAGCTGATATCATAAAGTCCTTGAAGAATTTAAATTCTGTAGGCTGGGATGAAATTCCTACAAAAATAATAAAAGCAGTCACCCATGGTATTGCACATCCTCTGTTCTTTATAATGAATCAATCTTTCAAGGAAGGGTGTTTTCCCAATAGACTGAAGTATGCTGAAATAGGACCCATTTACAAAAAAGGCAGACATGATGATATGAGTAATTATCGACCAATCTCATTGTTATCAATATTTTTGAAAATATTTGAAAGAGCTGCATGTAACCAGATAGTTAACTATAATAATCTGCATAATATTATCCAGTATATTCAACATGGTTTCCAAAGAGGACACTTCCCTGTACAAGCCATTAATGAACTTACTACAATAACTAGTAGTGGTCTAGATAAAAATATGAATGTATCGGGCATCATTTGTAACCTAAGTAAAGCCCTTGATGCAGTAGATCACAAACTGCTACTTCACAAGCTACAAGCATATGGTTTCAGTGAAAATTTGCTGAGATGGATGTCATCTTATCTATTAATCAGGAAACAAAGAATAGTAATTGAAGAAAATGGTATGAGATTCTTCTCAAGTTGGAAAAAGACAGAACAAGTTGTGCAACAAGGATCTCTCAATGGAGAGAAGTCTTCCGAAGTAAGAGTGATTTCTGGTGTGCTGCAGGGGAGTGTAGTGGGACCATTGCTATTCACAATATACATAAATGACCTTGTGGATAACATCGGAAGTTCACTGAGGCTTTTTGCGAATGATGCTGTAGTATATCGAGAGGTTGTAACAATGGAAAATTGTGCTGAAATGCAGGAGGATCTGCAGCGAATTGCCGCATGGTGCAGGGAATGGCAATTGAATCTCAATGTAGACAAGTGTAATGTGGTGCGAATACATAGAAAGAGAGATCCCTTATCATTTAGCTACAATATAGCAGGTCAGTAACTGGAAGCAGATAATTCCATGAATTATCTGGGAGTAGGCATTAGGAGTGATTTAAAATGGAATGATCATGTAAAGTTGATCGTTGGTAAAGCAGATGCCAGACTGAGATTCATTGGAAGAATCCTAAGGAAATGCAATCTGAAAACAAAGGAAGTAGGTTACAGTACACTTGTTTGCCCACTGCTTGAATACTGCTCACCAGTGTGGGATCTGTACCAGATAGGGTTGATAGAAGAGATAGAGAAGAACCACCGGAGAGCAGCATGCTTCGTTACAGGATCATTTAGTAATCGTGAAAGCATTACGGAGATGATAGATAAACCCCAGTGGAAGACTCTGCAGGAGAGACGCTCAGTAGCTCAGTACGGGCTTTTGTTGAAGTTTCGAAAACATACCGTCACCGAGGAGTCAAGCAGTATATTGATTCCTGCTTCGTATATCTCACAAACAGACCATGAGGATAAAATCAGAGAGATCAGAGCCCACACAGAGGCGTACTGACAATCTTTCTTTCCATGAACAATACGAGACTGGAACAGAAGGGAGAACTGATAGAGGTACTCAAGGTACCCTCCGCCACAGACCGTGAGGTGGCTTGTGGAGTTTGGATGTAGATGTAGATGTAGATCTATCCTTGGGCCAATAGTGTTCTTGTGTTATATAAATGACCTGCCGACTAACATAAATTCAGACACAATTCTTAGTGCAGATGACTCCACAGCACTAGTCTGTTGCAAGAAAAGTGAAAATTTAATCAGTTATCTTCAGCAGTATCTGGCTGAAATTGAGGCCTGGGTGAGAAATAATGGTCTGAAATTAAATCTAATAAAGTCACAACTCATTGACTTTACCACAAAACAAGCTGTACATGATATACTAGAAATACCATATGAGGACAATCACCTTGCCAGCACAAACTGCACCAAATTTCTAGGTGTAATGCTGAACAAGAACTTATCATGGACAGACCATGTAGATGCCATGTGTCGCTGTCTAAATAGTCTAATATTTGCAATGAATGTTATAAGCAGTATAATAGAAACACCGATCAAAAAGTTTTATATCATGCATATTTTGTATCTGTGATTTAATATGGTATAATTTTTGGAGATCAGGGAAAACAATCTTACAGAGAGTTTTTAGGCTACAGAAAAAAAAATCATTAGAGCCATGGCAGGTGCAGAAAAAAGACAATCGCGCAAACCTCTGTTCAAGGCCCTTGATCTTATGACTGTTCCTGGCCTCTGTATCTATGAGACAATTAAGTTTTCTAAAAAAACCCACAACTTTTTGAGGATAACCTGTTTAAGCATGATTATGAAACAAGAAACAAATCTCAGTATAAGCTACCAACTCATAGGTTAAAACTGCTGAAGAAGACGCCTTACTACATGGGTATGAGGCTGGGAAATAAAGTCTGTGAAAAATTTAAAAATTATAAACCAGAAAACTTTGGACATCATTTAAAAAAATACCTAGAAAGTAAATATTATTGCAGTGGAGAAGATTTTTGACTGGCTGTGTCTGATGTTACATTTTATTCTACCATGCTAAAAAGTACTTTAAGTTAATATTTATTCTTAATTTTACTTTATTTTCAACATGATTATCTTAAATCATTTTGTGGTGATTAAAATTACAAAATACCTGTAATTATTCTGTATACTTATAATTAGAAAGTAGCCTTAAACTGACGAGTTACCTATGTCCCAATCATCTGATTGTATATGACATGTTGTGTGACAGTAAAGTTTCTATTCCATTCTAACCAGTTTTTTTGTTGTTAATTATATCCACTTGCAGAACTTAAAATGCAGTGAATGTCTATGAAACACAGTTTTATGTGCAAATGTGTTTTTTTTCATGTAAAAACCAAACGATGAAAAATTTTTGCAAATGCTTCCTATCATACCATAAGAATGTATTTTTTTATTATCATCTGTGTCACTTTAAACAGTCTCAGCACTAGCAATTAGTGTAAAACTGGATTTTACTTGCATTTTTTGTACAACTTCAGACCACTATTTTAAGTTTTCACAAAACAGTTACACCGTTGGATAAGCAGCTGCCGCAGCAAGTCGTATACTCTTAGCTCACTTATTTGTTACATAGTTTAATTCTTAATTTCTTTGCGTGTTTTTGGTATTTGCATTGTTTAATTCATAAATTTCTGCGTATTATAGTATTTGAGAGTTGTAGCATCGCGTTTTAGTACCTGAATAGTGTAAATTCACGTAGTCGTCTGTCTTCTGTTTTTGTTTTGAACGGCCAGTGTTGGTTGGTCACAGCCAGTGTGCCCCCTGCTGTCGTTGGATAACCAGCTGCTGCAGGAAGTCGTATACTCTTAGCTCACTTATTTGTTACATAGTTTAATTCTTAATTTCTTTGCGTGTTTTTGGTACTTGCATTGTTTAATTCATAAATTTCAGGCTTATTATAGTATTTGAGAGTTGTAGCATCGCGTTTTAGTATGTGTATAGTGTAAAATCGCGTAGTCTCCTTCCGCCACCGAGCAGTATGTCAGCAGTGCACAAGTAGCAGCATTACTGCATTTACTAGGCAATCTTGTATTTTAATAACCGTTTAACTTTTGTGTCAAATTGTTTGTGCTCTCTGTAGATTAGTTCAGACGTTCTTTGCACAACAGTTTTTAGCATGGATATGGACTGCAACTGCTGTGTTCGGATGCTGGCTGAGTTGGCATCCCTTCACTCCCGGCTTCAGGCAGTGTTGGCTTCGGTCACACAGCTTGAGGCTGTTGCCAGTGGGCATCATTGTGGGGGTCCGGATGGGGGTTTGTCGGGGACGGCCAGCTCATCCCACGCATCCCCCGATCGGACTACGACTGTGGCTGCCCGGGATACTGCCCACATTGAGGCGAGGCTGACCCCTCACATGTGGTAGAGTGGGAGGTCGTCTGGAGGTGTGGCAGGGGGCGAAAGACATTCCGGAGGGCTGAACGGAAGGCCTCTCTAATTTGTCTGACGAACCGGTTTCAGGCTCTGTCTCAGGCTGATACTGATCTTCGGCCGGACACGGCTGCTTGTCCTGTTCCAGAGGTTGCCCCTCAGTCTGCAAGATCCGGGCGGTCGCAGAGGGTGGGCTTACTGGTAGTTGGGAGCTCCAACATCAGGCGCGTAATGTGGCCCCTTAGGGATATGGCAGCAAGAGAGAGGAAGGAAACCAATGTGCACTCTGTGTGCATACCGGGGGGAGTCATTCCAGATGTGGAAAGGGTCCTTCTGGATGCCATGAAGGGTACAGAGTGCACCCATCTGCAGGTGGTCGCTCATGTCGGCACCAATGATGTGTGTCGCTATGGATCGGAGGAAATCCTCTCTGGCTTCCGGTGGCTATCTGATATGGTGAAGACTGCCGGTCTCGCTAGCAGGATGAAAGCAGAGCTCACCATCTGCAGCATCGTCGACAGGACTGACTGCGGACCTTTGGTACAGAGCCAAGTGGAGGGTCTGAATCAGAGGCTGAGACGGTTCTGCGACCATGTGGGCTGCAGATTCCACGACTTGCGCCATAGGGTGGTGGGGTTTTGGGTTCTGCTGGATAGGTCAGGAGTCCATAACATGCAGCAAGCGGCTACACGGGTAGCAGGGGTTGTGTGGTGTGGACTAGGCGGTTTTTTAGGTTAGATGGCCTCGGGCAAGTACAGAAAGGGCAACAGCCTCAAAGGGTGCGGGGCAAAGTTAGGACATGCAGGGACCAAGCAGCAATCGGTATTGTAATTGTAAACTGTCGAAGCTGCGTTGGTAAAGTACCGGAACTTCAAGTGCTGATAGAAAGCACAGAAGCTGAAATCGTTATAGGTACAGATAGCAGGCTGAAGCCAGAGATAAATTCTGCCGAAATTTTTACAAAGGCACAGACGGTGTTTAGAAAGGATGGATTGCATACAACCGGTGGTGGTGTGTTTGTCGCTGTTAGTAGTAGTTTATCATGTAGTGAAGTAGAAGTGGATAGTTCCTGTGAATTATTATGGGTGGAGGTTACACTCAACAACCGAGCTAGGTTAATAATTGGCTCCTTTTACCGACCTCCCAACTCAGCAGCATTAGTGGCAGAACAACTGAGAGAAAATTTGGAATACATTTCACATACATTTTCTCAGCATGTTATAGTCTTAGGTGGAGATTTCAATTTACCAGATATAGACTGGGACACTCAGATGTTTAGGACGGGTGGTAGGGACAGAGCATCAAGTGACATTATACTGAGTGCACTATCTGAAAATTATCTCGAGCAATTAAACAGAGAACTGACTCGTGGAGATAACATCTTGGACCTACTGATAACAAACAAACCCAAACTTTTTGACTCTATAAGAGCAGAACAGGGAATCAGTGATTATAAGGCCGTTGCAGCATCCCTGAATATGGAAGTAAACAGGAATATAAAAAAAGGGAGGAAGGTGTATCTGTTTAGTGAGAGTAATAGAAGGCAGATTTCAGACTACCTAACGGATCAAAATGAAAATTTCTGTTCTGACACTGACAATGTTGAGTGTTTATGGAAAAAGTTCAAGGCAATCGTAAAATGCGTTTTAGACAGGTACATGCCGAGTAAAACTGTGAGGGATGGGAAAAACCCACCGTGGTTCAACAACAAAGTTAGGAAACTACTGTGAAAGCAAAGAGAGCTTCACTCCAAGTTTAAACACAGCCAAAACCTCTCAGACAAATAGAAGCTAAACAATGTCAAAGTTAGTGTAAGGAGGGCTATGCGTGAAGCGTTCAGTGAATTCGAAAGTAAAATTCTATGTACCGACATGACAGGAAATCCTAGGAAGTTCTGGTCTTATGTTAAATCAGTAAGTGGCTCGAAACAGCATATCCAGACACTCCGGGATGATGATGGCGTTGAAACAGAGGATGACACGTGTAAAGCTGAAATACTAAACACCTTTTTCCAAAGCTGTTTCACAGAGGAAGACCACACTGCAGTTCCTTCTCTAAATCCTCGCACAAACGAAAAAATGGCTGACATCGAAATAAGTGTCCAAGGAATAGAAAAGCAACTGGAATCACTCAACAGAGGAACGTCCACTGGAACTGACGGGATACCAATTCGATTCTACACAGAGTACACGAAAGAACTTGCCCCCCTTCTAACATCCGTGTACCACAAGTCTCTAGAGGAACGAAAGGTTCCAAATGATTGGAAAAGAGCACAGGTAGTCCCAGTCTTCAAGAAGGATCGTCGAGCAGATGCGCAAAACTATAGACCTGTATCTCTGACGTCGATCTGTTGTAGAATTTTAGAACATGTTCTTTGCTCGCGTATCATGTTGTTTTTGGAAACCCAGAATCTACTCTGTATGAGTCAACATGGATTCCGGAAACACCAATCGTGTGAGACCCAACTCACTTTATTTGTTCATGAGACCCAGAAAATATTAGATGCAGGCTCCCAGGTAGAAATTATTTTCCTTGACTTCCGGAAGGTGTTCGATACAGTTCTGCACTGTCGCCTGATAAACAAAGTAAGAGCCTACGGAATATCAGACCAGCTGTGTGGCTGGATTGAAGAGTTTTTAGCAAACAGAACACAGCATGTTGTTATCAATGAAGAGACGTCTACAGACGTTAAAGTAACCTCTGGTGTGCCAGAGGGGAGTGTTATGGGACCATTGCTTTTCACAATATATATAAATGACCTAGTAGATAGTGTCGGATGTTCCATGCGGCTTTTCGCGGATGATGCTGTAGTATACAGAGAAGTTGCAGCATTAGAAAATTGTAGCAAAATGCAGGAAGATCTGCAGCGGATAGGCACTTGGTGCAGGGAGTGGCAACTGACCCTTAACATAGACAAATGTAATGTGTTGTGAATACATAGAAAGAAGGATCCTTTATTGTATGATTATATGATAGCGGAACAAACACTGGTAGCAGTTACTTCTGTAAAATATCTGGGAGTATGCGTGCGGAAGGATTTGAAGTGGAATGATCATATAAAATTAATTGTTGGTAAGGCGGGTACCAGGTTGAGATTCATTGGGAGAGTCCTTAGAAAATGTAGTCCATCAACAAAGGAGGTGGCCCACAAAACACTCGTTCGACCTATATTTGAGTATTGCTCATCAGTGTGGGATCCGTACCAGATCGGGTTGACGGAGGAGATAGAGAAGATCCAAAGAAGAGCAGCGCGTTTCGTCACAGGGTTATTTGGTAACCGTGATAGCGTTACGGAGATGTTTAACAAACTCAAGTGGCAGACTCTGCAAGAGAGGCGCTCTGCATCGCGGTGTAGCTTACTCGCCAGGTTTCGAGAGGGTGCGTTTCTGGATGAGGTACCGAATATATTGCTTCCCCCTACTTATACCTCCCGAGGAGATCACGAATGTAAAATTAGAGAGATTCGAGTGCGCACGGAGGCTTTCAGACAGTCGTTCTTCCTGCGAACCATATGCGACTGGAACAGAAAAGGGAGGTAATGACAGTGGCACGTAAAGTGCCCTCCGCCACACACCGTTGGGTGGCTTGCGGAGTATAAATGTAGATGTAGATGTAGATGTATTTGTCTGCCTTCTTAACAAAATTTGAACTGATTCACATAAGTCTGTAACACAGAAGCGGCAAGCATAAAAAAAATCCTCACAAAACATGCTTTTTGCATGTAAAATCTGAATGGAGATGGATTTTTGAAAACTGGTCTTCCATGTTATCATTTCTATTTATTTGATTCACTTTAAACCATTTGCATGCATTCAGTTGAAATAAGAACGAATTTTATGTGCTACATTTAGTTTGAATTTAAAACATTGTTTCTCAACAAAGGATAAAGATTACTGGATAAAGATTATTGGATAAAAAGTTTTGACTTAATTTCATCCATTTATCCATCTAAGGCAAAGTTCAAACCACTTTGTATAGTAAAGTATTGTGATGGGGCACTCCTAAAACCTCTGAGTAAAACATATGTTTTTCACTTAAAATCCAAATGAAGCAAGATTTTTTCAAACTGTTAAAACTTATTTTAGACAGGGATCCAATACACTGTGGACTAAATCTGGATCATCAGTCTCACTCTAGTCCAGAGTTGTTTAAGGGTGACTGTTTTTGCAATGTAATATAGCTACAGTAAGATGTTCAAATGTCTATAGAAGTAACAACTTGTCTGGGTTGAACCAAAAACTTTTTATCCTATTTTCTTAGCTCAAATAAGAACCAAGCACCAATGCCCCAGCTTAAACTATGATTTTGTGTGCTGTCTTTTCGTACACATTTGTTACAGCACATTGACTTCAACTGTTGTTTCATTTTCAAGGAGTTACATTTATATTTGTTTACATAATTTTGAGAACATGACTGATCTGCATTATTGATGTTTTTGCTACTGCTACAGTGAAAATCAAAAGACAAGTAATATTTTCAACCACTGACTTTTCAAAACATTCGGTGTTAACTCGTTAGTTCTTGCACACATGCACTGTAGTTTATCTTAATTAATTCTGTGTCTGGTGCTCACTGACAGAATTGTGTCTGTTCTTTTATTAAGTCAGTTATTCAACAATTTTTCAATAATTATAGCATTAGACCTGTGGGCTCAGTCCAGGATCCTTTGTCGTGAACAATATATCAGTTTCTTTTATGATTTTCCATTGTGGGTGTATTAAATACTGCAGCAAAGAAAGGTGAAATTACTAGATCTAGACTTGAAATTAACAATCCAACAAAAGACAAATAAAATGGACAATGGACTGCAAAACAACATATCAAAATGAGAATCAAGGTAAGTACAAAAATTAAATTTATATTACTATTTCTCTTTTCTTTCTGTTTCAGATTATGATTACACTCACATTGACCCAATTTGATGTAAGTGAAAACTTAGATGATTCAAACAGACAATAAACCAGAACAGCAGAACATACTTAGAATACTTTTTGCTAAAATGGGAGAGATGAAATCATTAATGAAAACCAACAATGACATTTCATGAAGTGAAATAAAGGCCAACAGTGAATCGTTAAGTGAAATGAAAATCACTGGTGAGCAGGTTAATTCCAAATATGGAGGTAAGACTCAGAAAGCTAGAATGAAGCATGAATTCAGATTACGAAGCATTAAAATCAGAACTGTTAGGCAGCATGGACTCAGCTATAAAAACAATGATTCATTAAAAATAGAACACCTATTCTCTATACCATAAAATCTAACAACAATCAGTTGAAAACTGAAATCCGAGACTGGAAAGACTGACTTGTAGAAGGTATGAAAGGTGTGAAATCCAGTGTAGACAAAATAGAGACATAACTCTAGAAAATGAGTTATTTAAAGTAGTTTCAAATCAAGGGAAGAACTTTGAAGGATTAAAGGCAGTTCAAAAATAAGTAGGAGAGAAAATTAATGCTGTAAGTTCTGATACAGAAGTAAAAATAATTAAGTTATTTTCAAAAATAAATAAATTATGTGAAACTGTAACAAATAATGTAAACATCTTAGACAAGAAAGTTAATGAAGTGCAAGAAAGCCTGATAGCTAGAAATATGTGCACTACCATTCTGATGTGAAAATTTTTGCTTGTGAAAATTTGCACCCTGTTGATTTCTTGCAACATTGCAATGATGGTTTTGCACCCAATATGTCAGATAACTTAAAAAATTAATTTGTAAAGAAGCTACTTGAAGGAAATGCACTTTCATAGGTTAATCAACACTTTCATTGGTGGTAAACCTTCGATGATTTTTTTTAAAAAGGTTATGAATAAGTTTTGGTCTGAGTCTCAACAGGGTAGAATCAGAGTGAATTCTTAAATGGACCTATTTTCAGGGGTAGGAATGGAACAGTGCAAGACTTCTGTAGAAATGAATTGAAAAAATTAGTACATTTGGATGGACCCTTTGATGAGATGATACTTATATATGGTCTTAAAAGAAGGTTGCCAGAAAGATTACAGTGAGATTTAGTTCATGGGTGAGATGACGCAATTGATCAGTTTCTAAAATACAGGGTGGTGCTCGATAAGTCACCTGATTTCTTTCATGAATAATACATTTTTTGATGACAAGACTTGTAATTTATTGATGTAGATGTAAAGAATACAGCTTGGGAATACAACCCAATGAATCACTTGTTCAATATAACTATTGTTTTGGTTTACAACTTCTTCAAGTCGCACAGGTGCATTTGTGATGACTCTCTTACACAAATCTTCTGGAATTGCATGGCTTAATTCCACAAAAATGGCCCTAAGTTGCACTGCATTTTCAGGTTTTCTGTGGTACACCTTCTCCTTAAGGAATCCCCAAAGGAAGAAGTCACATGGGTTAATCTTTGCGCTGTGGGGTGACCACATTCCTCCTCCTGCATAACATTCTGGAGATCTGTTTGACAATACCTTAAGGTCAAGTCTTTTGTGTAGGAAATGAAGCACAATGTTGGCAGTATGAGGGCATGCTCCATCCTGCATGAACCATTGTGTCTGCAATGGAAGACATGAGGCTATAAGTTGAGGAAAGAACTGGTTTCGCAGCATGTGTAAATAGTATTCACCAGTTACTGTAGCTTTGAAGAAGAATGGACCAATGATTCCATGGCTTGACATTATGACCCACATGCACGCTTTCTCATTGTAGGTGTCTTTTGTGTGGATTATTCATGGAGGTTCACATGCCCAGAATCAAATGTTCTGTTTGTTCACAATACCATTCACAAAAAAATAAGCTTTGTCACAAAACCATGTTTTGTGTAGCACTGCCTCTTGTTCTTGCTCAATTGCCCGCTTTGCAAAGTAAGGAATACCCAAAGGAAGAAGTCACATGGATTAATGTCCGGGCTGTGGGGCAGCCACATTCCTCCTCCTGCATAATGTTCTTGAGATCTGTTTGACAATACCCTAAGGCCAAGTCTTTTTTGTAGGAAATGAAGCAGATTTTGGCAGTATGGGGGCATGCTCCTCCCTGCATGAACCATTGTGTCTGCAATGGAAGACATGAGGCCATAAGTTGAGGAAAGAACTGGTTTCACAGCATGTGTAAGTAGCATTCAACAGTTACTGTAGCATCGAAGAAGAATGGACCAATGATTCCAGGGCTTGACATCATGACCCACACGCACACTTTCTCTCTGTAGGTGTCTTTTGTGTGGATTATTCACGGAGGTTCACATGCCCAGAATCAAATGTTCTGTTTGTTCACAATACCATTCAAATAAAAATGAGCTTCATCAGAAATCCATGTGTTGTATAGCACTGTCTCTTGGTCTTGCTCAATTGTCCATTTTCAAACTGCAGTCTCCACTCCTTATCTCTCGCAATAAGCTTATATGCCACAGTTATCTTGTATGGATAGAAGTGATGGTTGGATTGAATAATTCTTTGTACGGATCAGCATGAAATTCCCAACTTGGCAGTGACTACAAGTAAACTGCTTCAATGTTTTGCGGCAAACATACAGTATGTGCATGTGGCCACTGACACTCCAAAACAAATCCAGTATCTTCAAATTTTTGATGTAATCTGCATATTGTCTGTGGGCTGGGAACACACCACGTGCCAAAATGAGCACGAAACCTTCTCTGTGTCAATGTAACACTGCTCGTCCATGCGAACAGTAACACAATCTTTGTTTTTTGTGTGACGGTCAGCCATCCTTTGTCTGCCATAGCGACAAACTGAAATGGCGGACTCACAACGGAAGCGATGAACTCACGATGACATCTGGCATAATTTCCATGAACTGCATGAAGTTGAGTGCACAATTTAAAAGCTATTGCCCCACTAGTATACTTGTAGTATCAAAATTCAATTGGGTGATTTATCATCTGCCACCCTGTATATGAACAAATTAGGTAGAGCTATGGAAAGAAATATTTCACGTAACTTTGGTGATGAGAATCACCATAATGGGGCTTGAAATTCTGGCTATCATGGGGAGAATTCTGGATGAAGGGATAATGGAAACTTCAGGCATCAAAAGCAGCTTGACAGGGTAAAAAAATATAATGGTAATGGAAGATACGAAGGAAGGTAAAGGCATGGTGAAACCAGAAATGGAAAGTGGGATGGGGGAAACAGAATGCAAACTAACTGAAGACAAGATAACAGAGGGAATTATTCAGAAGTCTCCAGAACATCTCAGCGCTGACCTGCAATGTTGGGGCAAACAGACTAAATCATAACCTGGCCTCTAACTTTTACCAGAAACAAGTTAGACAGAATAATTATGCAAAACAGAGACAGAGGCTCAGTGAACATCAAGTGAGCCATATTAGTTTCCATAAAATGTTTTGGGACAAAAAGTAAGAGTACTGAGAAACAAGTAGAGAATCCATATTTAGGTGTAGAGGTCATAAATAACTTTTAAAATGGGCTGAAAATTTGGTTCAAAATGATCATGAAGAGAGTGACAATTGAATTGCTTCTAATTTTGGGGAGGGGGAGGGGTCAGGGTTGTGGAACAGAGGATGATAATGACTTGGTGACTGTTAGTAATGGGCCACAAGAAGCTGTAATGATGATGCAAAGGGAAGGGGGGAACAAAGTGAAAGTAATGATGTTGATGATAACTTTTGTGAAGGCAATTATGTTAAAAATACTGTTGTGTAGGAGAGATGTATTAGGGAGTCTAAAGGTGAGTACAGAATATTTACTGAAATAAATGATGATGAAATGTTAAAATTAAGTGATAATATTTTTGTCAGTGAAAGAAAGAAAATTGTAGTGATTGTGAAATTACATCTGAAAACCAGTTGTTGCATTCCCATACTGACCAATCCATAGTCACTGAAGTATCTTGTGCTGAAAATAGAAATAATGAGTGCAATATCATAAGATTTTACAAGATCAATTTGAGAATAATATTGAAAGAGAACTATTTTGGAACCAATTAGCAAAAATCAGTAGAACTCTGTACCCTGACTGTTGGAATGCTGTAAGAAGGGAACTGAATTAAGAATGTGTAACTAATTGTTCTAACTCCAGACACAATAAAAATGTGGTTTTAAAAAACCACTAACCTGTATTTGAGTCATAGCATGACAGCATAACAAAGACAGAACATAATTGTTTAGTAACTTGTACAAGGGAGGCTGGCCGGAGCCGGTCCAAGACAATATAAAGTATATTCGCCCATCAAGGACTACTGGCTTCCTGCCACAGGTGACTGTGGTGCCGTCTATGGTTGTCAGTCTCCAGTGGAAATGCTTGGAGCTGCTGAATTGTGCCTTACTCGAATGAGTTGCAGCAATGGTGGTGGAGGTGAAGTAATGTGGGAGTTACTACACTAATAGTGATTTATTTTGTGTTCAACCTATGTCTAGATTTAATACTAGTAATGTAAATTTTGATGCTTCTGTAAATTTATTGAAAACTGAAAGGGATGGAACTGTAGGAAATTTTAAAGATGTTCAAATTGATTAGTTGTGTGCGGTTTCTGAAGAGAAGGAAGATAAAAATGAATTACGTTGACATTACATTAGAATCAAAGTAGATCAGGGGGAAGGTAATTGCTTAATTGGTACAGGGAGTCCTATTTGTGGAATTTCAGAAAAATTTAGGAATAAAATAAAAAATGGGAAAGACTTTGTGGAAACGCACATAATGGGAATGAAAACTAGGGGAGCCCTTGGGAAGCGAAGCAAATTAGTAAAGAATCAAGTGCCATTAACTTTCAAAATTGAAGACTTAACCTTTGGGCAAAGGATGTCTATTGATACCAAAATTGGAAGAAAATTTTATTCTTTGCCTAGACTGGGTGGTAAAAGTTGATGCCAGTTAATTACTGAACCTAGAAGAAACATTACTTTGAAAACTATGTGTAATTTGAATTATGGGAATAATTGTAGCCATAGCAAAAGTAGTTGAGGATATGTCTTTCAGTTCCTCAGATGAAAAAGATTTTGAGAAATTAGTAAGTTGAAGGGCAAGTGAAGCAATATATCAAAATGTCAGTCAAAAGGAACCAACTTAGAGAAATGATACAAGAATTCCAAGATTTGTTTAGTGAAAAACCTGGCAAAGTTAAGCACTATCAGTGTAAATTTTATCTCCTAAGCTCATAAACCATAACTTTTAAAACTGTTTGATATTCCTTTTCCTAAAAGAAAAGAAGTGGAGAGAGAGGTATGGAAAATGGGTTACTAGAAAGACTAATAGAAAGATTAATAGAAAGGAATGCCTAATACATTGTTGTATCAAAAAAAGGAGGCATTAGACTTGTACTTGATTCCAGACACGTAAAAAATTTTTACTAAAAGAAAAAGACCACACTGAAAATATGGATCAGCTTTGTCGTTTATGGACTGAACTTCTGGCTTTCATAAAATTGCTCTAGAACTTGTGTCTAAAAGGTCTACTGCATTTTTACATGGGGGTAAAAGTTACTAGTACTGTGTTGTTCCTTTTGGGCTCAATGTCTCTGTGGCAGAATTCATTAGAGCACTGGACTTTGTACTGGGTAAAAATGTTTCTTCCAAACTAATAGTATATGTGGATGATTACTGGTAGAATATGGGAAGACCATTTTGGCTTATTAAGGGAAGGTTGTTCAAAATTAAGGGAGGGGGAATGGCTGTAAAATTGGGAAAGTGCCATTTTGGGGTTACAGAATCGAAATTTCTGGGGCACATCATTTCTGAAGTAGGAATTTTTCCTGGTAAAGACAAAATTAATGCCATAGCAAATTTTCATTCTGCTAAAGCTAAGAAATAAGTAAACTCATTTTGTTACCTCACAGGAATCCTTAGAAAATATATTTGTACTCAAGCCTTGAATGCTGATTTGTTTGTGATTTGTTAAAATAGAATTCAGTTTGGGATTGGACACAGGAGTACCAGAGAGCATTTGATGAAATAAAGAAGCAACTTAGTCAAAGTTAACATTTGTACCAACGAGACATGTCTTTACCCTTTAGCATAATGACTGTAGCGTCATAGGTTTAGGTGAACATTTATTCCAAGAAAAAGAAATTGGGGGTCAAAGTAAAACAAGATTCAGTTGCTTTTGTAAGTTGTATAGTACAGAAGTGTGAAAAATCTTGTACAGTAACTGAAAACAAACTTCTTGCTGTCCACTTGGCATATAATAAATTTAAATTTTTTAGGACATAAAGTAATAGTGTACTTAGACCACAAAGCACTGACTGACATTCAGGAATGCAGATTATACTACCACTGAATAACTAGATGGATGCCAGTACTGTTTCTGCAGCAGCTTGTTTGTGAAATCTGGTACATTGAGTGAAAAAACAATGTGATAGCTAGCACAGTTTATAGACTACCAGTTGGAGCAGATTCTGGAAATGCTTCTGGGGAAGAGGGGAAAGAATTCAAAATTATGTCCTTAAAGGTATAAAAGATGAGGGAAAAATAAATGAAAATTTGTAATGATATTTGTAGGCACCAAAACCTTGACGAAAATTGGAAGCTAGTCAAGAGTTGTTTAGGAAGAAATGGGGCAAAAGGGTTGATCAGTTCTACAATGTACACAAAGGAATTTTATTTAAGAGTCCAAGACCTGACTGTGATAGTTGGAAATTATGCTAGCCTGATCAATTCTTCGACACATTAATAAATTTAATACACTAAAGCTTTGGACACTGTGGGTCAACAAAGTTTATGTAGAAAATACAGGAAAACATTTATTTTTGTAATACTGGCAGAAGGTCAAAAAAGGAACTGTCTTCTTGTGATGTAACCAGAGAATGAAAGTAAGTAACCAAACTTTGGGAGGACTGATGCTGAATATTTTACCAAACAGAAATTTTTACCTCACTGCTGTCAACATTTATGGGTCATTTCCAAAAACTAAGGAAGTGCTCAGGTTACATCTTTGTTATGATTAACATTTTTTCCAAAGTTGTGAAATTGTATACATTGAAGCAAGCAACAAGTAAACATTGCATTTCCAAAATTACTAGGGATTATTTCACCAATGTTGGTATACCATAAGCTATCGTATCTGACAACTGATAACAGTTTACTTCTAAATAATGGGAAATATTTATGGAAGATGCAAAAATAAAGAACATTTTTTATTTCTGTTCACCACTTCTCAAGTAATCCAGCTGAAAGGTGTATAAGAGAAATAGGCAGGCTTTGCTGAAATTATTGTAGAAAATAATCATGTTAATTGGACTGAACATGTTAATGATCCAACTGGTGTTTCATCTTAAAGTTGTTAAATTTATACCTGATTACATGATTTTGAGAACATGATTGACTTGTGTTATTGATGATTTTGTTGGATGAAGGAATTACACCACAATACTGAGAGGAAGATTAACAAATTGTTTTTAAACACTTCCAAGATCTGGGAAATGGAAGAGGAGGTAGATGAAGATGAAATGGGAGATATGGTACTGTGTGAAGAGTTTGACAGAGCACTGAAATACCTAAGTCGAAACAAGGTCCCGGGAGCACACAACATTCCATTAGAACTACTGACAGCCTTGGGAGAGCCAGTTCTGACAAAACTCTACCATCTGGTGAGCAAGATGTAGGAGACGGGCAAAATTCCCTCAGACTTCAAGAAGAATATAATAATTCCAATCCCAAAGAAAGCAGGTGTTGACAGATGTGAAAATTACCGAACTATCAGTTTTTTAAGCCACAGCTGCAAAATACTATCGCGAATTCTTTACAGACGAATGGAAAAACTGGTAGAAGCCGACCTTGGGGAAGATCAGTTTGGATTCCGTAGAAATTATCTTAGAAGAAAGATTAAGGAAAGGCAAACCTACATTTCTAGCATTTGTAGACTTAGAGAAAGATTTTCACGGTGTTGACTGGAATACTCTCTTTCAAATTCTAAAGGTGGCAGGGGTAAAATACAGGGAGCGAATGGCTATTTACAACTTGTACAGAAACCAGATGGCAGTTATAAGAGTCGAGGGACATGAAAGGTAAGCAGTGGTTGAGAAGGGAGTGAGACAGGGTTGTAGCATCTCCCCGTTGCTATTCAATTTGTACATTGAGCAAGCAGTAAAGGAAATGAAAGAAAAGTTCGGATTACATATTAAAATCCATGGAGAAGAAATAAAAACTTTGAGGTTCACCGATGACCGATGACATTGCAGTTTTGTCAGTGACAGCAAAGGACTTGGAAGAGCAGTTGAACGGAATGGACAGTGTCTTGAAAGGAGGGTATAAGATGAACATCAACAAAAGCAAAATGAGGATAATGGAATGTCGTCGAATTAAGTCGGTTGATGCTGAAGGAATTAGATTAGGAAATGAGACACTTAAAGTAGTAAAGGAGTTTTGCTATTTGGGGAGCAAAATAACTGATGATGGTCGAAGTAGAGAGGATATAAAATGTAGACTGGCAATGGCAAGGAAAGCGTTTCTGAAGAAGAGAAATTTGTTAACGTCCAGTATTGATTTAAGTGTTAGGAAGTCATTTCTGAAAGTATTTGTATGGAGTGTAGCCATGTATGGAAGTGAAACGTGGACGATAAATAGTTTAGACAAGAAGAGAATAGAAGCTTTAGAAATGTGGTGCTACAGAAGAATGCTGAAGATTAGATGGGTAGATCACATAACTAAGGAGGAGGTATTGAATAGAATTGGGGAGAAGAGGAGTTTGTGGCACAACTTGACTAGAAGCAGGGATCGGTTGCTAGGACATGTTCTGATGCATCAAGGGATCACCAATTTAGTACTGGAGGGCAGCGTGGAGGGTAAAAATCGTAGAGGGAGACCAAGAGATGAATACACTAAGCAGATTCAGAAGGGTGTGGGCTGCATTAGGTACTGGGAGATGAAGAGGCTTGCACAGGATAGAGTAGCATGGAGAGCTGCATCAAACCAGTCTCAGGACTGAAGACCACAACAACAAGAACAAGATCTAGGAACCCTCCCAGTGAAATCACACCACATTTATTTTCAGAACAATGAGCAGCAACAAAAACAACAACGACTACTACTACTACGATTAGTAGTAGTAGCTGTCTAATTCATGACCTGTTATTTCAATGGGCTACCAATATTGGCAATTTATTATGCCATCTCCAGGGCCCCTGACCAGTGTGTAGGAAGATTCTAACCTCAGTTTTGGTCAAAATAGGGGCAAACATTAAAAGACTAGTATCTGTAGATTTCTGCTTGTTACAGCAATCACTTCAAACATCATCTGCTGACCAAATGGCTGAAAGGTGTTTGATTTGACATTCTATACTGAACAGTCAAGTCCCACAACCACCTCTGAAAAGATGTACATGTAGTTCTTTTATTATGCAAACCATTCAACAATATTTAAATTATAGGCAGGGCAGGATAGCATTAGATCATGGACCTGTTTGCTTCTCTGCTGGCCTTGTGGATGCAAATAGTTCCACCGGTATCTCTATGCAGCTTGGGTATTAGGGCAATGCAAAGCCACTCTGAGGCATTCTTCCACCAAGCTCTGCTCCGGACACTGGCTCCTCTCACAGTTCTTCAAAAAGAGCATCGATTGAAACCTTTGTCATGTATGATGCTGTGCTACCTCAACCACCACAGACAAAAGGAGCTGCCAGTGCCTGGTTTCACTGTCACCAAGATTTGACCTCTGCATCAGAGATGACCAGGAATTTGATATAGCCATCAAACTTTACTACATTATTTTTTTCTACTTCACAAGTGAATATCAGACACTGATTGTTTAGTTTAGTTTAGTTTAGTTTAGTTTTAGTTTATTGAGCACCCGTTTTATCATGTACAATGATATGGGATTGTCATATGTTACATACAGAAAAAATATGAATAACAACATATTATGTAAAAACTATCAGTGAATAATCTGAATTAAATATATGGGCAAAACAATTATAGCTTACATGATATAAATTTGTAACAATATAGGACACAAATAAGTTACATATATTCTGTGTATAATGGACAGCAACAAGAAACAATGATTATAACACTCTATATTGACAGATTAATTAATTTTTGTGTGTACATAAAAGAGTCTACCCCACAACACAAGTTTGTATATGAGTAACTTATAAGATAGGTGAAGGCACGCTATCTTTCTGAAGAATTCATATATTCACTAACACTGTAAAAACTATTACTGATTAACATTCTTTTGAGTTCACTTTTAAAACTGCTCAGCTGCTGAATCCTTTTTATTTTTAAGGGAAGAGCACTATAGAGAATTTTTGGGTGGTATATTGCACTCTTGTTGTATTGGGCTTTCTTATGCACTTCTCTGTGAAATTCATTACTCTGTCTTATTGTATAGTCATGGAACTCACTGTTTAAAGAAGAAAACTGGGGGTGAGACTTCAGAAAGCATATACTTTCATAGATGTAAATGGATGGAAGAGTCATGATGTTATATTCCTTGAAAATTTCCCTACATGGATCTCTAGGTGCAGCTCCTTTTATGATTCTTATCGCTCATTTTTGAATAATAAAGGAGCGTTTTGCCTGACTTCAATTGCCCCAAAATATGACACCATATCACAAAAGACTATGCATAAATGCATAATATGTACACAATACTGTTTGATCACTGCAGCAATTTTTGAGCATTCTAAATACGTAGCAACATTTACTTAACTTTTTATTGAGCACATCTATATGCTTGTCCCATTTTAGATGCTCATCTAACCAAATTCCTAAGAATTTTGTATTTGGCGTTTGAAGTATATTCTGTTGGCCTAGCTTCACAGTTATATTGGGCTTCATATTATTTGAAACATGTCTGTAATTCATCCATAATGTTTTTCCCTCATTCACAAATAAACTGTTGTCCCTGAACCATTTACTTGCTTCAACTGCTGTTGTTTCAATTTTGCTGTTAAGGTCAGTCTCATTCTGAGCTTTAATAAAGAGACTTGTATCATCAGCAAAAAGTACACAATCAGCTTGTGTTAAATAGTTTGGCAAGTCATTTATAAAGATCAAGAACAACAGGGGTCCCAACACCGATCCTTGGGGCACCCCATAACTAACTTCCTTATAACCAGAAAAGTATGACTTTCCATCATGAACTATTTCTACTTTCTGGGATCTGCCAGATAAATATGACTTAAACCATGCATGAGCAGTACCACGGAGTCCATAGCAACTAAGTTTTTTGAGCAGTAGTTTGTGATCAATAACGTCAAAAGCCTTTGATAAATCTAAAAAGACCCCACAATTTACTTCATTATTATCAATGGAATTTAGGACAAGTTTTAGAAAGTTGTATATAGCTGTTTCAGTTGATCTATTCTTTCGAAAGCCATTTTGTTCATCGACCAATATTCCACTTTTTTTTAGGAAAGTAGAGAGTCTTCCATACATTACTCTTTCTATAATTTTTGAAAAACAAGATAACATTGATAAAGGCCTGTAGTTTTTTGCATCATAATGATCCCCATTTTTGTATAATGGTTTTATAATTGATTGTTTCAGCTTTCTAGGGAAAGTGCCAGTACTGAAAGATGCATTAATTATATCTACAAGAAGAGGAGAAATATATCTGCTGTGTTTAATGATTTTGTCTGGAATGCCATCGGTGCCACAGGATAATTTATTTTTTAGTTTGCTGATGGCATTCTCTACCTCATGTACTGTTACAGGATACGAAAACATAGTTTCGGAATTCAATGTGATGTTATGACTGATGTCTGTACTACTTTGGGTTTGTATGAGGTTTTGAACTACACTTGTAAAATGACAGTTGAATATATTGGCAATTTGTAATGGATCATTTATAATTTTGTCCTCAGTTTTAATAACAATGTTGTTTCTTGCTTTGCTTCTTCCTAAGTTACTATTGATCACTTTCCAAACTGATTTCATTTTTTTGTTGCCATTATTTCTACTGATATATGAATCATTATTTAACTTTTTTGCTGCAATGATTACTTTCTTGTATAATTTCCTATAACACTTAACACGTTGTTTCAAAGCAGGATTTTGCCTTGCTGATTTACTTAACATTCTGAGTTGCTCTCCAGATTTTCTTATGCCCTGTGTTATCCATGGGTTAATTTTGCCTTTTACTTTCATTTTCTGAAGGGGAAAAGCAATTTCAAAGTTATGTTTGTAATCAGCTAGAAATGACTCAAACTTCATGTCTATACTATCATGTTTATCTAGATCCCAACTTGTATTTTTTAACAAGGAATTAAAAATCCTAATGTTGTCCTCATTAATACATCTCCTGTGGATGTGTTTCTCACTTGGTCTAGAGTTTTTACAGAGCACATTATTTATACTAAGTTTTAGTGCTTTATGATCAGAGAATCCAGTGTCAATCACTTCTACAACATTGTCTAGTTTATGTAAGTCAAGAAATATTTGGTCTATTATTGTTTCAGAGTTCTTTCCATGTCTAGTGTATTCAAAGATAGTTGGTGCTAAATTATGCGAACAAAAGACATTGGTCAATTTTGTAACATTTAAACAGTTGATTTTGAAGTTGACATTGAAATCTCCAAGTACAATAATGCATTCTGTAGAATGTCTTAACTCACTAAAAAGACTTTCAACACTGTCCAAAAATTCCATAAAATTACCTGATGGGGAACGGTATACACACACAATAATTATTTTAAGGTCTGTTAGTTTGCAAACGCAATATTCAAATACTTTTTCAATGTTTTTTATCTTACTAAACTTGATTTCTTTATATTCAATTCCTTGTCTGACATAAATGCATGTTCCTCCCCCTTTAAAAGTTTCTCTACTGAAGCTACCAACCATTTCATATCCTGTTATTCTGGCAGCAAAAGCTTGATTTTATTTTAACCAATGTTCACATACACATAAAACTGAAACATCCTTTAGTTCATCAAGCAATAGTACTTCTAATTCTGGAATCTTACTAATTATACCCTGTACATTTTGATACAAAACTACTAATTTTTTATGATTGGCATCTGTTGCAGTGCTCACCGCATTGGCTGATTGGTGCCTGCCTCCAATAAAAAATCTTTGAGATGGCCTGGTGGTGACACTTTTCTTTTGCTTAAGGGGCGGGTGGTTTTCATTGCTTCTGCTCGGGTAGTTGGTACTGTTGTTGAACCTGTTAGTGATGTAAGTTGATCTGCTTCTACTGAAGATGGTGATTGTAGTACTGGAGAAGATGCTGTAGACTGGGCTACTGGAGGCAGAAGAATAGTGGGCTCACTTTCCTTAGTAGGTACTGTTGTTGAAGCTGCCAGCAGTGTAGGCTGATCTGCTTCTGTTGAAGATGGTGATTGTTGTCCTACACACGATGCTGTAGACTGGGTTACTGGAGGTGGAAGAATAATGTGCTCACTTTTCTTGCATCTGCCTAGTGAACAAAGGAAGTCTCGGATTTTTTGTCCTAATAAAATCTTTCCCCTGTTGTTTAAATGCAGGCCATGTTGGGTATAATGTTCTCTCTCCAGTGAATCTACACTAATGAAATGTGAGTTCTGAAATGCTTTGCATATCTTCTTGAACTGTCTGTTAGCCTTAATAATTTCTTTATTTACAATTGAAGTAGTCATAAGATCGTGTCTATGGGGAATACCAATGACAATTACAGGTGTTCTAGCAAAGGTCAAAATTTCTTTCAAATTGTTAGTGGATTTGTAAAGTTCATTCCTGTAGACATCATTAGCTCCACCTATTATAATTGTACACTGAGTTGAGCTGGGGCGATTTCCGACTTTTATGTTCGTTGTGATTTCAGACATGGGTGCCCTCGGTTTTACAATGGCGGTTGCATTTACACAATAACTATCACGTAAGATTTCAGCAAGACCACGTCCGTGGCTGTCAGAATATATACACACATTTGATTCAGAAATTTGCGCATGTAACACTGTATTAATTTGCGCATGTTCCTTTGTGTGGTTTACAGTACCGGTAGGCCTACCTGTTGTTATTTCACTCTGCGTATTTATCGCTGTGTTTACAGCTGTATGAAACATATTTTTACAATGTTTATGACGCACTGCGCTAGACATAACATATTCTTCCCCGTACGTGGTTTTACCTGTATTCACACCTGCCTCAGGTGCACTTATACGTACGTTTATTGCTGAGTGAAGCATGTTTTCACACTGTTTACGATGCACTGGATTAGGTGTAACATATACACTGTTATCGTCGTTAATACTATCCGAGTTGCTAAGAAGGCTTCTCATCATTTTCTTAAGTAGATTTGTATACTGTTCGCACATTTCCATATCACGCTGTAGAGAACATAATACACTTTCGTCTTGTCCATCTGCAAACATTTTGGCTGCAGTCTGTCGGCTGTTACACGTTGTTACCCTGCACTCACAACTTGGATTATTAAAGTTAGTAACACCAAAACATTCTGTGTGGTACCATTTTTGCAATGTAGAACAAATTTTTATTCCTTTACGTACTATTTCACTACATAATACACACTTTATAGACACTACGTAATTAATTTTCGTGGAGCGATTCATTAGTCCTACTACACCAGACGCCATGATGGACTGCATTAAGGCCTTCAAGTGTGTGATCTTCCTGGCCTATGCAGGCTCAGAAATTTACCATTTACTGTTGCAACTCAAACCCTTCCAAATGATTGCTTAAGGGCTTGTTTACTAGAATATTTTGACTCTAAAGTGCACACTGTAACTCCTGCAATAACTTTTTTAGCTTCCACAAGCTTAGTGGACAGTCTTACAGAGTGTGGATAGCCATTTCTGAGGTTTCTCCCATGACTGTTGATTCCAGTGTGCAGAGCCTCAACATAAACAGTCATGTGAAACTTTCCCCATGAGATACATGATTCTCATGCATTAATTGGATAATGCACTCCGTAATGATCTCCTCAAACATAAGGATCCCATGTTAGAGACTTGCCTGCCCATCATTAGGGCATCTGAACAGTCTTTACAGTTCTCTGTGACATTTCAACACCCTTCACAAGTGTTTGTTATCCACTAGAGTTGACAGCCACAACCTCAGCCAAATCTTGTTGATTTGCCTGCAGTGGTAAAACCTTAACCGGTGGGTGTGTCCTGCAAGAGCTACCCTCATGCAGCAATTGTTTTATCACTCGCCCATTACAACAGTGTCATTATCACTGGGATAAATGTTCTTTCTGCAGCAAGATGGGACAGAATTTAGAAATTTTCCAATCATCTCTCAAGGTGAACATAGGTTATGCCTGCATAGAACTCCCTTCCCCAGGATCTGATGAATTGCCTGAAGCCTATGCTCTGGATGTGTTCAATGTCCATGCTGTGCTTGCCATCTCTGATAAACTCTTAATGCTCACAGTGGAAGCCAACACAGCCTGTTGGAATTCCAGGTTGATACAGGCTTTTCCATAACTATAATGATTTGGAAAACTTACCACCATCTGGGCTTACCTCCACTATGCAAATTCTCGAGATGACTGCATAGTTAAAGCAATGGTACTATTGCAGTAAAAGGACAATTCACAACTCACATTCAGTATCATTATACTGACTTCATGGCAAATATCTTGGTAATTAACACTGAAGGAGCTGCAAACATCCTGGTTTTGAACCTTTTTAATGTTTTACACTTGGAAGTATATGAACCCACTAATAGCATTGAGCCATCATGGGATAACTCCTACTTGAATGACCTATACTCCAAGTACAAATCAGAGTTTTCTTGTCCTACCACCGACGTCACTGATTTTGAGGCTAACATCACCTCCTTCCAACGGCCAATTTTCACTTCTTTGAAGCATGGAATGTTCGTTTTACTCTCTGAGGTAAGCTCCACTGGTATAGAACTTTTAAGTGTTACAGGGTTTAGGTTAGCATCTCACTTTTGTTGATCAGAAATGGAGAAAGGAGGAGTTGCCACATTCATCAGGAACTGTCATAAATTGAAGAACATTGACATTCATAAATTTTGCCTGGAACAGCATATGGAAGCATGTGCAACAGAAGTAGAATTTCACAAAAAATCCTTCATAATATTAAGTGTATATCGAGTACCTACAGGTAATTTTAATCTGTTCGTAAACCACCTTGAAGCTATACTGGCCCATTTAACAACCAAAAACAAAGAAATAGTGGTTGCTGGTGATTTCAGTGTACATTTCCTTAAAGACGCTCCAAATAAGAACTTATTTGAGTTAGTAACACTATAATTCAACTTAATTCCCACTGTAAAGTTCCTCACTGGGGTAGCCAATTGCTCACAAACAGCCATTGATAATATCTTTATAGAAAAGTCCAATGAACAAAATTATATTACAAAACCTATAGTCAGATCATGACATGCAGTTCCTTCTGTTAAATGTTAATACTGAACAGGATATAAAATCTGTTAAATCTGAGCTCAAGAGGTTAATCAATAAGCCAAAAATTGATTATTTTAGGACACTCCTCAGAGACATTCACTGGACTGATGTTTACAGTGCTCATGGCATGAATGAAAAATATAACACTTTGGCTAATAAAGTGCTTACCTTATTTGAACACTGTTTTCCCCAAAAACTTACCAAGGATAGAGAAAAGTCTACAAAGAAGCCATGGATTACTCAAGGAATAGGGGTATCTTGTAAAACAAAAAGAAAACTGTATCTGAAACAGTTCTGACGTTGATGCTACAGCTCATTACAAGAAATACTGCAAAATATTAATGACTGTAATACGGACATCATAGCAAATATATTACAAGGAAAAGATAGTCATATCAGATAACGAAATAAAGACAATATGGGATATAGTGAAGGAGGAGACCGGCAGAATCAGACATGAAGAGGGACAAATAGCATTAAGAGTAAAGGATACATTGGTGACAGATGTGTATACTGTTGCAGAACTTTTTAACAAACATTTCATAACTGTTACTGAAAAGATGGAGTTGTCAGGTTCTGTAGATGATACCTAGACCAGACATTTCAAGTAACTTCCATAATATGAATTTGACCCTCACTACCCCAGCAGAAATAATGTCCATCATAAAATCTTTAAAATCAAAAACATCTAGTGGGTATGATGAAATATCAACAAAGCTAATTAAAGAATGTGATTCTGAGTTAAGTAACATATTAAGCTATCTGTGTAACCAGTCGTTTATGAGTGGAATATTTTCTGAATGGTTAAAATATGCTGAAGTTAAGCCACTGTTTAAGAATGGAGATAAAGAAATAGCATCAAATTTCCGTCCAATTTCACTTTTGCCAGCATTCTCAAAAATTCTAGAAAAAGTAATGTACAGTTGGCTTTATAACCATCTTATCTCAAATAAAATACAGCCAAAGTCACAGTTTGGATTTCTAAAGGGTTCTGATATTGAGAAGGCTATCTACACTTACAGTGAAAATATGCTTAATACATTAGATAAAAAAATTGTAGGCAACTGGTATATTTTGTGATCTGTCGAAGGCATTTGACTGTGTAAATCACAATATCCTTTTAAGTAAATTAGAATATTATAGTGTAACAGGAAATGCTGCAAAATGGTTCAAATCTTATAGCTCTGGCAGGAAACAAAGGGGTTATTAGGAAAGAAGCATGTATCAGTAACATTACCAGATGCCAAGTTTGTTTTGTTTGCCGATGATACAAACATTGCAATAAATAGCAAATCAAGTGTAGTCTTAGAAAGATCAGATAATAAAATATTTGTGGACTTTAATCACTGGTTCCTAGCCAATTCCTTGTTACTAAACTTTGAAAAAACATGCTACATGCAATTCAGAACTTGTTAGGGGTGTCCCATGAGTATATGCCTAACGTATGATAAGCAGATAGAAGAAGTGGACAGTGTTAAATTCTTGGGATTACAGCTTGATAAAAAATTCAGCTGGGAAAAGCACACCACAGAACTGCTGAAGCATCTTAACAAATCTCTATTTGCAATGCAAATTGTGTCAGACATAGGGGACATAAAAATGAAAAAGCTGGCATTCTATGCTTACTTTCATTCCATAATGTCATATGGGATTATTTTTTGGGGTAATTCATCAAGCCAAGCTAAAGTTTTCCGGGCACAAAAATGTGCAGTAAGAGTTATATGTGGTGTGAACTCAAGAATATCCTGCAGGAGCCTGTCTATGGAACTAGGGATACTAACTACTGCTTCCCAACATATTTATTCTTTAATGAAATTTGTCATTAAAAATATATCAGTTTTTCAAACCAACAGCTCAATTCATGGAATCAGTACTAGAAATAAGAATAATCTTCACAAGGATTTAAAGTCACTTAATCTTGTACACAAAGGTGTGCATTATTCAGGAACACACATTTTCAATAACTTGCCAGCAGCCATAAAAAGCTTACAACCAATGAAATTCAAGTTAAGAGAAGCTTAAAGGATTTATTGGTGGCCAACTCCTTCTACTCCATTGATGAATTTCTCAGTAGAACCAACTGATTTGTGTGTATATATATAAGTACAATATAACTTCTGCACAATTTCAGAGCAGTAATGTGTTCATTGTAAATAAGTGTGTGTGTATGTGTATGTGTGTGTAATTACAATCTAACTTCTGCCCATTTCAGTGTAGTAATGTGTTCATTGTAAATAAGTATTATAGTAGTAGTATTACATGTTTATTACCTAATAAATAAATAAATAAACTTTTTTATTTTAAATTCAGTGCATTAGTATTAGTAAAATGATTCTTCCATATAATGTTCATTAAAAAATGACGATCATTCCACTTGGGACCTGTGGAATGGTGCATTAGCTTTTTTTGTTTGAGCTGTAAATATTTGTCATGTATTGTTTTTCTGACATGTTCTACATCCTGGAGGACCTCCTCACTACAGATCAATTGGAATGAAGTAAATATAATCTAATGTAATCTAATCTAATCTACATATGAACTCCAGCACATCCCAGAAGAAGACATTCTCACCACAGTCACCAGCACTCAGTGGGCTATCCCCATTGTTGTTGTGGAAAAATTGAATGGGGTCCTTTGGATTTGTAGTGACTTCAAGGTTACAGTTAACATGCGATCATTGACACCTACCCAGTTCTGACAGTGGATAATATTATAGTGTGCCTCACACAAGGCAAGATTTTTGCCAAGATTAATTTGTGAGATGTTTATCTTCAGCTCCCTCTGTATGAGGCTTCATGGAATATTCTCATGATTAACATTGTATTTGGTCTATTACACTATAACAGGCTTTCTTTTGGCATTTCCAGTGCAGTAGCTACTTTTCAGTGAGCTATTTGGAGAACATTCTAGTCACTGGTAAAAATGCTCGGTAGTTGGTGGCCAATGTTGATTCTCTTTTTTGCTGTTCTGCAGCAAGCGAGTCTCAAGGGTAACATAGTCAATTGCTGTATTTTGTCTTGCAGGTGTAATATCTTGTCCATGCCGTTAGTGCTTCAGGTATATGACCAACCCCATAATATATTCAGGTGATTCAGCAATTTCTAGTCCCAAAGGACATGAAACACCTCCAGCCTGTACTTAATTATTATCATTAATTCATCCCACATACGTGGCTATAGCAGAACCACTTCATCAGCTGCTATGAAAAAATGAGAAGTGGCATTGGACCTCCACTTGCGATAAGGCTGTCCAAGATCTGAAGCAAGGCCTGCCCTGGCTGACATACCTTATGTCCTATGATCTATTGACACATTTAATTATAGCAGGTGCTGCCTCTGCTTAGGGCTTGGGTGATGTATTATCCCATGAAGTAGCTGGTGTGAAATGTCCTGTGGCATTCATATCAAATATGCTGACCCGGCACAATGCAACTACAGCCAAATAGAAAAAGAGCCTCTGACTATTCGTGGCAGATTTCCATATTGTGACCACATTGTGCAATTTCAGAGGTGGGCGTTGTTTTCATCTAGCTATTCATACGATGTTAGATATTGCTCAACATGCCAATGCCAACATCTGCTCCCAGTTACCAAAGGGACAGGATACATAATTTTGTTTGGCACCAGGGGTCTGCTGCCACATGGACACAGAAGGGGAAGAAGTTGTAGCCATGCAAAGCTCATCACATGTCACTCCTCAGAGGACCCATTTATCTAGGAACTATTCCGTTTGGTTCACTGAGGGTAGCTGACAGGTTGGAAACAGTCAGATCATCCAGAAGTCCAAGCATTGTTGCACAGGTGCTATGAATTCTCCACCTTCAATGGCATCCTCTTGTTGTAAGATGAAAATAGTCACCCTACAGCTTGATACCATCCATCTTGTTGCTGCACATTTTGTTCCTCCTCCATCAGAGCCACTGAGGAGTTGTGGCCACAAAAAGGCTGGCCCAACAACATGTGTATTGATGAGGGACAGATGCAGATATTGCCAACATGGTGGTAGCATGCAAGTACTGCCAAAGTAAGCAGGCAGCACCTGCTTGCAGATATTTCCCTGGACCAGAAGCTTCAGCAGCCTGGTTGTGACTCCACTTAGACTTTGCATGCCTCGTTCTTGGGTACTAAAGGTTTATCATGGTCAAAGAATTACCAGGGTTCACCTATGCTTCTTTGAGATTTTCAACATCCTCAACATAGACTATCAAGGCTTGGGCATGCGTCTTCTCCATGGTATTTGAAAACCATGGTTACTGATAATGGGCCTCAGTTCACATCTTCTGAATTTATTTGAATTTACTACTTTTTGATTTTTCAGTGGTGTGAGCCTAGAACACAACGTGCCTTCTCATCCCACATCCAGTGGATTTGCAGAATTTTTTTTTCAAATGTTCAAGTCACAAATAGCAAAGTTACACTGTCATCATGATTTAGATGACATCTTCACTCTGTTTTTGGACTCTTCTCCTTCCACTGTTCAGGAAGGCGTCAGCCCCACCAGAAAGCTCCATGAACAGCAGCATTGATCAAAATTCACCATCTTCCACCCTAAAGGACTCTATCTCCCCATCAGTGGCCTCGAAATCACTGTTGTTCCATCATAGATTATGTTTGGGCATTGCTCGTGCCCAAAAATCATCATTGGGCTCTGGCAATGGTCACCCATGTATTGGGACAGGCCGTGGAGGATCTACAACCATGTGATGGCACCATTTGTTGTAAGTATACTATGTGATCAAAGTATCTGGACACCTGGCTGAAAGTGACTTAAAAGTTCATGGCGCCCTTCATCGGTATTGCTGGAATTCAGTATGGTGTTGGCCCACCCTCAGCCTTGATGACAGCTTCCACTCTCATAGGCATACATTCAATTGGGTGCTGGAAGGTTTCTTGGGGAATGGCAGCCCATTCTTCACGGAGTGCTGCACTGAGGAGAGATATCGATGTCACTTGATGAGGCTTGGCATGAAGTCGGCATTCCAAAGCATTCCAAAGGTGTTCTATAGGACTCAGGTCAGGACTCAGAGCAGACCAGTCCATTACAGGGATGTTATTGTCATGTAACCACTCCACCACAGGCCATGCATTATGAACAGGTGCTCGATCATGTTGAAAGATGCAATTGCATCCCCGAATTTCTCTTCAACAGTGGGAAGCAAGAAGGTGCTTAAAACATCAATGTAGGCCTATGAAGTGATAGTGCCATGCAAAACAACAACGGGTGCAAGCCCCCTCCATGAAAAACATGACCACACCATAACACCACCGCCTCTGACTTTTACTGTTGGCACCACACACCGTGGTAGATAACATTCACCAGGCATTCACTGTACCCACACCTGCCATCAGATCGCCACATTGTGTACTGTGATTTGTCACTCCACACAATGTTTTTCAACTGTTCAGTTATACAATGTTTACGCTCCTTACACCAAGCGAGGCACCATTTGGCATTCACCGGCGTGATGTGTGGCTTACAAGCAGCCACTCAACAATGAAATCCAAGTTTTCTCACCTCCCGCCCAACTGTCATAGTACTTGCAGTGGATCCTTATGCAGTTTGTAATTCCTGTGTGATGGTCTGGATAGATGTCTGCCTATTATACATCACGACTCTCTTCAACTGTCGGCACTCTGTCAGTCAACAGATGAGGTCAGCCTGTATGCTTTTGTGCTGTACATGTCCCTTCACGTTTCCACATCACTATCACATTGGAAACCGTGGACCTAGGGATGTTTAAGAGTGTGGAAATCTCATGTACAGACATATGACACAAGTGACACCCAATCACCTGATCATGCTTGAAGTCTGTGAGTTCCACAAAGCGCCCCATTCTGTTCTCTCATGATGTCTAATGACAGCTGATATGGAGTACCTGGCAGTAGGTGGCAGCACAATGCACCTAATATGAGGAACATATGTTTTTGGTGGTGTTCAGATACTTTTGATCTCATAGTGTATGTCAGCCATGTGCAACCATGGAAAACAGTGACGCCTCCCAGCAGTGGACTGTCATGATCTTCTGTTCCAATCTCCTGAGATCTTGGAGAACACAGCTCATTTGCAGCAGCCACTGGATCCACGATCTCCATGTCCTGGCAAGGACAGCCCACCCAGCCCATGAGCACCTGAAGGAGAGATGCTAGGTCCTTTGACTATTGAGATGTGGCACACACTTTCATCCTATGAATGGGGAGGAATGTTGTGTAAGGGCTGTATGCCCTAAGTGATATATCCATCCTCACAGCAGTGGCTACCAGTTGCCTATCCTTGAAGGAGTCACCTAAGCAGATGACAGATCTTCAATCATGCACACTGCCTAGGTCAGCTGGTGATAATGCGAGCATTGCCAAAGGTCCCTCGCCCCATGGACCTGTTTGTCTCCATGGGTCATGTGAATTCATATAGTTCCACTAGTTTTTCTATTTGGCCTATGTGTTTAGTGCAGTTCAAAGCTACTCTGAGGCATTCTTCTGTTGAGCTTTGGACCATGTGCTCACTGCTCTCAGTTTTTCAATCAATCTCTTGATCGGTACCTTAGCTACGTATGACACAACATCACACCAGCCACCACAGACCAAGGGGACTCTCAGTGCCTACCTGCACCATCGTGAGGACTTCGTCTTTGCATCAGAAACAATCATGTACTTGGTATGTGCCATCAAACTTAACTACATTATTTTATTCTACTTTTCAAATGTATATCAGACATTGCCTGTTTCATTATTAAGGGCTTCAGGCTAAGTTCAGGCTTGTGCAAATTCTCCTGGCTCAGTTCTCATTGTGCCTCAACTAGCACAAGACTTATCAGAAAGGATTCCTATAACCACAGGAATTATTATCCTGAAGGGGACCTTTATGAGGAAACCAGAATTTCAATGGGGACAGAAATAGTAATACAGTGTTTGAAGGGGGGATCAAACCAGAGCCAGAATACAATCAGCCCCAATAAGCTTTAAGACATGATGAGGGAAGGAATTACTCATTAAAATAAAGATCTCTCCAGTGTCAGGCCACAATGTGATAGCATGTGATGTTTTGGATATGGGGACCAGATAGGGAAGAATTCTTAGATCAGACCTCTGATGAGAGTCATAATCGAGAAGTCAAAGTACTTCAAATAAATAATTTTTGACAAATATGTCCAAGCAGCTCATGGAAACACTAATATGCCAAAAAACACTTTTTATATTGGTGTGACTATCAACCAGCTGTCCACCAGGATAAACAGCCACTAGTGAATTGTGGCCAAGAGCAAAGTAGATTACCCTGTGGCACAGCATGCAGCTGAACATAACATTCTTGATTTCAATGGCTGATACTCTACCCAAGCCATCTGGAGCCTCCCCTCTACTAGCAGCTTTTCTGAACTGCACAGCTGGACATTATTCTTACAACTCATTTTCTACATCCACAATTATCCTAGGCTCAATTTACAGTAACATATTGTCCCTATATCCTCCACCAAACAGTTTCCACCCACTCTGTCCTATCACCTCCTCTCCAGTCTTGTCTCCCACCCTCCTTTTTTGCTGCTGTGTGCCAACACACCCACCCCCATCTTTCCCTGCCTCCTCTCCTTTTTTTTGCTCCATTTTCCCCACCTATCCGCACCACAATCTCCTGACACTGCACCTGTTGGCAGTCTGGTCTCTACACACTTCACCAAACAGTGCTCCCCTCTCCCCCACCCGTACACTGCTATCCCTTCCCCTTCTCCACCCCCTCCAAATTTCTGCTCCCATTCCATGTGATAGTTGCATTCTAGTCCAAGCTGCTGGAGTTGATGGTCATGTGAGTGAGGTGTGCTTGCTTCTGTGAATGGATGGCGTGTTTTTCTCTTTCTTTTTCTGATGAAGGCTGTGGCCAGAAGCTTATATGTAAGTGTCTTTTAATTGTGCCTGTCTGCAATGTAATATGTCATCTTTACAGTAAGTAGTAATCTATTTTTTTATACTTTGTTGAATAAATTCATATTTTTAAATAACTCTGTCTGTGGTTTCTCATGCATTTCGATTTTTTTTTTTTTTTTTTTACACTTGAGCTACAGTAATGCACCATAACACAGTAATTTTGACAGAAAATTTTCGTATATATTAAAAAAAGTTGAAATGTGTACATGTGAATGATATTTCATGTCACAAAAGCATGCTAGCTGCTAAACTAACATGACTTCTGCCACATGATTTTTATAAATTTACAACAAAATTTTATGTATCATTTCATTATTACAAAACCATCTTTAGAAATGTGATAAATAAGGCTGTATGAATTCACGGAAATTCTTTTCATGCTGAATTACAGAAATACATACGCAATCTCTTCCACTTACACTCTTATGCATTGCACAAAAGAAACATGAGAAGTTAGATAAATTATTTATATCAATATGATTAATGGAAAATCTCATATAAAGATGTGAACAAATACTAACAAAGAGATAGAGGGACTGGCCAGTACTTACCTCAGCTCAGTACAGCCGATAGATACACAAAACAGAACAGAAAATTTTTATCGTAGCTTTCAGAACTTTGTTCCTTCATCAGGGAGGAGAGAGGGGAAAGGGGAAGGAAGAATCCACTTTCCCTTCTTCCCCTTTTTTCCCCTCTCTCCTCCCTGACAAAGGAACAAAGTTCCGAAAGCTAGGATAACAATTTTCTGTTCTGTTTTGTGTATCTATTGGCTGTACTGAGCTGAGGTAAGTACTGGCCAGCCCCTCTATCTCTTTGTTAGTATTTATATCAATAATGTTTTTAACTAATTTTTATATTGGAAGTGTACTAATGTACACTGAAGCACCAAGGAAACTGGTATAGGCATGCGTATTCAAATACAGAGATATGAAAACAGGCAAAATATGGCACTGCATTCAGCAAGGCCTACGTAAGACAAGTGTCTGGCACAGTTGTTAGATCAGTCACTGCTGCTACCATGCCAGGTTATCAAGAACTAAGTTAGTTTGAACATGATGTTACAGTCGGTGCATGAGCAATGGGACACAGCATCTCTGAGGTAGTGAAGAAGTGGGGATTTTCCCTTACGACCATTTCACAAGTGTACCATGAATATCAAGAATCTGGTAAAACATCAACTCTCTGACATCGCTGCAGCCAGGAAAGGATCCTGCAAGAACAGGACCAGTGACAACTGAAGATGTAACAGAAGTGCAACCCTTCAGCAGATTGCTGCTGATTTCAGTGCTGGGCCATCAGCAAGGGTCAGCTTGCAAACCATTCAACAAAACATCATCAATATGGGCTTTCAGAGCCAAAGGTCCACTGCTGTAGCCTTGATGACTGCAAGACACAAAGCTTTATGCCTCACTTGCACCCATCAAAACTGACATTGGCCTGTTGATGGCTGGAAATAATGTTGCTTGCTCGGACGAGTCTCGTTTCAAATTGTATCAAGCGGGTGGATGTTTTTGGGAATGGGAGACAACCTCATGAACCCACGGACGTTTCATATCAGCAGGGGACTGTTCAAGCTGGTGGAGGTGTGTGCATTTGGAGTGATGTTGGACCCCTGATATGTCTAGATACGGCTCTGAAGGTGACATGTATGTGAGCATACTGTCTGATCACCTGCATCCATTCATGACCATTGTGCATTCTGACAGATTTGGGCAATTTGAGCAGGACAATGTGACACCCCAAACATCCAGAATTGCTACAGAGTGGTTCCAGGAACACTATTCTGAGTTTAAACACTTCCACTGGCCACCAAACCCCCCAGACATGAACATTATTGGTCATACCTGGGGTGCCTTGCAACATGATGTTCAGAAGAGATCTCCACCCCCTCGTATTCTTATGGATTTATGGATAGCCCTGCAGGATTCATGGTGTCAGTTCTCTCTAGCACTATTTCAGAAATTAGTTGAATTCAGGCCATGTCATGTTGCTGCACTTCTGTGTGCTCGCAGGGCCCTACATGATATTAGGCAGGTGTACCAGTTTCTTTGACTCTTCAGTGTATAATGATCATTAGGATAAGTATGACATGAAGTTGTGGTATTGTTACAACTCTGACTCTGTAAGTGAGGATCACTGCCCCACAAGGCAGTAGGAATTAGTGTACTCTGTATCCAAAGCTTACATGTGTTATGTCTATGTGCTTACTAATAAATAGTGTGGAAATTGTAAGTCTAAGCTATGTTACTGTTCTGCTGTCACAGTGCCAGCACTCCATTCTCACAGTGGTGACCCCAAATTTCTGCATCACGCCACAATTTTGCTGTTAAGTCAGAAATCTGCTGTGCCAGTTATGCCATCAAGATTGCTGCCATTATAAATGGTACAACCTCACCATTTCTTTGGCAATGTTAACAACGTCTCTCAACCAGTACTTGTGAATGCCATGAACATCCCAAGAGCAAATTTGCTAGACATCAACCAAGGCTTGGACAATACTAAAGTGCTGAATAACTTACCAACAATGCCTTCATTGTTCGCCACATCTTCAGAGGAACCTCACATTGCCGCCAGTGCCAAGCACCAAACGGTGCCACAATGACTGTTAAATTTGCAAAGTGACTCCACAATAAACATTCCAGATTTGACACTGAGTGAATCTGTTCCTAGTATTTCAAACAGAAGTGCTGTAGAGAGTTACAATAAACAATGACCACCCACCTTCATAAAATCATTAATTCATGTGCTTTCAACTTTTGCACAGGACAATATAACACATGTTCCAGTGCTAGTGATTATGAACATTATGACACTCATACTAATGACCTGAATCATATGGATGCCTGCCCCATTATGGTTGAACAACAATAGCCCATGCCATTTTATTTATTTATTTGGTCCTGTTAATTACATATTATACAGCTAGTGTACAAGTAATATAGGACAAGTCAAATGATGCAATTACAGTATTACATTAACATTTGTATATCACATTGCACAGACATTGGTTTATTTTACAAGAACAATTACTTGCATGCAGTATTAAAGCCTGCATTATGCCAAAAAACAGTTTAAGTGATTGTTTAAAATGGTAGAATAAATGACAGTGCATATTTTTATGCTACTGACATATATAAGGAAGTAAATTTTCTTCATGGTCATGGTTTGAATGAATACAAGTTTTAACTGAATTCCTTAAGAAGAGGTTTAAGTGAATGCTCAAGAGAGTGGGATACATCGGAGTTCACATTTTCTCATAATGAAACAGATAAATTTACATTTTATCACCACAATTTCAGTTAAACTACAAGTAACAGCATCACACTTTATCTTTAAGTGAGTGCTTTTCTTAGGCAGTTTTTCCCACTCTTGTACATCATAGCTCTAAGTATTCATTCATTTTGTAAAAAGTTTGTTCGATGAGAAATAATTTTAGTTTCCTTTTGAAAACCTGTACATTATTTATTTCCTTTTTTATATTGGTGGGGAGCTTATTGAAGACCTTTATACCTTACTCAGTAACTCCCCTATGTACTTTAGTGAGAGATGCAGAGCCTTGATGAAAATTTTTCACCTGTCTTGTATCATGGTTGTGGATGTCACCATTTTTCTGAAACAGTTCCCTGTTGTTGGCTACAAATAACATCAGTGAGTATATATACTGACCTGTGATGGTAAGTATCCTGAGAGATTTGAAGAGACCTCTGCAAGATGTCCCATTAGGGACCCCACATATTAGCCTCACTGCTCATTTTTGTATTCTGAAGACTTTTTCCACACCTGCAGCATTTCCCCAGAAGATTATGCCATAGGAGAGAACAGAATGGAAATATGGAAAGTATGACAACAGCATTATTTCTCTGTCTACTAACTGATGGAGAGCTCTTAGTGCAAAGCACGATGAGCTAAGTTTCTTGACCAGCTGATCAATTTGTTCTTTCCATCTTAGGTGACTATCTGGATACCTAGGAATTTTGTATGTGTGGTTTCATTAATTTTGTGATTGTTAATATGTATTTCAGGAGCTTTAATTTTTTTATTTTTTGTCAGAAACTGTATCATATTGGTTTTTGAAATATTTAAGGTTAGGCTATTCGCTAGTGAACCATTTGTGTACTTGAGTAGAGAATGTCATGGCTGTATCCTGCATTGTTGAGTTGGGTCCTTTTACGAGGATACTTGTATCGTCGACAAACATTACTATTTTTGCTCTGTTGTTAATTATGATTGGTAGATCATTAATGTAGACCAGGAAAATTAATGGCCCAAGAATTGAGCCCTGTGGGACTCCATCCACATTTTATATTTCCCCAGTCTGATGTTAATGCTGTTCCTGTCCCCCTAAGACAACCCTTTAATTCCTGTTCTGTAAGTATGATTCTAACCAAGTCAAAGATTTTTCTTTAATGCCATAATGTGGAAGCTTTTTCAAGAGTGTGTTCTGATCTACACAATCAAATGCCTTGGCAAGGTCACAAAATATCCCCACTGGATACCTTTTGTAATTTAGTTCACCCAAAATTTCATGTGTTAGGTTAAATATAGCTCTGTCTGTGGAGGAGCCCTTATGAAAGCCGAACTGTGTAGGAGCCAGTAAGCCATTTTGTATAGTGTGACTATAAATCCTATCATACACTATTCTCTCAAATACCTTTGAGAATACTGGCACCAGGGAGATGGGCCGATAGTTAGATATTTCATCCCTTGCTCCACTTTTGTGGATTGTCATCACTACTGCATGTTTTAATCTATCTGGGAACACACCAGTTTCCATAGATTGGTTACACAAATAGCACAATATATAACTGATTAAGTCTGCGCATGATTTTAGAATCCTGCTTGATATGCCATCATATCCGCAGGAATCTGAGTTTTTGAGTAATTTTATGGTTTTTTTCCCAATTTCTTTAGGGGTTGTACTTCTGAAATGAAGTGCTACTTTAGATGTTATTTGCATGTGGTTAAGTAGTTCAATAGTTTCTGTGGGAGTCTGTTTATTATGGTTCACTGTTTTTTCAGCTACAGTGAGGAAAAAATTGTTGAAATCTGAGGCTGCAGCTTTGTGTTTATTATTGTCAGGTTTTATGTTCCTATTTGTCTCACTTTTTATGATGTGCCATATGGTTTTTATTTTATTGTTTGAATTGCTAATTTTTTGTGCATAGTGCAACTGTTTGGCCTTCTTGATTACACTTGTTAGAATTTTACAGTATTTCTTGTAATGTAACTTTACTGCTGGGTCTGTACTAGTCCTCTATTGTACATACAGATCTCTCTTTTTGTTACATGATATTTTTATGCCTGTAGTTAGCCACTCCTTCCTTTTACTACAGGTTGGTTTGATTTTAATCTGTCTTTGGGGGAAAGAAGCTTCAAAATGTTTAAGGAATAAGTTCAGGAATGAGTTGAACTTCTCATTCACTGTGTCAGCCTGGTATACTTCCTCCCATGTTCATGGCATAAACTATTTCTGAACAAGCAAGTAGATTCAGCATTTATTGATCTAACATGTTTAACTTCATTACAATGGCCATGTGTTGTTTCTCTGCTGGCAAGTTTTAGGGTTGTCATTTGACCGTCGTGATCAGACAGACCATTTGTTACTGCCCGTGTCATCACTTCATTGTAATTTGTGGAATCTAGGAACAGATTATCAATCAGGGTCTTGCTGTGCCCATATACCCTTGTTGGGAATGAGATCATGGGGAGCAGATTGAAGGTTAACAGTAGTGATTCTAATAGTTTCTGGTTGTTATTTTTTCTGAGTAAGTTTATGTTCTGGTTGTTATTTTTGGTTGTTATTTTTTGTGAGTAAGTTTATGTTAAAGTCGCCACATACGATGACATTACTATTGTTTCTATAAAGTTTAGTAAAAACTGTTTGTAGCTGAAAGAGAAATTTTTGAATGTCTCCCGTAGATGGCCTGTAAACTGTTACTATGATCAGGAACTGTGTTTCAAGCTCTAATTTGACTGCACAACATTGAAAGTGCTGTTCAATACAATATTTAGATACATCTATAACTTGTGACCTAATAGTATTGTGTGTGTAAATTGCCACACTGCCTTGTCTTAAATTGTTCCGACAGTAGGAAGAATCAATTTTATAACTATTTAAATGTAGCTGCTTAATTTATGTGGCTTCCAAGTGATGTTCAGTTAGGCAGAGCACATCAGGAATAATTCCGTCTGTGTCAGCTGTTTCTTGCATTGAAAGCATCAGCTCTTCTTTTTTATTCAAAAGACTTCTTATATTCTGATGAAATATTTTTAAACAATATAGCTTATCAATTGTATTTTTAACTGGTTCCTTAATGTTAGTTTTCACACAAGTTAAATTATCAAAAGGTACCACTCTTTCATTCCATTTCATCATCCATCTGCTAACAGACCATGGGATCAAGGCTTACATCAGCTTCCAGTATCTGTGCATTCTGATTTTCCAAATCCTATTCTGACAGTTGTGACTAAACACTATGGTAAGTTCTGTGAATAAGACTGTAACATCACTCATATCTCAGCCGTGCTGGGCATTACAACCGATTCACTTTCAGTCCAGCACCATGCTTCACATCTGCATCACCCACACCCAGCACTAAAACCAACAATGGACTCTGAGAATCCAGTTTTCATGACATTGCCTCAGGAAAGTCAGATACCAGTGCTTCCTGGCTTGAGTGATGTCACACACTCATTAGCCACACCACAAACTACTGCACATCTGCACAAACTCTAAGAGAAACACACAGTGTTGCTGGATAATAAATTGACTACACCTTCCCACCTTACAATGCCAGGACCTCATGTACATTCTCACATGCATTTTTTGCCATCTCACACAACTGACACTACGAAAGTCATACATACCGCACCGCACCTGGAACTTCATTCTCATGCATTGCCATTCTACAAACAGCCACCCGAGCTCTATGCACATCACTCCATGATGCTAACGCCGCCCTTGTCGTGACATGACCCGCCTCATCACATGCCACCCTACGTTGAGACACATTTTATACCCATCTCAAATACCGATGCTCCCATGCCTCCCACATCTCCATTGCTGTTCCATGCCCACCTCACATTATTGCCCTGTAATCAGTTTGATGATCACTGTCATATCATTCATCACCTTCCAATTGTTGTGGGGATTCTCCTGTGATGTGGTTTGCCCTCAGTGAGTGTTTGTTTTAACAACCTTGGAGACAGTGTGGACCTTATGAGGGACTTGCTTTTGGAAGTACCAGCTTCTCATAAATACAAAACTGCCAAGACACTGTTGCTAAAACGACTAATGCACATGCTTGAGTAGCAGCTACATCTCATCATGAATGAGACTCATTGGGCAACAGTATGCCATCTTCACTCTGGTGCTGACTGCAAGCTATGATTGACCCAACGCTCCTGCCTGATCATGCACTATGGACACTTTGTCTCCCAAAACTGCTGAAGAACTCCCAAAAAGTGATGCTAGCACATAGGGAGGCACTGATGGAGTTTAATCTTTGTCGCACTGACAGAATGCAGGCACTATCACAATGCTCCATTCTAATCAACAACCAACAGCACTACACTGCAACTGACACCCAGTCCACCTGCACTGAAAATGATTTTGCATGATCCCAGTTGAGCTCTCTCAACATTCCGTGTGGTCACAGACCACCCGGCAACAGCCAGATTGATCCTAACTGGGTCCCACAACAGCTGAGGTGGTCACCCTTCCAGCTAGCTGCACCCCAACTCTGTGTATAAACAAACTCCACACTGACAAAGTGCATTTCCTGCTTCCACACCATCACACAACAGTGCTACTTGTGTTTTCATACAGGATTTAGGCAGGACACACATTGTGTCAGACAACTCTGCACCTACCCAAACTATTATGGCTACCTGACATAGGCACACTAGGCTGCTCTTCATTAACAAAATGTCTTTGCACACCACAGTGAAGCAGGACTGATAGATCACATGACATGATGACTGGAGGCCATGCCCATTTCTGACATATCAGCAGAGACAGTAGCAAAAACGTTTGTCAACAGCTGGATTGCTGGATTTGGATTTAAAGATGGACCACAGTTGGCAGTTTGAATCCCAACTGTTCAATGACTTGTGCCACTTATGTGGATGCCACTGGTTCCACACAACCACCTACCCCACCCAATCCAATGGTCTCATGGAATGCTGGCATCAGATAATGAGCCACTCAGAATCCTGCATGGAGGCCCCTCCATGGGTTCTCCTGGGCATTCACACAGCACATAAGTATGACCTTTATGCATTTCTCACCAAGGTACTGATTGGTAACCCCCTCACTCTACCCACTGAATTCGTAGTACACAAAATGATCCCCATAGACCAGGATTCACAAGACTTAATGACACGTGTGCACACACATATACAAAACATTTGTGTGCCAATCCCCTCCCATCACATGACACAATCAGTTTTTATTCATAAAGACCTTCCCACATATTCTCAAGTAACGCTATGTACCAACACAATGAAACCTACCCTACTACTCTACAATTTCCATTTACAGGACCATGATGTGTGTTGAAACATGGTACAGACACTTTTGATATCATAATTGCTGAAAAGCAAACAACAGTGTCGGTGAAACGACTTTAACTGGTGTGGAATTTAACAGACCTACCACAGCAGACACTCCCTGCCCCACCACCTCCTATCCACTCGTTAGCTTATTTCCAAGTGCATGTGAATCTCCACAATTTTGTGCCTGATGACATATCTGTCACATTACGTGATGCTGACCTTGTGATTATCGCTACCTACACAGATAGGAGGCTGGGTGCAAGCACTGTCACACACAGTCTTGTGCACACCACTCCTGTCCCACCAGAATGTGATGTGGCAGCACTCACCACCCATTTTGCAACAGACGTTACACTCACCGTCACTGCCCTGGCTTACACCATCACTGGCCTAGCAATGCCTCCTGTGGGTTCAACAATGCAAGGAAATGCCATCACATGCCTCTCTCTTCAAATGCCACTGCTGAGCCAGCAACAGTGAAAGACACCGCCGAGACCACTTCCTTATCTCCTAATGCTACTCGTGGCAACCCATTAGTTGCATAGCTGACATCATGCTTTGGCCATGCCCTGTGCCTCCCCCCCCTGCTTAGCACACATTGCTCACTACAATGTGTCTCCCATCACATCCACCATCACACAACTGCCCACATTGCTTCAGACAGATGACGCCACACTGCAACCTCTCCTCACATGCTCTGCACTACTGAGGTGGGGGGGGATACTCTGTGGTGCCATAACATCTCTGACTCTGTAAATGAGGACATTTGCCCCATCACGCAGGAGGAGTTAGTATGCTCTGACTTACTCATTTTATGCATAAGTGCTTACTAATAAATAGTATGGGAATCATATCTCTAAGCTGCATCACTATTCTGCTATCAAGCAGATGGTACTCCATTCCCACAAAGTGTAGACCTAAGGAGTCAAGCTGCCACATTTACACACTTACATAAACTTCACAACATTCTTATTTCATTTATCTGGTCATTTTAAAACTCATTTTATTATGCTGCTTCGTATTTTGTCAGTAATTTAGTTTCAGTTTTATTGAATACAAACACATCACTGTTTCGGTTTGACTGCTACTAATTGATGTTTAAACATTAATCATAAACAATTCTTGTTTTATAGTTCTAGAATACTTTTCACAAGAAGTGAAACTAGCTTTTCATTTGCATTTGAGTAAATGTTACAAACATTTTCCAGCCAACAAATTTGATGATATAAGTGATTTTGTAAAATGTATTGTTTGTGAACGTATTTTGTAACTCTTGGTACTAAAAAACTAAGAACCAAGTGATACTTATTATTCCAGCTTAAGAAGAAGAAATCACTGTATAATACTCTGCTATTACTTTGTGAATGCCAACACGATTTTGAATGTAATCCTCAGATTTTCTGTCTGTAATAATACAGGGTGATTCAAGAAGAATACCACAACTTTAAAAATGTGTATTTAATGAAAGAAACATAATATAACCTTCTGTTATACATCATTACAAAGAGTATTTAAAAAGGTTTTTTTTCACTCAAAAACAAGTTCAGAGATGTTCAATATGGCCCCCTCCAGACACTCGAGCAATATCAACCCGATACTCCAACTCGTTCCATACTCTCTGTAGCATATCAGGCGTAACAGTTTGGATTCCTAAAGTTGTGGTATTCTTTTTGAATCACCCTGTAGATTATTGCACCTGTAATTACTGAAACGATATACAAGCAGTGGCAAATCAGTCATGAGAGTTTTGTAACAGTTTTTGTGCATGAAATCTGTACCAGTTGAAGCAATAAAAATGTAATTGTAAAAGCAAAATTTCATATCAACCTGATTGCTTAAAATATCCCTTGGCGTACCGAATCATTAGCTATGCTATGAAGAGCTTGGGAAGCTGCAACAAATTTAGTGGAGGTCAATTCTTTTACAGACACAAACCAAAGGTAAGTATTTTCTACTAACTTTTACAGCCACAAAAACAGTGTATTAACTGGAGATTAATCGGGATTGCACCCCCTTGGCCTGGTTTATTTCAATTGTGGTGGAGGAGCTGAGATTACAATTGGCCTGCTAATGAGGTTGAGGAGGAAGTTTGGGTCAGTTACACCAAACAACAGTCCCATTTTGCAGTAATTCGTTTACTGACCTGAACACATCGAAGGCTTACACAGAACTGACATGGCGGAACTGCACAAAGATAATGTTTAGCTTGGTTCAAAGATGATACTCAGATCGATGCACTGGTGTCAACCTCATCGGTGCCACATAGCCCCCCCGCCCCCTCCCCCCCCCCCCCCCCCGCTCCTCCCCCCCTCCCCCGCAGTACGGTGTACTCTTGAGAGGCCCGGGGGGGGGGGGGGGGGGGGGAGTCGTTGAAGCATGTCATACTGGGCGTACTGGGCGAGCTGGTCATGCGGCGACAGGTAGGCCGGTGGTTTGCAGCTGGAACGGAGTGACGACGACGACGTCTCCGGTGGGCGTGGCGAACACACGAAGCATGTCCAGGTCGACGTAGGATGAGAGGGGAACGCATTTCACCAGGTGGCAGGGAATGGCGGAGGTTGTGTCATGAGCACCAGATGAAGGGAAACACATGACGAGCAGTGTGTATTATAGAGATGTCGTGGATTATGTCTGGGGGAACAGGCACAAACACCTCGAGCGAGGGCACGTTCAAGAGGGGGGCGTGAGAAAGCTCGACAGGGTGAGGCAGGCGACGGGGGAGAGGTTGAAGGGACTGGTGAAGTGCCCGGCGGCGAGGGCATGATTGTAGGTAAGCTCGATGTGGGGAGCATTGGGTCACTCGATGGAGTGTGTGAGACTGGAGTATGGGGCGAGGTCGGAGGAGAGCTCGACCATTGGAGTTGGAAGTCACTCAATTGAGTGTGTAAGTCCGACCTGGTGGGAGTGGTCAGAGTGTCATGAGTCACGACAGTGAGTGGCGTGGTCGTGGCCTGAAGGGGTGTAGAAGAAGGCTCGACATGAGCAGGCTTAAGTCTGTTGATAGAGACTGTGACAGCTGAATCTTTCATCTGGATGTCATAGGTGTTGGCTGGCCGCCGGAGAACTCAGTACGGGCCAGTATATGGAGGTTGGAGGGGAGCAAGGACAGTGTCATCTCGGAGCATGACGTACTTGCACTTGTACAGAGATATCGGGACATGAACCTTAGGGCGGGAGTAGCTGGCAGACGAAGGGATGTGGAGGTTGATGAAGTGGCGTCTGACATGGTCGATGAAGGAAGGTAAGTCAGACTGAGGGAGAGAAGCAGAAGGGCTCATGTGTTCACCAGGGAGAACAATGTTCTGGCCATATACGAACTCAGCTATTGTGCCTTTGAGGTCTTCCTTATACATCGCACTAATGCCGAGTAGCACAAGGGGAAGGGCCTCCGTCCATAGAGAGTCGTGGCATCGAAGAGCCGCCTTGAAAGTGTGGTGGCAGTGCTCAACTAGCCCATTACTTTGCGGGTGATATGCTGTGGTATGGATGCGCTGGATGCCACAAATGTTACAAATCTCGTTGAACAGTGCCGACTCAAATTGTCTGCCCCCTGGTCAGTCATGATGATAGCTGGTCATCCGAAACGTGATACCCATGACTCGATGAAAGCTCGAGCAACAGTTTCTGCTGTAATATTGAGGAGGGGGACAGCCTCGACCCAGTGAGTTGTTCGGTCAATAGACGAGAGAACATAACAAAAGCCGATAGAGGGGGCAGAGGGCCGACAATGTCAATATGAATATGCTTGAAACGCCCAGGATGGATAGAAAAGGTGCCGAGGGGGCGTGGGGGGGGGGGGGGGGAGGGTGAAGTGTGCTTGTGCACTTTGCATCGTTGGCACACGATGCAGGAGCGTGCCCATTGCTGGCAATCCTTGCTGACATTTCTCCAAAAAAAAGCACTCCGCTACAAGGCGGGCGGATGCACGAACACTGGGGTGGGCTAAATTATGCAATGCGTTGAAGACAGCTCGATGGAGCGTGGTTGGGATAAGGGGGCGTAACTTGCCCATACTGTCGTCGCACCAGATCTCACCAGAAATGCCAGGGAAGGTGGTGCGGACGAAGTGTAGTGAAGAGGTAGAGTCTGAAATCAGGTTTTGTGTGTCCTCATCGGCGGGTTGGAGGTTAGGCAGTTCAGAGAGGTCTAACAGCGAATGGACAGCGTTGACCCGTGAAAGGAAATCAGCAACTATATTGTCAGCACTCTTTATGTGTCTGACATTGGTGGTGAACTGAGATATGAAGTCCATGTATCAGAAGCGGCGAGGAGGCGGGTCAGCTGGCGGGTTTGTAATGGCCGCAGCCAGGCATTTGTGGTCCGTTAAAACATAGAAAGGGCGTCCCTCAACATCAGTCTTAAAATGCTTGATTCCTTCGTAGATCGCGAGCAACTCCCTGTCAAACGCGGAATATTTGCGTTGTGCATTGGTGAGCTTGCGCAAGAAGAACTGCAGAGGCGAAGTCTGGCCGTTGATTGTCTGGCTAAGGATAGCACCGATGGCAGTATCGCTCGCATCTGTGGTGATGAAAAGCTGTGCATTTTTGAGGGCAGTGATAGAGTCAGTCATAGTAGGGGTCCATGGAACGGGCCGACATCCAGAAGTGTGGGTGCCTGCCAAGGCATCTGTCAATGGAGCCTGAATCTCCGCAGCCCGAGGCAGATGTCGGCGATAATAATTAACCATCCCCAGAAAGTGGCGGAGCTCTTTGAATGACTCAGGTCTGGGTAGGTTCAGTATTGTTTGTACTTTCTCAGGGGGCGGTGAAATGCCGTCGGCAGAGAGCCGAAAACCGTGAAAAGTGACAGCAGGTTGATGTAGCTGCAATTTGTCCTGGTTGGTCTCGATGCCTGCTGCCGTGAGAGTGTTCATAACAGTTTGCACATGTCGAATGTTGTCCTCGATGGCGGAGCTGAACACAAGAATGTCATCAAGATATGCAAAGCAGAATTTTAGTTCGATTGGCACTTCGTTGATGAAGCATTGCCAGGTCTGGATTGTGTTTTTCAGACCAAAGGGCATGAATCGAAACTAAAATAACCCGATGGGGGTGGTGATTGCTGTCTTCTTGATGTCTTCAGGTGCCATGGGGATCTGGTGGTAGGCCCGTTTGTAATCAATGACAGAGAACGTGGCCGCACCTGCGAGGTAGCTGGTAAAGTCGGCAATGTTGGGTGGGGGGGGAGGTGTCCATAATTGTTCGTGCGTTTAGTCAACGGTAGTCTCCGTACATGCGCCAGGACCCGTCTTTCTTGGGTGTCATATGTATGGGGGTACACCAGTTACTGGCACAGGGTTCAATGATGCCAGAGCTTAGTAGTTCAGAAATCTGTTTTTTAAGGTCGGAGAGGCACTCGGGACAAAGTCGACGTGGTTTACTGGAGATCAGGGGGCCTGGCGTGAGGCGAAGCTTGTGAACCGTACCGTTAGTGACGATGGAAATGTTGCTGGCGGCATGGGAGGTGGTTTGTTTACAATGTGTGGCAGGCGGGGCAGGTGAGGCGTCGTCGTGGCGTTCGGAGCCACTCAGCGGATCCGATGGGAGCCGAGGCGGTGAAGTGTCCCAGGAGTCAACGTGACAAGATGGCCGCCTGCCCGAAGCAGTGGCACCATGGTCGGGTGAGCTCAGTAGAGCTCGTGAAGCATTAGTGAGTCCACTGTCCAAGGGCGCGGCCTGTGGCAGCACGGTCGCAGGCGAAACGCTTGACGTGAGTGCACTGTTTGTGTTGTCAGTGGCAGACGCACGGCGGCATGCAGGAGCCGAAGTTGCATTGTTTGAGGTGCTGTCCGTGAGGGGCGGGGTAGGAGCAGTCACTTCGGGAACACGTGACGCTCGTCACGTATACACACTTGTGTCCGGCCGAGTGTCAAACGCTGCCATGTTATTAGGGTGTGGCCCTGTGGAACTGTCAGTACACGTTATGGTAGTCTTGATAGCACAGTTGCGAGGGGTATCGGGAGGTAAACACACGGAAGCTTGATTGCTGGCATTGCAAGCAGATTTGGCGCACTTACTGACCTAGCTTTGTCCTTGGTGCATCGGAGACCTGGAGCTGTGTTCGGTGGAGCCGGAGGGAAAGCTCAAAGTTTTCCTTGCGTAGGCGAGCAACGTGTTTGAGCTCGACAAGGCACTTATGCGTGGTTTCTTGTAATGTCGCCGACAGAGACAAGCATGTACGGATGAGATGAGCACGGACCAGTGTGTCATGGGGGGTTTCTCGACAGAGCACAAGGGAAGTGAGTCTTGGATGGATGGTGAAACACAGTGTTTTGCACTAGGTCCGGTGAAAGTTTGTGGTGTCGCAAGAAGTCAATGCCTAGTATAGGTTCGTCAATTTCGCACACTAAAAAAGTCCACTCGAGTTTGCAGTTTGCGGAAAGAGAGACAACGTGTGAAGTTAAACCCAAGCATTGTAGTTTAGTTGAATTAACGGCTTGCAGTGAAGTGTGATGAGGGCAGATGTTCAACGACGCTAAGGATGTGGGCAGCAGTGAAACATCGGCGCCTGTGTACACTAGGGAAAGGTATCCCGATGAAATGTCTTTAATGTAAAGTCATCCACAATTATCCAGTCGTTCCCGGGCAGAATGGAGCACAGGGCGGCACCTGTCATGTTGTGCGCAGGAGGTGGTCGTTTCGCGTTTGGGAAGTAGCAGGGTGGTCTGCAGTTTCGTGCCGCCTCACCAAACCGTGTGTGATAGTAACAGTACGGCTAGTGTGGTTGCATTTCCTGCATAAAGTTCGCTGCCAGTGGTGGTGGCTGAGGTTCGGTGGCCACAGCAGGCTCGGTTGCAGGAGGGGGCGTGACTGCGGGAAGAGCCAGTGACGTCCCAGTTGCTTGTTTACTGCTTCCCAGAACGATTGGAACAGTCGGCACAGTACGGCCCCGGCCGCGTCCGGCTGCAGGGCGATGAGCCTGAACCTGAGACTTGTCAGGTAGGCAGTGGCTGGTGAAGTGGAGCAGTGATGCATCGTGTAGCTTGCACGCAATCGTCATTCTTTGCTCGACAGATTCAGGAGGCCTTGGAGCCAGAGAAAAGCAGATGTGAGGAGATAGTTTATCTGACCAGATGGTGAGGAGAGCTGTGTCAGAGAATAGATCGGCACTGACCAGGGCACGTAGCCGTCTCCAGAGCTGGGAAGGTTTGTCGCTGCCTAATTGCTCAACATGGAGCACTTGCCATGTTCCTGCCTCAGTTGAGCATGCAAGCCGACGTAGAACTGTCTCTTTGGCTAGAGTGTACCGGTTAGATGAGTCCGGGGTGTCGACCAGGTCAGCAATCAAGTCCTCCTGGTCGTGCAGGTGGGTAATGAGGCACAGAAATCTGGTTGACTCATCGAGTATGTAATGGTCTAACACTTCGTCTGCAATTTTGAACCAGGTTGTAGCTTTGTCAGGATTAAATGGCGACAGCGTCGATAAGCGTTGTAGAATGTTCGGAAGAACAGGTTGAGTTGAGTTTGTCGGGGCACTGCCTGAAACGAGCTGTTGTTGCTGTAGTATTCCAGGAGAGTGTGCCTCCAGGGGATGTGGCAATGACGGCTGTTTGGGAGCGGTGTGAAGGTGACATGTTGTGGTTGAGCGTGATCTGTCGCGACGTGGAAGGCCGACACGGGTGAGACACCATAATGTGTCGATTGCGGTTGCAGAAGCTCAAAACGTTGAGGGTGTGTTTGAATTGACACGTCACAGAAGACCGACGTGGATGAGGCACCGAAATGTGCTGAGAACAGTAGCAGAAGCTCGACTGGAGCCGGTGCGTAGGCAACAGGTGAGAAAAAGTTCAAAGTTTGAGAATGCGTGTTAGTCCGTGGAAAGCTCGACGTAGGATCAGAGCTGGGGCCACCTGTGTTGCAGGAAGGCTGTGGAGGTGCGGGCTGTCCAGAAGCACAGTGTGGGAAATGATGTTGAACGTGGTATGGAATGTCTGATAGTTCACTGTTCATAGTCACTCCACTCAAAACGGTGTGCGGATAAGGTGAATGTCGTGGTACAAAACACTGAGGCGTAGCAGTGGGACGGAGATGGAGGTCAGGCACAGATAACAAGTTATTATTCTTGTTGCAGTCCGAGGTATCGAAGTAGGAAGGCAAGTGCTGATACTGGACAGAGGCAGGTGCGGGAGTGGTCGGATGCTGAGTAGGTTGACCTGTGAACAAAGCAGTTCCGGCCACGTGGCAGGTATCCGCGTGGTACTGCACGGAATGCGGCATGGCAAATCATTGTCCTGGCAGTGGTAGGTTGTCCAACGAAGCATCTGCAGAAATCGGCATTGGTCCCGCACTGCACGGAGATCCGTAATAAGTAACTGCACAGTCGATGAGGGAGGGCACATGTGGTGGGAACAAAGGTGTTTGATAGCTGGAGTCATGCACACTCCTAACCTCACTTGTTGTTGCAGGCTCGAAAACGTCCAGTGAAATTGGCATAATCATCGAGTGAGAGGCATCGTGTTGCAGTCCTGATGGGTGTACATTGCCCGCAACATGATGCATGTTGATCACAAAATCCGGCGTTAGGCGTTGGGCCAAAGTCATTGTTCGAATGCTGTGTCGATGTAATACACATGAAAATAACTGACGCGGAGCTCGTGGACACATTAAAACAGCAAAAACGGAAGACATTACAACTCAGGGTCACCAGTGAGGGAGATGTTCGGGTTAGTTACACCAAACAACCCTCATTTAGCAGTAGTTCATTTATTCATGGAAACACAATCTAGGCTCACAAAGAACTGGACATGGCAGAAGAGAGCAAAGATAATCTTAGTTTAGTTCAAAGACGATACACAGATCGATGCTGGTGTCGACCTCATCGGCATCACAAGGTTTTACCAATGGGATTTTAAGTTTCAGGTTGATTTATGCAGTAATGGACACTTATATAATGGAAAATTTATGAGAAAATCCTGGCATGGAAGTCTGAAATGGAACATATATGACACAATAGAAACAAAATTGGCATGGAAATTTGTCCTCATCGATAATTGAGATATTTACTTTGATTGTTTATTCTTTTTTCTGTGTGGCTTAAATTTTGTGTGAAAACTAGAACTTCAGTGTGAAGGCTGAAATTTGCATTCAGATTATTTAAAACTATGTTCATTTATCAATATGTTGAGCGATAGTAATCAAAACAGTGTACTTTTAGAAATCAGGAACAGGTAGTAGACAGTGTTGTGAGTTTAAACAGCAGCATTAATGGTAATGAAAGTGAGGTAGCACAGAACCAGACTCATGACAATGAAGCAGTATGGAATGTTAATTTGTGTGCTTGTTCACCATTCCTTGGTTTTGGTGAAACTGAAGCTGCAGGATCAAACAATAGAATTATTGTCTAAGATATTTTCTGAAACCAAGTATATAACTGAAATTTGAGGTGGAAAAATTATAGAAACAGATAATACTTTCACTAGTATCTTAGGTGGCCAAATTGCTGAATCAAACAATACTTCAAATGATTTTAAAACAAAATTGGAAAATAGTAATCCAAAAATAATTAAAAATGAAGAGGAGAGAACAAAGCTTCAGAATGAGGTAGAAACAGATCAGAAACAGGTTGATGCTTGAGTTCAGTCTGTAAAATCAAAGTTGGTACTCTCGAAATAGAACTCAATATAGAAAGTGCTCACACTGAACACAATTTCATAGTTGTTCAGAAAGATGTAGAAGAAAATTGTATTGCATTGGAAAACATAATAGATAATAATAAATCAGATTTAGAATTTAAACTTGAATTAAAAATCAAATTTGTAAAGAAGTTTATGGATGGGGAGGCACTTTCATGGGAAAATCAAAATACTAATTCTGAACTGCCTTACGATGAATTTGAGAGGTGTTTTTTAAATAAATTTTGGTCTGAAACAGAGCAAGTGAGAATAAAGACTGAATTATTGAATCAGCTAGTTTATAGAGAGGGACTGGAAACCATGAAAGCATTTTGCAAAAAACATTTGGGAGACTAATTCAATTTAAACAACATTTAAACAAACCATTTGATCAATTCACTGAGATTGATGCCTTGAAAAGGAAACTTCTGAGTGGAGTGCAGTAGGGACTTGTGTATGAGCCAGATGAACCTGTAGAGCAATTCCTAAAATATGTGGACAGATTCGATAGATCTTTGAAATAAAATGGTAATTAAGGCATTAATTTTAATAGGAATAACAGATATCAACCAAATGGATGGAATCAAGGTAATAATCGGGATAACTATGAGAGGAGGGATGATTATCATGGGGTGGAAAAAGAAGGGATAATCAACAGAATGCCAGAGATAGAAATAGGAACAGAGACATAGATAACAGGAATAGGTCATGGGAGAGAGAAAGTTGGGAATATCATAACTGGAGACAAGACAACAGGGGCAATGATCAGGAAAACTGATAGCCCGTTCAACGGGTTCCTGTCAGTTTAGGATGAGAGAAAATCATTAGAATCGGGCTAAGTAGCATAGGACAAGAGAAGACAGAGTGGCATTCCACAGATTCAATAACAAGGGGACTCACCAGGAGGGCAGATTACATTTTAATACAAGTTTTGGAGAGCAATGAAGCTTGATGAATACAAGAGAAGAGATTTAGAAACTAGAGAAAGATATGAATTTAGAATGGATACAGATGTTTTGCATAATCCACACAGACAAGGGAATAGTAAGAATGTGGAGGTGAAAGTGTTAATAATGATTTTTATGATATAAATAATCTGATGAGTAGTGAAGGTATGGGAAGTAGTGAAGCTGTTTGTTCTGATGTTGAAACTAGTGGGTCTGTTGATCTTGTACCAGAGGGGGAAACAGAAAGTGTTAGTTGTAACGCTGAGGCTGAGGAGGTTGATAATGATTTTATGACTTGTGGAGCTAGGGAGTCTGATGATGTTTCTAAGATTTGTCAAAGTAATACTGAGAGATTTTGAGAGGTTGTTAGTGATTATGTTGTAGATGGCTTTGATGATGAATTGAGAAATGAAATTATTTGTAAGAATGAGTTAAATGAGATGATTTGTGTGGAGAGTAAAGATGATGTTCTGAAGGGAGATAATGATGTAATTGGGGACAGTGATTCACCGTGGGGTGATGCATATGATAGGGCATCACAAGAGAATAAGATGTTGAGGGCAGGTGTCAGAAAAGTGGGGAGTACCAGTAGTAAACAGGAAGAAAGATTAGCTTGCATTGATGACAAGATTTTAAAAGTTGCCTAGGATCATTACAGTAATATGGATAACAATGTTAATGTTGCTGGTAGAATAAAGGGGATTTGCAATGAATTACATCCAGTCTGGTGTAAATAGAAAAGTGAGGGTAATTTATGGAAACCTAAAACGCCTATAGGAGCTATGCAACCAAGTTCTGATAATAAACAATGTGAGGGTGGTATTAGCTATGAAGAATCAGAAAATAATTTAGCATTTGAAGAGGAAGGTAGAGATTATGGGGAGATATAGGGTAGTATTTACATCTTTGTTAAAACTGCCAACTGGGAAGGGAACTAATATGCTTGTTTGCATGGCCATCTTCCATAGCAGCTGTTAACATCTGTTATTATAGATTATCTGTCTTGAGCTGACTCCAGTCTAATTAAAAAGAATTCTTTTTAATTAAATTGCAGTCAGCTCAAGACAGATAAACTTTAATAACAGAGTGAAGGGAACTGTTTGGTAGACACTGGCAGTCCAGTCTATGGAATTTCTTAGAAACTGGGGGACAGAATTAAATACAGTGAGAACTTTACTGAATTGCTTGTTATGGGTGTCAGGATTAAGGGAGCTACTGGAGGACATAGTAAAATAATTAAGTTTCAAGTAACACTAGAGTTTTAAATTGATGGTGTTCCCTTTATAAATAGTCGTCTTATCATTCCTGAGCTTAATGAGGACTTAATTGTGGAAACTGATTGGACTGTTAAAGCAACGGTATGTTTTAGTTGTGGAACTGAGGAACTCAATTTTATAGAGCCAAAGAGTGATATTATAGGGAAAATGAAATTATTAATGTTAAATTGCAGTGGTGGAACCAATCATATAAAATGGATTGTTTGTAATGAAGACAGGGGCTATGTAATCAATGAAGAATACAGTAGTAATGATGAGCAAGAAGAGAATGGGTATTTTGAATTGGTAAATTCAAAAATTAATGAGGATTAATGAAGAACAGAAAAAGAAACTGAAAGAATTTTTATTTGGAAATCAAGACATGTTTAGTGACAAACTTGGAAAAGTGAGGATCTATCAATGTAAATTAAAGATAAATGTCATGAGCAATATTTCATAAAACCTTACTCTACTCTAATTTCAAAAAGATGAGTTTTTGGGAGGGAACTATGAAAAATGAAGATCTGGGGGTCATAGAAAGGGGTTGTAATGAGTACAATAACCCATTCATAATTGTGGAAAAAAAGAGATGGGGGAGTAAAGATTGTACTTGATACTAGTCAGTTAAATAAATATTTGCAGAGAGAAACAACCATACAGAGAATATAGATGAATTTGAACACATTTCTTTCATATCAAATCTTGACCTTACCTCTGGTTTTGATCAAATTTCGCTTAAACGTGAATCTAGGAAATACACAGCTTTTTTTATATGGTGGGAGATGTTTCCAATATTGTATGGTACCTTTTGGGTTAAATGTGCCTGTGGTCGAATTTTTTAAGGCTTTGGATTATGTGTTGGGGAAGGAAATGTTAAATAAACTAATTGTATATGTAGATGACACACTTGTAACTGAAAAAAGATGGGAAGAAAATTTGAATATTTTAATAAAAGTGGCTCAGAAATTAAGGGAAGAGGGAAGGGCCTTCAAATTAAGAAAGTGTAACTTTGCTGTGGCTAAACTGAAGGTTCTAGGACACAGCATAACACACAAGAGAGTTTTGCCTGATGAAGAGAAATCTTTGACATAACAAAATTTCCTAGACTTAAATAAAAAAAAGAGTTATTCATTTTTTGGGTTAAATAATTTCTACTACCCCTTAATGCACCTTGTTTTAATGATATTCTTAAGAAAAACAGTATTTGGAATTGGGATTACAATTGTCAACAAGCCTTTAGGAGATAAAGAAACAACTTAGTGACAGCAAAATCTTACACAGACCTGATCTATCGCTACACTTTTGTGTAATGTGTGGTAGTGGTGATAATGGTATTGGGGCTCATTTATTTGAAGAAAAATTTGTAAGTGGGATAGTAGAGCACTGTTCAATCACTTTTGCCAGTAGAACTTTACAGAAACACAAAAAAATTACATAGTTACAGAAGAGGAACTATTTGCTATTCAGTGCCCTTTTTTCATATGCAAGAATTATCTGTTAGGATAGGAAACTACTGTGTACTCAGTTCATAAAGCATTGGGCTATTCACAAGACCATAAGTTATGCACTTTTTCTGCAACAGTTTAGTTACACCAATGTATATATTAACAATAAAAACAATCAATTATTGACAAAATTATTTAACTGGATAGATAAAAAAATCAATCACCAAGTAGTTGCAGAACACACACAAAAAAGACAGTTGTAATTAGCAAGCTCTTGAAGCCAATGGCAGAAGGGTTGAAGGGGACGGAAGAGGGGTGAAGGAAAAGAACTGGAGAGGTCTAGGAAAAGGGGTAGGGATAAGTCACCCAGAACTGCAGGTCTGGGGAGACTTACCATATGGGATGAGAAGGAAAGACTGATTGTTGGGGACAGCATTGGACAAGGTTTGAAAACCTGAGAGTTTAAACATGGAAGACAGGATAATATGCAGACAGAGATTACTGCTTAAACATCATACGTGAGTTAATAAGAGTGAAAAGCTAAGTGCGTTGAACATAACAGAGCTGGGAGGGAGGCGGTGAAAAATATATGGGTAAGACAATGAGAGATGTAGAAAACTAAAATGGAGTGAAGCAAAGAGTAGTTACAGTGAAGAAATCCTGAGATGGAAGAAATTAACATAAATTAAGGCCAGGTGGATGGCGAGGACCTAGGACATGTTGTAGTGCTAGTTTCCATCTGCAGAGTTCTGAGACACTGGTGTCTGAGGGAAGAATCAATATGGGGCATGTGGTGAAGGAGGTGCTGAGGTCGTGATTGTCATGTTGTAGAGCACAATCTGCAACAGGATATTGGGAGTTGTCAGTATACACCCTCTGCCTATGCCCATTCATCCTAATTGATAATTTGGTGGTAGCCATGCCAATGTAGAAGGCTGAACAGTGTTTACATAACAGCTGGTATATTACTTGTGTCATTTCACAGGTGGCTCTCCCTTTGATAGTATATGTTTTGCCAGTTACAGGATGGTGGTAGGATGGTGCATAGGGCAAAGTTTAGCAGCAGTGTTGGTCAAAGGGATAGGAGCCATAGGGTAAGGAGATCGGTGCAGAAGGACCATAGGGTGTGACAAGAATATTGCGAAGATTGGGAGGTTGACGTAAAGCTATTCTAGGTGTAGTGGGCAAAATTTCAGACAGAATGGATCTCATTTTAGTGGATGATTTTAAGAAGTCATGGCCCTGTCGACATAGCTGACTAACACATTCCAGACCAGGATAATACTGAGTCACTAATGGTGTGCTCCGAAGTTGTTTTTTGGAGGGATCAGCAGTACCAGGATTGGATGAGATGGGCTAGGAAATCTGCTTCTTAACTAGGCTGGTGGGGTAATTACGTGGAGTGAATGTTGAAGTGAGAATGGTGGCATACAGCTTTAAAGAGTCTGCATGGAAACAAATATGTTTACCTCAGATGCCAATGCTGTGTGGGAGGGAATGTTTGACATGGAGAGGATGGCAACTGTCAAAATGTAAGTACTGTTGTTTGTTGGTAGGTTTAATGTGGACAGAAGTGTGTAGCTGGCCTTCGGTGAGGACAAGATAAACATCACACAGATTGGCATGGGATTCAGAATAGGACCATGTGAAATTTAATTGGGAGAAGGTATTCAGAGATTCCAGGAATTTTAGCAGGTCAGCCTCACCATGAGTCCATACGGTAAAGACGACATGAAATGCCACATCATCCTCTACCAGTAGTCTCATTGGATGTGGTAATGGGGTGGGGGGTGGAAGGGGGGGGGGGGTCGTCACACTGCTGTCCTGGCCCTTGTCAGTTTTAATGACCTCACAAATTAGGAACAGGGTAACAGATGACAAGTGTTTAAAGCTAGACTTAGCCAGATGACATAGGGAAATTATGTAAAGAATTTGATGAAGAGTGTGAAGTAGAGCAGGTAACAGCCTGGCTCAAGACAGAAATTACAGGATTAGGGGTGACCTGGATGAAACAGGAGCAGCAACTACACACACAAGTGTGGGTTTTGTGGAGGTCATACAGTGCCATGAGCAGCCCTGGGTTAACACTGCTGTGAGTTGTGTGAACACGTAGCTGAGCACACTGTTGCTGATAGATATCAAAACTCATGTGATTTCACTGCCTGTTGCTACAGTTCTGTTGCTATAATTGGGGGATGCGTATATACTATATGTGACCTACATCTTAATGAGAGAGTGAAAGACAAGTTGGCTGAGTTCCTTTTAAAAAATGTATGGGAGGCCACTGTCACACAAACCAAGATCCCTATGGTTACTGTTGTCAGAGAGGGACCATTTTTAGGTTAGAATCAGAATTCATGCACCCTGTTGTGAAATAAGTTAAAATAGGAGAAGAGCCTCTTAAAATGCCTGAGAATGCACAGAGAAGTGAGGTTAGCTTCTTTCATGAGAATATTAGAGAAGTGAGTGATAAGACAGATAAGCTTCTTGTCTGTTTGGTAAATTTATGGCTCTCTGAAAAGACAGACATCCTATGCCATTCTGAGCACCACAAAGTAGAGAAGTTAGGTGTAAAAGATTACACTTCAGCACCTTACCCAAGTACAACTAACATGGGAAAGGGAGCAACTGTAACATACATTAACACAGAACACTACTTCAAAAACACTGAAACATGTAGATTTTGTGCTGATCAGCACACAAAGTGTGCACTTGTGAATTAATACTGAAAAATAATTCATTTTTTATTCTAACTGTACATAGATCCCCACTTGGAAATTTTGAACTGGTTGTGAGACATAAGCATTCCTTATTGTGCTATCTGTCAGACTGCAGCAAGCAGTTAGTAGTCTGTGGCGAATTCAGTGTAAATTTTCTGAAGTACTGTGATAGGGAAAATGATCTGGAAGCCTTATTTGGATCCTGCAATTTGGTCCCTTCTCTGAAAACTACCTACAATGGGTAGTTAGGAACCCCACTCATGATGGAAATAATTTGGATGTAATGGCAAGAAACAGATCTGACCTATTTAAGAATGACCACATTGAAACTGGCATCAGTGACCATGACATAGTTGTAGTAACAATAATTACCAAAGTACAAAGGACAACTACAACCAGCAGAAAGATATATATCTCCAGTAAACTACATGAAAACTCAGTAGTGTCATATCCCAATGAGGAACTTGAAACTTTCAGCACAGGACAGGAGCATGTCGAGGAACTCTGGCTCAAGTTTAAAAGAATGGTTGACCATGTACTGGATAGAAATGTACCCAGTAGAATGGTTCATAATGGGAGGGAACCTCCATGGTAAACAGCAACTGTAAAGAAACATCTAAAGAAACAGAGATTACTGCATAATAGGTGTAAAACAAAGTGTAGGGCTGTAGATAGAGAGATGCTAAATGAAACATGTTTGGCTGTCAGGAGAGCAATGTGTGATACCTTCAATGACTACCGTAGCAGAATATTGTCAAGTGATCTTTCACAGAACCCAAAGAAATTATGGTTATATGTAAAGGCTGTTAGTGACACCAAAGTTAGTGTCCAATCCCTAGTGAATGAGACAAGAACTGAAATTGAGGGTACCAAAGCAAAAGCTCGAAATGCTTAAATCTGTTTTCAAATGTTGCTTTACAAAGGAAAACCCATGAGAATTGCCCCAATTTAATCCTTGTATCACTGCGAAGGTGACTGAAATAAGTATTTGTGTCAGTGAAACAGATGAAATTGTTAAAATTAAACAGAGCTCCAGGGCCTGATGGATTACCCATCAGATTCTATCTACATCTACATCTACATTTCTACTCTGCAAGCCACCCAACAGTGTGTGGCGGAGGGCACTTTACATGCCACTGTCATTACCTCCATTTTCTGTTCCAGTCGCGTATGGTTCGCAGGAAGAACGAATGTCTGAAAGCCTCCGTGCGCGGTCGAATCTCTCTAATTTTACATTCGTGATCTCCTCGGGAGGTATAAGTAGGGGGAAGCAATACATTCGATATCTCATCCAGAAACGCACCCTCTCAAAACCTGGCGAGCAAGCTACACCACGATGCAGAGCGCCTCTCTTGCAGAGTCTGCCACTGTACTTTTCCAAACATCTACGTAACACTATCACGGTTACCAAATAACCCTGTGACGAAACGTGCCGCTCTTCTTTGGATCTTCTCTATCTCCTCCGTCAACCCAATCTGGTACGGATCCCACACTGATGAGCAATACTCAAGTATAGGTCGAACGAGTGTTTTGTAAGTCACCTCCTTTGTTGATGGACTACATTTTCTAAGGACTCTCCCAATGAATCTCAACCTGGTACCCGCCTTACCAACAATTAATTTTATATGATCATTCCACTTCAAATCGTTCCGCACGCATACTCCCAGATATTTTACAAAAGTAACTGCTACCAGTGTTTGTTCCACTATCATATAATCATACAATGAAGGATCCTTCTTTCTATGTATTCACAATACATTACATTTGTCTGTGTTAAGGGTCAGTTGCCACTCCCTGCACCAAGTGCCTATCTGCTGTAGATCTTCCTGCATTTCGCTACAATTTTCTAATGCTGCAACTTCTCTGTATACTACAGCATCATCCGCGAAAAGCCGCATGGAACTTCCTACACTATCTACTAGGTCATTTATATATATTGTGAAAAGCAATGGTCCCATAACACTCCCCTGTGGCACACCAGAGGTTACTTTAACGTCTGTAGACGTCTCTCCATTGATAACAACATGCTGAGTTCTGTTTGCTAAAAACTCTTCAATCCAGCCACACAGCTGGTCTGATGTTCCGTAGGCTCTTACTTTATCAGGCGACAGTGCGGAACTGTATTGAATGCCTTCCAGAAGTCAAGGAAAATAGCATCTACCTGGGAGCCTGTATCTAATATTTTCTGGGTCTCATGAACAAATAAGGCGAGTTGGGTCTCACACGATCATTGTTTCCAGAATCCATGTTGATTCCTACAGGGTAGGTTCTGGGTTTCCAAAAACGACATGATACACGAGCAAAAAACATGTTCTAAAATTCTACAACAGATCGACGTAAGAGATATAGGTCTATAGTTTTGCGCATCTGCTCAACGACCCTTCTTGAAGACTGGGTCTACCTGTGCTCTTTTCCAATCATTTGGAACCTTCCATTCCTCTAGAGACTTGCGGCACACAGCTGTTAGAAGGGGGGCAAGTTCTTTCGCGTACTCTGTGTAGAATCGAATTGGTATCCCGTCAGGTCCGGTGGACTTTCCTCTGTTGAGTGATTCCAGTTGCTTTTCTATTCCCTGGACACTTATTTTGTTGTCAGCCATTTTTTCGTTTGTGCGAGGATTTAGAGAAGGAACTGCAGTGCGGTCTTCCTCTGTGAAACAGCTTTGGAAAAAGGTGTTTAGTATTTCAGCTTTATGCGTGTCATTCTCTGTTTCAATGCCATCATCATCCCAGAGTGTCTGGATATGCTGTTTTGATCCACTTACTGATTTAACGTAAGACCAGAACTTCCTAGGTTTTTCTGTCAAGTCGGTACATAGAATTTTACTTTCGAATTCACTGAACGCTTCACGCATAGCCCTCCTTACGCTAACTTTGACATCGTTTAGCTTCTGTTTGTCTGAGAGGTTTTGGCTGCGTTTAAACTTGGAGTGAAGCTCTCTTTGCTTTCGCAGTAGTTTCCTAACTTTGTTGTTGAACCATGGTGGGTTTTTCCCATCCCTCACAGTTTTACTCGGCACGTACCTGTCTAAAACGCATTTTACGATTACCTTGAACTTTTTCCATAAACACTCAACATTGTCAGTGTCGGAACAGAAATTTTCGTTTTGATCTGTTAGATAGTCTGAAATCTGCCTTCTATTACTCTTGCTAAACAGATAAACCTTCCTCCCTTTTTTTATATTCCTATTAACTTCCATATTCAGGGATGCTGCAATGGCCTTATGATCACTGATTCCCTGTTCTGCACTTACAGAGTCGAAAAGTTCGGGTCTGTTTGTTATCAATAGGTCCAAGATGTTATCTCCACGAGTCAGTTCTCTGTTTAATTGCTCGAGGTAATTTTCGGATAGCGCACTCAGTATAATGTCACTCGACGCTCTGTCCCTACCACCCATCCTAAACATCTGAGTGTCCCAGTCTATATCTGGTAAATTGAAATCCCCACCTAAGACTATAACTAGAACTATAATTCTATACTGAATTTGTGTCTGAGTTAGTCCCTCTTCTAACTGTAATCTATCATAGATCCCTCAAACAAAAAACCATGCCTAGTAGTTGAAACAAAGCACAGGTCACTCCCGTCTGCAAAAAGGTTAGTAGAAGTGATCCACAAAAGAACCATCCAGTATCTTTGACATCAATTTGTTGTAGAATCTTAGAACGTATTCTAGGCTCAAACATAATGAGGTATCTTGAAGAGAATGACCTCCTCAGTGACAACCAGCACAGATTTTGATAACATAAAACATGTGAAACCCAACTCACACTTTTCTCACATGATATACTGAAAGTTTTGTATAAGGCAATCAGGTAGATGCTGTATTTCTTGATTTGTGAAAAGCATTTGACTCAGTAACACACCTATGTTTATTGTCAAAACCATGATTATATGGGGTATCAAGTGAAATTTGTGACTCGACTGAAGACATTTTGGTAGGGAGGATGCAGCATGTTATCTTGGATTGAGAGTCATTGTCAGATGTAGACGTAATGTTGAGAGTGCCCCAGGGAAGTTTGCTGGGACCCTTGCTGTTCATATTGCATATTAATGACCTTGCAGACAATATTAATAACAAAATCAGACTTTTTGCAGATGATGCAGTTATCTATAATGAAGTAATGTCTGAAAGAAGCTGAATAAATATTCAAAGATGATGTGACTTACCAAACGAAAGCGCTGGCAGGTCGATAGACACACAAACAAACACAGACATACACACAAAATTCAAGCTTTTGCAACAAACTGTTGCCTCATCAGGAAAGAGAGAAGGAGAGGGAAAGACGAAAGGATGTGGGTTTTTGGAGTCATTCCAATCCTGGGAGCAGAAAGACTTACCTTAGGGGGAAAAAAGGATGGGTATACACTCGCACA